>NC_136060.1:216739812-217339812 GCF_964261635.1 Lissotriton helveticus | reverse complement strand
CGATTATTTTCTTCTTTGCCGCTTGCTTCCCAAACAGGTCGGGCAATGTTTGTGATACGGTATTCTTTGCATTCGAGGCTTCATTAGGTTTCAAAACACCCTTGTTAATGTTCTTACCCTGTTTTGTAGCGGTTTTACCAGGGGTCGGTGGTGCAGCTTCTGCCATCTCGAACTCCTCGTCGTTGCCCGGCTCCTCTCTTCTCAGATCCTTTCCTGCGCCGTCTCTCTTGTTGCTACGAGTGCTGACAGAAGATGGTAGCGGTATCTTCTTTTTCTTCCGTGAGCCGCCTCTGCGAGGAAAAACGCTACTCTGCGAACAGAGCAAACAGAGTGTAGCTCGCCACAGCGGGGACCGCCGATTCAGCTCAAGGAAATTCAGCAACATTCGTGAACTCCGTCTCAAGGATATTTTGTATCCAGTGGTTACCACGGTGTAGTACCGTCGCGCTAGCTCTGCTCCGCTCTGAAAGTGCTAGTTTTGTGCAGCGTTCGCCTTGGCGTCCAACCCGGAAATGGTCAACGCCTCGGAACAGCTCCGTCCAGCACCGTCCCGCACAGGGTAGACACAACGTGAAGCAGCCACAAGTACGGCGTTATTCGATCAGGTAGGACGAAAACACCCTATTGAGCAGAGATGTACTCATATAGCAGGGATTTCACGGAGATTATCACGGAGATTATCGTGAACAAAACGGAGTTTTCCTTTCTCCTTCACTCCCGGACGCCTGGAACCAAGGAGCTGGCTGTTCACACAGCCATCCTCACGGCAGCCATCTTGCGTATATTACTTTTAAATGCAATTTTGAGAAGTCACGCTAGATGCGTGCTGCATGTACGCACCCAACGTGGATCCCATGTGACCAAAAAAAGAGATTTCATTAGTTTATAACACTAGGGGGTCGATTAGGATGGCGGACAGAAACGGGTACCGTCCGCCATGGTCGCGGCAAAATCACTCCCGACCGCACCCCGGAGAATCCGCGGTTGCGATTAGGATATTTATGCATAGAAACTCCGACCGCGGCGGACGGATCACAGCAAACACCGTCCGCGGCGGACGGAACACATCAAAAACCGTCCGCGGCGGACGGAACCAAAAGAACACCCACCGCCGCGGACGAACATGACCGCGGGAGGAGGCCCAACCGCCGCCATACCTGCGGAGTGTCCGGCCGCGCGATTAGGATAACGACGCCATTCCAACGGAACTCACCGCCGTCCTCCACCGCTGCGGAAACAATACTTCTGAAAATGGACCATGACTGTGGAAGGACCACACAAACACCATTCCTTCCGTCAAACCGGTTACAAAATGGCTGACGGAAGTAAATACAAAACACAATAAACAGTACACCCACCCACCTGTAACACCCACCCACAGCAACTACACGCCACAATGACACCCCCCCAAGCACCGAAAAAGGTACCCAAGTCAACAGACCCACAGAACACCTGACTGCCAACAACCATTGGGATACAACCACAACACAGAGTA
The DNA here is from genome assembly GCF_964261635.1 of Lissotriton helveticus. NCBI lineage: Eukaryota > Metazoa > Chordata > Amphibia > Caudata > Salamandridae > Lissotriton > Lissotriton helveticus. The sequence goes on along the minus strand of NC_136060.1, from coordinate 217,338,317 downwards.
TAAAATGGATCCCTCCCACAACCACAATCCTTTGCCTCACAGCATAGCTGCAAGCAAGAGCCAGATTACGACGAACAGCAGACACACAAAAACACACATACAACCTGCACACAAACACACCCACCACACAAACACCCATCACACCATCCCTACACACCACACACCTGCACATCACACCACACCCCACCAACACCTTGTACATCACACACCATGGCACCAAAGAAAAATCCCAAGTTCACAGACAGTGAGTTGAAGGTCATGGTGGATGAAATCATCCGTGTCGAACCACATCTCTTCGGCACCCTAGTCCAGCAGACCACAGTGGCAACCAAAAACAACATGTGGGACAGGATAGTGACCAGAGTCAATGCGTCAGGGACTGTGCCACGCACCAAACACGACATCCAGAGGCGGTGGCACGAACTCAAGACAAGGGTGAAAGGCATCAGGGCGAAGAACCACCTGCGGGCACACCACACTGGCGGCGGCACTCCCCCGGAGCCCTTACCATATGCAGAATGGGAGGAGAAGGTGCTGGGCATACTGCACCCTGAGAGCCTGGAAGGAATCGAGGAGTGATTAGAGGCTGGTAAGTAAGAACCAATCACCACTATCACACTGACATGGTCTGCCTTGCACAACTGCCAACACATATCTCCCTGGCTCCAACCCATGCACGTGTGCCACATAGTCACCCAAATGTGAAGTCCTGGGCTCACATGCACCCACCCTGACCAAACACAAATGTTGCCTCCTACCTTCCCAGCCTTGCATGTTGTCAAAGCAGCCAGCACCACAACTCCCAACAGGCCCCCATGTCTACAGGGAGGGTGGTAGTGGGTGGGGGGTGTGAGAGACCAGCACTACAACTCCCAACAGGCCCCCAAGTCCACAGGGAGGGTGGTGGTGGGTGGGGGGTGTGAGAGAGGTGGGTTGGGTGTGTGAGAGACCAGCACTACAACTCCCAACAGGCCCTCATGTCCACAGGGAGGGTGGTGGTGGGTGGGGGGGAGACCAGCACTACAACTCCCAACAGGCCCCCATGTCCACAGGGAGGGTGGTGGTGGGTGGGGGGTAGAGACCAGCACTACAACTCCCAACAGGCCCCCATGTCCACAGGGAGGGTGGTGGTGGGTGGGGGGTGTGAGAGAGGTGGGTGGGGTGTGTGAGAGACCAGCACTACAACTCCCAACAGGCCCCCATGTCTACAGGGAGGGTGGTGGTGGGTGGGGTGTGTGACAGACCAGCACTACAACTCCCAACAGGCCCCCATGTCCACAGGGAGGGTGGTGCTGGGTGGGGGGGGGTGAGAGAGGTGTGTGGGGTGTGTGAGAGACCAGCACTACAACTCCCAACAGGCCCCCATGTCCACAGGGAGGGTGGTGGTGGGTGGGGCGTGTGAGAGACCAGCACTATAACTCCCAACAGGCCCCCATGTCCACAGGGAGGGTGGTGGTGGGTGGGGTGTGTGAGAGAGGTGGGTGGGGTGTGTGAGAGACCAGCACTACAACTCCCACAGGGCCCCATGTCCACAGGGAGGGTGGTGGTGGGTGGGGGTGTGGGAGAGGTGGGTGGGGTGTGTGAGAGACCAGCACTACAACTCCCAAGAGGCCCCCATGTCCACAGGGAGGGTGGTGGTGATTGGGGGGTGTGAGAGAGGTTATTGATTTGCAATGTTAGTATCAAAAACATGTCATGTCCACAGCATTGATCATGATAATCTTGTCCCTCAGGTGATCGCAACTTGACTGGTGAAAGCAGCAACGGCCAGCACCAGTCGCCCCCCTCACAGCACGGACTCTCTGGGGACGAGCCCATTGCCAGCTCAGGTTCAGAGGACGATGCGGGGCCAATCAGACTACCAGGGCCATCAGGCACCCTGGACATCACTGCCTCCACCACCTCGGCCTGTGTCACCACACCAACACCTGCCATTGTGAGCTGTGCAGCCACCACCACCACCACTCCTGCCTGTGCCACCCTGCCTGACCCATTGGCCGATGATGGGCCATCAACATCCCAGGCAAGCAGGGAGAGTGGACGTGAGAGGACACAGGTGAGGGCACAGCTCAAAACCAGAGTGCAGTTGTCCAGCGAGGTGGGGAAGGACACCCACCCCATCCTGGTGCCGAAACCCTGGAAGCCATTGCCAGAGTCTATGCCTCCTATGAGCGGTCGCAGGCACAGTCTGATCGGGCCCACCAAGACTCACAAGAGAGCAGTCATCTGTTGCGGTCCATTGATACCCGCATAGGCCAAATTGTGGACCTCATGGGCCAGCAAACTGCTCTGTGGAGGGACTGGCTATCCCGCGCCACACCACCACCCCCTCATCCAAGTGCCCAGCGGGACCGGTCACCAACACCACCGCCACCCACACCTGAGCCCACGGACAGGGAGGTGGCCCCTGACCAACCTGCCCCCACAGCTGTCTCCGCTCCGGCTCCAAGACGGAGGGGCCGTCCGAGGCTGGATCCCGGTGAGAGCAGTGGTAATGCCCCATCTACCTGATCTAAGAGGGGCCGCCAATGACTTCACCCTTGTGTGAGCCTGCCATTCACCCTGCCAACTATCCTGTCCCACAATGCCAAGCATTGCCACACGTCTGTTGGACTAGCTGGACATCACACATTGTGGTGTCCCCACAGTGTTTTCATCTGCCATGACCTTCAACTCTCACTCCCCCCCAACACTTCTTTGTAAATATGCACCAACATCAATCCTCAACCTGTAAATAAACATCAGGTAAACACTCAATGATGTGTGGCCTCCATGTTTTAATCACATGATTGTCTTAGAATGTAACGTTACCAGGTGCAGGGATCAATGTTGTTGAGAATCATGCCTCTGTGGGAGTGACCTAGGGATAATGAGAGAACAACAAACACAGGTCAGGAAAGTGATTCACACCCATCACAACACACTGTACTGCAACATACCACAAACCACACTCATTACCAATTAAGTGGATCACAGGACACACATCAGGGAGCATTGCATGTACACCATCTACCACACACATTTGCAAACAGAACATACCAGAACAGGCATCATAGACATACCACATCCACACTCCACCAGCAAACATACATCACGCATTGTCTGGCTGCACAAGCGGTAGTTACTCATATTCAATGGAAATAGCGATCAATGAGCTGACGCCTATGGTCCACACCTTCTTCCTCACCACTATCCTCATCAGTCGACATGGGTGGGATGGGAGGCCGAGCAACCTGTTGGTCTTCAGGATCCATGATCAGTTCAATGTTATTGCACAAGGCCAGGTTGTGGAGCATGCAGCAGGCAATCACAATTCTGCATACTTTGCCTGGTGAGTATGGTAGGGCCCCTCCGGTTCTATCCAGGCAGCGAAACCTAGACTTCAGCAGTCCAAAAGTACATTTCACCACTCGACGTGTCCTCCCATGGGCATCATTATAACGCATTTCACCAGGTGTAGTAGGATTACGTATGGGACTCAGCAGCCACGGTCGGTTTGGGTACGCAGAGTCACGTATGTGGGGGAATGACAGACACTATTATCATAACCAGGATTGGTGGGTACACCATTCCACACATACAACACAACTGTCCTCACAGCAAACTCACCTACAAGCCACGCACGTTCTGGATGCAGATTAGCCATCAGTTGGGGGACAATCCTGCTCCGGATGTGTGAGTCATGTGCGGAGCCTGGAAATCTGGCACACACATGGGAGATGATGTTTTCAGCCAGGCACACCACCTGCACGTTCATCGAATGGTAGTGCTTTCTATTGCGATATACAGGCTCACGTGCCTGGGGTGGAATGAGACCGATATGTGTGCCATCAATGGAACCCACTACGTGTGGTATCCGTGCCTGGGCATAGAAGTCCCCTTTGACTGCTGCCAACTCTGCCGGACGTGGAAAATGGATGTACTCATCCTTGTAAAGCATCATGGCATTCAGAACATCCCACAGTACCATGCTGAACATGGATTGTGACATCCCCCCGGCATGTCCAACTGTGCACTGGAAGGTGCCAGTTGCAAAGAAGTGAAGTGCCGCCATCACCTTTGCTGTGGGTGTAATAGCTCCAGGATATGTTCTGCGTGGCTGCAGATGAGGTGACAATTGGGCTACAAGCTCCAGCAATCTACGTCGATCAAGCCGGAATTTGCGGGTCACCTCCTCGTTAACCATGTCCTCCAGCACAGTGTATAGTCGATGCACATTTGGAGCCCTCCTGTGTGGGAGTAGATGGGAGCAGATGTCAATTGACCAACAACGCATAGCTGTTCCCTATCACATGTTGACAAACACAATCCAAATAAGACATGTTGGCGACAATGCTCATATGTGCATGTGACCAATATTTAATGCAATACAGATAAATAAAAAGAAAAATGTTGTGCCACACACAACATCAGGTGTGCAAATATGTCCAATGTAACGTGCACACATGTCTAAAGAAGTGCCAACAACACATCACTGAGGACCCAAATGTGGACAAGCGTCACCACAGCACACACGTGCACACACAACACGAACATGGAACACACCCTCCTTGTCTTCATACACCAATGACCCCACCCACAATGCTGGGCATCCTCACATGACATGCATGGGCACACAACAGGCAACACACATACGCATACACAGAATGCATGTATACCCCCATCATTGTTACTTGCACACACAAACCACACACTCACAACAGCTTCTGTATGTGGTTAGACACCCTTGAAGTACTGTGTAGATGTGAATGAATTGTAACGTGTGTAAGCAAAACCAAGACGTCAACACGTCGCCATTCACATGTGTTGCAACTTGGGTGCACATCAATAGCCATAGTTAACCACTTGCAAGGTCAATAGTATGACTGCACATGACAAAAAGTGGATATGAAATGCACACTTGGCCGCGGGCCATTGACTTGACACCATGATAGTTGCAGCATTCTGTACATGTCCTACCACACATGTACAACTGTCAACATTACATGTGTGCGGAGACATGTAGTGTGTGTACATATGCCATGTGTGGACGCCTTCCACCTACACAGAAGATGATCGTTGTTCATGTAATTGTGCATGACATATGCTGTATGGACAAGTACCATCACGGCCATACCCCTCATGACTCATGTGCGGAATACTGCGACGGTGCATCATTTGAGAATGAACAGTCAGTGGCGTCGCTATGGCAGTGCACGCATTCCGCGTGGGCGGTGTGTGACCGTCCACCACCCGGCAGTGGGTGACTGGCCTGGACCGGCGGTGTGTGACCGGCCACCACCTGGCGTTGGGTGACCGGCCTGGACCGGCGGTGGGTGACCGGCCACCACCCAGCGGTGGGTGACTGGCCTGGACCGGTGGTGTGTGACCGGCCTGGACCGGCGGTGTGTGACCGGCCACCACCCAGTGGTGGGTGACCGGCCTGGACCAGCGGTGGGTGACCGGCCACCACCCGGCAGTGGGTGACCGGCCTGGACCGGCGGTGGGTGATCGGCCACCACCCGGCGGTGGGTGACTGGCCTGGACCAGCGGTGTGTGACCGGCCTGGACCGGCGGTGTGTGACCGGCCACCACCCGGCGGTGGGTGACAGGCCTGGACCAGCGGTGGGTGACCAGCCGCCACCCAGCGGTGGGTGACTGGCCTGGACTGGCGGTGTGTGACCGGCCACCACCTGGTGGTGGGTGACCAGCCTGGACCGGCGGTGGGTGACCGGCCTGGACCGGCGGTGTGTGACCGGCCACCACCCAGCGGTGGGTGACCGGCCTGGACCAGCGGTGGGTGACCGGCCACCACCCGGCAGTGACTGGCCTGGACTGGCGGTGTGTGACCGGCCACCACCCGGTGGTGGGTGACCAGCCTGGACCGGTGGTGTGTGACCGGCCTGGACTGGCGGTGTGTGACCGGCCACCACCCAGCAGTGGGTGACCGGCCTGGACCAGCGGTGGGTGACCGGCCACCACCCGGCAGTGGGTGACCGGCCTGGACCGGCGGTGGGTGATCGGCCACCACCCGGCGGTGGGTGACTGGCCTGGACCAGCGGTGTGTGACCAGCCTGGACCGGCGGTGTGTGACCGGCCACCACCCGGCGGTGGGTGACAGGCCTGGACCAGCGGTGGGTGACCAGCCGCCACCCGGCGGTGGGTGACTGGCCTGGACCGGCGGTGTGTGACCGGCCTGGACCGGGGGTGTGTGACCGGCCACCACCCGGCGGTGGGTGACAGGCCTGGACCGGCGGTGGGTGACCGGCCACCACCCGGCGGTGGGTGACTGGCCTGGACCGGCGGTGGGTGACTGGCCTGGACCGTCGGTGTGTGGTGGGTGCTGCAATCTGACTGTAAGGGGGGCATCAACTGACATTTTGAATTGCATATTAAAAAGTATGCGTTAGCCTGCACCGCCCACGCGTAATGCGTGCACCGCCATGGCGATGCCAGGCTTTGATATGGTTCAAATGATGCATGCGGTTGCAGATCTGTGACCGTGACGGTCCGTGCACATGTAGCCAATAGAAATAGGTAACGCGGGTCGTGTATGCGCATTCAAATATAGCGGAAGCCGTGCACCGCCACACCAGGGCCACTCATTGGCTCTTTTTGAATGAGGCATCCCGGGAAAACCAATAGCTGCAGACGTGTGCCACTGATATGAGCTCTGAGCCCTATATATGTGTGAATTTCGGAGGCACACATTCACTGATTTTAGCCACTGCTACCTGGGACCATCACCTCGACCTGCTGCTGCTGAGATATCCAACAACTGCTGCCTGAGACCATCACCTCGACCTGCTGCTGCTGAGATATCCAACAACTGCTGCCTGCGACCATCACCTCGACCTGCTGCTGCTGAGATATCCAACAACTGCTGCCTGCGATCATCACCTCGACCTGCTGCTGCTGAGATTTCCAACAACTGCTTCGGTACTGCCACGTTCGTGAACGTTGCCATGCAGGGAGTGCGAGAGACCCGGTCTCGTCCCTTCTCCGCAGAGGAGTCGGAAGTCCTTGTGGACGGTGTGCTCAGCCACTATGACCGGCTATACGGTGGCCCCGGACAGGTGGTAAGTGCAGTGTGGAACATGTTGGTGGGCATGAGGTGGTCACTGACTCCTGGCTTCTGCAAGTTTGGCGGTGTGCTAAGGGGCCTTCACATGTGTTGTACTGAGCATGGCTGCATGAAGATACGTGTTGCTCCTATCTGTGTGAATGTCAAACGGTCCACTGATGTTTCGCTCTTGTCTCCCATCATGGTAGGTCAAGCTGCACCTTCGCAAGGCCGTGTGGAGGACAATAGCACGTGATGTACGGGCAGTGGGGGTGTGCAAGGGACGACACACACACTGCCACAAGCGCTGGGACGACATATCCAGGCTGAGCAAGAATGTTGCCGAGATGACACTGGGGATGATTCCAAGATCAAAACGTCTGGCCCAACGCACCATGACTCCTCTAATGCACCGTATCATTGCTGTGACGCATCCTGACCTGTCCGCCCGGCTGGGAGGGGATCAACAGCAAACTAGCGGTAAGCAGATTGTATGTGTGTGAGACTTGTGAGTGCATGCATGTATAGGTGCTCATACACAGTACTGACATCCATGGTGCGTTTGTTTGGCTGCAATTGCATGTAGGTGCCATTAGCGGAGTGAGCGTTAGCCTCCATGTCCGCCAGGTGGTCATGCCACTTGCTTTGTATTGGAGGGTTCCAGGACATGCCCTTGAGGTCTGTGGTCCCATGGCATGACATGTGTGCTGGACTGCATGCAGTTGCCCTGTTTGTATTATGTACATGTTTCACAGCCAACACCGGTTCTTTGCAATGAGGATGTCTGGTAGGGGTGGTTCGTGTGCACGATGGGTGATACATGTTATTCGACTGTAAGGAAAGTTGTGATTTCTTAACGTTCAATACGTGAGTGTGGCACCTAGGTAAAACTCTTTTCTCTCTCTTTCAGCTTTGACAGAGGGCACACACCCACAGACTACGGAGATGAGTGGTGGCAATGCATCCGGATCCGAAATGACACACACGCAGACTGACACTGAAGAGGGCAGCCACGGAGAGGGGGACAGAACCGTACCAGAGGACTCACAAGTGGAAACACCATCTTCCTCATCATCAAACAGTGTTCGTGAGTTATTATTATTTTTGTATAGGGGGTTTTATTTTGATGAAAAATTAAGTCCTGATGATGGTCTTATAGATGACAACATACAAGACCGAAACGTCGACCAAAGACATCAACTTCCCAGCATTATTTACACTGAAGGACACCATGATGAATTTATGATTTTGGTTTTTCCTTATGTATTAATGAAGTTGATGAATTGTTATGAAATGACCAGTTGATTTAGATGTACTGCTTTTCATGACTTTTACTTGCAAGTTTTGTTCTACTTTTTGTCCCCATAAAGTCTTTCTGTGATTAATCTTAATACAAAATTTAAAACATAACCTTTCTCTGCTGTGTGCTTCTTCTCATTACTATATTGTTTTATTTGTGTGAAAAATTGTTGATTAATATCAGAGTAATCCTGTGGATACATCTGGTTCAATTTAGTGAAAGAACCTATGAATAATTACTACATTTATTCTAACTGATGTACAAACTAAATCCATTGTTAGAAGGCGTCGTTTCCTGAGGAAAAGATTGATTAAGTGAAGTGGTGACTGACGATGGTAGTTTCTCAAAATCATCATAGATAGCAGTGATTTTAGTGACAAAGAAATCAGCTAAATCCTCACATTGTTTGGAATCAAGACATGGGGGTTTAGGTTGACAGGAGGCCCCTGAGAGCTCTTTAACAACGTTGAGAAGAATTTTGGGACTGTTTTGTGCTTCAAAAATCGTTCGATTGGCGTACTCTGCCCGAGCTTTGTTACATAATGAGTGGTAGTTATTGAGGGCTAATTTATACAGTCGTTTAATTTTAGGATCTTAATATTTACGCCAATGTCTCTCCATGTTTTTACATTTGTTTTTTTCCACTTTCAGGGCCTCAGAGAACCAAGGGGCGTGAGAGCAGTGGTTATTGTATTTCGTTTTTGAAAAGGGGAGGCATGTATCAATAGATGCACAGAACCAATGATCGACAACAGCTTCTTCCTCCAGAGTGGTAATCGAGGCAACTGGTCTGGTGTTCTCAAGAAGGAGATTTAGTTTGCTTGCTTCCAGATGTTTCCAGTTTCTACTTTTTATGGACCCAGATGAGAATGGAAGAGTTTTCGGGGATTGCTCCATTTTAATTTGGAATTCGACCAGAAAGTGGTCTGACCACAGAATGGGGGTGGCTGGTTTACAAAGGACTGTAGTAAGGTTGGAAAAAATCGGGTCGAACAGATTACCTGCTTTGTGCGTGGGACCAGAGTTATGGAGGGTGATGTTCAGGGCAGCTAAGTCCGCGATAAGATTCACACAGGGCGATTGGGAAATATCATTAAGATGAAGGTTAAGATCGCCCACAATTAAAAAATTAGTAGCTAGAAGCAGGAGTGGGGCAATACGATCGGGGAGAGAAGCTGCCCAGGAGCTGATTGGACCTGGGGGGCGATATATCAACACACCAGCAAGAGTGAAATTAGAGGAGAGTGATAGTTTGAAAAGGCCGGCTTCATAGTCAGGGAAGTCCAAGTCATTCCACTTACATTTATACTTATTTTGATGGCTAATTGCTATTCCTCCTCCTTCTTTGCCAATGCGGTTTCTCCCTAAAAAGGTATAATTAGAGGGGAGAGCACCTGCAATATCAGGGCCGGAGCTATCATTTAGCCATGTCTCAGTAAGAAAGATGGCCTCAGGTTGAGAGCCAGAGAGTAGGTCGTAGATGTCCCTCTTGTGTCTAGGGAGCTATCTGCAATTTAAACTGAAGAAGGAGGATTCAGAAGATTTAATTCTGTTGGTGTTTAAATGAGAGCTCTGTGCTGGCTCAACAGCATCCTTATTAGTATTGGGTGAGGCAAGGAGAGAAGAGAAGCAACAGCTCTGGCATTGTAATGGACTAGAGTCACAATTAATTTAAAGGGGTGATGAGAGCACAGTCACTGTAGCAAAGGGAAATAAGGGACTCACGGGAGTATTTGAGAGGGCTGTCGCAAATTTGAGCAGGGATTGTGGCCCCTGGTCCCGTCCGGCCGCGGACGGGCGCAGACGGGCTTGCCTCCGGTGCGCCATTGACGCGCCCGCTGCGCTCGTCTGCTGCGTGTACGTGTTTTAAGATTCATTTTGTAGTCTATTGGCCCGTGCAGCCCGCAAGACTAGCCCGCCGACCTCCACTTCCCCAAAGATGGCACCCGTAAAAAATGAGCCCGAGTAGCAGAATCCCGCGTTCAGAACAGCCCTAATCGGCTGCCTGTAATGCAAGACCTCCGGGGGGAGCGAGTGCCGCAGGTAAGAGGTAAAGTGAGTTTGGTAAATTTTAAAAAGTAAGCATAGTCAACATACAAGCGTTTTCACAGGTTTAAAATAAGCGTTCCTCTGACTCCCGGCTTCCGCCTCAGGAGTCTTTAGCTAAGAAAATGCTGGCGCAGAGGCTCTATATGTAATCTATTGGCCCGTGCAGCCCGCAAGACTAGCCCGCCGACCTCCACTTCCCCAAAGATGGCACCCATAAAAAATGTGCCAGAGTAGCAGAATCCCACGTCCAGAACAGCCCTAATCAGCAGCCTGTAATGCGAGACCCCCGGGGGAGCGAGTGTCGCAGGTAAGAGGTAAAGTGAGTTTGGTAAATTTTTAAAGGTAAGCATAGTCAACGTACAAGCGTTTTCACAGGTTTAAAGTACGTATTCCTCTGACTACCGGCTTCTGCCTCCGGAGTCTTAAAGTCTTAAAGATAAAGTCCAACAGAAAGATACTGTTATGGAATATCACCTAATTAATCTCATGGCATGTCAGCGTGGTACTAATGAGTATTGGTACCATCGTCATGGGGAACTTAAATTTATGGTAAGAAACTTAGGAACTCCTACATGGTTCCTTACTCTAAGCTGTGCAGAGTATGCTTGGGAAGATTTACTTCAATTTCTTCGAGAGGCAAATGCTAACATAGAAAATATAGAATACAAGACACCTGGAGAACTCTGCTCTTTGGATCCAGTTAATGTATGCAGGTATTTCAATCATAGATTTGAAGCTATGATGTCTTTTTATCAAAAACAAAAAAAATCCTCCTTTTGGAGAGGTTCTGGATTTCTTTTGGAGAAAGGAGTATCAAGCAAGGGGTGCTCCTCACATACATATGCTGCTATGGATCAAAGATGCCCCCAAATTTGGAACAGATTCAGATGACACAGTGATGAGTTTTATTGAACAATATTCTACATGTGCTGTACCCAAAAGTACAGTAGAAAAGAATTTAAGACATCAAGTCTTACGGTTTCAAACCCATCGTTGTGGAAAAGTACAAATCTAAGGATAAGTTCTACACAAAATGTCGATTTGTATTTCCACGCCCAGTATTATCAAAAGGAAGAGTGAACAATTTTATGTCATCTTTGCGACATACTGTCACAAGAAAATCAGCGAAAAATACCTAAAACTTAAAAAGAAATGACGAGTCAAAATACATAAATGAATATAAACCAGTCATTTTGTCCATGGGGATGCTAACATGGATATTCAATATGTTGCAGAAGACTTGATTGCTATGGCTCGATATGTAACATCTTACATTACTAAATCTGAAAAGACGGAACTAAAGGAAATGTGGGAAGAAATTTCTCATGAAAAGAGCCTAAGTAAGAAATTGTACAGCTACAGTTTGAAGATGTCTCATCGAGAAATCGGAGCATATGAATGTTCAGATTGTTTATCATCTGCAAGTCTATACTCCAAATCTAGAACAATCATTTGGGTGAGTTTAGGTCTTGCAAGAACACAAAACCGAGTTTTGAAATCTGTACAAGAAATTGAGTATTTAGCAGAGAGAGAACCAGACAGTACAGATATTTTGAAGACAAATATGTTGGATACATACTATCCAAATAGATGTAATCATCTTGAGAACGTTTCTCTCTATGAAGTACTGCAAAGCTATACTTTTAGAAGAATATTACAGAAGATATCAATAAAGGAGTATATGCTGTGATTGGATCTGAAGGATGTTTGGTGAAACAAAGAAAAGGACATTTGATTAATCATCAAAAACTGAGTTACGAAACTGCTGACTACTGACTATTTAGCTCTTTTGCAACTCTTTAAGCCATGGCGAGCAGAACTGGAAGTACTTGGAGATTTTGACAGTTATGAAGATTCATTCAACGCAACTAAAAATACTATAGAATGTCCTGTTTTTACTAATTATCTCAAAATGTTGAATGATGAAATACAGCAAGAAGCTACAATTGCAGCAGAGATTGCTAGAGACAGTTCTCAAGACAGTCAAAGTTCTCCTTCGTTGAGTCAGGATCCACTAGGAGAACCAATTATTCAAAATGAAGCAGCTACTGCCATGGATGAGAAGAAACAGCAATGCAACAAGCTCAAGTGGATGTAATAAACTTAGAAGAATTGGAAAAACAACTAAGTGTTGAGCAAAAACAAATATAGGATCAAGTGACTGAACAGATTGAGCATGGTTTATATCACGAGAAAAAAGAGTGCTCATGTACGTCATTTAAATCTGTCTGACGTACGTGAGTGGAGAAGCAGGAACTGGAAAATGTTTTCTAATTAAAGCAATTGCAACTTATCCCCAGAAAAGAACTCAGTCGTCACTCTCTTGTGTTGTTACTGCTCCAATTGGGTTGGCAGCACATAACATTAAAGAGATTAGTTTACATCGTTTATTCATGCTGCCAGTAGAGCATGAAAATAAATTAGAATACCACAAGCTATCAGGAGAAGCTTGTTGTGAAGTTTTTAGAGTCTTGAAAAAATGAAACTTCTCATTATTGATGAGGTAAGCATGGTATCAAATGTAATGCTTGCCTTTGTGCATTTAAGAATGCAACAAATCCTTAAAACAGAGTATGATGTGTTATTTGGAGGCAAACACGTCATAGTTTTTGGAGATCTACTACAACTAACTCCTGTGAAAGAACAGCCAGTATTTTAAACAGTTACACATGAAGACACCAGAAAGTGCCTGGGAAGCTTTGGAAATGTAAATATTTGGTCATATTTCGGATATTCATAACTCATTACAAATATGCGACAGGCAAAGGACGCTAATTATAAAAGTATTCTTGAAGAAATAAGAATTGGAAAAAAGAGTGAACATGGCAAAGAAGCTTTACAGGCACGATTACTTACAAATTTGTTTCCAGACGAAAATATTCTCCCAGAGAATATATATAGAAAAACTGCAGAAAAGAAATCAGTGATATGCTTGATGCCAACTCTACAAGAATGTTCAATATTCAATGAAAAAATGCTAAAGTTAGAAAATCAAGAAATTATAAAACTGAAAGCTATTGATAGAATAGAGCATGAAGGAGCTAATATTATTTTGTCTGAAAAGTTGAAGTCAAAATTGGATTCTTTAGAAAAATCAATATCTAAAACTGCTGGTTTAGAAAAGAATCTATATGCATGTATAAATTGTCAGATAATTTTACGACGTCATTTGCATTTGGAAAGAGGTTTAGTAAATGGAGCAATGGGTAATGTTGTTGATTTTGTGAATTATCCAAATAGAGATGACATTGAATTTTTGAAAATCAAATTTGATGAAATTGAAGAAGTACAACAATTGAGTCGTTGTTCAGCTCGATTTTTGCTTGTAAAAGATTTATATGTCCGCCGAAAACAGTTTCCTGTTTGTTTGGCATATGCGGTGACTATTCATAAATCTCAAGGTTTAAGTGTAGATAGTGCTTTGGTGAATATTGGAAGTACTGTGTTTAAAGAGGGTATGGCATATGTTGCTTTATCTCGAGTCAGAACTTTATCTGAATTATACCTGATTGATTTTGATGACACAAAGATTAGTGCAGATGTAAATTGTGTAAGAGTGTATAATAGGTTAAGAAGAGAACATGCTCCCAATTTACCTCAATATCCAGTATTTGAAAAGCGTGTGGTAAGTCGAAAAAGAAGAAATGAGAAAAATTGTAGCGAGGTTGCAGAGAAAAGAAAAAAAAAGATGAACCAGTGATAGTAAGCAAAAAGAAAAAGGATTCTATTGAAGAGGTTCTTGGTTTTCAGTTTGAAAACAGTTCTGGTGTCAACTGCTATGCTAATGTAGTGGTTAATGTTGTTTTTTATTCTTGAAACTTTACTGCAGCAAATTGTTGAAAATCGGGACAAAAGATTTTGTTGTTTGTTAAATTCTGTGTTTGAAAAATGTAGTAGTGATATAACTAAAATAGAAAGTGTTTCTGATATTCGAAATGTTTTAGACATATGTTCTGGATTAAATCAATTTTCACAGAATATTCAGCAAGATTGTCAGGAATTTCTAATGTATATGCTTGTTGTATTGCAAGATGAAGGTATAGAAATTGAAAATCTTTTTGGCCTTTCTTATAAATGGCAACATGACTGTGACAATTGTTCGTTTTCAAGTAGTACTGAAATAGACACTGAAAGATTTATATATTTGACTCTACCAGACTGTAAATCAGTGTCTTTTAATAATCTAGTTAGAGAAGCAAATCAAAACATGATCTGTACCCAATGTAACTCTCAAATGTTATCAACATTATTTATACAAAGATATGGACAGTATGTAATTTTAATGCTGCAACGATGCAGACCTGATGGAAGAAAAGTGACAACTTTAATCAAAAAAATTGTGGCTTCTCAACTATCAATATCAGGAACAACTTTGGTATCTGTAGCAATTATTTTCCATGATGGTCCTTCTAATTTGTAATCCTCCTGAAGCACAGGCGGGAGACTGTATTTGTGTTCACGCTTTTGTTTTTAAATACCTGAAAATCTGTATTTTTTTAACTGCACGTTCCCCCTGTTTCCTGCTCACGATTACTGTGTGCAGGCACCTGTCCCTGCCGAAAACGAGCGCTGGGAAGGCTACAGTCCATCTTTGTGGAAAGCCCATTTTCCCCGCCCGGAGCAGGACACGCCCACTCCGAGGCCACGCCCCCTAGCAGAACGCATATATAGCGCGCTGAGTCGAGAGTGCGCCGGTAATTTGTAATCCTCCTGAGGCACAGCCGGGAGACTGTATTTGTGTTCACGCTTTTGTTTTTAAATACCTGAAAATCTGTATTTTTTAACTGCACGTTCCCCCTGTTTCCTGCTCACGATTACTGTGTGCAGGCACCTGTCCCTGCTGAAAACGAGCGCTGGGAAGGCTACAGTTCATCTTTGTGGAAAGCCCATTTTCCCCGCCCGGAGCAGGACACGCCCACTCCGAGGCCACGCCCCCTAGCAGAACGCATATATAGCGCGCTGAGTCGAGAGTGCGCCGGTAATTTGTAATCCTCCTGAGGCACAGCCGGGAGACTGTATTTGTGTTCACGCTTTTGTTTTTAAATACCTGAAAATCGGTATTTTTTAACTGCACGTTCCCCCTGTTTCCTGCTCACGATTACTGTGTGCAGGCACCTGTCCCTGCCGAAAACGAGCGCTGGGAAGGCTACAGTTCATCTTTGTGGAAAGCCCATTTTCCCCGCCCAGAGCAGGCCACGCCCACTCCGAGGCCACGCCCCCTAGCAGAACGCATATATAGCGCGCTGAGTCGAGAGTGCGCCGGTAATTTGTAATCCTCCTGAGGCACAGCCGGGAGACTGTATTTGTGTTCACGCTTTTGTTTTTAAATACCTGAAAATCTGTATTTTTTAACTGCACGTTCCCCCTGTTTCCTGCTCACGATTACTGTGTGCAGGCACCTGTCCCTGCCGAAAACGAGCGCTGGGAAGGCTACAGTCCATCTTTGTGGAAAGCCCATTTTCCCCGCCCGGAGCAGGACACGCCCACTCCAAGGCCACGCCCCCTAGCAGAACGCATATATAGCGCGCTGAGTCGAGAGTGCGCCGGTAATTTGTAATCCTCCTGAGGCAGAGCCGGGAGACTGTATTTGTGTTCACGCTTTTGTTTTTAAATACCTGAAAATCTGTATTTTTTAACTGCACGTTCCCCCTGTTTCCTGCTCACGATTACTGTGTGCAGGCACCTGTCCCTGCCGAAAACGAGCGCTGGGAAGGCTACAGTTCATCTTTGTGGAAAGCCCATTTTCCCCGCCCGGAGCAGGACACGCCCACTCCGAGGCCACGCCCCTTAGTATTCTCAGCCCATTAGAATGTGCATGCACAGGAAGCGCAGCGGACGAGCGCAGCGGGCGCGCCGAATGCGCGCCGAAGGCGCGCATAAGGCAAGCTCGTCTGCGCTCGTCCGCGCCGAGACTGGGCCTCGGGCCACTCCCCTTACCGCACAGTCGTCAGCTCGTATACGCTACTCGCCAACCTGCCTATATAAATTAAGGCCTCTGGTTAACTCATGCCCTTGGCACTCCTTTCAAGCCATGGACCTTCCTTTAATTTGCCCTATCTGCTCCGCGCCTCTCAAACCTAACCCGAACATAACAGCCGCACAGGAATTTAAAATGCTCCTGCTAAATTGCCGCTCGCTGCCTAAGCACAGCACAGAAATGGCCATATTGATAGAAGAGCACACTCCGGACTTAATCTTCCTTACGGAAACTTGGCTTACCAGTGAGTCCAACCCAGCGATAGTAGAGTCCCTCCCCACCGGCTATCAAATAACACGGCAAGATCGGCCAAAAGGGAGAGGAGGTGGCCTTGCTATCATTCACAAGGAGCAATACCTTTGTCGTTCTTCTCCGGAGACCATCTCGGACTGCGAGAGCATGGGCTTTAACATCAATCTCTCGCCCAATATCTGCTTCTCAGGCACTCTCATTTACCGTCCGCCCGGCCTCCCGAAGCAGTTTCTTCTATCCTTGCCATCGAATGTGGCCAGTAGAGTCAGCACCTCTTCGAGCTATACTGTGCTGGGTGACTTGAATCTACACTTCGACTCCCCCTCAGACCGTTCAGCTGCTATCCTATCAGACGACCTAGCAGCGCTACAACTCACTCAACGCGTCCCTTCCCCCACTCACGAAAAAGGTAATTTATTGGACCCAATTTTCTCAAACTGTTCTGAGATCACAGTGGACCCAGGCATCACTCTTCCATGGACGGACCATTTTTTAATCCCCTTTAAATGGACCACACTTAAAGTCTCTCCTCCGGCTCACACCACCAAACTCAGGCGGGCCTGGACGCGCCTTGAGGTTGATAAATGGTGCACAAAACTGGCTAGCTTACAACCAGAAAGTCAGGATGATCCCGCCCTAGCAAACCAGGCATATACCAACTGGATCTCCCAAAGTCTTGACTCTATTCTCCCAATGAGCAAGACTGTACTGAAGCGGCCTCATAAAACCGCCCCATGGTACACCCAGTCCCTCAGAGAAAAAAAAGCGTCTCTGTAGAAGGGCCGAAAGACGCTGGCGCTTAGACAAATTAGCGGATAACAAAATCCGGTACCGTGAAACTATCAACTAGTACAAATCCCAAATAAAAGCAGCTCAGTCGACGTACTTTGCCGAAAAGATCCTGAATGCTAGATCCAAACCTAAAGAGATCTTTCAGATCATTAAAAAGCTAACGAATCCATCCCCAGCGGTCCATGTCGAGAAATCTGTTTCCAGGTGTGATGACATCGCCGAATTTTTCTACCAGAAAATAAACAAAATCTATTCAGCCTTTTCTAAGCGTGAGCGGTAAATCCGTTACGCCCATGGATTTTTCGGATTTTTGGGAAATCCGCAGTACGCGTATTTTACGGATTTCCCACAAAATCCCCCCAAAAAAATCAGCGCGGACGTAACGGGTACAAAAGTTGAACCCCCACTCATGTAACTAATTTACAATGGCGCCAGCAAGCTGCCAGCGCCGTTGTAAAATAGTTACAAAGTTAGCTTGCACAGGAACCACTAGATAAAACAAAGCAGGTGCTGCTTTATTTTATCTAAGTGCTTTCTGTGCAAGCTAACTTTGTAACTATTTTACAACGGCGCTGGCAGCTTGCTGGCGCCATTGTAAATTACAACAGCAGCTCCAGTTGAGTAGAGGTATGGCACAAAACGGTGGCGTCTTCTTGAATAAATATGAAGGGCAGGGTTCATTCTGGCACGATGGTCCTGGCACAAAAATAAAACCTCAACAGGAAGCACTTACAGATATCAATAAAGATATCAATAAAGCATGTGCCCTAGTTGAAGCTTAAATTCAGTGACTCATTCATCAGCCCAAAAACAATCGTAAGCGTTGTCAAGGCTGGGCAGATGTGCCTTCTTCCCAAATCTACCGTCGAAAATCAGCTGTGATGCTGGATAGACTTTGCATCCTTGACTTTCACGAGCGCAATACCCAGGCACATTGTGTTCGCACGGGTTTCTGCACGTTCGTGAGCGTTTTGTACAATAAAACCCTAGCGAACTTGCAGAAACCCGTGCGAACACAAAAACAAAACAAATACGCTAGGATCCGCGGATTTTGCGTATTTTCGAAATACGCCAATACGCAAATCCGCAAATCCGCGGATTGCCAATACGCAAAATCCGCTCATGCTTAGCCTTTTCCCCTCTAAACATCGACCTGTCCACCCAATCTAATAACCCCTCCAGTTTGCCGCATTCCCCCACCCCCTACAGTTTAACTCACTTTCCCCCACTAGACCTCTCCACTTTAGAATCACTGGCCCTCAGTATTAAATCAGGTTCCCCTTCTGATCCTGCCCCTCCTGACATCCTAATGGCAGCATCTCATATTATCTTGCCCGTCGTCAGAGAGGTATTAAACTCTTCCATCTCCTCTGGCACTGTCCCATCGGCATGGAAGCAGGCCATGGTTAGGTCTCTGATCAAGAAACCCAATCTGGACCCGTCTGATCTGGTGAATTATCGCCCTCTTTCTCTGCTCCCTTGGCTGAGCAAGGTTCTAGAGAAATATGTGAACCAACAGCTGGTGTCCTATCTAGAGGACTACCAAATACTTGATCCCACTCAGACGGGTTTCAGACCAAAGCATGGGACAGAGACCGCCCTCCTCATGGTCGTAGAGGAATCGAGAAAAATCTTGGATCAGGGAGGATCAGTGGCAGTGATCCTCCTTGATCTAAGCGCGGCTTTCGACACAGTATGTCATGACACCTTACTAAGCCGCCTGTCTAGTGTGGGGATTAAGGACGGAGCCTGGGCTTGGTTTGAATCCTTTCTGAGGAACAGGTCTTTCAGGGTTTTTGACGGCGACTCAGTCTCCTCTAGTAGACCTCTAAATTGTGGAGTTCCTCAGGGCTCTTCTCTGAGCCCTGCTTTGTTCAACCTATACATGAGGCCACTGGCCAGTGTCGTCCGCCCTTTTGGAGTTAAAATCATCTCATATGTGGACGACACACAGCTGGTGGTCTCACTGGTGCAGGAGCCATCTCGAACTGCGCCAGGCGGGCTCAGAGAATGCCTGGAGGAAGTGATTAGCTGGATGACGTCATCATCCCTGAAATTGAACGGAGAAAAAACTGAGCTAATGCTCCTAGGACCCTCAGAACCGGCACTTCCCCCTTCCCTATGGCCCCCAAGCCTAGGACCGCCGCCAACCCCAAAAAATTCCATCAAAAGCCTTGGGGTATGGCTGGATAGCTCACTCTCCTTCAACACCCAAGCCACTAAACTCTCAGCTACATGTTTTGCAATACTGAGAGTGCTAAACAAAATCTTCCCTATCCTCCCCCTGGAAGCCAAACAGGCTGCCATTCAAGGACTCATCCACTCCCGGCTCGATTTTAATAACGCACTTTACCTGGGTGCACCTGAATATACCCTTCGAAGGCTGCAAACTGCTCAAAACAGCGCAGCTCGCCTTCTACTTAAAATCCCACACAGACACTCAGTTAGGACCGGGTTAATAAGCCTTCACTGGTTACCGGTCCGGCAGAGGGTTCTGTTCAAGGCGCTATGTATAGCCCATCAAGCCTTCTGGGACATGGGTCCTATCACCCGTAACTTGATCACTCATTACATCCCAAATCGGAGTCTCCGCTCCAGCCAGACCCTCTTGGCAGTAGTCCCAAGAATAAAGAGATCCAGAACCGGCGGAAGGACCTTCACGTACAACGTAGCTAAGGCCTGGAATGCTCTACCTCTCCATCTTAGAGCCACCCAGAACCTTACTATGTTCCGCAAACAATTGAAGACTCATCTTTTTACATCTGCATGCTAATCCTCTATCTTCTTCTCCCCTCCCTGTGCTCTGTAGGTTCACGATTTCCCTAGCGCTTGGACGCCCAAGGGCATCAACCGCGCTCTACAAATCCCCAAGTTTACAAGTTTTCTACAACATCAGGACATTACACAGCTAATTTAAAATGTACGAAAGGCTGGACTCATTGTAATGATACTCAATTGATTTTTAAAAGTTTGCCTTATGACTTACCAAATTCTTACCTAGTGTTTTTACAACCCAAATTTTAGGGAAAATAATTGGCCTGGGAAAATTACTGCTGTTAAGAAAGGGTAGTCTGGTGTTGAAAAGTACTTTGAGAGTTAGGGTGGTGAGTTTAAAAAAAATCTTGTAGTTGACGTAGAGGTAGTGTATGTGTATCAGACAGTGGGTGATGTGGCTATCACAGGAGATCTTGATCATCAGTGAGGCAGAGGTGTTTTAGATTTGGTGCAGTTTTTGGAGATGTTGCTGACATTTTTCATTCCCTTGTAGAGGTTTCTTTTAATGGTATACAGCTCCTTGGTAAGATAAAGGATGAGCAGAGTGTGATCGGCATACCAGATGATGTTGAGGTTCTCATAGAATGCTAGTTGTTTAAGATTCTATGTACATGATAAATAGCATCGGGTGGAGGTATAACCATTGTTAGATGGTCCAAAAGATGTTGGTGCTTTTGATTCAGAAGGTTGGGAAACGGACGCTTAAGAGCACTATTAAGTAACTTCCAAACTAAGGATTTCACACATACTATTTGGCCATGAGGAATTGTATGTGAAACAAAAAATGACTATTTCGGGTAAATGTTGTTAGCATATGTTTATACATTACTTTATTTAGAGTGTATAAGAAAGAAGTAATAATGTTTTGTTACTTTGTGATTGTTGGTGACATTCCTTACTTACGTAAAAAATTGCTGTTCGAAAAAGACATTTAAGATATGTTTTTTTTCAAATTGTTACATTCTTAATGAAAATGTTGAATGGGTTTTTTAAAGACAATCTTATTGATTTTTTGCCCGCTGTTATATGATGAGTACTATTGAACTCACTGTTTTCAGTGAAATTCAATTTATTCTGAGAACAGCAAAATAAAATAGAAAACGTATTGTACATATTATTTTGTATTGTGAAATATATATTATAACTCCCTCATTCCCTTTCGCTCATTCCCCTTCCTTTATTCTCTCCTCAATCTCCTTCCCTCCATCCGTCTCTAAGTCTTTTCCTCTGTCTCAGTCAGTATAACTGATTTACTCCTTCACACTTGCTCACTCTCCCTCTCTTTGTCTCTCTCATTGTCTCCCTCTCTCTCCACCACTCTTCCTTATCTTTCCTCTCTCTTTCCATTAATCCTTCTCTCTCACTTACTTCGTTTTCCTTTCTCTTACTATGCTTCTATTTCCATCACTCCCCTTCCCTCACCCTTATATCCCTTCTCTCACTGTCACTGCCCTTCACTCAATCTGAGTCCTCTTCCCCCACTTCATGTTCTCCTCTCTGTGCATCAGTCCCATTCCCTTTCTCCTGTTCCCATTCCCTCACTCCCCCTCACTCTCTTTCACTCACTCCATCCGTCAATACCTTTCCCTTATTGTCCTTTCCTCATTCCCTTTTGCTAACTCCCATTCCTTTAGTCTCTCACTCTCCTCCACTTCATTTCTCTCTCCCTTTCTCCCTCTGTCTCACTCAGTCTACCCACTTCACTCCCTGTCAGTTACTTGCCCACCCTCTCTTTCTCTGTCACTCTCGCCTTCTCTCTCTCACCCTCATCCTTCCTTTCTTTCCCTTTCTGTTTCCTTCACTCCTACTTCCTTTTGTATTATGAAATATATATTAGAACTCTTTTTTTCTGGTCTTCCACAGACACTATATTTATAAATAAAAGTATTAATAACTTGTCATTATTTATAAGGTAAGTATGACAAACAAAAAATACCTTTTCATCACTCTATTACTTCTCTTTCTCTCATGCCCTTTCTTCACTCTCTCTCTTACTCACCTTCTTTTTCTTCATCTTACTCCCCTTCATTCACCTTTACACTCCTTCTCTCACCATCAGTACTCTTCCTTCACCCTCACTCACCTTGTCCAACTCCCTTTTTCCCCTCTCTGTCCCTCACTTCTCTTTCCTATCTTCCTCCATCACTACCCTTGTCTTGCTGTATCGCTCAGTCTCTTCTCACTCTCCCCTTACTCACTTTCCTTCACATCATCCCTCACTCTCTTTCACTCACTCCACTTCTCTCATTCCACCTCACTCTCTTTCTCTCATTCCATCCGTCAGTCCCCTTCCCTTACTCCCCTTTCCTCATTCACTTTTGCTAACTCTCATTTTTGTAGTCCCTCACTCGCCTTCACTCCATTTCTCTCTCCCGCTCTCCCTGTGTCTCCCTCTCTCTTACTCACCCTTCCTCTCTTTCCCTTTCTGTTTCCTACACTCCTACTGTATCCCTCAGTCCCTTTTACACTCTTTCAATCTCCTTCCTTTTCTGTCATTCCCCTTTCGTCACCCTCAAACCCTTTCTCTCATTGTTACTGCCTTTCACTCTTCCTCAGTATTTTTCCCTCACTCCCCTTACCTCACTCCCTTTCCTTCACTCCTCTTTAGTCACTCCCTCACTCCATCTCCCTTACTCAGTTTCGTTCACTCCCTCCCTCTCTTTTTTTCTCTATGTTTCTCTCCCATTCTCCCTCTGTCTCATTCACTCTAACTGCCTCACTCCTTCTCAGTTGCTTGGTCTCCCTCTCTGTCGCTCTTTCCCTCTCTCTCCCTTACCCTTAATCTTCTTTCTTCTGTCTTTCTACCATTCCCCTACTCTCCCTCACTCACTTTACTTCTCTCTTAATTTTATTTCTTCTCCTTAATTCTCCTTCTCTCACCCTCATACCCCTTTACTAACTATCCCTGCCCTTAACGCACTGTCACTCCCCTTCCCCATTACACTTCCTCCTGTCTGTATCTCACCCCCCTTCTCGTTTCTGTTCTGTTTCCCTCACTCTCTCTCACTCTTTTCCACTTATTGCGATTCCCTTACTGTTTCACTCCCCTACCCTTAGTCCCCTTGTTTCAGTCACTCTTTGACTCCCCTTTCCTCACTCATCATACTCCCCTTTCCTCACTCATTCTCTCAGTCCCTTCCTCCTCTTCACTAAGTCATTTTAGTCATTAATTTATACACTACACATTCATTCAAAAAACAGAATGACACAGTATATAAGAAATACAGCTCTTCTTGGAGAAGTGAAGTTAGTTCTGAAAAGAACATTTTTTTGTCTTTTTGTTTTATATTTTTTTTCTTTTTGAACAGTTTTATAGTTTTTTTGTTTTTTGTATGAAAAAAATAAACAGGAAACGAAAAACTGTTCAACAGGAACAAAATAAATAAAATAAAAAAATATATATTTTCGTGAGCATTGGTGCTGCCTAATCTTATTTTCTATTAGGTTGACACTCTGCTCTCCATAGCATAGTATTTCAGTGCAAAAGTTACAATTAATATGTACATTGCTCAAAAGTGGGCAGGCGCAATTGCAGGAACAACATCCGAATAGTGGGTTTGCCAGAGAAAATGGAGGGATCAGACATGGTTCAATATCTGAAAACTTGGCTTAAAACAGTGATGACGCCAGAGGGATTATCCAGCTTCTACACCCTGGAACGGGCCATAGAGTGCCGGCCAGACCGCCCCCCCCCAGGGACGACCCCCGTGAACGGTGGTGGCCCGGCTACTACACTTTCGAGACCGAGACCTGGTACTTCAGAAAACGCGTGCAGATGGCCCCTACCAAGTGGAGAATAGCCTTGTCAACATATTCCCGGACTACACCTACGAAACCCAGCGCCGCCACACCTCTTTCTTAGCCGTCAAAAGGGAGCTGCGTAACGAGGGACTGCAATATTCTCTCCTCCTCCTGGCTAGGTTGCGGGTTATTGTGGATAGTAAAACAATCTTCTTTGACACCCCGAATGACGTTAGTGCGTGGTTGGAATTATATAGAACAGGAAAAGATGGCGCTGAGCGGAGGGTACAGACCATTGCAGAAAGCCTTCCACCACAGAAATCGAGACAACTGCGCAATAGGCAGTGGAGACTAAGGAGACCCTCTTCTTCACAGAGAGAAGCGGAGCGCCGAGAGGTATTGACAGCGGTATCCACGATGTCGGGTGCGCAAGGACCTCCATCGCTAGACGGAACTGAGTCAGAAAAAGACAATACTCGAGCTGACACTGAACACTCAGAGGCGGACAGCGACAGATTGCCGAAGGTCACACCTGAGACGGCTGATGGGATGCCAAATGAGGGGTAGATGGACTCGAGGGCCGGCGGAATAATGGAGTGGCAGCCAAGATGGACTTCCTGGGGTGAGGAGCGGAAAAGGTTTCGACTAACTAGTTGCTGTGGGGGGGGGGGCAGGGGGTCTTTTTTGGAGATGCTAATTCTAAGGGGCTTAGCAGAATACTCAGAACAGGTGAAGCAGCGTAGCTACCGCCTGGCACGCAGCTCCCCCTCCTTGCCCTTAAGGCATGCCTGCGGTGTCTACTGCTGGGCTTAGTAACATGTTGGATTGCGTTATGGTTTGGATGGGAACTAGGTGGTTGTTGCTAGGACCTGTTGTTGGGGTGTGGGAAATGGGAAATGCGGGGACAAGTTGGGGAAGGACAGTCATCAACGCTTGCATAGGGTCATGTATCATGTTGCGCAGACCACTGTTAGAGAATGGGTGACACTACTGATTTGAGATGTATAACCTGGAATGTGAGAGGGCTTCATACCATGATAAGGCGGTGTTAGAACTGGGGGTCTCTATTTGGACAGTGGTACCTACTCATGGTGATACAAATATGCCAAACATGTATATCCAATCAGAATAACACTTTACATAGGGAGCACTTACACTCTGGCACTGATCAGCAGTGGCAGAGTGTCCAAAGCATCTAAACCAGCAAAAACGAAATCCAGCACAGCATCAAAAATACAGGAGGTAGAGGCAAAAAGATAGGGGAAAACCATGCCAAAGATGCCAGGTCTAACAGGCGGCATAAAATCCATGTTTATTTAGTACGTAGAGGGGTACACATAGCACTACTTCAAGAGATCTTATTAACTAAAGCTGAAGGTATGGCGCTGCAGCGGAGGTGGAGGGGTCAAATCTATAACACTACGTACTCGGCGTATGCTAGAGGTGAATTGATCTGGTTGAGGGCGGGAGTCCTATTTCAGTTAATTAGCCAGGTGATTGACCCGGAAGGCAGATTTGTAGCCATTAAAGGGAAGCTTAGAGGTAGGGACATAGCTCTATGTAGTATATACGCACCCAATGTTGACCAGCTGGGCTTTTTGACACAACTGTCAGGATGTTTGGCGCAGTGCCTAGCGGAACCGATACTGCTGGGAGGCGATTTCAACTCCATCACAGATATATCGCTAGATAGGTCACATCCCCCATTGGCCGATTCCCCGATACATATATTGACCAAGGGTAGGTTGGAATGGCAGACGAGATAGAGCCTGGTAGACGTGTGGCGCAAGCAACACCCACTGGATAGGGACTATTCATTTTTCTCTGGGATGCAGGAATTGCATGTTTGACTGGACGCGGTGCTATGTTCTCCTACAGTGCTGCCAGCCGTTGTACAGTCCGAATATTTGACCAGGACGGCAAAGGATCATAATCCTTTGCTGACCACATTGCACTGGATGACTGGAACCACGAGCATACCCACCTGGAGGCTGCGCCCAGAGACGCTCGATGACAGGGTTTTTTTCCGAGGCACTAGAAGAAGGGATTACTCATTACTTTGAGGAAAAATGCTAGCTCGACAGACTCGAGGGCGACAGAATGGGATGCCTTCAAGGTGGTCGTGAGGGGGATTTGTATAGGCAAACACGCGGGAATACGGAAAGTGCTCTTAAATGAGCTGACTGTAGCGGATAATAAATTGCGAATGGCCGAACTAGCCAGACCAGGACACCCGGACTTACAGGAAGAGGTGACACAAGCGAAAGAGGCAGTTGCAGCAGAAGTTGAGCGCCTGCGCAGTTTCGACCACAAGGCCTATATGACGAGGGTACATGCAGAGGGTGACAAAGCAGGGACTTTATTGGCCTGGCTGGCCAACACTACTAAAAGAGGTTCACGGGGGTACTAGCGCTAAACAATGCAGAGGGGGCGATAGTTAATACCCAGAACGAGATCCTACAATGCTTTCTGAATTATTATAAAGAATTGTATAAAAGCACAATAATAGCGGAGGACCCTTCCATCGACGCCTTCTTAGGGGAACCACGCCTACCAATAGTAGAGCAAGATCAGGCGAAGGAATTGGGAAATTACATAGAGCTAGGAGAAATTCGGAGAGCCATCAAAGGCATGGCCCATAATAAAACCCCGGGTGTAGATGGCTTACCTGTAGAATTCTATGAGAAGTATATGGATCTCCTGGCACTTAGACTGCAGGAGCTCTATAAAGAAGCGAAAGAATTAGGACAGCTTCCCCAGTCAATGAGAGAGGCGCTGGTGATTCCACTGCTGAAACCAGGCCAGGACAGCACGGACACGGCCTCCTATCATCCGTTATCGATGTTAACCACTGACTACAAAATATTGAGCAGTGTATTGGCAACCAGACTCTTGCATCTTATGACTACACTGATCCATGAGGACCAAGCTGGTTTTATACCGACAAGAAATACCTCCGTGAAAATCAGGAGACTAGTATGACTACTGAAGGATGACCATCCAGCGGCGAGGCAACCTATGGTGTTGTCAGTAGATATAGAGAAGGCATTTGACAGTCTAGAGTGGGGATATTTGTACAGAGTAATGGGACGCTTTGGCCTAGGGTCAGACTTTATACAATGGACGAAAGTGTTATACACGTCGGCTATGGCCAGGATAAGAATGGGCACACTGATATCAGCGCAGTACCCGGTCAAGCGGGTCACAAGGCAGGGATGTTCTCTCTCCTCATTACTATTTGCATTAGCGGTCAGACCGCTGGCGGTGAAACTACGAGAAGGAAACTGCTACGGGGGCCTGAGGAGCAGAGATGACCAGCAGTATATTTCATTATACGCTGAGGATATGCTATTGTTCCTAGAAGACGCGGTTGAGGCACTGATGAGGGCTGGTACTCTGCTAACGAGTTTCGGCAACATATCGGGCCTAAGAATAAATTGGTCAAAAACATGTCTATTCCCGGTGAGGCGAGGCGAAACCCAACCCACCGCAAACTGGGAGGTGCGCTGGGAACCCTCATGTCTGAAATATTTGGGGGTCTATGTCTACCATAGAGCTGAGGACATGCTCGAGGGAAATATAGGTAGAGGCGTGCGAGCCTTGAAAAGCAGCATGACCTTCTGGGCCACCCTCCCACTTTCGGTGACGGGCCGTATAGCCCTGTTAAAAATGATAGCACTACCTCGTTTTTTGTATTATTTTAGGACGCTACCAATATGGATACCGAGCTCCATATATAAATCTCTGAAATCACAAGTGATAGCCTTCCTCTGGGGTACAGGCCGGCGAAGGGTAGCACAAGCCACACTAATAAGGCCTAAGGCCGTGGGAGGACTGCCAGTCCCGGATTTCGAGCTCTATTATTTAGCTGCCCAACTACAAGTATTAACACAAGCAATAGCAAGAGAATTTAGGGGCCCAGAACTACAACGAGGGAGGGGAACACCGCGCCACATACTGTCTTTCATAGCGCTACAACAAAAATTAGACTTTAAGGGTCTGTTACAGGAGGAGAAAACGTTTCGGTTATGCTGGAACCGATCACAACGCAGAGCGGGAGTCCTCCACCCCTATGCGCCCGAAATACCTCTGGGAATGGCCACGGCATTGCCCCATGGCGGCGACTGGTCACAGTTGCAGACTTGGGCGGACGTGGGGCTCCAGGTACTGGGGGACCTCTACGAAGATGGAGTCTTACTACCCTATCAGACGCTGCGTGATAGATTTGACCTCCCCAGGGGAGATTATTTGTTGCATGCAGCCTTGACAAGGGCGATGCAGGCACACTGGAGAGAAGGGCTCACGGAGCCTAAGACAACGATGGCTTGTCAATACACTATCTTGGTAGCTGGGACATACAAAGCAGTCACGTGCCTATATTCAAGAATGCTTCATGAAGGACTGGAACCCTCAGAGGCACTAAAGGGAAAATGGGAGTTGGACATAGGGAGAGATATCCCAGATGCTGCCTTGACGCAAATAGTACGTAGGGCCTGGAAGAGTACAAGAAATGGCAGATTCCAGTTGGTGCACTTCTACATGCTGCACAGAGCGTACTTGACACCAGGCAAAATCCGTAAACAATTTAAGGTAGAGGAGGCTGCATGTCCTAGATGCGCGCGTACAGGAGTGGATTTAGAACACATGCTCTGGTCATGTCCAATGAGGGGCTCATACTGGGAAGAGGTGGGGGCGATGCTGAATGACACCACAGGCAGACAGCTGACGTTCGACATGGCCACCAGCGTGCTACATTGGTTTCCCCACACCTCCAAAAACAAGCTAACGAGTACATTTGTGGACTTGGGCCTCATACTGGCAAAGCGGCAAATCACTAAACATTGGAAGGCAACAGTGGGACCTAGCAGCAGGAGATGGAGGGGAGAGTTCATAAAATGGGCAAACAATGAGAGTATGATACGTTAGCAGCAAGCGCGTAGGCTAAATAACGATAAAGCGCTGGAAGCAGCCACAGCATGGGAGACATTGGTGCAGGCATTGCAGGATTATGAGTCTAACGAAGATTAGGTGAAATAACCTATCACATAGAGGAAGCCCCGAGACATGACAGGTGCATCAAGGAAAATACAACACAGTGACTCCTGAGCATGAGCAAGAGACAGTATAATTATCACCCTAAGCGTAGATGACGTAAGTTGGGGAGGGAGGTGGGATTTGTTCGACAAGTAAAGGAGTTGGGGATGAACGTCTGACGTAAATTAGTGGAACCTCTAAATGCAACGAATGTATGACGCTGCTACATCACCAAGTCATAAACATTGAATGTGGGGAGATTAATAGTTAAAGTTAGATTATCATTCTACCATGGACAGTAATGTATTTCTGAGTGCATTGTACAGAAAATCAATAAAATACGTCTTAAAAAGAAAAAATAGGTCCTGCAACACCTGGTAGAAAGCAGGCTCATCCATATGTTTTCAGAATAGCTCTCTCATGGCCATTTAACTGTCCTCACAGGAGAACAAAGCGCCCCCGCGTCTGCCTCCATGTA
The DNA here is from genome assembly GCF_964261635.1 of Lissotriton helveticus. NCBI lineage: Eukaryota > Metazoa > Chordata > Amphibia > Caudata > Salamandridae > Lissotriton > Lissotriton helveticus. The sequence goes on along the minus strand of NC_136060.1, from coordinate 217,308,877 downwards.
CTGAAGAGTGAATGAGGTGACCAGAATCACCCAAATCAGCATCACCCTGACATATGTAGACAAGGGGGAGTGAAATATCTGACCCCAACATTTTTTTGCCACCCTCTCTGCTCCTGAGTCTTCCAGGTGGGTTACCTGCAAGCAGGCAAACATGATGTTGTGTCTTTTCTGGAAGGAGAACACCATATGTTGCTTGGTGCAGGAGCCCACACCCGTACCATTCCAACTGAGGAACTTATCCACCTACGTCATATGTACGCAATTCACCGTTCATTCTGCCGGTGGGCCACCAACCGCCTCCCAGACCCCCCAATCACAGTGTGCCCAAAATAATTACTTTCATTAACAAATCAATTAACAGAAACTTAACACCCCCCACCCATGGACATTACAAACACAACATAACTGTCAAGATTGCCCATCACATGTGTGTGCCAGGACGTACACAGCTGCCCCAAGCACCCAACTGAGACTTCTAAATAACACATGAAGCTTCCCCAACCGGCCACTCTTCTTCAGCCACTAACAGTCATTAGTATCAATCAGCATCCAACTCTGAGCTCAAAATGCGACCCCTTCCCAATGCTCAACCCCCTCACTTTCCAGCCATTCAGGGTGCAGTCCAACCCACTGCACTGATACTAGCATCACTACTAGGGTCCCCACATCGAATTCAGGCCCAGCACTCAGCACACACATGCAGGTAATTCCCAGATCAGTCATCAAAAGTTCAAACTGGTACTTCATTCCAATTTCTTCTGGGTCAGGAGCCTCGTCCATCAGAGTCTCAGGAACATGTCTTTAGTTAGACCCAGTATCTTCAACGGCCTGTCCGGGTCTAGTGCCACATCCATTAGCTACGGATCAAGCGGTCCAGGAAATGTGGCAGGGGCCAGCAGCAATGATCTGTCATCTCCTACAGTGACCCTGCGGTTACGCAACCGAACCCGGTCCCAGGAAGACACAAGGTCAGTCTGACCCTGGGAACCGTTTTGTGTGTGGGAGCTCTATCTTCTCTTTTGGCTCCGCTGTTCTCGGGGAGAAAGTCCCTCCCCCTGAATCTTCAGCCATTCCTAGACCTCACTGGGAGATACGAAGAAGTGAGCTCTGCCTTGCGACAGGGCTTTCAATTTACCAGATAAAGGAGCATATTTTGCAACTTTAGGGCACTTACTTCTGCTTCCCCACCTGAAAGGGTTTCCATTGCTCCTGAGCCTGTCGGGTATTGTTCAGGTAGATAGAGATTTTGTTATTTTCAACGTGGAGATCCTGAGATGCCCTCGCCACATGCAGAATACAGTCTCTATCGCAGTAATTCAGCACCTTCACTATCATAGCGTACAACGGCACACCCGGCGAGGGAGCGGCACCAGGGCCCTGTGGGCTCTCTCTATGACAAACAGATCTGATAATCCCCGGGGGCACAACTGGGTGTGGACCCACTTCTCCAGGAACTGTTCAGCTGATCCTTGCTCCACTCGCTCAGGGACCCACACCACACAGATCATCAGGTGCGCCAATCTGCATCCTCGGCCGGCTGCTCCAGCACCCTTGTGACTATCAACAAGTGAACCACCTGTTGTTTAATCATCGTCACTTCTCCCTGCAGATCTGCAATATCTCCTTCAGCCACCGTGACCTTCTCTGGCACTTTTCACAGATTCGCTCGGAGAAGTTAACATCAATCAAGACAGTTTCAATGCAATCCTCTAGGGCCTTCCTGGAACCCTGGATGGCAGCCGAGAGTTCCGCCCAGGATGCTTCCACTCGTTCTACTTCCTCGTGTGCCTCATTGCCTCTTGTCTGCCTGGTAATTCCCTGCGGCGGGAGCCTGGGTGTGGTGTGATCATTTTGGATCCAGCAGCCCTTGAGGCCCTGTCTTTGCCAATGTTCACTGTGATGTGGTGGGATCACCGCTCCCCTCGGACAAATTGCCCCTGATTCTCCTCCAAGGGTTATGTTGAGCACAGTACCTGTCTTCCGTGACAACTTCTGCATCAGGAGGTGTTTGTTCAGCAGGGCCGTCCAATCTTTTGAGGCAGTCATTGGGATAACAGGGCAGCCAGCCTGCTCTGTCTGTAGTCCAAATCCCCCAAACCCCCTGCTCATGAGTCGCACTCTTCAGCCCAAGTCCCTCCCTAACAGTACCAGGCTGGCAAGGCAGGACACCAGGGGGGTCCCAAAATATGCTCTACACGTGAGGGTGAACAGTTCAGAAAGCAAAGACCAATGTCATACCACCCAAGTGCACTATGGTGCAACCCCTGTGTTCCTGTAGGGAGTGAAGTATACAGGCCCAAATCCTCAGCCAGGGCCGCCCATAGGCTCCTTAGAGTGCCCCCCCAGGGGCAGCCCTGAGGGATCAGTCCACTGGAGGAGTCTTCACTGTGATGGCCCACCAACACACGGGCCCCCACACGGCCTAATAGGAATCCGTAGGGAACAGCCAGGTCACCACCTGTCACAAGGGAGATGATTGTTTATGCATGATTGTTCATACTGAGGATGTTTTATGTAAACTTTGTGCCTCAGAAAAAGGCTTGGAATAGCATATTTAACGCATTAGAAACTTTCCTTGCATAAACAATCGTCTCCCTTGTGACAGGAGAAGGATTTTGTAATCGAATGAAACGATGGAATATCAACAATAAAAACACTCTTGAACATTAAAATGTTGTGGTATATTGGAGAGCATCATCATGAATCAGCTGTGCGTCCGGTTAGAGTGAGACTCCGCTCTAAGCTCATTATTCTGTTCATGTCACATGGTTGGAGGGCATACCACATCACCGGGCTGCACGCGACAAGTTTAAAAGGAGAAATTTGAGAATTTACTAAAAATGGCAACAAAGAGGTGTGCACTGTCGTCTTATGTTGAAAAATACTTGTGTTTGCCCATCAGACAAGCTGCACGCACGGATTAACGGAAAAGTGGTCAAAATGATTCCAGTCACAAGCGAGACAATCATTTAATATTGTGCCTCAGGAGAAGGAGTGAATGAACTGTCTATGTGTATAAACATCACTGAGGACTTGGATGAGCATTTTGCAATTACAATGAGTGTTGAATATGTAAAGTGTTGACGAGCAAACAAAATGTATATTTTTTCGCAGATGAATGCGATGTTAACACACTAATCAATGTATAGTTACACATCTATGAGTGGGCGGGCTACTCTAACAAGGTGTTGAAGGTAGTCTGAGTGTGCAGGGTGGGTTTACATTTTAGAACACTATCCATTGATGCCATTTATGTGCCTGCAGCAGTGCACCCTGGGATTTGCAGGAACATGGAGATTGGTAAGGGAGGTAATTGGTCGAACGAAAAGAGTCGGGAACAGGAGATGTAATTTGAAAAGGGAGAGGTCAGTGAGCAGATTACCGGTTTGAAATAAATGAAAAGAGTTGGCAGATAAGAGACGATGTTAAGGATTGAAGGAGGTACATAGGAAGGTTCAAGTAGCATGGACCGGATAATTGCAAGAGCATGTGATATTGGAGAATGGTTAGCAAGGGTTTGACAAGGGAGGGGAGGGAATAGAGGATGGGGTACGCTGCCTAAGAGACGGTAGTTTGGGCATTGTCGACAGCGCATGGGAACACGGTGAGAGGGAAAACATTGATTAAGAGTTATTGATTAGAACTCAGCACGAATTTGTGAATAAAATGTTGAATAGTTTTGTGCTAGTCTTAAAGGATAGATCACACAGTCTAAATGTTGTTGTTTTCAATATTTACAGTAAACCCCTGAAGAAGAGATAAAAATAGCTCGAAATGCATTGGGAACATGATTTACTAGTACTGAGGATGTTTTATGTAAACTTCGTGCCTCAGAAAAAGGCTTGGAATAGCATATCTGACGCATTAGACACTTTCCTTGCAAAAACAATCGTATCTCTTGTGATAGGAGAAGGATTTTGTAATTGAATGAAACGATGGAATATCAACAATAAAAACACTCTTGAACATTAAAATGTTTTGGTATATTGGAGAGCATCATCATGAATCAGCTGTGCGTCTGGTTAAAGTGATACTCCACTCTAAGCTCATTATTCTGTTCATGTCACATGGTTGGAGGGCATACCACGTCACCGGGCTGCACGCGACAAGTTTAAAGGGAGAAATTTGAGAATTTGCTAAAAATGGCAACAAAGTGGTGTGCACTGTCGTCTTATGTTGAAATACACATCCATCAAGGCCAGGTAGACCATGCTGAAGCTGCCAATTTTGATCCCAATGAGGGGGCTCCTCTACTTGGCAGTCCCGGATCAGCAGCCCAGTCGCCTTCAGCCATGGGGACAGAGACCGTAATCCGCCTTGGGTCCCTGCCACGCAGGCCAGGGTTTGTAGCAGACAAGCACCACCCAGCAGGCTGCAACACTGTTGATAAATACCGGGCACTGGAACCCCCGGATGGCTCCATATAGGCAAGTAGCTGTCCTGAATCAGTTGTGGTAATTTGCATGGCGATCTACGATTGAGTGAGCAGAATAGGTCAGGATCTTCGGGAGGTCCAATGGGGAGCTCAAGGGCTCATATCCTGTTGGACATTAAACTTTCCCCCAAAAAAATTACAGTGTTATGTCCATTCTCATAACAATGAGTAATTTGGCACAAAAATCCTACCGCAGAAACAACGCATATAGAAAGCACGAGCGGCTGGTGGCGGTTGCTCTCTGTGTTCTGTCGGATTCAGTGTTATTTTCTTAGCTGAAAATGCATTGCTAATATAAGGGTGCATTTTGCACTAAGAAAATAATGCTAAATGCTGTGCTACACTCCTCGCATTGTTCAACGTAATCTCACTTAATGTTGCTGGAATTTCGTGAAATTATGTTACAGCAAAATATGCAAGTTACACGCACCCCTTTTAAATAAGACGTCAAGATTAGACCATTTTAATTTGTTTTCAACATTAAAGCACATGCACAGGGAACAGGTCAGCAGTGCTCTTGAGGGCTGAGTTCAAAAACCAGCACTACCAATCTGTAAAAAATGTATGTATTTGCACAAAAAACCTGGAACTTTCTCACACTCACTCCACTTGCTAAACGGCAACAATCAACTTGCTGTTTTGCCATTCCCTTGGCAGTTTTCATTGTCTAAGTGGAGGGGATGCCAAAAAGACATGTGCGTTGTCTTAGTCTTTTGCAGACTTATGTCCAACTGTAAAATCTACCCCTTGTAGGGAGATGGACCATCTCAACAGATTTAGGGCTGTAGATGAGCTTGACAGAGTGGCAGGACTCTCTGTAACAGAGCAGGGAGCAAGAATGACCAGGTCAGAAGTGGTCTTACCATTTCTAGTCTTTCAATCCTCTGTTACCAGAGCAGGTAGCTTCTGGCCCTCCCACTAGTGGTGGCACCCACCTTCTACTTTGCTCTTGGGACTGGGATATTCTCAGTTATTGACAGTACCACTGTCGTGCAGGCCTCAGCCACACCCGCTAGTGCAAGGTGTTCGCCCTTCTCTGCACGAAGTCCTCAGACCAATAGAAAGAAGTTGGCACAGAAACTGGAAATAGAAAACGTAACATTTATTACACCTCATGAGGTGGTGCTACGGTTCAAACAGTACCCTTCGGTTTTGCAAAAAGTAGCACCACGAGCTAAGAAAGCATGGTTTATGTATACCCGCACAGGAGCTCAAAAGAAGGCGGTACAAAGCACAAAGGCATATTTTATGTACATATAAGGTAATATCGAGAGGCACAATCGATCAGTGAGAGGACCTAACAGTCTTGGTGGCTTGACAAATACATTCCTATCTGGAACTAATCACTACCAGATGTGAACCCTAACGGACAGCGGCAAAGTGGGGAATGCTAAATATAGCTTGTTGCTGGGCAGATTCAAGCACCATGAACAGGAAGATAGGACAAAGCACATGGTCGGCACGAGGCAGCATGTAGCAGACAAAATGGCTGCCATGAACACAAAATGGAGTCTGCTAAATGTCAAGATAACGGCTAGAACTAAGATGTCTTCTGCTAATGCTCAATCTAATCGATGTCAAATTACAACACCACAGATCTCAGGCGTGTGACAACCGGGGTGCTCCCACCCACTGGCTCATTGGTTGAACTCCAAGGACATAGTCTAATTACCTTCTTCTAGACAGAGATCGCTCCCACTCTAAGAAGCCTATAACCAGTAGGCAGTCAGATTTTCGCAACATACATTCCTTACTCGACAGACCTCTCCGTGCAGATGCTGTTCTGTGGAGAACATCCTTTCCACCACCTGGGTGTGACTGGCACAAGTGTCCCTCTGAGCAGTGGCAGGAATCCCATTCACTGTGATCCTCTGGAAGTGATTCCTACTGCACTATCTATCACTATCACTATCACTATCTTCCCATCTAAGGGAGACTATTGCATCGTTCACACGCTCATCTAAAAACCATCTTTAAATACTGCAACACCAGTTATGTATGCAAGGTGCCCAATGATGAGCTTTATTTTCTTGGGGCACAAGGAATGTCCCAAATTGTGCCCTGAGTGCAGACAATCAAAGCACCTGCCCTTTCTAAAGGGCTCTTTTCATGCTGAATTGCCACCAACACACTTTCTATAAGTGATTTATTTAAATGGTTAAAAGGCATGGGGTGCGTCCCCCTTTAATGGCTCTAGTTAAAGAGACTGGCTTAACCTATGGGTGGGCAATATCCCCATATCTCACACAGAAAAGACTAAAATGACCAGTTTAGGTCGATAGTTATGACAATGTCAGATGTTCTGTTCTGGAGAATCCCCAGTCATTGGCACTGATAGTAATGAGATTCATTTAGAAAATAGATTTGAAATGAGTTGTTGATGATTCTCCATCACAAATTGACCAGCCAACACATGTGTTGGCCCCTAGTTAGCACACAGGCCTGGTGCCTTTTCAGTGGCAAGTAGACAATCATAAAAAACAACAAATGAGAAAAATGTAACTGATAATTACTTATATGTAATTTATATGAATAATTGACATTAGTGAGCTGCCTGAAGTGAATTTTTAAGATTTCATTGACACTCATGTGGCCAGTTACGTGAGACAAAAATCTATTGGACACTCATCTAGCCAGACAAAGTAAGACCAATGAGCAACAGACAAATAAGAGTAAGTAGTACCAAAGGCGTAACATATACACAGCCAGTGTTGGGTATTTAAAATACCCGTCTTTTATTCATGTCAAAATCCACCTCATTGTTCTTTAAAGTTTCCTGATTGAGCTGCAGTTAGTCATTTAGCAAGGGCAAAAAGGTAAATCAGGTCGTAGAAGAAACATACCAAATAATAAGCTTGATGCATTTGAGTCAGTTAACCAAGGTAATTTGATTGAACCGATTAGAAAACGTCTGTTAAAAATACGAATGCAGGGGCATATTATCAAGAACGGTGATAACATTATCACCGCTTTAGCGGCAGGAAACTGCCGCTAAACGGCGATAATGGGCTTGATAATATGACCGTGTTAATTCCCATAGAAGCGCAGGTTAACACCAGAACCTGGGCTTTTATGGAAATATTATCAAGCCCATTATTGCCGCTTTAGCGGCAATTTCCTGCCGCTAAATCTGCGAGAATGTTATTGCCGTTCTTGATAATATGCCCCGCTGTGCTTGTACGAATTGGTCACATGCCCTTCTGTCCCGTCAAGAACTAAGGAGCATATTACCAACAACTAGCGATATTTATCGCTAAATGGGCTTAGCGAGGTTTTTTTTATCGCCAAGCATCGCCGGATATTATTGCAGAGATAACGTGCTATTAGCAACGTTTATCTCTAAAGCGATAAAATATTCAGCGATTGCGGCGAAATGCGTGAATATCTCTGAGAATACAGCGATATTCACGCATTAACGCCAATAGGTTCTTAGCCATAATATCCACCTCCCATTGGATAAAATGGCTAAGAACTGGTCTGAGCAGGCGTTAGCTTTTGGAGATATTCTCGCTTAGCGCAAATACTTCCTTCCCGACGCCTGCATTGATAATAGGCGATAGCGTTTTTAGCGACTGTTTTTAATCACTAACAGGTTGGGTACCCCCACTTTGCATGTCATTAGCGATAAATATCGCTGACATGCAAAGCGGGCCCCAAACCGCTCCCTATCGCCTCAAAGCTGTCGCTAACATCAGTTCGCGACAGCTTGCTAATAGGGCGATATAATTATCGCCGCTTAGCGGCCGAAAACGGCCGCTAAAGCAGCGATAATCTAATATCGCCAGGCTTGGTAATATTCCCCTACGTGCCTGACATGCCTCTTGATGTAAGTTTTACTTTTTACAGCTCTGGTGAATAAATTTACTTTACGACAAATCCCTCCAAGCAACAGACACTATAAAGAGCAATAATAATAACGGATAACAGACTATCATAATAAGCATCATATTCTCAAATGCTAATGGTGAAGAAAGGAGGTGAGCTTGGTGGCTGTACTCAGGCTCGGTAAGTGTGAGCCTGGGGTCCTAATGGTGGCGGGCCTGCGAGGACTGGGTGCGGCTTCTGGGTGCTCCCAGTGAGCTCCTGCTCACACCCAAACTTCCCTGCCTTGCAGTTTACTGCTTACTGCCTGTCATACTGTTTATCTATATTGGTCATTGCAGTTTGGCCCTGTTTGGACCAGGGCTTTGCCCCCTAGCTTGGTACACTACCAGCTATACCCCCCATGCACTCCCCATATTTCCCACCCATGATCAAACCACAGTGGACAAAGATTGAAGCAAGTGAAGAGAGACCTCATCAGACCCGCAGAATGTTTAAGGAGCTGCGCAAGCAAATCGTTTCCACAGACATAAGGCAATGTATATGTGGATTACAGAAGAAATAACAACTGGCTCAACAGCAGCAGCAAAGTTGATAGCCCCACATTGGGGGCTGTGCTACTGAAACTGGCCATCACTGTTCCCTTTAACTTGAAAGAGTCTTTGAGACTCAAAAACTATATGCCATGACCAGAAGAAAGCAGAGTTGGCATGCGAAGTATCCGCTGTTTACTTGTCAGACCATCACTTCCTCAAGGAACACACTGCATAAGTACTTTACAAGGGCAAGTTGCCAAATTCCATCAACTAGTAACATATGCCATATAAAACAAGACAGTTTAACGTTTGTTACATCACTTAGGTTGGCATCAGAATTAATTTTACCCACGGATATACCGAATAATCTAGCAGGCTCAAGGCAGAAGTGCACAGGTTCCTGGCAAAAAGTACGCTTTTGCCATGACATCATTGACATCCTCAACTATTTTAGGGGGCATGGGCCAAAGAGAAACTGAAAATGAACAGTGACACTACCAGGATGAACAAAAAAACAGAACAACGTAGCCTCTGACAGGTCAGAGTAGCAATGGAAACCATGGGCCCAAATTCATCAAATTGACAATGAGCAATCATGGCTTAAGGTCAACGGCAGTAATAAACTGGAAAGCTCATCTTCGCTAGGCAATTCCTCACAGATGCGATGGTCCTTAAATAACCCCAAAGATTAGACCACCAAAAGGATTTTACAGTTATAAAACCTGGCAGCCCTCAAGAAGTACATGGACGAAACAGTTGATTAATGTTCAAATAAAGATGCGAATCTTACAGGAGCAGAAGAATGTGTGGCTAACCTAATAGTAGGAGAGATAGGGCTCAGTACACCGGGTGACTGCCCTGCTCAAGCAACCTAAGGCTTAAAGAAAGGAAGCACTATTGCTCCTGATTCAATGCTTAGCGCTATTAAGTACGCCCTGTTGGCAGTCATTAAAGCCTTAGCATGGCATGTGCGCATAAAGTGGGGGTACATCAGGATCTTATAAAATCACTAGCTCAAAGAATGATAATGCTTGATGTGAAAATGATCAGGAGCTTTACACCTGTCCATCTAAACACATGATCCTCAACAACGTAGGCAGCATGAAGGGGAAAAGGACAAAACAGGAAAAACTGAAAACATGTACCGAACCAGGGAGGACTGCCAAATGTGCTTACCATGCCATAACAGGTAATCTATGCACTTATACTAATCTTTTAACATGCTAACAGCTAGATTCATCATTATCCAGTTTTGCGAGTCCTTAATAGCGATTCATAAGGAATTGCTATTAAGGACTTGCAAAACGGGATTGATGTAGGAATTGCAAGAAATATTGCGATTCCTACATCTTCCTTATTTGCGATTAGCAAATTGCTAATCGCAAATAAGGAATAACTCCCCATTCATTCCTATGTGCCTAAGGCCCATAGGAATGAATGGGGAGTTATTCCTTATTTGCGATTAGCAATTTGCTAATCGCAAATAAGGATGCGATTTCAAGGGTGCCGGGGGTGTCCAAAGGACACCCTGTAGCACCCCTGAAATGCAAATTTACACAGGTGTTGCGCGCACACATGTCCAAAGGACATGTGTGTGTGTAACATGCAACTGAGAAAAATGCACTAAAGTGCATTTTTCTATTTTTTCGCTATTTACCACGAAGTCAGACTTCGTGGTAAATAGCGCCCAGAAATTGCGAATTCGCAATTTAAAAATGGTTAATGAATTGCATTTAAGGAATCTCAAATCGAGATTCCTTAAATTCAATTCCTCGCAAATAGCGATTTTTGCATTTGGGATGATGAATCCCAAATGCAAAAACTTGCGCTCGCAAAGGGCCAGATTCACAGAATCTGGCCCTTTGCGAGCCTAATTTTCTTTCATGAATCTAGCTGATAGTGAACCATCTAAAACGACAGGGCCGGAAACCAACTCGCAGAGTAATAAAATAAAGGAGTGCACCCAGGAAGTGGATGGTAAGGACACCTGGGGGAAACATGCGAAGGCAAGCAAAGCAGCCCAAAAACTGAGGCTTATGATACATTCCTAAGAGAGGAAAATAACAGGAGTGAAACACGAGCGTTCAATCAGGAGACTGAGCAATAAAGGATCACGTGAACTGAAAACCGTCAGAAACATCCAACACGGAGCTCTCCTGTGAGGGGGAAAATACAGAAAGGTCACTATCATGACGGGGAAACGAAAATTATGTGGAAAATCATGAAAATAAACACCAGAAACATAAATTTAAAAAAATGAAACCCCAGAAAAAAAAGATTAAAATAACCCATGGGTCACATGCGATAGCAATTACTGAGGAGGAGGGTCAAAATAATATTCTACCAAAAACAGATATAAATCCAATCTTCCATGGGAAGGTTCCTGCAAAACAAAAGTAACACACAAGACAGTCCAGATGATTTATTAACATTCCTAGCTTGTTTAGGAAATCAATACCAATGCATTGGGAGGAGGAAATGATAAACTGGACCCTTTAAGCTAAAATATCTGCATGCCACAAGAGGAGGAGGACAAAGGTAAAGAGCTGCATATTGCCGTAAGTGTAAGAGAAGCATAATGAGAGCCTAAAAGTATGCTTGAAGAGCACATGAGCCATTCAGCACTCCCAGTGAAATGCCAACCACGTCACAAATAAGTTCAGACAATTGCAATCTTGAAGGATGATAGTCATTGTCCAACACCAATGCCCACCACACTGATGTTTACACCTGAGTTTAACTCAAAAGGAGTGTGGGGCATCATAAACAGATCAAACATTCTATGCCTCTTAAAAAATATACAATCTTTAGCGTCCTCTCTTCTTAGTACCTTATAGCAATAAACCAATTCCCCAGATGAGGAAAAAATAATTGAAGTAACAGAGTACCAGGACATTGGTAATGTGATAAATATAATGAAGGAACGCAGGAATGTAAGTGATTTTAGGAGTGAGGAATCTCCATCAGTGAGCCTGTGAGCGAAAAATACCCTTATGTACTAACCAAAAAACAAAGGGCCACACCAATACAACCTAAAGGCATCAGAAGCATATTGAAAGGCACAAATCAAATTGGAGGAAAATGTAACAGTTCAATTATAAAACAACAGGGCGATGTTAGAAATGGGGGTCTCTAGTTGGCAATGGCTTGCACCTTTGTCCAAATAGGGACCCTTGCTTCTAGTCACAGAAAGGGGGATACAGTCCTAAAATAACCCCTGCTCACCCCCTTGGCACAAGCAGACAGGCTTATCTCAGAGGCAGCGTGTAAAGCATTTGTGAACACATACAGTAACACAGTGAACACACTACAAATGGACACCACATCAGTTTACAAAATAAGTAATCTTTATCTAAACAAGACCAAACAACAAAAATCCACAATACAATATCAAAAAAATACTCTGGTAGAAATTGTTACGTTCAATGCAAGTTGTAAATGCAACACTTTTCCAACAAACTACCTTAGATGCATCACGCAAAACAAACAAAAGGGTCGTAGGGAAGGCGATGCATTAGTTCCTTGCTTCGGGGGAGGCGGCGCACCTGTTCCTTACTGCAGCGCAGGCGAGCCGAGGCGATGCACCTGTTCCTTACTAGAGAGGAGGGGATGCGTCAGTTTCGTACTGCTTTCCTGTTGCGAGGCGACAAGATGGCGCCTCGATGCGTGGCGACTATCCGGTGCGATGAAACAAGTAACCACTGCAGGCCAACCCCAAACAGCAAACAGCACAGGGGCAGTAATCCTCCTTCTGCTTCTCCGATTTCGTCTCCTTGGCAAAAGTTCCTCTTGATTTCCCAGAAGTGATCTAAAGTTCTGGGGTATGGGTCCCTCTTTTTATACACCCAAATCCTTTGTCTTTGAAAGCAGAGAGTGTCTGTACCCAGCCAAAACCAGTTCTGTCCTCTCTGGTGAAGCTTCCTGACAGGAGGTGGCAACACCATGTTGAAAGCAAACCTGGTCCAGGCAGGTGAAAGGAAATCTCCTACCCTATTCTAAATTCAACCCAGGTCCCATTCGGCCCAGCCCTGACTCATCAGAGTGCTGGAGCCGCAGCCCTCTTCCAGCTCCAGTCACTCACAAGCCAGACATGCAATACACAAACCTAGCTGAGGCACACTGGATAGGTAGCCAAGAAAATACCTACTTTCTATAAGTGGCATTTTCAAACACAGAATGTCAGTCAGTCAGTCATAAGCTTTTATTCGATATGCAAGATATCTTGTAAGCACAATACAATACAACCATGTAAAAATGTACAAAACCAATACAAAAAAAGTCAGTAATAAACTCATTTAAAAAGGATAAAAGGACATAAAAATGCCCAGAATAAATGATCTAAAAAGAGAATTAAACTGCTACTGACAGTCTCTTGCAACGAATAAGCCAAAACTGCTTTAAAAATTTTGCTATTCCACATATGATTGGGGGGGATGTGTCCGTCATTAGGATGCGCAAAGCTACTAGGTAACTACGTGTACCCATATTTCGGCAAAGAGGTATAAGCCAAGTGCTCCTGGGCTTTGCATAGTCCGGACATTCAAACAGGATGTGCGTGATGGACTCAATCCTGCTCGGACAACATGCGCAGTTGGGAGACATGTGAGCAGCTGATTTCCATTTTGATAACACAGCCCCAAGCGGGAGAGAGCCAACTCTAAATTTAAAATATAGTGCTAGGTCAAAAGGAAGGGTAATGAGGTCCAAATAAGGCTCAAATGCCACCACATCTTTTACCGCTAAAAAAGCAGCTGTGGACTTGCAGTGATTCGGGACAAACACAGAATGTTAAAATCACCCACCCTAAAATATGCACTTGAACATTCTGAGTTCAGGCATACTCCTATCTTGTCCCCTGGGTCAGTAATGTTTATAAGATGTCATAATCAAACTGCCCATTCTGGCCTATGGGAACAGATAGCCGTGCAATAGTGAAAAACGAACTTGGCAGTAGTTCAGTATCAGGACATGCCACACACATCAGGGCATGTCCTACTATCACATAGAATGCATCCTGCCCACAGGGGTACCTTGGGCCTCCACATAGGGGTGACTAGCATTCAGAAAAGGGAAGGTTTAGGCTCTGCAATGGCAGGCCTGAGACACATTTTACAAGCTGCATCTGTGGGTAGCACAATCAGTGCTGCAAGCCCACCAGCAGCACTTGATTTACAGGCCCTGGGCACACACAGTGCACTGTACTAGGGACTGACAAGTAAATCAAATAACCAATCATGGAATCACTAATCCATAAAACAATTTACAATAGGGAGCACTTGCACTTTGGCACTGAACAGCAGTCACAAAGTGCCCAAAGCTTCTAGACCAGCAAAAACAGATGTGGCAACAGCAAAAAGTGGAAGGGAGACTCACGCCAATGGTGCCAAGTCTAACAGGCGACAAAAGACAAAAGGTTTGCACTATTGTTGATGGCCTTCAAGCTAGTTGGAGAAGGCTACCATTCACCCTAATATTTAAGGACCTAGCCAGCTCCTAGCACATTAGAAAAAAACAGAAACAAGGCCAGCCACAGTTTAAGCTTAATAAGCTGGAATGAAGCTGGACTGTCTACTGATTTGGAGATTAAAGAAGCTCTTGACTTCTTCAATACTAGGGACCTGCTGTGTCTTAGAGAAACTGAGGAAGAATCTCGTTGGAGCAACTTCCGATGGGCTCTCTACCTTTGTAAAGCTTGGCTTTTACCTAAAAACAAAATGAATAAAAAAATCAAATCATGATCTACAGGTATTTGAACTTTCAGGTTTAGCGCTGGATTGTCAACATAAATCTATCATTATTTTAAGAATTTATATTAATGCACAAAAAGAAGGAAGAACAAAGACTCTTGTCGATATTGGCAATCATATTTGGGCGCTCATCTATCAGCTCCCAGGTCACAAAAAAATTTTGGCAGGAGATTTTAATATGCAAAATTTAGACCAACCAGTAGGAACTCAAAAGGACACTCACCAAAAAACCTGGAGGCCTGCATTAAAGAACATGACTTCTATACATGCGATCAGCAGGGCAATCCAGAATGCAGATGATAGCCCACTTTTAGAAACATTTCAACACTGGATTACGTGTTCTTAAGCAATCACTTGCAAAAGAGATACATGGAATTTAAGATGATAAGTAGAGCAGAAAGTGATCACTATCTGCTGACATTAAAATCAATTTGAGTTCTAAAATCCACACACAAGTCAATTCAGCTGGCCAGCCTCTGACTGTTGAACGTAATCCCTTATTGAAAAGGATGAAATGGGGGTCAAGTAGTAAGTAAAAGTGTCAGAAGTGGAAGGTACTCAACAAAATTTGGAGAGGTACCCTTATATTCCAAAAGGGACAGGGTCTCACAGTTAATCTGAACTGCTAAGAATCCCTTTTGTTATACACACGTCAGTTCACATAATGCATAACTATATCTCTTATCATTTTATGAAAAGAGGATATTTGATCTTCTAACTATCAATGTATATCCACACTCTGTAAACACCGGCCACTATAGTATGTAAAAACGTCCAATTTATTACACGTTTATATATGAAAATTCAAAAATTTGGGGTAAAATGTTACATTAAAAAAATTTCACATTTTAAAATCACATGCTATTATAAATAACAATTCATCACATATAATTATCTTCTACAAATGGTTATGGATGACAATATCATTAAATATATCAAATATACAAACAATTATCACAAGATAATATAACACTCAAATCTTTGTCATACGTTGTTGACACTGCATTTTGGTGGTTGTTTATAATGATGCAGTTCACATTCTTCAAGACTAACAAGTTATTTAAAAGACATAAGTTTTTCTAGAAAATATGAGGGCATGCCTTCCCCAGATCAGCCTATGGGATTTCTAAGGCACCTTTGTCTGTACATACATATCAGCTTCCCTTCCCAGGTTTCTACGACGAGTCAGCTTGGAGTCTATTAGAAGCTAGTGTAACTCTGATGAACAGTTACTCAAGGTGTACTCATTCATTACCAAATTGTGTAGCCCATCAAAAGTAGTTACCTCACTATCCTTCACCCAGGCCTGTACTGCATCCCACAGTCACCCTAAGCCAGTGGTGTGCCTATGACCTTTTTGTGATACTCTTCAGGGGTGGCAACAAACATATGTACCATTGTACCTTCACGGGGGTCTAGGTAACCTGGCTACCTTCTTATCTAGGATTAGGAGTGTATCCATCTCATGTGCAGGGACAAACCACCACAACGTTGCTCCCCCAGTGCTTTTTGTTTACGCTGTGCATCCTCAATGCCCTCTCATAGGAAGCAAACCATTTGTCAATTAAATCACCCACCACCAATCTAGGCACCACATCTTTAGGTGTTCTAGGGATTGTGGACTCTCTTGTAGCCACCTTATCCTTGCTACCATCTATTTCAGACTGTACAAGTCCCATCCTGGACTTCTTCTTCTCTACGGTCAGTTTATTCTCCTTGAATGCCAACCTTTTCTCCTCCAAGACAATGGCAGCATTTGTGGGCTGAAGATTACACTCTGACGTCTTGTCATTGTATTCCAGCTGGGGAACAACACAGGAAGATCAGGCTCATATGCACTCTGAGAACTCATCTACAGTCATCTGATTCTGAAGTATCTTCATGGGCAGGGAGGAATGGGAAGTGCTGACACGTACAGTTCAATAGGTAGTGTCCTGTCCACACACAAACACAGATTTACGACAGATAGCCTGTCAGATAGAACTGGATATAAAGGGATCTTTGTGCACTTCAGAGGGCTCCTTTGAGACCCCCCCTACATCAAAGACACTTTTGGGTATAAGTACTTGGGCTCTGACTGTGCTGTAAGGGTTGTTACTTTGCCTTGACAGACTGTTCTGAAGAACTGCTTCTCTGCTTTGCTGAGCTGGCCTGTGCCTGCTGATCTCTGACCAGCTGAGGACAAGGACTAGACTGTCTGGCTTGCCTCCTTTTTTCTGAAGTCTCAGAGACACAACATCATTTCTGTAATCCTACTGGTACTGCTAGAATTTGTGAGCTGTGAGTCTTTCCATTGTTTCAGATGTCCCTCCATTCCTTAGCCTCAAAAGTGTGTTGTACAGCTGATTTCTGCAAAACCTGGCACATTGTGTTGACTGCATGAGAAATTCACGAAGTCAAGGTGATGCACCTTTTGACGCAGGCTCTACGATGGCTCTCTGTGCTGCTGGACAACAAGGCATTGCATTCACTTCAAAATTCTGAAACCCACTTAAAATTGAAGGTAAAATGATATTTTTCCAGTGATTCAGCAGTTACAGGAATAAATCTATAGTTCTGCAAGTTTCTGCAAATTAAAAGTCAAGTCAAGTCAAAGATCTTTATTTCGGCCAATAAGACCATAAAAGCACAAATAAAATACAACACAATTCATTCATCCAGTTCTCCTAATAAAACTCTCATCGCTCTAGATACAAATTGCTCAGAAAAAGTGCCTGTGCCTTAAAATGTTATTCCATAAATTTCCGATAAAAAAAGTTCAGGAGAAATAAAAGGGTACTAGATGCCAACTGCAAATTTTTACTACATCACAGAATATCAGTTAGAAAACACCATGCCCCTTAATAAAGTAAAGTGACCAAATCATGGCGGATCCAACTTTAAAATAGCTTGACGTACTCACCTCATGGAAAATTAAAAACTAAAAGTGACTATCCAAATCCAGTCTTAAATGCTATCCTATAACTTCCCTTTTTGCGCCAATGTTAATTTTAGACATCATACATAGCACATCGAACTCCTCCAAAACTACAATAACAATAAAAACGATCCCTTTTGGGAGAAGTTTCAATATTAGTCCATCACTCTATTTGTTGTATAGTGGGGAAACATTCATGCACCTCTTAACCATACCGATTTCTATACACTGAATCCCGATTAATGAAAAAATGTCTCCCTTTATTTTCACAAAGCAATACAAATTCAGTTCATACAAATATATTTTGTACATCGATACAGAAAAATCCAAAATGTCATTTCAAAATTCTTTTAAAACATTAAAGATACGTTTATATCATACAAATCCTTGTTCATCACTGATTCAAGGAGAAACATTAATAATGCTGGTTGCTCTCTTGTCTTGCTAAACAAATAAAGCCACACTGTATCTTTACAGACAATAATCATTCACAGAAATGTCAGATTGTATCTCACACAAAAATGTCAGATAATATATCACACAGAAATGTCGACACAGCTACACAATATAGACCATAAAGAGCAGCCACATTTACATCAACAAACTCACCCCAGATGCATCAAGCCCTGATTCTGCGAATTTTAATTTGCGAAAAATACCGAATCGCAAATTAGAATTCTCAGAATGGGATGCATAAAAAAAGCGTTCCAAAAATGCGATTCACAGTCGGCCGCAATCGCCGAATGCGAATTTCACTAAATTGCAAAAAAATCGCAGAATCTCCTGTTTCCCATGTTGAAATTGCGATTTCGCAATTATCGAAATCGCAAATTGCGATCTCGCAAATTGCGAAATCGCAAAAACGGGAAGTCGCATTTCAAGCACAATGATGACATCACAACCAGGAAGTAGGCAGTTCCCTCACTCATTCTGAACACAGAGCTGGAGATAGGAAGAGGCACAGCACTGAGTTCCATCAGACACACCCTGCAGCACCACAACAGGACATATATCCAACTCCAGAATGTCCCAGGATGCAGCAGGAACCAGTGCAACTGGATGGAAAAGAAAAATAAAATTTTCTGAACAGGAGCTGGAGTTCCTGATCCAGGGAGTCAGCAGGGACCATGATAGGCATTTTTGGGAAGCAATCCAGGAAGGTGCCTGAAGTAGACAAAGGGCGCATTTGGCAGCGCATCAGGGCGAAGGTAAACTCAGTAGGAGTGACCCAGCGCTCAATAGATGAGCTGAAGAAGAGGTGGTATGACCTCAGAGGCCGTGCCAAAGAGCGCATAACAGAGAGGTTGGGGGAGCAACATGCCACGGGAGGAGGAGAGCCCACAGTTGCGGACAACACTCCACTCGACGACCTTGTTGAGGATACCATCAACCCAGCAGCCTGCATGGGGGTCACTCAACTGCACACCTCCCGACCCACACAACAATCCCAAGGTAAGAGCCATGCAACTGCGACCCCGTCCCCTAACAATGCCCATGCCCCCAGAGCTAGCCATTTGATAACCCCAGTAATGCAGTCCATGCACATCAGAAACGCCATACTGCATTGTGGGACCTGTAGTGTGACAATAGTTCCCTGATAGACTCACACAGCCAGACCTGACAAGTTAAACATATCCCTAAAGCCAGTCAGGGAATGCAAGCCTGCATGCATGTTGCAACATCCCATGTGCACGATTTGTATCATTAATCATGCACCCATTTACTTCACAGGTGCTACAGAACCACAGAGCACAGACAGCGAGGCACTCCAAATTGAGGAGACCCCAGAGGAGACGGAGGGAGAGAGCCATCCTACCCCACGACCTGGACCGTCACACACACCAGCTCCAGTACCACCAACTCCCCATGTGGACAGGGCACCCCTGCAGCCACAGGAGGAGTGCAACCACTCCATGCGTCACGCATGGCGTGGAAAAGGCCACACCACCACCCAGGAGGCAAACACGACAGACAGCCACTGTGTGGTCGCAGTCAAGCGGACGGTTGAGGCAACAGTGCAACGTGGCAACACGAGCTGACAGGGGGCAACATGCCCAAGATCCAGGGCTTGGTATCAAGCGTCGGATGCTAGCTGTCCACCAAAAGCAGGCACGGCACATGGCAGCCATGCAGCTGTAGCTGTACAAAACATGGCGAAATGTGAACCAGCTCACTGAAAGCGTGCAGGAGTTGGTGGCTGCAGTGAGGGAGAACAGCCAAATCATGGTGTCGCAGCAGGACATCAGCCGCCGCCGCCACCGCCAGCTGCTGACCCGGCTATCAGCATATACCAGGTCAAACCACCTGATTGGGAATGCAACATCCCAAATAAAACGCCGGTCCCTGGCAATGCAGATACAAATGGTGCAATGCTGCCAGGATGTTGCTAGGGCGTTGGAACAGGTCACAAACGCTGTCCAAAATCAGCAGGCTTTTGGCCATAGACATGCAAGGGGGGGTGATGATGCCAGTGAGGGCACATCCAGTCTGAGCAGCCTGTCCTTGCCGGTGGTTCCAGAACGATGCCGCAGTACCAGGCCCAGTGCAGCATCACAGCCCGATACTGGCGAGGTGGATGTGGAGAGGCGACAGGGTGCGTCCGGCCGGAGGCGCCAATGATTGACTGGACATTAGCAGCAGTGCCATGCTGAAGTAACAAACACGCCTGCTTCGCAATCATGGGGCTGTATGACGTAATACAGTTTACATGTTTTTTGACCAAAAAAAAGTACATGAAAGATCTTGCTCACATAATTATAAGAATTTATTTCAAACGTAAATCCTACTCATGTCATCATTTCATTTGCCATGCATGAGTGCAGTGTTATGTGAGCGGTATGGGTGCACTAGAAATAATTCAGTGTGATGTGGTTGCGGCGCCTGTGTCCTTCAGCAGGATTCTCCCCGCGTGCATGACGCACATGTGCAGGTGGGCAGTTGTCCCCCTCCGACTCACTGCCAGAGATCTCCACAGGTATTCTCCGCTTGGTTGCAATATTGTGGAGTATGGCACACAAGGCCACGATGCGGCAGCAGACCTCAGGCTGGTATTTGAGGGCCCCACCAGTCTTGTGTAGGATGCGGAATCGGCTCTTTAACATCCCAAATGTCCGCTCAATGACATTTCTTGTGTGAATGTGTGCAGCATTGTACCGTCATTCGTGTGGTGTAGCAGGGTTTAGGTATGGGGTGAGGAGGTACTCATGGAGGCTGTAGGCATTGTCACCTGAAGGATAGGAGCAGAGGGTCAGTACCTGTTATGCGCAGCTACATGGTCTTGACATACTGCATGTGGGCATGTCAACTTACCTAGGAGGTGTCCTTCGCCAAAGTCACCCCTGGCCAAGCGGGTGTGTATGCCGCTGTGCCTGAAGATGAACGAATCATGCGTGCTCCCCGGGTATTGTGCCACTATGTCAGTGTTGATTGTCTTAGCATTGCAGACCATCTGTATGTTGAGTGAGTGGTAGGACTTGTGGTTCCGGTACATGTATTCTGTCTCAGCGGGTGGGCAGATGTGGATGTGGGTACAGTCAATGCATCCAATTACATGGGGGAATTGCTCGGTGTTATAGAAGTCAAGCTTTGTTTGGTTTAAGTCCTGTTGGGTGGTTGGGAAGGTTATGTAGTGGTGTATCCGGGTCAGCATGGCGTCCAGGAAACTCCGTAGGCAGCGTGACAGTGTGCTCTGGGAGATCCCCCCTGCATATGCAACTATCCCCTGGAAGCTTCCGGAGGCCAGGAGGTGCAGGCAGCACAGGACCTGGACATGGGTGGGCACGGCATTGGTCCTCCTTGTTGGGTGCTGCATCAGGGGGTCAAGGTCTCGGATGAGCTTGGTTATCATTGCCCCATTCAGCCTGTATTTGGAGTATATCTCCTCTTCAGTCTGGCCCAGGAGTGTTATCCGCAGGCGGAAGATGCGCTCCTGGATCCTGCGTTGATTCCGGGCTGCAGCCTGGAGCCTCAGCCGCCTTGCCACGATATATAGACCTGGCATTGTGAATGTCCTCATGCTCCTACTGTGTCTCCTTAAGTGTGTTTGTTCTGCTCCGCCCATTTTTCTTGTTTGAATTTATTTATTTTTTCTTTCCAATTGAACTTCATTGTTACCACCTGGTTTGACTTCTCCTTAAATTGAGACTCGCATTGGGCGATTTTTGGGGTTTTCCGCAATTTGCGATGTTTGATGAATTGAATTTGCGATTTATTTGCGAATTCGCAAAATAATTTGCAGAATTAGTGGAAATTCGCGGTTACCGATTCACATTGATTCTGCGAATTTATCTTTGCGAATTCGCAATTTACTGTTTTTTACCTTGACGAATTGCGGGAGCCATAATTGCGATCGCAATAGCTGTTTCGCAGCTATTGCGAGCGCAATTGAGGTTGATGAATCTATGCCTCAGTGTGTACCTTTTTACTGTCGCATTCGCTCTCCATTCATTAATGCCCCCAAGATGTCCCTTTTTGGAGCTTGTTTTGCTATAAATCCTGTTGTTATGGATTAATCAACCAATCATCCACTTTCCCCTCCACATTCTATTGAGAACTTAAATACATTTCTATATTAATTCACACATCACATCTGCTGTTCTACTTCTTGAATACAGACTAAATATATAAACATTAAAAGAAATATCTAATACGTCCCTGGAATTTTTTCTACTTCGCTGTCTCAGTTCACTTCTCTTCTATCTGTCTCAATTCAGGGAATATACTGAACATTCAATAATTACATGTAAGAATAGTTAAAGATAACATATCGCCCTGTACTACCCAGATAGAATGTAAACAACTCAATCTACGTTTGATGGAAATCATAACAAATGATCCCCATTAGGGTTAAATGAAGAAACAAACAGAAATGGTTAGCACAGTCCTCCATTTACAAACAGAGAGGGCGGTCTTACTATACGAGTACATGGCCAGTAGTACTTATCAATAAGGAAATAAAAAATGCTAAAACATACAAATAGATAAATAAATAAACCCCTGAGATAGTGGTTATTAATGCTACTGAACGTAATGAAAATTGAATTTTACTACTGATTCGTATCAGGCACAGACACAACTGCAACTCGCACTATCCACAAAAAAGCAAGACAACCACAAATATAATTAATACAAATGGAAACGCTGCATAAATGTATTAAAGGCAGTCAGGAGCATCAACATCCTTGTCTACACACTACGCGTTTGACCAGGCAGGCCGATTAGACCTTTTGTAAGTACTTTCCTAGTTTTGTGTTCTGCATTGGGCTTTAAACAATGCAATGAGTATAGAAAGCATGCCTTAAGTATTCTGCATAGGCCCTTTTACCAAAACAAAATACACTTCAGATCACAGTATGCACTTTAAAGGTGCTATAGTGCGAAGACATATTTTAGCTTACTTTCTATAAGCACGTTATTTTCTGTATAATGTATAAATGAACATACTACTGAATGGTGCCTAATTGAAATCAGGCACATCTAGAAGTGCAAAATTGTTGATAATGTTCACATCTTTTTTATTGAAAACAAGGTACTCCAAGAGTTATGTGTTATTTCAATTTGTGCTAAAAAGAAAACCCCAGCCACAATAAGTTAGAAAAGTATAGCTCTCCATCACCGACAGTATTTACTGACCAATTGCGAGAACGTGTTCAGAGAAATTAATTACAGTACTTAAAGCAGAAGGAAAGAACTAATTGTTTTAGACTTTCCATTTAGTATTGCTGCCTTTTACAGATGAGCCATGAATTAATAGATTCTTGTCATGGAAGCTCGGCTCTTTATACCAGCCGGAACCAAAAAGCACACATGTGTATCTAAGATAAAACATTGTGTCAGAAAATTCAGAGCTGCGTATTTAAGAGTTACTGCCTGCTAACAGGTGTTAATTACCGCACCAGAAATTAGCGGGCTCGGGGAGCAGGGGAGGGGAGTGAGTAGGGTAGTGGGAATGAATAATAGGTCTATTAGCCCAAAAGCTACGGAAGCAGAGAAAAATAAACAAACCTCTCTTTTTTTCTGTCTGCAAGTTTCGCTTTTATGGAAGTTGTTGGATTATACTTTTAAGCAATAACTGTATGAAATTTTCCTCCCTTACCGTTTTATTTTCCTAACAAGATTGAGGATTACCCAATCAGATTTACTGTTGCTACCTGATGGTTCATTGTTTGGTAAACCACACATCTTAAAATGTAGTTCTCAATCGATTTAAATGATACAGCCCTCTAAATGCCAGAATCTCAGGCTCATAAATCTTGTGCCAAAGTCACTACTCTAGCTAGAAAGTAGCCTAGATCTCGCCTACCCACCCTGAATGTCTGGAATACTATAATGCTAATCTGACCAACCATTATAAACATGTACACTAGGCTTCAGTTCAGAAAAAAAGAAGAATTTGGAGACAAAACAGGTAATGTTCCTATTCAGGTTGAAAACGAGACAAGAACATAAACCAGTTGTAGCAGCAAATTCTCAAAAAAATACAATAAAATAGAAAACCTAACTCTCCATTAAGGTTAATTGATTACAGTACTACTTGGATGAGAACATTAATTTAGATCAAGATCAAAATTATGTTTCTTCAAAGACCATAGTATTGAGGAAAATTGAATTTTGCCTTGTCATGTGTGCCTACGTGTTCCCCATCCTATGTTATATGTGCATGATCGATATGCATATGTCCCCCTATGATCGATTAAAGACGCAATTATAGTTGTGTCCAACTTTAGTATGCCAGTTTCCAGTTCTCGTGAAAGCAACGAGTATTAGGCCTATGTTGCCCACGTTTTACATTATGCACGTTAATTTATTGAATTGTCCCCGTCTCTAGGCCTCAAAGGGCCTGAACACCAGATTCAAGCTCCAGTCTCCTGAACCCACTCCGAGGAGCGATGTAGCCCCTCCCGCATCCCTGACCCTTCACTTACTTCCTGCCGCGCAGCGCAGTGCCCGGCCTGGCTCTGCCTGCCTGTCTGCCAAGAATATGTTATGTCTCCAGTTATCAGTTCAGCTCTCCGTCTTCACATTCCTAAGCTAACGAACCGCATAAACAGTTTCAGCTATAGTCTAGTCTTTCTGTCTCCATGTAAGAGAATTACTGAATTAATATCCATAGAAGATTCATTGCACACGCAATACATGTAGAATATATGCCTGCACCAGCCTTAGTGTCAAGTAGCCTTTGCTCTGATAACTTTTAGATTCTATCAACATGTACTCCAAACACCAGATACCAGATATGCTATAGGTACATGTCGTCCTGACACCGCAGACTTTCGTCTCCTCTTCTAGTGCAGGAGTCATAGCCCCCAGTTCTCCCCGGTAACACGTCATGGCCCGTTTGCGCGCACCACTAGGTTAAAGGTTCCAGCTGCTCAGGTAGCCCCCTCCATGTATCCAGCCACTTTATGACACTTCTGTGACGTTCTCATCACATGTCTACGTGCACGCCCTGTGCACGCCTTCTTTTCACGCCCATGTGTTCTTATCTTACGTTTGTCACTTGTTACGCCTACTGTATGCACTGTAATTGTAATGTCTTACTATATATACCTTGTACTGTTGATGAAACGGGGCAGCTGCCAGTCCATGCCATTCTATTTCAGGCTGTTCCGATCCTGTCCCTTCCCTTATGCCTGATTAAAGCCTGTTAGACTAAGATTCCACGGATCTTGCCTCTTATTTATTGAGCTATCTGTTTTCATTAATGTATTCAAAAATAGTACCGGTAATTAATTATTTATTTACCACATAATGGCGCCCGAATAGGGACGAGCCCCTTCCCCACGCGCCAGCGATGTAACGCAGGCCCCCTGACCCTTCTACAGCCGTGACGGAACTCTCCCGTGCACGTGCAGATATTTCTGCTTCATCAAGTCTCCCTCAGGCCCACGGAGGAGACGGAAACTGCGGTCCGGCATCCAGACGAGGCGGTGAGGAATGCGGTTCGTCCCGACCAGAGCCCAAGCCGAGAGAGCAAGGTCCGAGGTATCCGGAGGCCCACCTGTAACCGGAGTCCGAAGTCCGAAGCTCGTAGTCCGACGTCGTAGCAGTCCAGTCCAGTCCGAGACCTTCAGTTTCTGCTTCCCGGTGAGTACCGTTGCGGGGGAAGTATCTAGACAGGTTCATTAGTTTGTCCCTGGTCCGATGGGTTTGGGTACACAGATCCAGTCCGACGTGTCCACCTAGGTGGATACGGTATGACGTGTCTCTTTACGAGACCGGTATGTTCTGTACTGTTTTAGCAGTGCATCCAGTAATTCTAGTAAGTCCGTTCTCGAGAAATTCAAGTATTGTGTTTTCAATGTATCAGGTAGTATTCTGTTCAAACTGTTATTAATGTATTTCTATGTCGTGGTATGAGTGATTTGTTTGCCATTGCATTACTGTGATTATTGTGTATTGTGTTTAGTTCAAGTAAGATCCGATTATGCCTGTGTTTTCGAAATTAAGTCAGATCAAAACCAGAAAAGGGTTACTCGAAGAATCAGTTCCTGTCCCTCCTAGGGACAGTCCTGGACATTTTATGTATCACAAGCATGGCTTAGATGCCATATTATATCTAGACTTATGGGTGGATTACACCAAGGATCTTGAAGAGAAATATAGATGGCCTGTATCAGGTACATGGGATGCCGAGTGCATCATGCGAGTAGAAAAAGCATTATGGAAAAAGAAAGCCAGACAATCCCAGAAAGATGCCATCGAGTTATGGCGCAAAGAATCTCATAAAAGAACCGAAAAAGAATTCAGAAAAGCAGAGTTAAGTAGGGAATCCTCAGAAAAAGCCCAAGAAAGGGAATTAATCGAGGAAGGTGAATGAGTTAGATCAGAACAGTCAGACAGACAGAGAAATGCCCTTATTAAAGGTATGTATCCTCTTCTTGCCGAGGGCTTGCCGAAAGCAACCCCGGAAGCACCCTGTAATTTACCGCCACCATTGGTCCCGATTAGGCTACGTCATAAACCGACCGCAGCTGAAATTTTTCTTTCGTCCTACTTGGACGATACAGTCCCAGCATATGCAAATCATATTCCGCCTGCTCATCCGCAGCACCCTGTTAATAATGTAATTCCTGTTCCTCCAGCCACTGGTCCCGGGGACCACGTTAATGTGCAAATGCCCCCGGACCAGCCCACATTAAGTGTGCCCGTTTTGCCAGTCACTCTACCAGCACGTACAGTATTAACTGACGATTCCAGTTCAGGAGCAGTGGGGGGAGGTGCTCCTATCACCCCGCCTCAAGTAAGACGACTGACGCCGCGAGAAGCAGCGTTACAGCGTACGCCAAAGGTGGCTACATACACAGACCTCAAGCGACTTCTTACTGACTGTATATATGATCCAGTTCCAGGCGAAGATCACATGGTATTATATTCAGTACGTTTAAGACGGGTTGCCAACTTTTTGGTCACCCGTCCCGACATGAAGGAACATCTAGACAGAATATATCGTTTTGTCCGTACAGGAGAAAATCCAGGAAGTATTCACGAAGCTATGGCACACAGGAAAGCCGAGATTCAAAATATGATTTTAAAGTTCTTGATTAACTGTTTAATAAGAGAGCAAGATTATCCTGATAAAGACAAAGACGAGATGAAAGGCCTGACTAGGTGGAGTGACAATATAGCCGAGGGAAAACACAAGTCACAAGGTAGTATAGAAAGCATGTACAGGAAAATTCGTAAGGAAATTATAAGTATACACCAAAAGGAGGAAGCAAAAAGAGCAACCGAGAAAGAGAATGACTCTTCCAGTGAAGAGGTAGATAGAGAGAATCCCGCCAGAATAGCATATGTAGGTAGAACTAGATTTTCCGATAGACATTCACGACTAGATTACAAGAAAGTTTTTCCTCCTCCCGTACCAGAACAGTGTTCTCTTGAACAAGTATTCCAGGCCACCGATAAAATTCTGAAATCACGAATAGGTTATAGTGAGCTTAGTACCATGCATGAACAAGAACTAGCCCGATCAGCAGTACGATGGACTAGTGATTCTACCACGTTTCCAGACGAAATAGTGGCCCAAACGTTTCTGAAACTGCCCCCAGCCGAGCAGCGTCTGGTGGGTATGTATATGATCCAGCACCTCATTACCCTGTATGAGGATCAGCATTCTGATCCAGGTCCTTTACATGATGTACTGAACGAGTTACTCCTAAACAGATGGAAAGGTCTAGGTACCGATTTAATTAGTGTCATTTTAGAACAGCGCCACAAATACAGAACGTTCCTGAATCCACATTTTGTTCCTGTTCCGTCCCCAGTAAGGAAATCATTCTATATAGACAGACAAAATCCGTTGCGAGAAGTACATCCAGTTAAGGGAGAGGGGGGTGATCTAGAACGAGTATTTGTTTACACCCCTATCACGAAAATAGAACTTCTAGAAATGAAAAAGTTAATACCCTGTCACGATAAAGATCCAGCAGGGTTCCACCGTGAATTAAAGGACATGCTCCGTATGGGAGAATACACGTATCCTGATATCATTAAAATGTTAAAGGTCCTGTTGCCTGCGGGCATATATGAAAAACTCAAAGAAAAAGAATGGGAGGTGGGAGAGAAAAAGATAGATTGGACCGCATTAGAGACTGAAGATAATACATGAGTTCCAGGTACCGGTCTTGGGGAAAAAGCTAAAGCATTGCCCGAGTTGCTGATACAAGTCTTGCCAAGATTACTAGCCACGAAAAAGGAAGACTGGGATGCCATCTCAGCCTGTAAGCAGAAACAAGATGAAGACACTAGTGATTTCTATTCTAGATTTGAGAAATGTTTCATTATTAATAGTGGTCTGAAAACGAGTAGTGAATCGTATCCACATCTTTTTGTTACCAAACTAGTTGAGAATTCTTTACCACAAGTTAAAAATCGAGTACTGAAAGTTGAAAGTACCTGGCAAGCTAATACTCCGTCACAAATGCTCCGGATGCTACAATATCACCAGAACAGAATTAGGGAAGAGCAGGAACATGAAAGGAGACGTATGAAAGACACGAAAATGAAAGTACTAGTTGCACAGTCTGTTCCACAAGACAGTCAGAAGAGGGGTACGAATCAAACTAGTCATTCTGCAGCTCCCGTTAAAGGGACCTGCAATTACTGTAAACAGCCAGGTCATTATATAAACGAATGTGCAGTTCTGAAACACAACATAGCTACTGGTAAAACGAAAGAGAGACCACGTCCGCCTAGACAAGAACAAGTTTCACAGATTTCCCAGCTACCGCAGAATGCACAACAGACAGTTACAGTACCGCAGCCTATAGCTGCCACACAGCACGTTACACAGCAGATGTACCAGTATGCACAGTCAGAGTATCCAGATTATCAGTCGTATTCATGAAACAGCCTAGAGAGGGAGGTTGGCTTGCCTCTCATCGAGATTCCTGTAGATCAAGAGGGTCCCTATGTACACAGTCAAGTATTAGGGAAAGACAGAACGTTTCTGATTGATACAGGGGCAAGTAGGACTACCATCAGTCATGACGAGGTTCCAGGGGCTCCGCTCTCAGGCTCTAGAAATGTTTCCCTTGGATTTTCAGGAAAGCCTATTGTTAATGAAATATCGAAACCAGTTACTCTAGAAGTTGGTCCATTGTCCCGAACTACAGACTTGTTACTTACGAAATCATGTCCAGAGAATTTACTAGGCATTAAGACCCTGAAAGAATTAGGAGCAGTTATATGCTGTTCCCCAGAAGGAGTACGACTGTTTTTGCGAGATTTTAAAGGTCATTATGTATTACGTGATTTTGATCCAAGATTATTGAATGTACCACAGCATTTATGGGCGCAAGGTCCAACTGATGTAGGTTGTATGCACATTACACCCTATCGTGTCACTCTGAAGCAAGGTGTTGTATTACCATGAATCCGACAGTACAAATTGCCACCTGAGGCTGTAGCAGCCTTATCCAAAATTATTGACGAGCTCATTGCTCAAGGAGTGGTTGTAGAGACTGACTCCAATGTATGTAATTCTCCTATCATTCCGATTCTGAAACGTACTGATCCCAATGCACCTCCAGTTTATCGATTAGTGATTGACCTTCGAGAACTTAATAAATGTATCATACCCCAGTACCCAGTGGTTCCAGATATTTCTTCCCTATTAACTGCCATTGATTCCGAAGCTACGTTCTTTACTGTTATTGATCTCAAGAACGCATTCTTTAGTGTCCCCATTCATCCAGACAGCCAGTTTCTTTTCGGATTCTGTTTAAATGGAAGGAGCTATAAATTTACACGAGCTCCTCAAGGTTTCACAGAAAGTCCTAGTATTTACAGTCAAGCACTTAAAAGACAACTAGACAATATTCACATGCCAACTGACACTGCCCTGCTCCAGTATGTCGATGATCTATTAATCACAGCCCGTTCTGAACGTGACTGCGAACGTGCGTCACTTACAGTCTTGTATTTCCTGGCCGAGATGGGGCACAAGGTGTCCCCTTCTAAATTGCAATTCTGTGTCCAGCAAGTGGTATACCTAGGACACTTACTGTCCAAGTGGGGTAGGCAGTTGACACCTGACCGTATCCAGTTAATAGCACATCTTCCACAGCCCAAGACCCAAAAGGAGGTACGAGCTTTTATCGGCCTCACTTCTTACTGCAGACAATGGATTCCTCAGTACGCATATCTAGCCAAGCCACTGATACAGTTAACGACACAGGAGGCAGCCGCATCGACTGTCCTCCCTTGGACCCAAGAACATACACTTGTTTTCAATGAGTTAAAGAAAGCTTTATGCCAAGCACCTGTTCTAGCAACACCAAACTACAGTAAGCCTTTTACACTTTTTGTCACTGAACGTGATGGTACTGCATTATCTGTTCTCACACAAGATCAAGCAGAACAATACAAGCCCTGTGCTTATTTCTCTAGCACATTAGATCCAGTGGCCCAGGCTCTGCCTGCGTGCCTCAAGTCAGTTGCAGCCACAGCTCTAGCTATCAGACAAAGTGATTCCATAGTGTTAGGACACTCCCTGACAGTACAAGTTCCACACTCCGTGGAAGTTCTTTTAAACCGAACACAGACTCAGCACTTGACAATTGCACGTTTAACAGGTTATGAACTGACATTGTTTCAGCCACACATAGAAGTCAGACGCTGCAACATTTTAAATCCCGCTACACTGTTACCTTCAGTTACTTCAAATCCTGCCACACATGACTGTGTGGAAGTTGTTAACACCATGACAAAGCCAAGACAAGACCTGACAGACATTGCATTACCTGATCCAGACCTGGCACTTTATGTGGATGGTTCATGTATGAGAACAAGTACAGGAGAACTAGTAGCCGCGTATGCAGTGACTACTGAAATTGAAGTTATAGAAACACATCGTATTGACACCCTGTCTGCCCAAGCAGCAGAGCTCGTCGCTCTGACCCAAGCCTGCATACGAGCCAAGAACCTGAAAGTAAACATATACACAGACTCACGTTATGCATTCGGAGTCGTACACGACTTTGGAGTGCTCTGGCAAGAAAGAGGTTTTATGACCTCTCATGGAACCAAGATTCAGCATGGCCCCCTCATTCAAGCTCTGTTAGATGCAATACATTTACCGACAGCTATCGCTATCATGAAGTGCAAGGCACATACGAAAGTCACTGACATCATTTCCCAGGGTAACGATCTGGCAGATCGAACAGCCAAGCTTACAGCTCAGACTCCAGACATTCCAGTTAACACGACACAGACAGACATTCCAGATCAGACTACTTGTATGACAGTTAAGGACCCTACACAAGACGTAATAGATATACAGTTACATGCTACTCCCGATGAAATCAAGAAATGGTCCGAACAAGGAGGGGTCCAGACAGATCAAGGATGGCTGACGAAGGGAAAAGCCACATGGTTTCTCCCCGACTCTATGGTTCAAGTCATTATTAACACCGCACATAGTCCAGCACACTTAGGAGAAAAAGCCATGATAGACAGTATTCAGAACCTTTGGTTCAACAAGCATTTACGAGCAGCAGCCAAGCAGAAAGTGCGTACCTGCATGATCTGTTGTCAGTTCAATCCAGGTAAAGGTGTCCCGGTGGAACAAGGTGGATTCCATCCTCCTGACCACCCTTTTGAAGTCCTCCAGATGGATTATATTCAGATGGATCGATGTCGAGGTTTCAAGTATGTCCTCGTAGTTGTATGCGCTTTGTCCAGGTGGACAGAAGCCTATCCAGTCCCAGATTACACCGCCGCGACCACTGCCAGGCAGTTGGTTCGTGAGTATTTCCCCCGCTATGGCTTACCGAGGGTCGTGTATTCAGATAACGGCCAGCCATTCTCATCCGAGCTCATGAAACAAGTATCCCTTCTGTTAGGGTACCAGTGGAAGTTCCACTGTGTACGACATCCTGAAGCAGCCGGTCTCGTAGAGAGACATAATCAGACTCTGAAAATCCGCATTGCCAAAGTATGCGCAGAGAAAGGCATAGATTGGATAGTAGCACTGCCAGTCGCCCTTTTCTATATGAGAATGGTCGCTCACTCCCGTTCAGGTCTGTCTCCTTACGAGGTAGTTTTCGGTCGTCCCCCAAACATGTGGGGTACACCTAGACCACGTACAATTACAGATGTTGACAGTAACATGCTGACAGGTTACCTGGCTTCCTTGATGTCTGCACTACTCTCTTGTCGTTCACAGGTTGCCGCTGCTTTTCCAGACAACACTCAAGTGAAACCGCATGAGGTCATACCAGGCGACCTAGTCCTCGTGAGGAATTTTGATCGTTCAAGTCCGCTGGAGCCCCGCTGGAAGGAACCAAGACTTGTATTGCTAACAACAAGGACGGCCATCAAGGTTGAAGGCCGGAAGGGGTGGTTGCACTCCAGTCATGTGAAGCGATTCCATGGACTTCGACCAAAAACTTTTTTCAAAGACTGCCCCGTTCTCCAGGACTGCCCAGACACTGAATCTAAACTTCCCCTGTTAGAGAAAACTCCGCAGCAGGAGTATAAAGAAAAGTTAAGGTCTAGTAAGTCAGCCAGTTTAATTGTCTAAGTCCCTCTCGGGTGAAACGGTTAGACAGGTTCCTGACATGTATGAGATAGACCCACACAGTGAGAGAGTTAGTCAAAACTCTAAGAGAATACGTTATCAAAAGAATCTTCGAAGTAGATGCATTGTTACCCTATTTTTCATGTTATTTCTGAGTCTTATGGTTACCTGCATAAGTTATGCTTTACATTTATGTTTTCCTATTAATTCACCTGTACATATGTTTTCTAATGTTACAGTAGAGCACACTTTTAGTGACCTGCCTCCTCACGAATTATCTTATCGTCTTGCCATGCGCAATAATACGTTTGTCCGAATGTTACACTATTCACACCAGACCAGCAATGCCACTAATTGTTGGGTGTGTGGTCGACTCCCCCCTTTCCAGACACCGAAGGGAGTTCTGCCACTCTTTCCCTACCCGTTTTCACACAATGGTTCGTGTGGAGCATGGTCCACGTTAACGTCATCCTCAAATGATATGTCCCTTCTGAATAGAACATGTTTCCCAGATAAGGAAGGTCTTTCCCATAGAACAGGGTTAGATCTAGAAAATGAAGTATATGATCTAGGTAATTATTCCTCGAATTTCATGGTTTTGAATGTTCAGTCCGAGACTACTCCAGATTTGCCTGCTATTACAGTCCTACCAGTGAAAGGCGAATTATGTGTCCGAAAGAATGGTTCAGTACATGTAGGACACAGTGATTGTAATACTGTGGTCGAGTATAGTGACAGTGGGAAATCTACTTTTAAAGCCTCACGTCATTCGTATTTTGTATGTGGTCAGACCGCATATGTTCGTCTGCCCCTCGATTGGGATGGAACATGTTACATTGCCTTCCTACTGCCACCAGTTTTTCTAGCCCCATCCGATTATCATAGAAATACACACCTAGTACACAGTAGATATAGAAGGGAGGTCGAGTCCCCAATTGTCGATCAAACTGAAACTGCCTTAGAACAGTATCAAGATTTTAATAAAGGTTTCTTTTTCTTCATAGGTCCTGTCCAGAATAGTAAGCTAATACGTAGGCTAACCAGAACCCTTGAAGCAGTAGTGAATGAGACTACTTCCGCTCTAGGTAACTTGACTGAAGAGCAATCTGCTATGAGATTTGTTGTGCTCCAAAATCGTCTCGTCCTTGACGTCATACTGGCCGATAGGGGAGGAGCTTGTAGAGTCATCGGATCTAGTTGCTGCATTTTCATTCCTAATAACGCACCGTCTGTTTATTCAGCTATAACCAGACTTCATAAAATTGCCCATCAGTTACACCAGAATCCAGGCACCTGGACATGGTCCGGTTGGCTCTGGAGTATAATATCTGCCTGGGGATGGAAAGTATTGTCATTCCTAGGTATAGCAGTAATGATCATATTCAGTTGCTGTCTCTGTTTACAATGTGGCCCTGCGATTTGCGGCTTGTGTGCTACCTCTTGTATTCCTAGTCCAAAGTCCCGTTCCAAGAAAATTCGAGACGAGCAAATGATGTTATATGAACAGATAGATGGTATCATGAATATTGATGTTTCCTGATGGAAACGTAGGGCACAAGGAGGGAATGAGGAAAATTGAATTTTGCCTTGTCATGTGTGCCTACGTGTTCCCCATCCTATGTTATATGTGCATGATCGATATGCATATGTCCCCCTATGATCGATTAAAGACGCAATTATAGTTGTGTCCAACTTTAGTATGCCAGTTTCCAGTTCTCGTGAAAGCAACGAGTATTAGGCCTATGTTGCCCACGTTTTACATTATGCACGTTAATTTATTGAATTGTCCCCGTCTCTAGGCCTCAAAGGGCCTGAACACCAGATTCAAGCTCCAGTCTCCTGAACCCACTCCGAGGAGCGATGTAGCCCCTCCCGCATCCCTGACCCTTCACTTACTTCCTGCCGCGCAGCGCAGTGCCCGGCCTGGCTCTGCCTGCCTGTCTGCCAAGAATATGTTATGTCTCCAGTTATCAGTTCAGCTCTCCGTCTTCACATTCCTAAGCTAACGAACCGCATAAACAGTTTCAGCTATAGTCTAGTCTTTCTGTCTCCATGTAAGAGAATTACTGAATTAATATCCATAGAAGATTCATAGCACACGCAATACATGTAGAATATATGCCTGCACCAGCCTTAGTGTCAAGTAGCCTTTGCTCTGATAACTTTTAGATTCTATCAACATGTACTCCAAACACCAGATACCAGATATGCTATAGGTACATGTCGTCCTGACACCGCAGACTTTCGTCTCCTCTTCTAGTGCAGGAGTCATAGCCCCCAGTTCTCCCCGGTAACACGTCATGGCCCGTTTGCGCGCACCACTAGGTTAAAGGTTCCAGCTGCTCAGGTAGCCCCCTCCATGTATCCACCCACTTTATGACACTTCTGTGACGTTCTCATCACATGTCTACGTGCACGCCCTGTGCACGCCTTCTTTTCACGCCCATGTGTTCTTATCTTACGTTTGTCACTTGTTACGCCTACTGTATGCACTGTAATTGTAATGTCTTACTATATATACCTTGTACTGTTGATGAAACGGGGCAGCTGCCAGTCCATGCCATTCTATTTCAGGCTGTTCCGATCCTGTCCCTTCCCTTATGCCTGATTAAAGCCTGTTAGACTCAGATTCCACGGATCTTGCCTCTTATTTATTGAGCTATCTGTTTTCATTAATGTATTCAAAAATAGTACCGGTAATTAATTATTTATTTACCACAGTATACCAAAGTTAGGCCCCACCCAAGTATTACAGGCCATGCAGATAAATACTGCAAAGCTCTTGAAGTGGAGCTCATCAGTCACGAATTCTATATACACAGCCAGACATATCTCAACCAAGACTGGAGGACCTATAAAAGCTAAAACCACTCAAAATCATATTCAGGAATACGAATCAGTGAACAGCACTGTTGCAAAGATATCCTATAATAAGAATTTGAAATGTTCATAGACATCGGTCACTAGGTAACTCTAGCCATTGAAGATAGAGATGGGTCATAGACAATAGAGACCAATGATGCTTGCACTCTTGACAAAAAAGTCTGGGAGTAGGCAGTATGTAACACATAACACAACTTACTTGCTGGTATCTTGCCTCAAAATTCAAGACAAGGCTGTTCCTCCCATTGAAAGTCACAAGAGGAATCAGCAGAAGAAAATTGTAATGATGTGAGCGCCACTGTAATGAAGTGCATACACTAGGGGTAGAATTGGAGTATTTATTATTTATTGCAAGAGAGCATCGAGAACCTGGCTGGAACACTCGGCTGCGGGAGCAGGAATGCACTCACAAGATGGCCGCCGTGCTCTACGTCATCACGCATTATGCGACAACCAGAGTGTGACACTACAAAAATATGCAAAATTTTGCACTAACATAGTGTTTAGAAATGTATCGAAATGTACATAACATGGGGAACATGGCGGCGGGTTAGTACTTCTGTAGGCTTTCTCACGCTCCTCCGGATTGTTTGCAATGTATTCTGTTTAAAAACGCCCCCGGGCCATCCAAAATAATTCTATTTTGAAATAGGTTTCATCCCCCTTACCCGGTGGGGTTCCGTTCCCACCTCTTGGTGTTTTATGGCATTTTCCTTAGCTTCTCGGAGCCGGTTCCTGTGGAGATGCTGCAGGGGCGAGGCTTCCTTTCTGGACCTGAGCAGATCGGGCGGAGACTCTGTGCCGGCTTGTTGACGTCCTGCGGGGATTTATGGCAGAGTCCTGTTGACGTTTGTGGGTGTTTTCCCAACGTTTTCTCAGCTTGTTCTCTGTTTTTTGGTCCCGGTTTCCATGGAGACACTGAAGGGGTGGGGTTTCTTTTCCTGACCCAATCGGATCCGGCAGAGACCCTGTGCCAGCCTGCTGGCATCCTATGGAGATCTCAGGGGAGGCTTTTTACTTTCTAGCCTACCTGTTGTTTATTTTGCTGCCCTTTGCTGCCCTGCGTGTCCACGGTGCCCACGGTGCCACGGTGCTGCGTCTTGTGGGGTTGTGCTGGGGGTTTCTGGGTCTCAGAGTTTTCTGGAGAAATTGATGAGTTGGAAGTATTCCTTTGTTGCTCCTTCCTGTGGGGCAGCCTGGTTTGCAGGAGCTGCCCCGTGCTCTGTTGGGGGTTGGATGTTTCAGGTGGACGGCAGTGTAGCTGCTGAAAGACGTGCAGCAGCCAGGATTTCTTTTTGAGGCACTCTGGGCAGAGCTTGTTGCTGCCTAGTACCCCAATTATACAACTTAACTGGCCTGATGGTGTGCAATATAGAAGAGGATGTCCCCTCCCACAAGGTATTCTCTTCTCTCCCATATGGATTCTTGAGGGGGGATGTAACTGTTGACCTTATTAAATAATATTTGTTGGTTACTCAAGTTGTTTCTTTTCCCATCTCCTACATGAGCCCTAGATGTATCAAAGGAGTGCCCAGAAGTGAATCGACTTAATCTCAGCAGATCTCCCTGAAGACAGAGGTAGGGAAAAATGATCAAGGGAGGCTGGAGGTCTCTTACGCAGTGGTGTCTACGGGATCCACCAGTATTGTCAATGTGAAAGGGGGCCAGGCCACTAGTAGATTTGGTTTAAAGATTTGGTTTAAAGAATACATTATTTGATTCTTCTAAGTCTACAAGCAGCGCCATTGCTGCTAATTTGGCTCTGGGGTCGAGCAGAGCCTTGCCAAAAAAAATCTGGTAGGAAAGCTGTTAGTAAGAAGATCTCTTCCATCCTTGAAAACACTCTACCTCCTCCTATACGAAAGCTGAAAGAAGTATCTCAACTGAGAATAACTCCTTCCCTCAGATCGTACTTTAAGGTACACTAAAAAAATCAGCAAATAAATACACTATGTTCGGAAATGTAAGAGTCCTCCTCCCACGTTGTGACTCCCTCGGAAAAAATG
This sequence comes from Lissotriton helveticus, assembly GCF_964261635.1. Lineage (NCBI taxonomy): Eukaryota > Metazoa > Chordata > Amphibia > Caudata > Salamandridae > Lissotriton > Lissotriton helveticus. The sequence goes on along the minus strand of NC_136060.1, from coordinate 217,271,509 downwards.
CCTGAAACAAGGGGTGGACTCTATATGTGACAATGCGCTGGCCATACAGGTGACTTATACTGATCTTCCAACCGTAAAAAGGTTCCAGGTGTTGAGGGATTGTGACACTGACCCGTTGACCCAATTGGATTCCCTAATGATTCCTTATGATCATATCTCAATGCTCCCATGAGACCTAATAGTGCAGATCAATCTGATCTGATGAGGATGTTAGAGGGATTATCCTAGGAGATTAAGAGCAAGTTTGCGGTATTAGAAAGGAACCAGGATACAATTCAGGACACTTGTGAAGCCTTAGAGGTTAACATTTCTGCTATTACGGAAAGGATTTGCTTGATGGAAGCCTCCGTTGAGGCCCTGAATAAGGAAGTATAGATCAACCGGGCTGAGATTCGAACACTAAAAGCTGGAGAGAAATCTATTTTGGAGAAAATAGAAGCCCTTGTGATTACTGGTAGATAAAACAACATTAAAGTTCTCAACGTACCAGAGGGGTTGGAGGGTGATAACATCAATACCTTTTTTTATAGATCTGTTAAAAAACTGTATTCTGACTATTGAACCCTTGGACCTTGAAACTGACATTCAGAGAATCCATAGAGATCCCTTTTCAAAAAACCCAAACAGGAAAACTCTGAGAAGAATCTTAGTGAATTTTAAAACCCATCTTTTGAAGGAATGCGTCCTATCCATTGCACTCAAGGCTGGTTCTTTTACTAGGGGAGATTGGTTGTTTAGGATCAGATCTCCCTAAAATAACAGAAAACAGACAATGGGAAATGGGGAAGTTTATTCTAACACTGGGATCTTGCAGCAGTACAATTGAGATTTTCCGCTCTACTGAAAGTAATGTGGAAGAACAAAATGTTCAATTTCAGAGAACCTAAGGAGGTTGCCCCCTTCATAGAGCAATTCAATTCAATTATCTCTTCATTCGTCCTTCCGAAGACAGGTCATGAAAGATGCACATAATAACAAACAACATTAAAATCAGGCCCATCTCAGAAAAATTACAAACTCAATTTCCATTGAAAATGGATACGACTGCAAGCAAAAACAGTAATTTTACACGTAACTAAAGTGACAGTGAAAAGACAATTGAGTTAATAAATAGCAGCAAGTATTATCCAATAGTACAAAATGACTGGATCCATGAATAGCCGCAGATTTTATCCAATAGTGCAAAATGACTTGATCCATGAAAAGCAGCAAATATGAACCAATAATACATAAATAATAAAATCAGTCATATAAAGGAGTTAGCAGCAAAGGTAAACATTTTAGCAGCAATACATATACACTACATACAAACACTGCACAAATGCATTGATATTAGAACAGCATGCTCCTTCTCTTTGCTAAAATACACTTTAAAAACTCCCAACAGCAAGACAAACATCACGATCATGGAGTTGCTGTAGAAAGTATAAAGCCGGTTTGCACTTAGAAAATTTGTGTCTGCGCAAAAGAGATATTAAAAATGTCCTGGTAAATGGAAGATAATACTAACAGAAAAATACAAAGTGTAAAATAGTTTGACTCTAATATTATCAGAAGCATACTGGCCCAGGGGGAACATATGAACAAGCGAAATTACCCTAGCCTAAATCTAGTCAAAAATTCCCTTCATGCACATTATATATGTATAAAAGATACAGGGCAATAAAGGGAGGTACTTGTAAAGGCAACAATCCCTGACAGTGGGTTTGGCTACTTCAGACAATTCCCTAGATAATTCTTTGTGTTTTCAGAATCTGTCCACAACCCCCTGTCGGTACCCATTACCGATTGAATCTGGGTCCTGAAACAATGAGGAGAAACCAAGTTCCGTAAAGCAAGTTTTGAAGTATTGGAGCCAGGGGATAGAGAGGCCACGAGTGCAGCTTAAACAGTCTCTAATAATTGCCCGATTAAGATCAGCTTCTTCATTTGTCCAGATAGAACACCAGATAGCTAAAGGTGCAGCATTCATAATATCTTGGACATACTCTAGAACTAACTCCAGATGGAGGAAAAAAATGCGGCGAAGAAGGGGGAACTCCTAAAAATCTATGACAACATCTATTCTCCTCTGAAGAACATTGAAACCTGAAACAGGGGTCCCACTGATACTTGGTCCTTTTAAACCAACAAAGAAGAAATTGGCACAGAAGCTGAAATATAAAAGTGCATCTTTATTAACCTCAAATGAGTGAGACTACGTCACACAGAAGCCTTAGCAACTGAATGAGGCAGTCTAAGGAGTACAGAAAACTGGGGCTTTATATATGCTTAGGGTTACATAGTAAGCATAAAACCAAGGGGCAGTCCTGGCTCATGTAAGCATTCAAAATGACTAAGATGGGCATACAAGATCTGCTTGCTCAACAAAGTGGGAGGAGAGTTACTTCTCCATGCAGCAGCAAAAATAGCCTGACAGTTATACTAGAGAAGCAGGTGCATTCTACTAGCTAGGCCCTTCTGGGCATGTGCGAAGGTGGAAGATTCTAAATATAATTTGTCTCTAGGCAAACTTCAAGAGCAGTTAACACTGAGGGAGGACAGAGCACATGCTGAGCAAATGGCAAACAAAATGCCTGCCAGAAATACAAAAGGGCTTTCAGCTCATGCTAACAAATCCGTCCAATATTTAACATCCTCCAACTGTATAGCAGATACATCCCTGCATCCCCAAATGCCCATGCCATATGTTAAAATCGGTAAACATTTACACTTATAAATCTTTAGGATTGGGGCTATGGACTTTTTACCTATGGACACTGCAAGTGAATAAGTAGTACCAACTGAACGCGTGAACCGTGTTACTCTGTTATTTATGCAGGTATGCTACATACAAACTTCATCAAATTTCAGGCCTATATACGGGAAGGAACTAACCCTTTCCAGCTTTTTACCCTTTATATTTAGACTGCAGGACTTAGTGTTTTGGGGCCACAATTCATAACCACAGTTTTCTTCTAATTTGGTCTGTCATGAAATGAACATAGCTGTCAATAAGTGTTTTTAGGCCAATCCCAGTCCTTGCCAAAAGGACTGCGTCATCCGCAAAAATTAGCACTGCCACATCCTTTTTCTCAACGTGCGGAACATCAGCCCCCACCGTAGCTAGAGTATTGTCCAGATCGTTGGTATAAAGGAGGAATAAGTTTGATGCAAAGTCACCAATTAATACCATTGATAAAATCCTTTATGCATCTACCACACCCTGACCTCATAATTGTGCACTGTGGTGGAAATGACCTGGGCACTTTGACTGGGGTAGGTCTGGAAATGCTTTTAAAGGACACCTTTGGGCAATTGATGTCACTTTTTCCAAAAACTGCCTTGGTATGTTCTAATATATGCCAAAGGCAAAAATGGAACTGGTCCAACCAATTTTGTCCACAGATTGAGAAAGGAAGGAAACATGTAAATAATTCTGTTTCTGCGTACATGAGAGACTATGGAATGGGTAGTATATACCACAACAACTTGCGTTACAACATGCAAGGCATCTATAGGAGAGATGGTGTACATTTCACCGATGAGGGGAATAGAGTATTCCTCTGTAACATAAGACTCTGCATCGGTACTTACTCGTAAGTACCAAAAACACCCAATAAACACAACGGCTCTTTTTAGAGCCATCTAACATCTAAACACTCAAACTTGTAATTTAACTCCATATTTTTTATCTTTTTTTGTCGCCGACAAGAAAACAAAAAAAATGGGGTTTTTTGGCTTTGGGGGTCCTTATTGGACCCCCTGAGAAAACCTAGGGGGTCAGGGAGTCTCCACCCTGCCCACTTTCCACGTTCTCCAATATAGTTTCTAACAGTCTTGTAAATTGAGGTGCGCGACCGAGTGCGCGCACCTCACAACTTTTTAGGGAAAAAAAAGATGTTTTGGGGCTTTGTGGGTCCTTAATGGACCCCCTGAGAAAATCTATGGGGTCAGGGAGTCTCCACCCTGCCCTCTTTCCACGTTCTCCAATATAGTTTTTAACAGTCTTGTAAATCGAGGTGCACGACCGGGTGCGCGCACCCCGCAACTTTTCAGAAAAAAAAAAGATTTTTTGGGGCCTTGGGGGTCCTTAATGGACCCCCTGACAATACCTAGGGGGTCAGGGACTGTCTACCAAGCCTCCTTCTCACGTTTTGAAACTTTTATTTAAATCAAGTGAAACGCCATTTTGAGATGGGGTGCATGATTGGGTGCGCGCACCCCGCAACTTTTTAGAAAAAAAAGGTTTTTTTCGGCCTTGGGGGTCCTTAATGGACCCCCTGAAAATACCTAGGGGGTCATGGAGTCGCCACCCTGCCCCCTTTCCAGGTTGTGCCCCTTTCTTATCTACAATATGTAGACTCGCACTGACAAAATTGCGGTCAACACTTCCTGATTTCCTCCAAATCGAATGTTGACAGACGTCAAACAACAAATCAGAATTCCGGGAAGGTGCGCGCACGGGTGCGCACAACCGTGCGCGCAAGGTGCGCGCTTATAGATATATAATTGATTTTAACTTTAATTTTCTCAGGCACTACTGGAGGGATTTACAATATTTAACCAAAAGCGTGATCTGCGTACCAGACTCTACCATTTTGCCAAGTTTGGTGTAATTCCGTTCAACCGTTCGGGCTGTAGCCGTGTCTAAAGGTCCTATGGAAAATAACATGGGGAAAACACGTTTTGGGACCCCCCTTTTTTTTCGGCCCCCACTTCACAAATCCCTCCGAAACTTTCAGGGAAGGAGCACAGCAGAGCTGGCCAAAATTTTGGAAAATTACACGCAAATTCGTCCACCGGCGCCAGAGGTATCCCCAATAGAATGTTGCGGATTTCCTATGGAAACTAGGTCCTAACTATAACTACCTACTGGCGACCGTGTTTTCTAGTAATGAATTTGCACTTTATATAGGTAGCCTGCACTGATGCACTTGCACTTTGACAATTCTGAGACTGGAGGATAAGCACTTTACATTCGGAATGGATATTTTGTTCAAGGGATAATGTGAGTCCAATGATATAAAATGAGTGGCACTTCCACTTTTACTGGGTAATTGCACACATCTAGGCCGCATTAGGGACTGTGTGCCCATATAACCCTGCACAATTGTTCTTGTTTTGGAATGAGAGAATGGGTTGAGTCTAAACAGCATGTATTATACAGTAATCAAATGATTCAACATGAAGGCTGGGAGATCCAACAATGACACTTTAATAGTGATGGTACTCAAAACACTTGCATTTTTACATGCCTAGCGCGTGGTATTTGCACAGTTAGGTCTATTCATCTGTTCTCTCATTAGATATCCTGTTAATATCTTTTTGGGATAAAAATTCCCAATAAGCCCAGAGCAAAACTTAGAAACATTATCATGCTGCTCAATATAGACCTAAAACTGTATATACGCCATCCAACCTGTCGAAGGGTAGAAAAAATATCTTAAGGGGCTGAAAGTTGATACACACAAGAAAATACGCCAACACATGTGGGTTTGACCTTAGGGAAGTAAAGTAATTATTAAATCTCACTTATATGCACAGAATATGTTAATTTAATAAAATACAAAAAAGAAAATTAAAATTTGAAAAAAGAAAATAATGAGAAAACTATGGGGAGAGAATTGGATTAAGGTAGAACATTTGTCAAACCTCTGTACTTGAAAAGTAAATTTGCTTATCCTGGAGTATGTTATTTATGTCTTTGACACCAACTGATTTTATACACTGACTCAGAAGCAAATGCAATATTGTGACTCTCTGTGTGAACAAGGCAGGGGATCCTGCCGAAACGCACCACAGCCCGAAAATGAATTAAATAAAACGTATCTGAAGACTTTGCAGTGTCAGTGTCTGGCTTAGAGACTGTGTGTGCCAGAGTTGGTTGTGGATGTATATATATATATGTATATTTATATATATATATATATATATCACTTTGCAAGTCTCCGTTTGTAGCGATCCCACAGTTTTTAGAACAAACTGAAAGCGAACTCTACATGAATTGGTGCAACTGGATGTTTATTTCGCCCTTACACCATCGCCATGACGCGCTTCGGACTGAAGAGACCTTGATCACCTGCATCTGCAGAGTAAATTTGCTTTTTTAAAGTGCTAGTTGCATACACAAGTGCGTTTGACAATGTCATAGACAGAGAAGATACTTGGTAAAGCTAATGCTGACAAAGTGACAAACCGTCTCTAAATTTAGAGATAAAGTGCATGGTAAATTGTTTGCGCAAACATATCAAACATTTACAATATTTAAAATATTTAAAACAGCAAAGACAGTTAAGAACAGGTAAAATACTAAGACAATAAATATTTATAAATAATTGTACACATTGCACTTTGTGTTACATTATAACTGTATCCATAAGTGCATATGTGATGTTTACACTACCCAAGGGGACCCGTTTTCTGTCTCCTTTGGGAACCTGTCTCATGCTGTTAATTTGTCAGTCATTGCACTCACCATAATTGAACTTATTGTACCAGGTATAAATACCGTCCAAGTGGGCCTGGTTATTTCTCTTGTCATTGTACAATCTTTGTTGTAAAGTGCTAAGTGCAAAAAGTGCTATTGCTGTGAAACATACTTATTGATAAAGTGCAGACTTGCTGTCTAATTAAAAAAGAAAGAGTATTTCTTAATTACTTTTCATGGAAGTAAGAGGGTATTTTGTAAGAGACATGTCTATCAATAATTTAATGTACTGTTTCATCAGGTGGGATTCTAAACATGTATAAAAGTCTTCAATCGAGTTATGCCCCTGAGGTGTCTAGGTGTCCAGTTCAATTATATAGCGGGTCTCCAGTTTTCTTAGTAATGTTTCCCGGTTGCTACCCCGTCTTAAGATGGGGGCTGCATCCACCACAAAGTATTTTAAATGCTCTAAGTTGTTTTTGTGGATGTCTTTAAAGTGCCGTGCAACTAGGTAAAGTGGATCAGAATTAGTGATGCTGTAGTATTCGTTTGTGGACCTGCAGTTTTGTACTGCCCACATATTGTAGCCCACATGAGCACTCCAAAATATAAATTGCATATTCCATTTTGTACTTGAGCAATTTATTGATGGCAGTCGTGTCTTCCTTAAATGGGGTTTGGAAACTGTTTTTATTAATTCCAAACCTACAGGCCCGACAGGTTGAGCATTTCACAAAATCTTTCCCTGAAGACAACAAGTTAGAGGATGCTCTGACCTTTGTACTGCTGCTTACTAGAGCATCTTTCATGGACCTTGCTTTTCTGTATGTAATTTGTGCATTTTTGGTCAGTTGTTCATCCATAAAACATACTTATAGATTACTGATAGTCGCAGTTAAGTGCAAATTCAGTGTGTTCATATTGATTTGTTCAATGAATGCATGTGCACTTTCTTCAGTAGTACCACACTAACTCATGAACAAATCATCTATGTATCTCATCCAAGCAATGACATTTTTTTATTTCACCCATTGCGTCAAACAGACATTCAAGTCAGTCGGTTCCCAGATGTTTAGGAGACACCTACGGGCCTCCACTTGGAGCTGCGCAGACAGAACAGTATTGATAATGTCAGTAGGGTTGGATCTGTGTACATTCCCAAAGAATATGAAAAAAGGTTCCCAGCTGGCCACACCCCCGCCTACAGGCTCCCTCTTCTACCCTTCCCATTCGTACTACTTGGGGCCCTGTTAGGTAGATAAGGTGGGGGTGTTTTAATTGGCTGGTATTGCTACAACTCTGGGAGTGGAGATCCCCTCCTGCCATTTCTCGTCATCCATTTCTATACCATCCCTGGTCCACTTCTCTCGGAGAGCCGGGAGAGGATCCGAGATGTTGTTGACCAGTTTTTTATAAATCAGAGAAATGGTGCTGTCAGGATAATGACCATCCAGCACCCTATCTTCCAGTGGAAATGATTCCGGCAACGTGGTCCCGGGCTGTAAGTGTGTGCGAAGTGCATGTCAAACCTGTGTGTATCGGAAGTGCTCTGATTCAGCCAGGCTATATTGCTGCTACAACGCTGAAAAATACTTAATATCAGATTTGTCCCACAAATCCCTTATGCATGCAATACCTATGAGATCCTATTTGTCAAATCCCTTACTCTTCCATAGGTCACCCAGTTGTTTGGAATCCCATAACGGTGCTGCGAGCGTCAGCTTCCGTCTCCAGCCCAGGCGATTGGTGGCTGCATGCCAGACATGTACTGCGTGTTTAGTGGGGTCTGTAAGTGGATAACGCCGGGGCCTAAAATAGAGGGCTCTAATAAAAAAACCCGGAGAGGAGCGACCTTTCCATGTTAAATCCAGGGTCACAAGGCTGGGCATAGGTGCAGTGGCTGATAGAGGATAGATGGGACGCCCAATAATACAATTGTATGTCTGGGAGGCTGATGCTTCCGTCATACCAATTTAGGGAAAGTTTGGTGAGAGCAATGCGAGGTTTACCGTTCCACAGCATATCCCGTTGGAGGCTGTCGACCTCTCGGAAATAGGACATGGGTATCAGATCCATGGAATTCAGAAGGGCATACAGGAATTGGGGTAGGGACATAATCTTAAAAAGGGCAGCCTTACCCAGCAGGGAGACGGGGAGAACCTTGGGTTTCCCTTTTTTGTGAATAGTGACAATTATGACAATACGTTGGTCTATTGGCAGGATTTCCGCTTGCCTCTCATCCTCATACATGGCCCTCAAATACGGGGCCAACTTGTCTGGTTTGAGCTTGTGCAACTCAATCGGTATCCCGTTAGGGCCAGTGGCTTTACCCGGCTCGAGCAATGGCAATGTCTTTGCGCAGCTGAAGCAGCAGGGGCTGGAGGTTGCGGGAATAACACAGAGAATGGAGTCAAGAGAAAGGAACATAACCAGATATGTAAACCCTTCAATACAAATTGGTAGTGGGCACCCACACGGCAGAATCAGGGGCTCACCCGCCACCACGAACAGGATGGATTTTCTCCAGTTTATGGAATAGCAGGAGTACCATCCGAAAATCGTGAAAATATTCAAGACCACTCTCATAGATCTCCTTGGGGAGGACAAGTACAAAAGAATGTTATCAGCATAAAGAGAAATCCGATCTTCCCAGTCTAAGGACCAATGCATACCCCTTATCATCAGGTCTTGACGTATCCATGCTGCCAGCGGCTCCAACGCTAGGGCAAACAGCAACGGGGACAGGGGGCAGCCCTGACAGGTCCCTCTGCGCAGCTCGAAGGCAGCCAACTGCTTGTTATTAACCACCACTTGGGCCATAGTTTGGGAATACAGTAACTGCACCCATTGTATGTATTTGGGGCCAAATCCAAGTTTTTACAACACCGCCCAAGGGTAGCACCATTCGATAGTGTCAAAGGCCATGGCCGCGTCAAAGGAAACTATAACTGCCAGCTCCAATATAGTAGCCGCCTTGCCCAGAACCCCATGAAGTCTGCGTAGGTTCAGCGACATGTTATGGTGTGGTATGAAACCTGATTGATCCGGGTGGACCAAAGACCCAATCGTCGTAAAGAGTCGGGTAGCAAGAAGCTTAGCCAAGATCTTGGGCTCAGCGTTCAACAGGGATATCGGTCAGTAGGAACCACATTCCGTCTTGGGTTTCCCTTCTTTGTGAATAGTGACAATTATGACAATACGTTGGTCTATTGGCAGGATTCCTGCTTGCCTCGCATCCTCATACATGGCCCTCAAATACGGGGCCAACTTGTCTGGTTTGAGCTTGTACATTTAATTTCATTAATCTTTATTTCGGCAATTTGCCATAAAAGATGAGCATAAAATTAGTACAAAGCAAAAATCAGACAACAGTATTACATCAATAGCGGGATAGCACACGGGTAGAAAAAGAGAATGCCCCAATACACATCAACCAATACTATAAAAACAATTGAATAAATCAATACTGATTAATAATTTACAAACAATCTATAATATTCTAAATTAAAAATAGAGGCGATTTAGCAGTATAGCTAAAATCTTACATAAAATGACCTGATGCAAGAAGGTTGTACACTAACTAATACGTAGTCTGAATCAGGGATGAAGTACCATAGGAATTAGAAGCAATCTCTTGTGCCATGCTGCTTCGAGAAATTTGGCCATTGCAAAAACAGTTACTTTTAAAAGGTCAGTCTTAAGAATTCTAAATGCCTCAGAGCATTTAGCAAACCCTAGATTTTTACATAGTGGGATTATCCAGAACCTTCTAGCCGCAATGTAGGCAGGGCAAAAGAAGACTAAATGCAATTCATATTCAAGCCTACAATTGCAGCCAGGACAGTTTTCCAGGGAGTGCTGCTTCCATTTACTGGTAAATGCTCTTAGCGGAAGAGTACCATACCGCCATTGCAGGTATAATTTCCTGGCCAGATTCGGAAAAATGTCATCAAGAACTGACTCAAACTTGTAGGAATCTTTCACCCCAAAAAAAGTGTTAGCCAAGGAATCTGGGCAGGTACCCTGTGTGTGAGATGCAAGGTTGCATGCGTGGAAGGTTGCCAGCAGATGTTTGCGGGACAGTCCCTGACAGGCCACTTCTGGGTCACTCCACAGGGTCGGAATACCCAGCCGGGCAAACTCAGTTTTTAGATATTTAAACCACGGGATGTTCTCTATAGTAGGAAGAGCAAGAATTTCCTGCAATTCCTGCCTATAGTTGGCTAACTCCGGAGTGGACCATAATCTTCTCCAAAAGGTTAGGGGCTTTACACCCAATACTTCGCCCAAAGGTTTGAGACCCAGATCCAACCTAAGAGGCAGAAGGGGGGTGCTAGCCGCTAAGAAACTTGTTTTCAACAATGACCAACTATTTTTTGCAGACATGTCCCCAAAGTTTACTGCCATAGAGAATCGCACCTCTCGCCTGGAGTCTATAGATCTCCAACGGGGGGGCTAACGGTCTAACAGATGATTTATTTGAGTTAACTAGCCTAATTATTCCCCCAGCTAATTGAGCCAATCTGAGCTGGGACTTAACTTGATGATCGCCCCATTCCAATTTATTATTCAAGGTCACACCCAGATACTCAAACGTAAAGACTCTTTCTAGCCTGTTCGGGTCTATAGAGGGGTTGGGGCGTGTTTTTTGGGGGGATTTAAAATCATGTACTTGGTCTTTAGGGCATTTATTTTGAGACCATGCTCTCCACAGAATGCCTCAAAACCCTCCAGAATACGCTGAATCCCCATTAGGGATTTCGACAGCAGCAGGGTGTCGTCCGCAAATATAATTGCGGGCACCCTGCTGCCGCCGAGCCTTCGTGCATCTGTGTTAGGGACATTATTTAGGTAATTAATTACCCCGTTGACAAAGAGGCAAAACAGGGTCGGTGCAAGAACACATCCCTGCCTTACCCCTCTGCCAACTGGAAATCTTTTTGAGAGGCTACCCATCCTCCCGCACCTAACCTGTGCATAATTATGTGTGTGAAGACCAACAATAATGTCTAAAAGAGCAGGGGGATGCCAAGTTTAGCAAGTACCGTCCATAGTTTACTCCGCTGAACCAAATCAAAGGCTGCGCGGAGGTCAACAAAGACGGTATACAATGTACCCCCCTCCACCCGCACCGTCTTCCAAAAGAGGAGGGCAAAATGAAAAATTTGGTCCGTAGTTGACACCTTGCTCCTAAACCCAGCCTGGAACGTGCTTAAGATTGAATGGTCCATCATCCATTCCTGCAGGAGGTCGAGTATCAGCCTCGCGAAGGTTTTTTGTGAAACATCAATGAGGCTGATTGGCCTGTAATTGGCTGGGAGCAGAGGAGAGCCCTTCTTGAAGATAGGTACAATCTCTGCTCCCAGCCAAGTACTAGGGACCGCCATTCCCCCAAGGATTGCATTAAAAACTTCCAGCAAGTAGGGGGCCCCGACCCTAGGTCGGTGCTTAAATAAATCTCCCGGGATTTTATCTAGCCCGGGGGCTTTACCCGATGGCAGTTTAGATATTACTTTGAAAATCTCCCCCAGAGAAAATTGCATTGGCTCTATGCCCTCCAAAGTTTTGGATTGCCCGGTTGACCCGCCGGGGAGTGGAAGGTGTTTAAACGATAGCTCATCTTGGGGCTTGGGCAAGCCAGGGCTGACCTCTTCATAGAGGCTGCGGAAGTGGTCCTCCCACACCGTAGCCACTATGTTGGCCTCCACAGCTTGAGTCGGCTCGGCAGACCCTGTTCTCACTATCTGCCAAAATTTACGAGCATCTCTGGTGTGGAGAGAGGCCAACATATTTTCCCAATTGGAGTAATCCCATTCCACCTTTGCATGGTGGATTGCTTGCTTCAGTTCCGCCCATCTAGTCTTGATTAACTCTGTGTCCCTGGGGTGCTTCAATACAGCGAGCAGGTTGGCCTTTGCCTTCCTACAAGCTGAGTTGAACCAAGAGGGTCTTTGCCCCCTACAGGGGCCTTTCGGCGCAATTGGGTTTAAAAGTTCCGCGAGAGTGTCCACCAATTGCGTGTGGAGGGTGCCCAGCTTGGGAAACAATTTTGCTGGAGAGGAATGAATAGTAAGGGCCCCAACACGTTCGAATATGGGGAGGATCCGTTCATAGAGCTCGGAAATGTGGGCAGGATTATCCAGGAGCTTGGCCCACCTCACTGTGCGCCTATCATTAGTTAGAATTAATTTAGGATCTGAAGATGCCTCTGCCGGCTGATCACCCGTGGGGCCACTGCGCGAAACCAGCGAGAGAATCAGCGCATTATGATCGCTATCAGTTCTTTGGACTACCGCAAAGTCAGAAACTTTGTTCCAGTCCGATGTCTGAACAAGGATGTAGTCCAAATGAGACTCCTGCCCTGGTTTATTAAAGGTGGGTTTAGAAGGGATGTCACTCTTAGTTCGGCCATTACAAGCCCTCAGAGAATTACTGAGAGTGAGTGCCAGAATTTGTGTTGCTAAGGGAGACCATGGCTTAGCTGGGGGGCCAACTAATTGCGGAATTCCCCACTGGTCATCCTCCTCCAGAAGTACTCCCTCCATAGTCAGGGTTAGCGGCTCATACTGGCAGTTAAAATCTCCCCCCAGCAGGATCCTTGCACCCTTGGGTATTGTGGGCAGAAATAGAGAGAGCTCATCAAAAGTGGGTGAGGGCTTCATTATACCCATCGGTCTGGAGTATACATTTATCAACGCGAGTTGAGTATGGTTCGGCCATTCCAACAGCACGCACTGGACATCCAATGAATTAGTTTTGAGGGCCCTAGCCTTGCATCCCAGATGGGATGCCACCCATATGCAGAGACCCCCCGAGGGCCGTCCTTTCCCCTCCCATATAGCTGAAATTGAAAAGGAAGCATAGCCTGATCGCCATTTGTCCTCCCGTGCCCATGTCTCCTGAGTGTGTCGATAAAAGACCCCCACTCAGGGGAGTCTAATTTACCCTGAAGTCCGGCCAAATTCCAGGAGAGAATGGACAAACAGGATATATGCTCGCCGGGAGACGTAGGAGGAAAATCAAGTATAGTAGCCACAGTTGTGTCCGCCAACCCGGCGAGAGGTTCGGTAGATTGGAGATCCGCACCAATCACACCCTCGCCAATGGCGTTTGTTTGGCCACCCATGCCCTGTTCAGACTGTAATCTTCAATCACAATCGTCCATACCTGAGAACACATTAAACCTATTTGCTGACTCCAGGGGTGTAAAGGGTCTCAGGTGATCCATTCTCCTATTGGTATTTCTATTAAGCCTAGGAGGTACCATGTTCCACCCGAAGGGGTCAGCAGCGGGTAAAGGGTGTGGAGCTTGTGACAGGTATCTAGTATTGTAAGGTAATGGAGGGATAATCTGATTGGGTGCCTGGCCATCAGTGTAGGTGGGGGGAACACTAAGGATCTGGGGTAAAAATAAGTCAAGGGACGAGGGACGATGGAATTGCTGCCACTACGTAGGGGCCAGTTTAATATATAGTTGACCGCTCATGGGTCTCTAAAATTTACAGTAGAAAAAGAGGGGGGGATCCCTTGGTGATACAACCTATCAATACACTATGATGTGTACATTACATCATTGTAGCCCATGTATAAGAAATAGAAATTTAGCACGAAATACAATTTTCTTTATATTTCCTTTTTATTTTAAGTGAGAAGGATTTTTAGATATTTGTACAAAATTAAAAACACAACATTACAAATACATTCAAATGCATATACATTGACATCATTTCATGTTAAAATCAATCCTTTACTTGAAAGGAATATACTCGTTTAAAAAAGTTTTTTGTTTTTCATAAAAACAGAAAGTCTCACAGGAAAAAAGAGAGAAGAGAAAATTAAGGAGAGAAACAAAGCAGACACTCTTATTTGTCATATGTATACATATCAGGGAACCTGAATTATAGGAACCACTCCAGGACACACTCAGAATTTGTTATCTCTGGAGTAGGCTCAATCCCTTGATTATGTTAATCTAGGCGTCGACGCGTTTCGATGGAATATTTAAAATTGACCATCTTTTTCAAGACCAGATTGATAAGTCTCTCCTATATCAGGCACTGGATGGTTGCCGTTTTCGATACAATCCTGTGAATAAATATACTTATATCAGTATCATGTTGGTAATACATCTATCCTATCTAGTACATTCACACATGTATGGTCCTACTGCATTACAGTTCATTTTACATCTCATTTTATGCAGTCTGTACATAGTACCAAGGGATTGTTGTCATCATAGAAAGACATACAGAGCTCTTTCTAAAGTTTCTCCAACATATTTATACAGCTTATACGACTGTTGTGTATTGTACATTTCTTATCATCATTGGTTTTGACTCCTACATATACTCAGAAAATGTAGATATTTCTTATATGTGGGCTCTTAACATTATTAATCTACACCCCTTATCTCGCCCACTTGTGGCTTTTTTTGTGACAACCTCCCTCTTTGAAAATGCCCCTCTTGCATAGTGGGTCACAGGAAATGGGAGCCTAACTATGGTATTCACCTTATGTCATATTCATTTGTTGTCTTTCCTTTATCCTAGTTACATCCTTATGGTTTGTGGTTTTATGGTTACTCGCACGAGGCTGTAAAGAGATGTTATATTTTATCAGTATTCTCAATGTCATAAATCATATTAACCTTGCTACATCTTTATTTTGCTGTTACCTTTTCTTTCTATTAATCCGTCTGATGCTGACAATCTCCTCTTTTTGCCACTTCAATGGAAGTCAGTAAAATCATGTGAGAACTAATATTCGTTGCCTGGCTCTATAATGAAATGTAATGACATGGTTTGATATGCTAGGTTAGCTACTGATTGTGGTCGTTTTGAAACTCGAGCTAGTGCTCCGATTTTCGACGTACCTTTTCAGAACATTATTTATGTTTCCCAGAGGAATCCTCCTGATTTTTGGTTATTTAAGTCCTCTGGTAGGTAGTTATGTGTATTATAACTCTTCCTGTTGCGCTAAAATTAAAGGCAAACAGCCTGTGCAACTGGTACCAATAATAAAGGAGGTGCCGAGTTTGACATGTTAACTAGTGCGGCCATTGGGGCCGAGTCAGTTCTGGTACTAAACTTTGAGGGTTTACCAAAGTCGGTATGACTGATCTTAGGCTTTTGCGGGTCCCCCCCCTTCCTTCTTCTTTTGGCAGGTGGTGGGCCCTGGACCCTGACAAGCACTGTTTTTTTCGGTTTATTTTGAGCAGGTTTAACCCGGACCGGAGTCCGGGTAGTCGGGTCGACATCTATCAAAATCAGACTGGAGAGAGGAGTATCACTTATGGGCTGGTCAATAGAGACCAGAGGTGTTGGAGTGCAATCACGTAACAAAAGTGGGACACTCTTCGAGGATAGGAGGTCTTCATTGCTGCCAGTACATCCTACAGTAGGGGAAAGGGCGTGGAGCGGGGGATATGTGGAAGCTCTATTCTTCATACATTCGACAGAGCGATAACGCTCTGCCCGGCGCTCTGCCAGTGACTTTTCCCTATCTGGGTCAGTGGGAGCCCTTGTAAAATAATTGTCAAGTGTGCCATTATTATTACCCCCAGTATTCTCAGGAAGTGCTTTGTCAGGACTTTGGGCCATTGCAGACAAGAGCACCAACTGTTGATGGCAATAAAAGCGATGAAAGAGAGTAGGCCCTACCCGGCCTCACTCGGTCTCTGAGGGCCTCAGAGGGCCCGCCCTTTGCCCGGGCTTCTCCCGGGACGCTCACAGCAAGCTCCAGAGGGCAAACACTCCCTAGGTCCACAGACCCGCAGCAGCACACACCACGAAGCGGGACCCGCAAAGCGGGTACCGCGAGGCGCAGCACACAGGAACAGAAGACAAAGGACAAGGTCCCGACAGGTAAGAAGGATTCAGCAAAGCGTCCCAAATGAAGTCAGGAAAGAGGGATTTTTGAAGTCGGTAGTGGGGCGGGGCAAGCAGGGAGAGCGGCCCAGGTGATACGGGTTCGGGCTAGCGAGGACTCCTGGGAGATGCAGTCCCGGTCCCGCTGCTCATAGCCCTGCTCCAACCCACGTGCCCACAGCAAGCTCCAGAGGGCAAACACTCCCTAGGTCCACAGATCCGCAGCAGCACACACCGCGAGGCGCAGCACACAGGAACAGAAGACAAAGGACAAGGTCCCGACAGGTAAGAAGGATTCAGCAAAGCGTCCCAAATGAAGTCAGGAAACAGGGATTTTTGAAGCCGGTAGTGGGGCGGGGCAAGCAGGGAGAGCGGCCCAGGTGATACGGGTTCGGGCTAGCGAGGACTCCTGGGAGATGCACTCCCGGTCCCGCTGCTCGCAGCCCTGCTCCAACCCATGCGCCCACAGCAAGCTCCAGAGGGCAAACACTCCCTAGGTCCACAGACCCGCAGCAGCACACACCACGTAGCGGGACCCGCAAAGCGGGTACCGCGAGGCGCCGCACACAGGAACAGAAGACAAAGGACAAGGTCCCGACAGGTAAGAAGGATTCAGCCAAGCGTCCCAAATGAAGTCAGGAAACAGGGATTTATGAAGTCGGTAGTGGGGCGGGGCAAGCAGGGAGAGCGGCCCAGGTGATACGGGTTCGGGCTAGCGAGGACTCCTGGGAGATGCAGTCCCGGTCCCGCTGCTCGCAGCCCTGCTCCAACCCACGCGCCCACAGCAAGCTCCAGAGGGCAAACACTCCCTAGGTCCACAGATCCGCAGCAGCACACACCATGAGCGGGACCCACGAAGCACAGCACACAGGAACAGAAGACAAAGGACAAGGTCCCGACAGGTAAGAAGGATTCAGCAACTCAATCGGTAGCCTGTTAGGGCCAGTGGCTTTACCCGGCTCGAGCGATCATATGGCTGCCGCTATATTCGCCTTTGGACATGTCACTGTCCATGAAGTCGTGATCGACCACCGACAGCTTGGGTAGAGTTATATCAGTAAGCATCTGGTGGGAGTCTTCTATAGGATAGGGGATTGCTGAAGTATAGTCAGCCTGGTAGTGGGCCGCGAAACAGTCCGCAATTGCTTGTGGAACTGACAGGGAAGTACCCTCCTGTCCTCGAAGTTCAGGTACTAGTCTGCTTGCCCACTCTCGCTTATCCAACCAGGCCAAGAGTTTCCCGGCCTTGTTGCCCACCTCATACAATCCTCCCTGAACCACTCTCCCTATGGCTTTTGCCTGGTCAGTCGCTAGTGCCCTGTAGTTCTGTTGTTTGACTTTGAGAATGTGGAGCTTGTCGGATGTGACTGTTATATTTAGATCTGCTTCCAGTTTCCCCACCTCTGCCTCCAGCGCCACCAACTTTTTGCGCTGTTCCTTTTTTTCCCAGAAATTAAGGAAAGGCCCTGTAGCACTGTCTTAAATGCCTCCCAAAGCACCTGCCGGGATTCTACCGAGTCTTCATTCTCATTAAAGTAGTTATCAATTTCCTTAAGGAGCTCTCGGCGGATATGAGGATCGCAAAGAAACCACGGATTGATGGGGACGACTCGTCCCACTTGTTGGTAACCGAGCGTCACCTGGAGCCACACCGGCAAGTGATCTGAGATGTCCCTAGCCAGGTGTTTTACCTCCCGGACATGGGAAATTTGGGATGTAGGTACTAGAAAGTAATCGATTCTAGATAGACTCCCATGTGCCCGGGAGTGGAAGGTATTTTGGGAAGCCCCGGGGTGAAAGACCCTCCATCCATCCACCAACCCCAGGTATTCCAGGAAGTCCGGCAACTAGCAGTGCGAGCGTGGGAGAGCCTGCGTATGGTGTCGGTCCAGGTCTCCAGAAACCACAGACTTCAAGTCCCCTCCCAAAACCAAGAGGCCCTCTGGGATCTCCAACAGCAGCGTACCCAAGTCCCTGAATGTGGTTGCCTGAATGCCCCGGGGTACATAAACCGAAAGGAAGGTAACAGAAGGTCCCATGTGCCCGAGATTCCAACATGTCGTCTCTAGCATCTGACCAAGTACTCTGCACTATAAGGGGAAAGGCTTTTTTCATCAGAATGCCAACCCCCCGGGAACCTGTGGTGAAGCCTGCACGAGCCAGTAAAATGCAACCTCCTCTGTGCAGTGCTCTACATGCATTTCTGACTAGATGGGTTTCTTGCAGCTGAACGATGTCAGGGGCGTGACGCTTAATACATTGAAAAACAACACTACGCTTAATTTTGTCCCCCAGCCCATTGACATTCCAACTCAACAATTTAACCTCACCGTCCCCCACTGTTGCCATATCTAAATATACGGAATTCACTACGTTCACTGCCACTCCCCCAATCATTGTATCGATAGCGTTTGCTGATGCAATCGAAACTTCAAACATTAAATGAAACACTGTCGCCCAACAACCCCCACCCCGCTGCCCTGCCCTCTGGGCTTAGTACTGCCCTTGAAAAACTTGCAGAGTGCCTGTCGCCCTAGAAAATGTTAAAATGACAAAGATAAAACCAGAGGGGGGGAAGACTTAGTCCACCCCTACCCAACCACGCAAACCTACTTTATACCCATCTTAATCAAGTAACCCAAGTCCATATAAGTCCACTTACCAAACGGCAAAGACACCAGAAGCCCCTCCACCCCCCTCACCCACCACACACCACCAAAAGTACGAGCCCGGCCCCCGGACAGGCCCCCCCTCAGGCCGGTTGACTATTGTCAGTGCCACCCCACCACAGTCGGCCGGACTCCTCACACTCCTGCTCTCAATCCGGTCTGCAGCTGCCTCAGGATGGTCGAAAAACCACACTCGCCCATCCGCCTCAATCCGGAAAAGGGAAGGGATTAGCATGGAGTACTTCATACCCTGATCTCTGAGAACACGCTTGATCGACATGAAGGATCGTCTTTGTTGATCACCCGCTGGGTAAAGTCCAGAAAGAAGGATATGTCTGAGTTCTCATACCGCAGGGGGGCACCTATTCTGGAGTTCTGAAGGATAACGTCTCTGTCGTGGAAATTCAGGACCCGCGCCAACATGGGCCGCAGGGGAGTGCCCGGCTTGGGACGGCCACCCGGGATCCTGTGGGCACGCTCGATAACAAAGAACTTACTGAGGCCTTTGAGTTGCAAATGTTTGAGAATAAGATCCTCGACAAAAGGTCCGGCGTTTGCTCCTCTGATTTCTCCGGAACCCCAAGGATGTGTATGCTATTTCGACGCAGGTGGCCTTCATAGTCATCCAGCTTGAGGTCGGAAAAAGTACAGAAGTCCTCGAGTTCCTTGACCACTCCCTGGAGTTGTGAGACATCGTCCACAAGGCTAGCTGCTGTGATATCCACTTGCTTGCTTCACCTTTTAATTTATTTCGCCCATATCAGCCCTAATGAGGTCGACATCTATAACCACTGTGTCCAAAGAAGTCTTGACTCCAGTGATGGCGGCCCTAACATCTTTGAGCGAGATTTCCTGCTCCTCCTCACCCAGCCCCCTGGATCCTGAGTCTCTGGGTAATCTGGCCTGTTGCGCATCTTTTGTTACAGTATAGCGGTCCAGTTTGTTTGACTGCGTACTCTTAGGTCCACGGGGTCACGTGGTCTTGATGCGCTCTATTGTGGCCTGCACCAGCCTGCTCCAGCCAGCAGACTACAAGGGACGGCGAGGAGTCGTCGGATATGGTGCAGAGGGTCTCCACACAAACAGACAAGGGCGGCAGAGATGAGGTAGGCGGAGGATTGATTTCACCGTTAGGGATGTGCCGCAGCCATTGACCACTGCACTGCATTGGTCCCCCACCAAACACACTGCTATGCGTCCCACTTCTCCTCCAATGCGTTTCCGCCAGACTCGATCCCCTTCACTGCCTCCGGCCCCTCAGGTCCCCCCGGGCATTGCAGTCCTAGTGCTCCATAGTTTATCCTTCAGTAGGGGTCACGAGAGCCTGCCCCGTCTCAGTGCCAGTCCCAAGTACAGCCATTGGCCTGTGCTGGAAAGAAGTAGGCTCAACAGGCCTTTTTACAAGTCCCAAGTACTTTTGCGCACCCTCAGGATGAAGGGGGGATCCCCCAACGCAAGCCCCACACTCCCCACCAATCCCCGCCCCGAAAGAGCCGGCCCCACTCAGGTTTCCCAACGCAGGCAACACCATGATCTCTGCTGGCAATAGGGGTCCGGCGCCCCAGGCCTTACCGGACCGCACTAACCTTGTGGCTTCCCCTGCACCACCGGCCCAGGATCACGCAGGCCAGAGCAGGAGGGAGCGGGCACTCTTATCAGGTCCAAGGCATCCATGCAGGGCTCGCCAAACCAGTCTGCCGCAGTCCGTAAGTCTTTAGTTTTCAGTCACAACGGCATGCCAGGCCATCGCGCCACTGCTGCAAAGGGTGAGACACACCAGAGGCATATTGGCGGGGGTGCAGGCAGCAAGGGGTGTGGACCCCAGACATCGATGCAGCCCATGATTCTTCTGGGGGCAGGCAAGTCCACAACAAAGGCAGAGGCAACGGGAAGCGCCTAGAGTTAGGGACGCGCCGCCGCCATCTTGCCCCTTGCGGCCGGCTCGCCCTGCCTCGCCCAGATCCACTCGTCTCTCTGCCACATCGGTGCCCCAACTAGGCTCCGGGATCTCCACTGCTACTGCCGCTGTGCATATAGTCAGTCTCTGCTCAAGCGGCTACCGCTCCAGGGATATTCTCGCTGGCTCCCCAAGCCGCCAGGCCACCGCCGGACCGCAGAGGGCCGGATGGAGCTCCACAACTGGCTGGGCCCAGCACTGTCCGAATCTTCCGGGGGCGATCTCTCTGCCGCTGGGCTCGCTACTATCACCGGATCCCTGGGATGGGCTCCGCTCGTGTTCCGATCTCAAAAACTGTAGATGGGTACGACGGATCTGTGTGCAAGATAGACGTGGGCTTGGCCAGACGGTGGAGCTCCCTCACACCTTGGCCATCTTCAGCCCGTGCTTGGCCACGCCCCCAATGACATGATTCTTAAATCATTTTCATATTTGACTTTCAGGACTTGTTCTTTCCACCACCCCATAGGGAGGCAGGCCTAACTTGCTGAAAAGCATACCCCCATTGCTACACCACGCGTCTGCTGATATATTTGATTCTGGAATAAAAAATAATTATTCTCTAAATTGAACGATATCATCTTCACGAGCATTTTGTTGTGCTGCTATAAGTGCATAGACCTAGAGCCTAAATGTTCTACAGCCTTGATGCCGTCTTGGTGGTGAATACTAGTGTAAAAGGAAGTAACGTCAAGGGACATCAATAGGTCGTTTGGTTCCCATTTGTAGTTGCTGATGTTTCTAAGAAAATCACTAGTATCCTGTATATATGACGGCAAAGTCTGTGCATGCTCCTGTAAAAAAAAGTCTATGTAGCGGGAGGTGACGACTATTCAGTGCCGAAATAGTGGGTGTGCCAGGTGGTTTGGTGGCATCCTTGTGAACCTTTAGTATAAAGTATGTCACTAGCATTGTCGGGTGTTCATTCTTGAGATATTTTAATTCATCACTGCTCAGGAGGCCTGCACTTTTCCACGCACTTAATTTGCCATAAAAGATATTCCAGGAGGTCTTTACTATTTGAAGGTTACTCCTTTTTTAACATTCCCTGTCGTTTAGCTGATTTGTTGCTTCTTCAATACAGTCCATTTTAGGCCAGATTACTAAATTTCCTCCTTAGTCAGAGTTTCTTATGATGGTTTGTTCATTAATTTGTAATGTCTTTATTAGTTTATGGTATATGTCACCGATAGTTTTATGAGCATGTGATATTCAGTAATTAAATTTTTTGAGTTCTGAGGTTACATTGTCATTAAAGATATCTAATGAGTCTTGTGTCATGATTGGTTGGAATGTTGATTTAGGTCTGAATTTGGTTTGTATAGTCCCAAAGGTATTAAGCAATGGGTTGGTATTTTCGGCAGTATCTTTCACACTTTCCCTTTGCAGTTGATGTAAATCTGTGAGTAATTCGACATCAGCTGATGTAAAAAAATTGGCAACTGTGAAGGGTTTGGGGTAGCAGGTGAGTGTCCCTCAGGCAGGTAGCTAGTAGAGATGACTAGGTGGTGGATATCAGTGAGTGTGTGGTGCCTCCAGGATAGGGGGAGACCCAAAACCCCTGAATGAGTGAGGAGCTGGAAGCCCATCCCTCAGCACGATAAAACAGAAACCTGGGCACACATATAAATATCAACAGTTAATACAGAAACAGGTCTAATGGTTCTGCCAATGTATGGGCTTTCACACGTGCATTGTAGGACGTACACTACAAATTTGGTGTTACAATTGATATTCACATTGATCTCATGTTGTCTGTTGTTTTATCCTCTGAATTTCTTTACTCCATTTTTAGCCCATTTGCACACTCTACAATTGCCACATTTGTGAAAGTTTATTTTGTTCACTGTTCGCAGTAAAATTGACTGATCACATATTTATTTTTTATGTAACCGCTTGCATGCAGCACCGTTTTCACGCAGGCCAACCTTCTTACAGCAGCATGTACCATAAAAAAATGTTTTCCCACTTTTTCAGTATAATAGACTGATCGCCCGTTACATTCTCGTGACAGTGCCTCGAGTTTCAGATAATGATATAGTTTTATGATGTGTGTTTCGTTCGCTTCAAGTCTCGTTAATTACTTCTCTAACCCAAATGCACAGTCGTTTTTTAGGTCTCGCCCTGCGATTGCAGGCCAAAGGCCTGCTGTCGCAGAGCGAGACTATTGTTATCATTCCGGCTTTCAAGGACTGAAAGGGAGCCGGAGAGGACAACAGACTGTCACGCGCACGCAGCAGCAGCAGCAGCAGCCTGCCGGGATCAGGTCGCGCGCATCAACAGGCTCTTCACAACACATGCACAACACACATACAGCCCCCCCCCCGCATACACACACACATACATACATACAGAACCCCCCCATACACACACACACACACGCACGCACACACATACACAGAGAACCCCCGGCGCTTACACGCACATCCCCTACCTCGTCTCGGCGTCTTCGCGCTCCCTTGCCCCCGCTTCTCTGGTGCGCGCGCACCACTAGTTTCGATTCCCGCGTCGGCTCCTCTACAGCCAATCAGGAGGCAGAACTCCTTTTAGAGATGCTCCCTCTCTGGTCCGCTCCCATTTTTTTCTTTTTTTAAACAGAAATCAATTAAAATATTAAGTATACATTTTCCCCAGTGATGCAAGTGAGTGCGGGCACTTAAATAACGCCACTGTGAAGTCACCCGACACAATGCAGTGGCAGTAAGGTGTGCAGAGGTGTGTAGTGCGGTGAAAGGAAGAGGCGTGACGTGAAATCCAGACAAGGCGTCATGACATTCGGCAGCCCCGAAGGCGGACCCCAGGGAAAAACGTTGAACACCTGCACTTATTTATTTGTTTACTTGTTTGTACTCCATAGCAACGATTGGAGCTAGGTTGATGATAGAAAGACACATGATTGGCTGTCACCCAACCGCATGTAAGATTACGGACAAATGTCGTTCATTAAAGAAACCTTCACTGACAGACGGCCGAAAGTGCGGCGTGCTTTAGGACGTTTGCCCTGAGGATGAATAGCACAGAGCTCCCGGATGGGCAGCCGGTGGCGCCCGTGCTGGACAACAGACCTGTCACCCGTATCCAGGCTGCAGGCCCCGGAGGCGGTCATGACGCAGTGTCTTCAGTGGGTCTTTCGGATGTGGATTCTGAGGGTGAACTGTATCCGCACGGATGCCGGGAGGAAGTGAGCAAGGACATGAGGCGCAGAGCCTTCGACTGGTGCCGGGAATACTTGTCTGGAGCCTGGCGACTCCTAGAGAAAGAGGACGACATGTCTGTGAGCATCGTCAGGTAACATGGGCTGGGAAGAGGGCAGGGAGGTTAAGAACGCTATATATATATATATATATATATATATATATATATATATATATATATATATATATATAATCTCCGAATTTCAGTATCCTTGTACTATGCCTATCTGAGTGATGTGGGAATCTCTGTCAGGCTTCACTTTGTACAGTATACTGTTTACTTATTTAAGTTGCACAAGTATCACGCTTCAAAGGTCTGTAGTTAGATGTTGACTTCAGCCTTTGAAAGCTTGCCTTGCCCTCAGTGGTGCTGACGTGGTCTTCAATGGCAAAGTCCAGCAAAGATCATTCTGGTGCCATGAGCTTTATCTTCTTTCCACGAGCAGCGCATTCTACATTTGCAGCTGCTTTTAAAGAGAATACATTTTTTTTTCTTAAGAATGCCTACGTATCTGCAGATTTGTTTTTAAGAAATCCAATTTAGGAAACGGACAACATTATAACTACAGCAATTTTAATTGTTGTGCTTTAAAAACAAAAGTACATTTGAGTTTTAGCTATGCGAAACAGAATTATTAATTTGGAAGCAAGGCTATGCCAGCAATCTAAAGTCTTAAAGTATCTTGTTGGGTCAAATCCCACTTAACTGAGAAAACTCTACTTGTCTCTTTCTAACTATGGCGCAAGAAAAGCTGGATATGTTCAAACAGTATTAAAGTCCAGCAGCAACACAATAAAATTCACAAATCAACCTAGAATTAAAAAAAAAGCGAATAATAAATGGTACACATTAGATTAAAGGAACCAAGGATTATTTTTGAGGCCAAGAAAGCATAAAGCACCGGTTAAAGACCATGTTCGTGGTTGTCTGGGTCCTTTCTACAATATCAGGTCAACTGTGACAGATAAGGATTCGGGCAAGTCTTTTGAGCCACACCAGTCAGAAGTTCCATCAATGTTTTTTTTGGGGGGAGAATTTATTCAAGATACCAGTACAAACAAGAGGAACCAGAGTTCCAGCCAGCACATCATCACATAGGTACAATAAGCATAATAGTACAATATTTCGGAATGTCACATATAGAGGCATGGCATGCACAGTCGAGGCAGCAATATGCCCATATACAGAACCACAATCTGTAGTATAATCCATCACAGGATCAAACAGCATGTACAGTGCTGGTGGTGATCAAACAGCAGGAAACAGCCTAACACGTTACATCAGATATACACATATGTGGGGATTCTACAAGTACAATCCAAATTAACCCAGTAACTAGAGGCTATGTATCCCTATGCAGTCACACTGGGGCTGGGAACAGGGGAGTCAGATCTCTCTTGCGCCCAATTTAAGAATGGTTCCCATATGTCCCGAGGTCAGGGGCATTAGTTCCCAGAATACACCAAGTTGAGTGTGACCATGAGTCACATCCTACAGCCAATCCCTGAACCCAGGTATCTTTTTCCTCCCCCCACCTGATAGCAACCTGCCTTCTTGCATATAGTAAAATAAGTGCATGCAATTTGCGCTGCTTTGCCGGTGTATCCTTCACATAACCTAAAAGACCTAACGCCGGGGAGGGAGCATCTATTCTGCCAACAATCTGATTAATCGCGCTAAAGATTTCTTGCCAGAATTCAAGCAGCCGTGGGCAGTCCCAAGCAATATGTAACAAGCATTTGCAATGCAATAGGTCTTGCATTTGCGAGAGTTTAAACTATTGGCATTGTAAACAACAATGCCTTTTATTTAGGTTTTAAAAACCAACACATAAATAAAAGGCATTGCCAGTTACAATGCCAATAGCTCAAACTCTCCCAACTGCGAGACCTATTGCATTGCAAATGCTTGTTCTTCATTTAAATACCACTTGTTGAGCAATTATATATAATACGTTGCGCCGTATGTTAATATTTTATCTTTTATGGAAGTTGTGCACATGCTTTACCGTTTGTACCCATTCCTTGAGAGGCTTATGAATCAATACGCTCTCCAAGTGAATCCCGCATCGTTTTCTGCTGCTCCCCATTCCTTGAGAATTACTACGTTGTAGGACTTCCAAGCGAATTTCGCTAATACTGAACTTTGGTGGCTGATGTTCAATGTGGTCTCACTTGGACCTCATTGTTGTCACTACTGCTTTTATGTTTCACAGGTCAACTTTATTAAGGGTTTCACGCTGTTTTGGTGCTTTTACAGTCACGCCACTTTCGTATTCTTTAAATGCCACCTTGGGCTGGCATTTGTGCTTTAATAATATTACATACATAATGTATTGTCCTTTATTACCTAGTTCCCAGCCCTGAAGAGTCACAGGCATTGACCTGTTGACGAAGCACGTGTCAACTGGCGTTGTTTTTCCTATAAACATCTTCACATAAAAAAAAACTTTAAAGAAAACCACCGGTGTCGACAACATTTACTACCAATTGCTGTATTAACTGTTGATATTGATTTGTGTGCCCAGGTTTCTGTTTTATTTTTGATGTAAAAATACTTGGACTCACAGCAGCAGCATATTCTGTTGGTAGTTGTTTTTGGTGATGTTTTGTAAAAGGTGGAATTTCAGTTTCCGAATGGACTTGTATATATCTATGCGAGTCTGGGCATAGCTAAAGTTGCTCTCCGGGCAGAATGATAACCCTAAGGACAGCAGTTGTTTTTCAGCTTCATTGAGGATTACTGGCAACAAGTTTACGATGGTGTTAGCATCTTTGTCCGGATTATTTACTTGCGTTCCCATTTGTTGGGTATTGGTCTTCTGTGTGGCTTTCCGTATCCGGCATCGTTTGTGCCTTTCTCTATGCTTTTTATTGCATCTTTTTTTGATTTCACATTCTGATTTCTCAGGCGTAAAGTTTGCCGCCTGTCCTGTCACAGACAGTGTACCTCCTCCGCCAGGTAGAGCTTTGGAAACCCCACCCGCAGGTAACCTCTGTTTTGCTCAGTTTCTGATTCAATTCAATTCAATTAGTCTTTATTTCGAATGATAAGAATTCATAAAAGACAATATACAACCATATGCAATATAAAAATCATTAGGAATCCCTAGGACTAAAAAAGCACACTACACAAACAGTATACATAAAATACATCTAGATAGGACGATCAGTGCGAAGGTGCACTCAGTCTCTTGATTCGAATCAGCCAGGACCATCCCAGGAATTTAGCAACACAAACCACCACAATTTCCGATCTTACAACTTGCAATTTCCTGAGTGCCTCACGATAACCACTACAATTCAGGGATGCACATATGGGTTTTAGCCATTTGTTTCTAGGTTCACGATAAACAGGACAACCAAAGAAAAGATGACCAATACTTTCTTCCTGGTCTGAACACCAGGGACATTTGCTTCCTGTCTTCACATCCCATTTAGCAGTAAAGGAATTGACAGGCAAGGTGCCGGTACGGAACTGATGATAAAGCTTACGATCTAACACCTTGGGTATCAAATCCCAATACTGCTCTAATAGGGGAGTAACCTTGTGCAATAAAAATAATCCTGTTAAATTAGTGTCCAGAGATTGGGTTACTAAAATGGATTTTTTCCATGCCCAGAAGAGCGCCTTAAACTCGGGTTTGGATGGGAAAGTAGTCCCCCCTGGGTTTGACCAAAGCTCTGGAAGGCCCATCATATGTAGGATGTTTCGGACTTCCCTAAACCAGTGTATTTTTTGTGCACCCCATAGTGATTTTACCTCGTCTAGTTCCCGAGCAAAAAGACTAAGCTCGGGAGTGGACCAAAGGCGACGCCAGAGTGACACTATGCGATACTGGGCCAAATCATTGATTGGTCTACAACCTAGATCGAGTAACAAAGGTTTTATGGGTGCAGACTGCGGGAGACCTACCAGGTTCCGTAGGAACCGATTTTGTGCCACAGCCAAGCATGAAAGATCTTTGTGGCCCCAGACTTCGGCTCCATATAGGGTTGCAGAAAGGACCTTAGCCTCATAGATCTTAAGGGCTGGGGTAATACGTTTTGTAAAAGAGTTCTTTTGCTCAAGAACCAAACAACCAGCCAACCTATTAAACTTCAATTTGGATGTCTCCAATTGGGAGTTCCAGTCGAGATGATGATCAAGAGTCACACCAAGATATGTCATGACCTTGACCTGCTCTAGTTGGACCCCATTTAGAGACACAGAGCAGATCGGAGGGGTTTTCTTACAAAAAACCATACATTTGGTCTTTTCAACATTTATTTGTAAGTCGTTTGTATTACAAAACTCAGAAAATCTATTCAAGGCAACCTGGAGCCCACCTCTTGTTTTCGAAAGGAGGAGGGTATCGTCTGCAAAAATAAGCATAGGATATTTGCGACCACCCAACATTGGTGCATCGGACTGTATATTGTTAAAATATTGGGCCACCTGATTAATAAACAAGAGGAACAAAGTGGGGGCCAGGACACAGCCTTGACGCACCCCACGCTGTACGGGAAAGCATTCGGTCACCTGCCCCTGGCTACCCCATCTTACCTGAGCGAAATTATCCTCATGTAAGCGCTGGACAAAGCTCAAAAGCTCTAAAGGAAGACCCATTGATCTAAGAGCTTCCCATAGCTTCTTCCTTGGCACTAAATCAAAAGCCGACTTAAGGTCGACAAACGCGGCGTATATTACGCCGCTGCCCAAAAAAACCACTTTCCAAAAAAGTAGTGAAAACCGGAGAACCTGGTCGATAGTACTGGTGCCAATCCTAAACCCTGCCTGCATGGGAGAAAGTATGTTATTAGTATCGATCCATTCCTGGATTCTTACTAGAATCATCCTAGACACAATTTTCTGAATCGCATCGATCAGACTAATTGGCCGATAATTATTTGGGACGGAGCGATCACCCTTCTTATATACTGGCAGGATTTCCGCACCTTTCCAAGATTTCGGAATCTCTGCGCCTGCAGCTATATTGTTTGCCAATATCGTAATATATGGAACCCATAAGTCAGGATTAAGCTTGAAAAGGTCCGCGGGGATGACATCCAAGCCAGGAGCTTTTCCCGACTGGACTGACTCAAGAGCTTGTATAGTATCAGTTTCCAGAAAGGTAAGTCTATCTCCTATTGATTGTAGGGAGCTCGGTAGGAAGGTAGCTATAGTTTGATCCAGAGCTATACTAGGGTCGTTAAATTGTGCCGAAAAGAATTCCACCCAAGATTGTGCTGACACGTGATTGTCGGGTGTTTGGGCGACTGAAGCCCTTCCCCTCCTAACGATCAGCCAAAATTCAGTTGAATTGGAAGACTCACAGGCTCTAAGGAGGGCGAGCCAATAGGAGTCGTCCCAGTCCCGCTTGGCCGCCCAGAGGGTAAATTTATAACACTGCCTAGCAACCCTAATGTCTACAATGTTCCTGGTCTTAACAGCAGCTACTAAGCTGCTGTGAGCTACTCTGCAACTCTTGTTGTACCATTTTTTATACGCCTTAGTGGAGGCAGGCTTAGAGGGCTTGGTAAGGAGGTTTTTGAGACTCGAACAACACTCCTCATGGAGATTGGTGATAATTGGATCAGCGACACCAGAAGGGGATAATGGAGGCATCCTACTCCTCACGCTCCGAACCTTCTCCTCAATTTTGGCGATAAGCGCTAGATCATCTAACACCCTGGTCCATTTTACACGACGTCTATTGTCGCACAAAACTACGTCTGACGTCAAGCAATTAGTTCCACTGTCTTGGGCACCCAGGCCGGAGACCAAGATCTCGAGTGAAAGGGGATTGTGATCGCTCTCTGGACGGGGCTCTACCACCATATCTCGCACAATAGACCAACATTCGATATTGATCAGTATGTAGTTGATACGGCTAGAGCTTAGACCATTGTCAAAGGTGTTTGTCCCTAATCTGTCGGAGCGTGTACGCCCGTTAACAGCCCGGAAGCCCCATTCCAAACAAAAGCCCAGCCAATGTAAGGCTGCCTCAGTACCCCTAACTCCCCTAGAGATGGTTAACGGGGGAATGTTCCATGCTGTATCCTCCTCCGCACCCACGTCCTCTGCCAAGGTAAGTATGGGCTCAAAGGAGGTGTTCATATCGCCCGCTACCATAACAATCTGGTCGGCTGTATGATTCTTCAGTACCCGATCAAGGTCGTTCAACACGGTTTGCTTTCTCCCACCCTGGCAGCCACGGGCATAGACATTAACCAAAAAAAGATCAATGGCGTTGACTTTACTCAGAATAATGCACAGAAGATCCACACTCTCTACCAATATTTCCTTGCCATGAAAGCCCAGATTATTTTTAATCCAGATGGTTAAACCACCTGAGGCCCTACCCTTAAGACTCTGGGTGGCGGGTTTTGAGAAATTAAGATAACCCACCCTATATAAGGGGACTGTTGACCATGTTTCCTGGAAAATAATGATGTCATATAGGTCGATAAAGTTGGTCCAATCGACATTGTCCAGACGACCCCGTAGCCCTGCAATGTTCCAGGATGCCACTCTCAATGGATGATCCATACCATTTGCTCGGGGAGTTGGAGCCAGGCCCTGCGCATCTAACCCAGACATAACCAGAACATCGCTAGGGTCTGGAGTTGGGCACAGATTTCCAGGCGAAGTGAGGCCAATACAAGGCGATGTTAAGGTAGTAAGTGGGACTGTCTCCCTGGAGTAAGGAGAGTTCGTCAGATTTCTAGACGGGGTTACGTCGATACTAGGCTTTATAGAGGTAGTAAGCGAAACTATCTCCCTAGTGTGAGGAAAATTCCTTAATGGCAATATGTCAACAGACCCCCCATGTCAGTCGACATCCTCCAGACAGCCAAACATATTCGATGTCGGTGCCCCCTGCCACCAATTATGCTGAGTGTATCCATCAACCATATGAGTTGGCCGTCTGGCGTGCTGAACATTTAACCATAAGCCCTCCTGCGTAGGTTGATGTCTAGGAGGGTAGAAAAAAGTAAGTGGCCTCACAACTATAGTAGAATTAACTCCGTAAGATGGCCGTGCACAAAGATGCTGGGCTGTGTGGGGGTCAGCAAAAGATACAACAACACAGTCACCAGCTATAGACTTGTGCGTGGGGCCTATCCAAGGCACTCTCCGTACCATTAAAACACTACTTCTATGCTGACCGGGGAGCTGTTTATTAGAATTAAGCCAATGAATGACCTTGTTTTTTAAGGAAAGATCATTCTCCTGGGAATGTGGGTCCAGTTCTGGAACACCAGCTAATATAATTACATAGGACCCAGCTTCAGGAGGTAGATCAATAAACCCTCCACGAAAGTTAGGGCGGATAGCCTGTCGTAGAGGGTATTTCATGCGTTCAGGCCTTAAGGGGTGATGGGCTACTGCTCTTGGGACAAAATTCTGTCTATTAACAGGTGTTTGCGAGGGGAGAGATAATGGTACATCTAAGCAAGGGGTAGGTACTATAGGATTGGCAGTAGTGGTGCGGGGCTTTGGTATTGGTTTTGGTGCTGACAAAGTCACAGGGATACTTTCAGATACATGCGGAGGAGGTGGTATAGGAACAGGTGCCTTAGGTTGGGGAATAGAATCGGTTACACATGGGAGCTTGGCTTCCATGTCTTTTAAACTCAGACTAGCCAGGGTGACTATAGTCCTATCCATTTCCAGCAAATTGTTCTCTATGCGGGAAAGTCTTAATTCCAAAGGGGATAGTAATTGCTTAAGCGTACCCCAAACTATCTTAAGGAATTCTTCATCCCCCTCCCTTTCATTCACGGGACTGCTCAGCCGACCCTCCGGATTAATCACACTATTCTTCCCTGGGGAGGTGGTGAGGATGTTGTCTTCCACCAGGCTAGATAGGCCAGGAGCAGATTCCCCCCCCCAGAACGCTGGAAGTCATTTTAGAACTATCATCTTTCGCCCCAAGAGAGCCCATGGCCCGTCTACTGTTAAAAAACTGGGATCTTGCAATTCTAGCTTTTTTCCGAGCATAAATAGACCTCGCGAGACATTTCTTTTTATAGGTTGCTACTTTCTTGGCACTACACGATCTCGTGATTAAATTAATTTTGGGAAAAGAGATGGAGCCTATACCATTAGTTAGCGGGACAGGGACTTTGCTTTGTTGCACTAAAGTTGGAATGGAAATAGGAGGGGAATTTAAAAGAGTAGTTAGCGGTGCGGGATGAATAGCTGCCGTTGTTATTAAGGGCCGGGGAGCTACGGTACGATCGGGGGTACGGGCAGATGCAATATTCCCCAGGGAGGATTTTTTTGTGTTGGCTATATGCTCTGACAGCCTTCTTGCAGCATCAAGTTCTAAGGA
This sequence comes from Lissotriton helveticus, assembly GCF_964261635.1. Lineage (NCBI taxonomy): Eukaryota > Metazoa > Chordata > Amphibia > Caudata > Salamandridae > Lissotriton > Lissotriton helveticus. The sequence continues at coordinate 217,239,093 of NC_136060.1, read as the reverse complement.
GACCTTTTGCTGCATTTTGCTGATTTCCTCGTCAATAGCCAAGTTCGTTTTGACTAGGAAATCATCGAGGGTTCTATTGGAATTGCTAGCAGCCATGAGGGTTTTGCTCCGACTACCCCGTGAGCACATTTTACAGAATACAAGTGAATAAATAACAATACAAACAACAATAAAACTGTATAATGTACCAACAAGGGGGGTGGCCCAGCCCAGCCCTCTTAGTCCTCGAACGGCCTCAAACGGCCCGCTCTTTGCCCGGTCTTCGCCCCGGGCTGCGTCCCGCGCTGCGGGAGTGCTAGATCAATAAGTAGGTGGCCGAGTAAAACAGGGGGCGGCAGCAGGGAGAGCGGACCGGAAGTTGGAGAATGGTCTTGCAGGGACTCCTGGGCAATGGAGTCCCCTGCACGCTCGCAGCCCCGCTGACCGCACTCACCCGGTAGCCTGCTCGCAGTCCTTCACCAAGTGTCCCGAAGTACAAAGGGACGAAGCGGCACCCGCGGAGCGGGTGCGGCGAGTTGTGGTGCAAAGTTCTGGAAATGCCGCTGTGATTTGATAAGGTCAACGACCAAAGTGCCTCCGTGCGCAGAAATGCGTCCCGCTGATAAGGTGATTAGAAGGGTTTTTAAGACTGCTGAGAGGCGGGGGGCGGCAGCAGGGAGAGCGGACCGGAAGTTGGAGAATGGTCTTGCAGGGACTCCTGGGCAATGGAGTCCCCTGCACGCTCGCAGCCCCGCTGACCGCACTCACCCGGTAGCCTGCTCGCAGTCCTTCACCAAGTATCCCGAAGTCCAAAGGGACGAAGCGGCACCCGCGGAGCGGGTGCGGCGAGTTGTGGTGCAAAGTTCTGGAAATGCCGCTGTGATTTGATATGGTCAACGACCAAAGTGCCTCCGTGCGCAGAAATGCGTCCCGCTGATAAGGTGATTAGAAGGGTTTTTAAGACTGCTGAGAGGCGGGGGGCGGCAGCAGGGAGAGCGGACCGGAAGTTGGAGAATGGTCTTGCAGGGACTCCTGGGCAATGGAGTCCCCTGCACGCTCGCAGCCCCGCTGACCGCACTCACCCGGTAGCCTGCTCGCAGTCCTTCACCAAGTGTCCCGAAGTCCAAAGGGACGAAGCGGCACCCGCGGAGCGGGTGCGGCGAGTTGTGGTACAAAGTTCTGGAAATGCCGCTGTGATTTGATAAGGTCAACGACCAAAGTGCCTCCGTGCGCAGAAATGCGTCCCGCTGATTAGGTGATTAGAAGGGTTTTTAAGACTGCTGAGAGGCGGGGGGCGGCAACAGGGAGAGCGGACCGGAAGTTGGAGAATGGTCTTGCAGGGACTCCTGGGCAATGGAGTCCCCTGCACGCTCGCAGCCCCGCTGACCGCACTCACCCGGTAGCCTGCTCGCAGTCCTTCACCAAGTGTCCCGAAGTCCAAAGGGACGAAGCGGCACCCGCGGAGCGGGTGCGGCGAGTTGTGGTACAAAGTTCTGGAAATGCCGCTGTGATTTGATAAGGTCAACGACCAAAGTGCCTCCGTGCGCAGAAATGCGTCCCGCTGATAAGGTGATTAGAAGGGTTTTTAAGACTGCTGAGAGGCGGGGGGCGGCAGCAGGGAGAGCGGACCGGAAGTTGGAGAATGGTCTTGCAGGGACTCCTGGGCAATGGAGTCCCCTGCACGCTCGCAGCCCCGCTGACCGCACTCACCCGGTAGCCTGCTCGCAGTCCTTCACCAAGTGTCCCGAAGTCCAAAGGGACGAAGCGGCACCCGCGGAGCGGGTGCGGCGAGTTGTGGTGCAAAGTTCTGGAAATGCCGCTGTGATTTGATAAGGTCAACGACCAAAGTGCCTCCGTGCGCAGAAATGCGTCCCGCTGATAAGGTGATTAGAAGGGTTTTTAAGACTGCTGAGAGGCGGGGGGCGGCAGCAGGGAGAGCGGACCGGAAGTTGGAGAATGGTCTTGCAGGGACTCCTGGGCAATGGAGTCCCCTGCACGCTCGCAGCCCCGCTGACCGCACTCACCCGGTAGCCTGCTCGCAGTCCTTCACCAAGTGTCCCGAAGTCCAAAGGGACGAAGCGGCACCCGCGGAGCGGGTGCGGCGAGTTGTGGTACAAAGTTCTGGAAATGCCGCTGTGATTTGATAAGGTCAACGACCAAAGTGCCTCCGTGCGCAGAAATGCGTCCCGCTGATTAGGTGATTAGAAGGGTTTTTAAGACTGCTGAGAGGCGGGGGGCGGCAACAGGGAGAGCGGACCGGAAGTTGGAGAATGGTCTTGCAGGGACTCCTGGGCAATGGAGTCCCCTGCACGCTCGCAGCCCCGCTGACCGCACTCACCCGGTAGCCTGCTCGCAGTCCTTCACCAAGTGTCCCGAAGTCCAAAGGGACGAAGCGGCACCCGCGGAGCGGGTGCGGCGAGTTGTGGTGCAAAGTTCTGGAAATGCCGCTGTGATTTGATAAGGTCAACGACCAAAGTGCCTCCGTGCGTTTTATTTTTGATGTAAAAATACTTGGACTCACAGCAGCAGCATATTCTGTTGGTAGTTGTTTTTGGTGATGTTTTGTAAAAGGTGGAATTTCAGTTTCCGAATGGACTTGTATATATCTATGCGAGTCTGGGCATAGCTAAAGTTGCTCTCCGGGCAGAATGATAACCCTAAGGACAGCAGTTGTTTTTCAGCTTCATTGAGGATTACTGGCAACAAGTTTACGATGGTGTTAGCATCTTTGTCCGGATTATTTACTTGCGTTCCCATTTGTTGGGTATTGGTCTTCTGTGTGGCTTTCCGTATCCGGCATCGTTTGTGCCTTTCTCTATGCTTTTTATTGCATCTTTTTTTGATTTCACATTCTGATTTCTCAGGCGTAAAGTTTGCCGCCTGTCCTGTCACAGACAGTGTACCTCCTCCGCCAGGTAGAGCTTTGGAAACCCCACCCGCAGGTAACCTCTGTTTTGCTCAGTTTCTGATTCGCTTTCAACTCCTGAGTTAAGGTCAAATACAGAGGTGGAAATGTAGACATCGGCACTAGTACTCGCAAGACTCTCATGTCTTGATGTCTTCTTTTTACCAGCTTTTAGTGAGTCATTAATAAAGATGCACCAGAGCACACTCTATCACTATATCTGTAATCCCAAACACAACCAGGGTGGTTCAAAGAAACAAGATCACTGTGGGGCAGTTTCCCACTGGTGTGCTTCCAACACTTGATTTTTCCAATATTCCATGAAAGTGTTCCAACAATCAGGTCTTTTGTTTGCAACTTTCCACTTTATTTTCCAAAAATACAGCAACAGCCAACGCGCGTTTCGCCCGCAGGGCTTTTTCAAGGCTCAAAAGATGTTTGACTTCTGTTTATGGCTGACAAGTATGCTCATCAGAAATCAAAAAGGTATTGTTGTATAAAAAACTTTCATGGTAGTGATATCAAACAAAAATATCACATCATAGGGCAAATGGTATTGCGCCACAGTAGTAATTGGAAGGGTCAAAGATAGCGAGTCCGTAAATGTTGTCTCATTTTTGTTGATAACTCAAACACGCTGCTTGTGACAGCTCCGAGCACTGCTATGTGGACCTTGATACGTCCATTGACCTGTATCTCAATAATCACGCGTCCGGAATGCTGAAGTTCGAGGACTTCGGCATTCCGGATGCGTGATTATCGAGATACAGGTCAATGGACGTCAACAATCAATTGTTGGAAGCACACCGGCTGGGAAACTGCCCCACATTGATCTTGTTTCTTTGAACCTCCCTTGTTGTGTTTGGGATTACAGATATAGTGATAGAGTGTGCTCTGGTGCAGCTTTATTAATTTTGTGCTTTGGCCCATTTCTGGTCTCAAGAATTATTGCTACCCTGGTGGGTGGGTATGCAGACACCATTTTGTGAGCACCTCATACAATTGAATCAAATACTGTATATATAGACTTAGAATGTCCCAAGATGTGCAGACTATATAGCAAACCCACAGTCTGCGCTGTAATATTTTAGTGAGTTATATTTGTTTGAATACGTAAAAACTTGCCCACTTTCATAATCCTGCTTATCTCGCTGGAATTTGAAATCTTTTCTCTTTTTGATAATAGATTCTTCTCTCTGAAGTCTAGTTAACATGTCCTCATGGTATTTGCTAAGTATGCTGGGGACTTCCAGCTTGTGAATTACTTCATTCAACTCATCAATCTTTTTTTGCCACTCAGATCAGTTACTTTCTGCTTATTTAACCAAGATTTGCACAAGTTTTCTTGAAGAGTCCAGATTACACTCAGCCCATTCGCTTAGCATCTTTGGATCAGGAGTCTCGTAGCTGGGTGCTAACATAATCCTGAGGCCCCTTGGTATCCTGCCAACCTCTAGATATCTGTGGAGTGACTTATGTTCCCACCACTTAGATTCTTTGCTTTGTGAGCTTTTCAAGTCTCTTGAACATGTCCCTGCATTAGAAACTCCTCCCTGCGCCGGGCGTATTTGCACATTGGCACGATACTCTGTACTGGGGGTGTCATCAAACATCTGATCTGCCGCTGCTTCCCTGCTCCGCAACACATCAGTGGTCATTGTGTTACTGTAGGCTATTTTTGCTTAAATAGGAGCCTTCGTTATTACTTCTGCTCCTATCTGCACTCCTCCTAATTGGGCTATCAGTCGCAGCCTACCTATGGTGCCCCTGGGATTTCTCGTGTCCTCCGACGCGAGTCCAGTCACTTTCACCAAAGATGGGAGTTTTTCACTGTCCGGGGGCTAAGCAGCTTTTCTCTCCTGTGAGACATGAAGTATTTTTCTGACAAACGTTGGATGTAGCTTCCTGCTGCATGGCCCAATCATGGAGGGGGTTCGGCGTTGCTGAGGAAGCCATCTCGGCATTAACCCCTCCCATGCTCATGACGAGCTCAGCTCATCATGAGTCACAGTGGAGCTGTGCTCATGACGAGCTGAGCTCGTCATAACGGCCGCGGCCCGCCCACGCGTGGCTAATTCCCTGAGCTCGTCATGAGCACAGCTGGGCCGCGGACCCTCTCCCCACCCCCCCGCACCGTGGGGGAATTTCCCCAGCTGCCAAGGGGTTAATATCACTTTGCAAGTTTCCATCTGTAGCAATCCAGCAGTTTGTAGAACAAACGAAAAGCAAGCTCCACATGAATTGATGCAACTGGATGTTTATATATAAATCACCTACAAGATGTTGCCTATAGGTAGTAAAAGTTAGTATCTAGTTTTTTTGTTTTCTTGTAACGGATTTTCAAGAAGATTTCCAGAAAAAAGGTCTAATTCTGCATGGAAGGTTTTGGAGTGATCCATCAACCGGGCGCTGAGAAAGAGGGACGGATACAAATATTATGAATTTCCCTTTCAATTTCTCATAGGGATTTTGAACATGACTACAGCCTGAATTGCTAGATGCAATAACACCAAATGTTAATGGGAATTTGTAGAGCGTGCTTACACCGGGCGGCTTCATGGCGCTACAGAGGCTTAGTATGCTACCAGGATAATCTATTTGTACGCTTGCAGAAACAGCCAGGTCTTGAGTAGGTTTCTAAATTGCAGAATGTCAGTGCTGGACCGGATTTCCAGAGGGAACAAGTTCCATAGTTTAGGAGCGAGGACCGCAAATCAGCAGCCTCCTTGTTGTACTCGCTTGAAGGTTGGAATGGTGAGCAGTGAGAGATGGGCTGAGCGGAGATATGGTAGAGGGGTAGCTCTTGGTTCAGAAAGAGCCCTTTTTGTGATTTGCATCAAATCATTTCAGTAGTTGTGGAGTTACTGAAGGAAAAACAAAATTGTATACCCCGGTGGTTCCAACGCAGTGAACCTGTGAAGTCACGTGCCACTAGCAACGCCAGATTGGCAGACCACAACCTCACTGGGAGATTTTGGCTTCCAAATGTAAGTATCCAAAACTGTCCCGGGACCTTCAACTTTATCTGCAAAATTATTGAACACCAACACCACTGACACACCTGCTCAAAGACCTATGCATGTACTCCCACATTCTCTAAGATACCCATGTGGCCAGTTATGGGCCCTCTGTATTAAATGTATTGTTGTTTTACATAAATGTTTTTGTTTGAAGAAAGCTTGTAGCAATTATGTGCTGAATGTGTGCTTTTTGTTTGGGATCCATGATGTTTAAAACACTAACCATGACCCAAAATCCGCACTATGACTAAGCATGAGCGCAAAATCCGCTCCGATCGCGGATTTTGCGGATTTTCGGCAAATCCGCGATCCGCGAACTCTCGCGGATTTGCCGAAAATCCGCAATCCGCGATCGGAGCGGATTTTGCGGTCAAAAGTTCAAGCGCGCCTAATTAACGATGGCGCCGGCAAGCTGCCAGCGCCCATCCTGCAATAGTTGCTTAATTAGCTTCAACAGGAAGCTCTAACAGATAAGATACAGCAGGGGCTCGAGCGCCTGCTTTATTTTAGCAGTTGGAGCTTCCTGTTGAAGCTAATTAAGTAACTTTTGCAGGATGGCGCTGGCAGCTTGCCGGCGCCATCGTAAATTACTTCAACAGTGGTGTCTTCTTGAATAAATATGAAGGGCAGGGTTCATTCGGGCACGACGGTCCTGGCACAATTAAATAATTAATCTGCTGCTCTGATCGGTCTCTGACCTTTTATACACACAAGAGGCATGCTCGCATGGACGCCCCGTCCGTTTGGCCCCGCCCACACACTCAAGGTGTGCACCGTCTTCCCGCCATTTACCCACTATGATGGACATTTCACTCAAGGGACCCCTGCGCACTTCGGCGCGATTGCATAGTGACACACACTTGGTCGCTGGAACTAGTTGAAGCGCAAATGCAGTGACTCATTCAGCAGCCCAAAAAAAAACGTGAGCGTTGGGAGGCTGGGCATCTTTGACTTTTACGAGCGCAACCCCCGTGCTGTTCCTGTGACCAGGGGCTTCTGTCTCTTAATCTGCTGCTCTGATCGGTCTCTGACCTTTTAGACACACAAGAGGCATGTGCGCTCGCGTGGAAGCCCCGTCCGTTTGGCCCCGCCCACACGCTCGAGGAAGCCCCGCCCCCAAATCCGCAAATCCGCTGAATCCGCGGATTTTGCGGATCCACGATCCGTGAATCCGCTGAATCCGCGAATCGTGGATCCGCAAAATCCGCCCATAGGTAACTATGACCATTTTGGACAGAAGGAGGAGCAGCACAAAGGAGAAGGCTGCAGTAGAATTAGGCAGTTTTGAAGATGAAAGATAAAATGGAGGATAGCAAGTAGAATATAAAAACATATTTGATTGGATGGTGGAGATGTGCATGATACTAAAATTAGGTACTGATATGGAGAACAAAGTAACTACATCTGTGAATGGTTTAAAAAAATAAAAATATATTTGTTTAGGAAATGCTTCAAATTGCAACCAGTCAACCACACCTGCTACAGTTTAGTTACACGGGGGACGCAGTGAGCATCGCAGTGGATCCACGAATTCGGGGAAAGTAACAACCAAAGAAGGAAACATGGAAAGGACAAAAGAAATACTTACCATTTAGAAGTGGTATTCCAAAAATGAAAGGAAGCCTTTGATTTATTAGTCACATGAGTATAAGTAAGTGCACTTGATACATTGGTTTCGTTCTAACTTGAGATTTCCAATGAAAATAGACGTTAATAGAAATAGAAATGAACGCTGTAGAACAGCAAAGAGCTTTTACAGGTATGTTAATTAGATTATATTATAAAAAAGTATATATAGCTAAAACATTGTGAGGGTATATAAGTTGAAGGAAAATGTGTAGCTTCTAGCCACTACACTAGTACACAATAGAAGGGAGCTTAGATGAGAATATTAACAAAAAAGAGAGTGAGCAAGAATGCTGAAAATGTAGTAGCTGCCCTCGGTCATTGAGCAAGGGAGTTACTGTGGGGTAAGTTTGACTAGATACACCTCTTACCCCGGAGGACTCGTAATGCAAGATTTGGGCTTAATATATATTATCAAGTACGAACTCCAATTAGGTGCTGTATGTATACATTTAATTTTCTTTAGCATGCTGAATGAGTGCAGCTACATGTTATAGAGGAAGTTTAGTTCCTCGATCCTGAAGAGAAGCCATGTACGGCTTGAAACTTGTAAACCCAAAGAAACTCAGGAACATTATTGCTTTGAGTCTCATTTTCCTCATTTTTAATCATACCGCCAAGAAGTCCAAATAAAGAGTATTTTACCTATCAGGCAGGTATTTTTAATTCCCACACATAAGAACCCCAATCCTATTTTTCACTCTGTGTTTATCATTTTTTATACATCCATAAGTGCTCCCATGTATTTCATATGTTGCAGCATTCTACAGCGGAACAGAATGGACACAATAATTAAGCATGCCACCAAGGGGAACCCTAGTGGGTGAGGTTTATCTAAAGAAAACACATTCATTTCTAATTTTTGTGGAGGTTTAGACCATGATTAACGGACAGCCTCTTTTTATATTTTGACATGTGTTAGAAGGACAAGTCCCTATGTTTTTCCTCTACCTCATCACTTTTGTTCTCGAAATAAAATTATTTCAACACTACATTAGTTATGGTGTTTGAGTATAGATATATAACAACTAAGGTCCGAAGGGCTGCTTCAAAGACCCAAAATGGTGGAGTGGTCCTTTCAGAGTGAAAAGAAAGGGGAGATGTACTCCCACTTAAACAATCTTAACTCAAAAATAGCATCCTCCCTTCCAAAGAGCAGTGATTAAGGAGAAAGGGAAAAGAAAGCCTATACTCCACCGCACTTACAAGTGGGAAGAGGAGAAAACCTCTTTTTATTTATACCACTCAACCACTCTAATAGTGGCATGCTTCATCATTGAGTACACCCTAACTCCTAGCTCCATGTTCCAGGGAGCACTTTAGAGAAGTCTTGTATGTTTTTTTTTTTACATTTAATAAAAATCCATAACTCACCCAAAGGTATCGCTTTATTTGTGGAGTGAACGAGAAGATTAAAAGCTATGGGTAGGAGCAACAGGATGTTGTGGTATTATGACCCTAAGGTAAAAGCGCCAAGATGTTTCTGCCCTACTATATTGGCCTCTACAGGTGGTGGGCATTCTTCAGTGCGGTACTAGAGAAAAGATCCCCCAGTTACGTTACCTTGTAATTGATACAGGTGGGAATGTGTGGTGCCTAAGAATTACTACAGCATGCAAAAAAAGGAATGTACTTGCTGTGTTGAGGGATTTGTTGAGGGATTTGCCTGTGAACATAAAGTACAGAGTACAATAGCATAATTTCATTTTCATTTCACTAAAAACTCCTTAATCATATCAAAATCGCAGACAACGGTCATTTATATATTATCACATATTGTGCCAGCTGACAAAATCAGCAGACTAGGTGATTCATAAATACTTTTTTGCATCTGAGCTCCGAACTTATCTCACCAAAAGGCTTCAGACAAAGCCATAAAAAAATGCAAGTAGTAACATGAAGTTTTATGTAAAACAGTGCAGAGACCTAGCATGACTGTGACCATTAGAGACTGAAAAAGCAGTGACATGCATAATTAAAAATTACAAATTACAAATTAAAAACCCACACGTGGAGGGCATCACACATAGATTGGATGCAGGCACTTATTGACTTACCCCAGCTATGAACAAGAAATGGAGGTGGTGGGAGTAGGACCTGTACTCAAACCCCGGGTCGAATGTAAAGGTGAAATAAAGAAAGTGTAAGGTGAATATCACCATCGCAGGTAAACTATACTGAAATTACAGTTTTCGCATAGTTTCCAGCTCCGTTTTTGTTTAAAAACTTGGTCATACTTACTGCTTCAAGGTTCCCAACCTGCAACAAACGTGTTTGCCCTGACCACACCCCAAGGCTGGTAATGTGCTGTGTGAACAGTGCTCGTTAAAACAGCCAGGCATTGGCCTTCTGGCGCTTTATTTCCAGGCATGTGGCCTGGGTTGTGAAATCACTTTCAAGTGATTCGACCACCGTTCTTCTAGAGCAATAGCAGAGTTCGAGTAATCAAAATTAAAGAAATAACTAAATGTGAACAAGGTCAGGAAATGCAAAGAAGCAACTCACTGAAGTCTTCAAAATACATTATGAGGTAACTGGAAGCAAAAATAAAACAAAAAAACTAACAGCAATGATTCCTCTCCCAATCCAAGAGTGCACACACAGAATTTTTTTTTACAGTGCCAAGCATGTGGCATTTCATACAGCGAGTAACCATTCCACTCAATGAATTGCATGCAGCTCATATTGTAATGACTACAGCTGATAATAGTTCTCCCAAAAGTGATGTAGAGGTTAACTGTCCTGCTGCACTTGCATTCTCCCACATCATTCACTCATAGACTCTTGAATGAATTTTTTTTAAATGCCTTCACATGGAACCTATCCCTTGGGAATACTTCTTTGCAGTGCCCTCAGATAACAGCTTTCCACCGATATTTCAATACATTTATTTAGCTGTAATCGTCTTTTCCCCTTGAATGTATTGTAAAATGCTTCCTGCATCGCTACATTTTTTTGGATGTTGTGTATCTTTCTCCTCATCTGCAGCAGGTTCTGGATGTTCATTCTGTTCATTCTGGATAGAAGCTGAATCGTCAGTTATTCTATGAAAACAGACCACCACTGTTTCCACAGAGTTCCCTGGAGAAATAACTGTTTTTGGGTGTGGTGTGATGTACCTAATCAAAAGGCAAGGTTTGGGTATGTCATCAATTGAAATTGCAAATTAAGTCCATAGATTTGCAGATTTGCAAAATGAGTAATGTTCTTGAAAACCATGTAAAGGGGGCTATATATTGTAAATATTTTCACACTGATATCGTTAATGAAAATAAATTAAGTTGCATATGTGAAATAATGTTCAAACTTTTCAGAGAATCTGTACTGGTAATTTTGCGTTGCATCGTGAACGCGAAATTGCCCAAAATTCTGCGTTCCGCGACTTCGCGACATTTTTTGCTTGTTCGTGTTCTCATTATGCGTGTTCGTGAGATATTTCCCCCGAGCATGCAAACAGTGATTGCAAACAGGAAAAAAGCATCGCGAACAAGCAATTCTCCGTGTTTGCGGAATTTCTGCGTGTTCATGAAGATTTTTTACCATTTCGCAGGGATTTGCGTAACGCAATTCCGCAAATTCCGCCCACCCCTATTAAATATATAAAATATATTTATAAAAAATGATTGTCTGCAGTGCAAAAACAATGCTAAATTAAAATTCTAAATAACTTCTAGTATACTTAGCATTAGAAAAAGAAATAGAAATTAGAAATTAAATAGAAAAAATAAAAATTACTGGGAAAGTGACAGAGCACTTTAGAAATAGAATTTGAAAAACCTCTAGATTTATAGAAATAACCAAGGATTACAGGGATGTTTCAGTTAGGAAACAGAAATTTCAAAAACCTTTGGAATTCACTGATGAAAAATAAAGGTGAAAAGGACATTATAGTTAAGAAACAGATTTTTTAAAAACCTGAATTTCGCTGAAAAGTACAACGTCTACAGGGACATTAAAGTTAGCCTCAGATTTAACATTTACAAAACCATAGAAATTCAGCAGTTATAGTTACCTAAGCTAACTATAATTTACGCCCCTGAAATGCACAGCCTATGACCTCACATATTACACAACTCATGACATGGCCTAACTTAAACGTCCCTGTAACTTTAGTTTTTTTCAGAGAATTTCTATGTCTAAAACAAATTCAATTTCCTAACTATAATGTCCCTGTAACCTTTGATTTTTTTCAACTGGCAGTACGTAGTTATAGTAAGGACCTAGGGCCAGATGTAGGTGTCAAAATACCGGTTGGAATCGGCCGAAAATGCCGATTTTCGGCCGTTTCCGACCGGTATTTTGACATTGGTATGTAGGGGCACTGAAAACATGCAGATTCGGTAATTTTACCGAATCGGTAATTTTACCAAATCGGTAAAACTACCGATCGGTAAAATTACCGAATCTGTATTTTCCTATGTAGGTAGCACTTCTAACAGTGCTACAGGGCCTTTAGAATTCGTTATTTACCATGTAATACAATTGCATGGTAAATAACGAATTCTTGTGTACATGCACATCTGTGCATGTACACCTGTGCCATGTGGCACACAGACATGCCTTAAAGGCATGTATGTGTGCCACATGGCGCACAAGCCAGTTACAGGAGTGTAACAGGTTGTCAAAGTGACACCCTGTCCCCCTTGTAAATTCGGTATTTTTACCGATTCGGTAATTACCGAATCAGTAACTGCCATTGAATCCTATGGGCTTCAAGGCCCATAGGAATTAATGGTAAATACCGAATCATACCGATTCGGTATTTGTTACCGAATTTCTACCTACATTTGAATTACCGATTCATGAATACCGAATAAGTAAAATTCTGTATTTATGATTCGGTAATTCACATTTACCTACATCTAGGCCCTAGTTTCCATAGGAAAAACGTATTGGGGTTTGCCTATAACTTTGGTGCAGTTTGACAAATCTTTATAACATTTTCTCAAAAAAGTGCCCTCTTGCGTCTAGTTGTGCATGGAAAGTTTTGGGGTGATCCGTCAAGCGGGGGAAGAGGAAAAGGGGGGGGTCAAAAGAAGACCTTTTACAGTTTTAATTCCCATGGGGATTTTAGACATGACTACAGACTGAACTGCTAACTGGAATTAAGCCAAATTTGGTGGAAAGCTAGATCTTGGCCCATAAAGATCTCCTTTTGTTATTTGTTGCAAATCCATTCAGTAGTTTTTGAAACATTAAAGGGAAAAGAAATATAGATATCTAGGGATGCTGATCTATTGCAGATCACGTGCCAACAACAATGAAGTGATTGGCTGTCTACAACCTGACTGGAAAGTTGCAGCCACCATTTTGGACATCAGAGCATAGGCATGCTGTAGGAAAAATCAAAAATGGAATGTAATAGAAGGTGTCACGGTTGATACCTTGACTCTATGAGTTCAATATAAGGGTGTGTGAGATACCTCTAATGAGCTAGACATTGACATGGATCTGCCCCATGTGAATCCATGTTGTATCTGCGAACCCCAGCGTGATCTGAAAGAACACTCAAAGACCCACACAGATACTCTCACACTCAATAACAGACCCACTCAAACACTCTCACACCCAATCACAGACCCAGTCAGATACTTACAAACCTACTCACAGACCAATCCATCACTTACCAATGAACTCACAGACCCAGACAGCACTCACACACCCACTCACAGAGCCACAGAGACATTCACGCACCCACTTACATACCCACTCATATACTCACACACCTACTCACAGAACCATGCAGATGCCCTCAGCAACTCACACATGTACACACCGACTTACAATTCCACACACTTTCACACAGCCATAATGCCACTCATGCACCCACTCACAGCCTCACAAAACCATTAAAACACCTAATCAGAGATCCAGGCAGTCACTCATATAGCCACTTAAACATCAACACAACTACTGACAAACCCACTGATGCATCCATACACCCAATCACACACCCATACATTTAATCACACACCAACTCATTGACCCACAAAACTACTCACACACCTACTCACAAACCCCATAGTCTCTCACATACCTACTCTCACACACACACTCAAACACCAACTTACATACTCACACAACTACTCACACACCCCCATAGTTACTCACACTCACAAAACCATTCACATACCCACTCACATACTCATACAGCCACTCAGACATCCACGTACACACCCAAACAGCCACTGACACACAGACTCACTTATTTATACACCCACTCACAAAACCATACAGCCACTAACACACCCACAAAATCACTCACACTCACTTATGGTTCAAATTGTAGTAAAATGTATATTTTTTTTCAAACTGTAAAATTCAATAGAAAGCCAAAGGTTACAGGGATGGTAGCGCTCGGAAAAAGCATTTTAGTTCGGAAATAGAATTTTAAAAAAACGTAGAAATTCAATGAACAAAACAAAAGTTACAGGGACATTATTGTTAGGTTCAGATTTTACACACACAAAACCTCAGAAATTCACCAATTATAGATGTAGTTTTCTCAAGTAACTATAACTTGTGTCCTAAGGTAAGTGCACTGCTAATTACGCCACGTAATACATCACTCATGACATCTTCTATGATGACATCATTGATAATATTACTCCAACATTTTCAGAGAAATTATTGATGAGAAAACTGTGCATGGTGGGAATGTGAGTTATAGCAAAATCACAGTAACTAAATAAATGTTAGATAATCTTCCTTCCTTACTGAATAGAGTTAAACTCTCAGAATAAACACTTTGATTACACAGTGGCATTCCTGAGTTGGTTGGTGACATTTTCCATAGAAAGAGCATTTTTTGCTATCCATATACCTTTGGCCCCCTTTGACAAATCAGCTCAAAACGTTCCAAAAGAAAGGTTCATCCTTGAAAAGAGTGTGCTGATCCATCAATTGGGATCTAGAAAAAGGAGAGGTCCCAACTTGTTGATTTCTTATGTTATTCTCCATTGGAAACTTTTGCTCTTAGATACAGAAAGAATAAATAAACAGATTTACATCAAATTTGGTCAAAGTGGAGAAGTGTGGCTCAATGGTTAGAGCGGCAGACCCTGATGCAGAGGACTAGCCCGGGACCAGGGTTCAATTCCCCGCCTCGGCGGGTCTTGGGCTCTAAAATTCCACGGACCTGATAATTCTCGCCTCGGTGCCTATTCTAATCATAGAGTCCCACTCTGCAACTCTGGGCAATAGCTTGCTTAATCTCCACAACGGCCCCCACGACGCTAAGGATGCCTGGCCTTCACCCTGGGGGTGCCAGGAGTGGACGCCTCACAGGGAAAGCCAGGACGGGTTCCACAGCGGTATTCGTACAAGCGCCTTGAGACCCTTGTGGGTGAGTAGTGCGCTATACAAGTATCAATTTACATTTTACATTTACATTTACATCTGTACTCAGAAAGCATGCTTTCTATCTTTTTGGTGGGAATAATATGCTCAATCGCTCATAAAAATACTTTCAATAAATCTCACAAAGATGGAGAAGATTATATAAAACGATGAATGTCTTGCTTTGCACCATGAAAGCATTTTAACATGAATTCATGATATATATATATATATATATATATATATATATAAAATTCAACTATAAGAAAACAAAATTGTGGGGAGCTGAAAAGTGTTTCAGAGGAACGCGTAGTTAGACATTGTTGAGTGCGTTCCAGGGGATGTTGTCATTTATGCCATTCTTGTGTGTTGACAGGCGATAGACCCACCACTATTGGCAGTTGGCAAGGCTTTTGTCCAACATTTTGATTACCACCCATTGAAGATCATTGGTTGTGTGTCCGGTGGTCAGAAAATGATCAGTCTTTTTAGTGGTATTGCGCCTGCATCTGATGTTGCTGCGGTGTTCACAGACTCTGACTTTGATTTTTTGGCTTGTCATGCGCAGTCCGCAGGGGGAGGTGATTAGATAGGTCACTTTGCATGAGTTACAATACTGTGTTTCCTTATGTGCCATATCTTCCCAGGTTCCAGATTAAGGGTTTTGTTTGCCTTGGTCAGATGACATACACTACAGTTGCCGCATGGAAAAAGTCCTGTGACGTTTGGTAGTCCCCATGCATTAAGAACTGTGTGGGTCTGTTGTTCTTGTGTCTGTGGGCATGTGGACACCAAACCGTCTTTTTCAGACTTCTTGCTTTATTTTAGGAGAAAATTAGTTTTTCAAAGTCTAATTTGCCTGTTTGTAGGATCCTTCAATGTTTTTGGATGATTTTGGACACCTGGTTGGAAATAGTGCTGTAAGTGGTAACACGGTTACATGCCCATAAGTAGAGCACAGTGTAAAAGAATCTCCCAAATATTGGCATTCTACAATGGCCCATCTACCATAACTATCCACCCTGTCTCTAGAGAATCAAAACCAACCTTTTGTGCAAGAATCACCACGCCACATGTGTAGATTCATTGGAGGGTCCTAGATATAATCCGTTACCCTGAAAATTCCAGCAAATATCTGCTTTTAAATATTGTAGATCTAGATTCACACTGTTTTATTTTATTACTCAACCCTCAGATATTATTGAGGCTATTCTCAACCTACTCGTCTATCATTATTCAATGTACCCTGACCTCCACCTGCCTAAACACTGAAAAACCTACAAGTTGATTGCATGCACCCCACCCCCTCCCAGGGGCCTCCCCAGGTCCAGCCCCCGACCTCCCCAACACTCGCCCCTCTATCTCCAGCCATCCCCTTACCACAAGCAAGAGGGTCTATTCTGAACCTAACAATGCCACCTGCCAACATACCACTCCCACCCCACTTGGCTCTGACCCAGCCAATCTATTTGTAGCGAAATAGAAAAAAGAAATGAAACAAAGAGGAAAAAGAAGACAGGTCAACTCAATACACCCTCCCAGGAACCCTCTCCAGAAACACATGTGATCACCAGAAAGGGTAAAGAAAAAAGGGTGAGAAAGATAAAGGAGAGCACAAATCCAAGCAGAAAACAAAGCGTCCAAAGGCTTTTAGCCCAGTTCAGCCTCATCCGTGATTTCTTTCAGATACTCTTGGGCTTTAATCTATGACAGAAATGTCCATGTTCGTACTTTAAATATGAGCTTGAGGCAGGTGGGACTTAGCAAGAAGACCTCACAGTCAAGTCACTGAAAAGGAGAAAACAGATGCTGTAGATGCCACCTTCTCTAAACTGTCACATGGCAGAAATCTGGACGGGCAAAACATGTATGCCCATCATATGACTGCTTTGCTTCTGGTCTTGCCTTATCAGTGATAGGCTGTCATAAAAGAAAATTACCAAAATAAACCAAAATAGCTCTGTGCTTCTCCATCTGTTTCTTATTATTCTTTTGCATTAAGGGAAATTAATGTGCCCTATGTATTTCAGTTTCTCAGTCCCACTGGGCTAAGCCAGGGAATGCTCCTTTCATCAGTCTCAGCATAAAAAACCTGATGTCATTTCCCTGAAAGTTCTCTGCCATGCCAGGACACCGTAGGTTATTTCGTAGTTAGCAATTCACAAAATCCTCCAACTTCCTCATCATTTGCACTGACTGGGATTCCGGTGCATTCTGTCATTTCTCCACTGTCGCAATACCAGCCACTGCTTCCTCTGCCCATTCCTCAACTGCCGTGATTTGTTCTGCCATTTCAGAACATATTTTATTTACTTTACATATGGCTACTTGTATTTTCTTTGTGGCAAGATGGGCTCTTTTATTCTCAAATCTGGATGCAGCTTGCATTTGTTTCAAAATGGAGTAAATCGTATCCATACTGGGGGCATCTCTGGGGCTCTTATCCGCCAACACATCCCCCTGCGGGGTGTCCAATTTCTCTACTTCATCCTTGCTATACATCTGGCGTGTGGCAGAACAGTTCCATCTTAATTGTTTGGTAATGCTTGACTCTAAACCCGGCCCTCTATCACCGGTCTTTGTTTTCTCACTTCACCTCTATGAAGGGAGCAGATGTTTCTGTGTTGAAGTTTTTGCCCCCCACCCCCATTCATGCTGCCTCCGATGTGTCCGCGGCAGAGTCTTCCTCCGACAATTCCTCGCCAAGGCAGGAGAGATCAGACTCATCTGTCAATGAAAAACATTTCTGTGCTTCTTCAGGAGTTGTGCCCGGCTGTGATGTTTCTGCTTGCCCTCGGCTTTTTTAGGGTGGCCTCCTGTATCCCTCACCAAAATCACATTCTCACTCTGAGCCCACTCTGGTAATGGAATTATGGGGGCATCTGTCCCCTCAATTCAGATCTCCCCCTGTCCTGCAGATGACACTTCCCTTTCCACACTATCACTCTCTTTTTGAAAGAATGTAGGTTGTATGGCGTTAGATTGTCCTAGACCAGCCCAGCCTGATCCCCGGGGAGAGTTAACCATTTGCTTTTCAGGCACAACTGGACCAAGCACGGAGGTAGAAAACTTACCTGAATCCTTCAGAAGTTGTCCAAAAATGTATGGGATTGAGGGCTGTCTCTCCTTTAGCCCCTCAGGCGCCATCAAGATATTATATCCTCCTGGGGGTCCTTGCTTCAGTCCATACGTGCTGGCGTCAAACTTCTAAGTAGAAGCCATGGGGTTTCCTCTATCTTTTGTGCTAGGACCAGTTTCTTGCTGTGAGTGACAGCACACACAGGAACTGACGCTGCTTGTTCTATCCAATCCTTAGGCGTCTTGTTCCCCTTCAGCATCATTTTCAGATCTCCTGAGGTTCGGGGCTGGAACCAGGGGAGAAAACCACAGAAGCCAACAGCCACGCCTGCAGTCCAACAAATGGGCTCACTTGACCAACATGGCACAACAGCAATGTGGCCACATCAAAACCAGAGAAGGGCTCAATCAAAGAAATAGGTAAGATCCAACATTATATTTTCCTCTTTGTCGTAACAGGCTGGTTGGAGCTGGAGGAGCAGCTAGCGCGGCTCACTATGCAGCTGCTATCCTGCTTCTCTCCAGAATGCATGTTTTCTTAATGTCTTCATAATGTGCTTTGCTTTTGAAATTTGTTTACGATAATTTCACGTTGTTGACTTTCAAATATTAGCACCATATCCCAACAAAACCATACATTGCTCAAAACACTGATAGACATATATGCACTCTAAGGTAAACAATGAGTACTAAATGGTTGACACTCAAATGCTCCTAATCTTTTCTAAAGAGAACTAAAATCAACTAGCGAATGATGTGATATAATTTTTGTTTTTACAGGTGGCAATTATGTCTGTTCTGGCATAAGGCCGCATCCTCTACACATAACCCCAAGGCTTCGGTACAGAGGCAAAATAACTGTGTGGAGGCATGTTGACTGTGACCACACAATGGGCTGTGCAGTCAGTTTATCCTTGCAATTGTAATGTGGGAGGGTGCATTTGGGTCCCATGGATGCCCCAGTCATCCCCCTGAATGCAGGAAAAGTAACTCACCGCATCCACCTGCATTTGTCCCTCCACTCTGCCTCAATTCTGCTCTAGTCCACCTCCAGTAAAAAGCAGGACTGCAATTTCAACTTTTCTTCTAATGCGCTTAATTAAGCACATGTGCAATTTGTCAGAGTTTGTACATGTGCTAGGGACACTTTTTGTGTATATGGGCACACTGTCCCAGTCTTTCCTAATTAAGGGCATGCCAAAGCACAAACAAAAACAGGAGGGCCCAGATAACTAGCCCATCCTTGCATCCAATCCAGCCAATACCTGGTTGACCAACCTCTGAAAGGTGGCGGGGAATTCTTCAAAGGGCATCACCCAGAATTGGTAGTGCCCCTCCGGGGTTGGAAATGCAGGCCTATCCTTGAGCGCATTAGACAAGGCAATCTGCCGGTGTCCAGACATAAAGTCAAATATACTAAGGTACTGGTCAGCTCCCAACCGATCTATCAGCTCATCAGCTTTGGGATGAGGTGGGCATCAGTCCTGGTGATGGAACGGAGCCCTCGGTAGTCCACACAGAATTGGAGATCTGGCATGGCACCAGGTGTGGCAGCCTTCAGGACCAAAACCACTGGGCTGGCCCAAGGGCTGTTGGAGGGCTCAATCATCCTTAGCTCTAACATCTTGGAGACCTCCTCCTTGACGCAAGCTGCCCAAAGTGTCCACACCATGGACACACCACTGAGTGACACCTGTGGTTAGGGAGAACAGAGCGGCAAACTGCTGTTCAGGGATCAGGGGAGAGGGTTACATCGTCCACTGACCCATCATGTTCCTTAGTAGACAGGAGGTCAGGAAGAGGTTCAGTCTCCTCTTCCATTCAGGCATATGTCGCTAGGAGCATGCCCACTTTGGACCTCTCTAAGTGGGGCTAAACACAATTCACATGTGGGACCCGCAATGGGTTCCTTGGAGGCTGCAAGCCCACCAGATAGGTGAATTTACTCTTGCATTCCACCACTTCAAAGGGCCCAGTCCACTTAGCCTGGAGCGCATATGGTCCCACTGAGGCCATAACCCACACTTTTTGACCAGGCTGAAACTCAATCCTCGTGGCATTCTGATCACACCACTGTTCAATCTCTTCCTGGCTGGCTTCCAAATTTGCCTGGTCGAGTTGTCTTGGGTGGTTTACTTTGACTATACTCAGAGGCCCTCTTACAGGATGCCCATACAGGAGTTCAAAGGGACTGACCCCTAAGGACTTCTGTGGTACTGCCAGGTAAGCAAACAACAGGCTTGGCAAGAAGATTTCCCACTTATGCCTGATGGGTTCACCAAGACCCATAATCATGCCCTTCAGGTTCCAGTTGAATCTCTGAAACATCCTGTTACCTTGGGGGTGGTAAGGCATGGTGAACTTATAGGTAACACCACCCTCCTGCCACAGGGACTTCATATACTTGGATATGAAGTTGGTACCCTGGTCAGACACCACCTGATGGGGAGAAGTTCCCCATCAATGCTCGACCCACCACAGGCCTGTCACAGTCAGGAGAGGGTGGGTACCGGGTGGCATGGTCCACCAAGACCAGGATGAACCTGTTGGCCATGGCTGTCTTGGGGTCCAGAGGCCCCACAATGTCTATACCCATCTCTCAAAGGGGGTGCTGATAGCAGGGAAAGGTTGGAGAGGAGCCTGGCACTTCCTCCCATTCTTACTACTTGCCTGGCAATTCAGGCACGACCTACAATGTGTGTCAGAGTTCTGGCCCATTTGGCGTCAGAAAAAGTGGATGACAAGCCTTTCAAAGGTCTTGTCTTCTTCCAAATGTTCTGCCAATGGCACATCAGGAGCCAGACCCAGTAGAAAGGCTCTGAATCACCTGGGTACCACCGGTTCACAGGCTCACTACACACGGGAGCCAATCTTCTAGTAAATCCAATGTGATCCAGACTGATCACCTGCTGAATGGTTTGCAGCCTGCTGCCGCAAACCAACAAGAGAAGGGCATTCCTGCGGTTCCTTGCAGAATTCCTCCCTGGAGGGGCCCCCTTCCTGCTGCCAATGGTGTAGCTCAGACAGGTCCCCCAATTCAGCCACTTGCTCTCCTGTAGGTTCCAGGGCATACCCCTCAAGGTTTGCCTCCTCCTGGACCGTGGGAAGGTACGGGGCCATTTTCTCACACCCCCTGCCTCTTCTCTTTCTGGCAGGCACCTGGGCTAGTGTTTCAGACGCCAGGTCCTCTACATTGCCCTTCCAGGCTGCCATAGACCGAGTGGTCACACACGCCCACTCAGGCAGACCCAACATCTCCAAATGAGACTTACGCTCTACCTTCTCCCATGGGTAGCTCTCAAGATCATTTCCCAGGTATGGCTGGCCTCACAGCTACTTTCACAATACCTGAGACCCCCACTCAAAGGGAATCTTTGCCACTTTGCAGAGGCACCCGGAGTTGTCAGCTGCAACTACTGAATAAAGTATTTGGGGGACCACCTGCTCTTCAGACACTAGCCGACAACTGACAGCTGTCACACTGGCTCTAGTGTCTCTCAGAGCCTGCACAATATGGTCATCTATGTCACCCATTGCGTATATTTCTTAGTGTTAGCAGGCAGGTGGGTACTTGGGACCATCTAACTGTCTCCTAGTGAGACGAGGGTTAACCCTGCTGACTCCCACCGTTCCTGAGAGCCCTACTCCTCCCCCAAGGCTACACTAGTCAACTCATTGGGTGGTGCACCTGCGGGTGCAGCGGTGGTCTTTTTGGGACACCTCGGATCCCCTATTAAATGACTCAGCTGATTACATGCATAACACATGCAGGAGCCCTTCTGAGCAGGCTTACTCATAGGAACCCATGGTATCTTTTCACCGGGGGGCTGGGAAACTTCCCTTGGTTCCCATGGAAATTACTTTGGGGCCCCTTTTGGAACTCCTTTTGTTACGCTTGTCCCCCCTTCTTCTTCTGGGGACCCTGCCCACCTTTGGCAGAGTCTCCCACATGGCCTTTGTGGACCCTGATACTGACACAGTGATCCGCCTCCACTGCTAGCTTCCTGGGTTCACTCAGCCTACTGTCAATCAAATGCTGGCATGGTTCTGGAAAACAACTACCAGACAAGTGTTTCCATGAAACCAAATCATAGAGTCCCTGAAAATGATTTACCTGGCTACCCTTCACCCAACCATCCAGTGCTCTGTAAAAATAGGAAACATACGCCACCTAAGTGCTTCACTTCAGCTTCTTATAGGCCCTCAACTTCTTCCTGTACACTTCTGGGGTCAAACCATACATACTGATCAAGGTTTCCTTCATAAAGCCATAAGACATCTGCTTCTCATTTGGTAAGGATAGCAAAGTCTCCCTCCCTTCTGTTATGAAGCAGCTCCACAACCTTGCTTCACAGTCTCTCTCTCAGGGATTATGTGGGACCTCATTGCTACCTTATATGCCTTACACCCCTGATCAATGTACACTCACTGGCATTCCTTAATTCCAACCAAGCCGTCAGCGCCTTATGGTATTCCTCCTTTCTGGTGAGGCCTCTTACTGAGATTTAAAATTTCTTGCAGACAGCTTTCAATTGAGGCAGAGTGTAGGTTTCAACACTATCCTCTTCAGATAGAATTGATGCTGGTTTTGTCATGGTGAAAATTGGCGGTTCTCAAGTTGTCAAAAATTCCAAGAAGAAGAGGTTCCACCAATTGTATGTGGTTACGTAATGGTCTGCACTATACCAGTAGTGTACACCAATCCCCGTAAGTTAGGCACAAATGGAAGTCCACATCCTCACCTCTAACCACCAATGTTAGAAATGGGAGTCCCTAGTTGGAAATGGTTGGCACCTTTGTCCAAATAGGGAGCCTTCTTCCTAGTCAGGGTCAGGGGGATACACTTATAAAACAACCCCTGCTCACCCCCTTGGTAGCTTGACTTGAGCAGACAGGATTATCTAAAAAGCAGTGTGTAAAGCATTTGTGCATACATACAGTAATACAGTGAAAACACTACAAATGGAAACCACACGAGTTTAGAAAAATAAGTAATCTTTATCTCAACCAAACAAGACCAAAACACCAAAAATCCACAGTACAGTTATCAAAATGTGATTTTTACAATGTAGAAATAGTTCTGTTCAGAGACAATGGTGGATGTGCCACTTCCAACACAAAGGACCTAAGTTGTTTATATGTTTATTGATTGATCATTTAAAATCTTTACCAAAAGAGAAAGCACAATTTAAAATTTCAGTTATAATAATACAGTAAAAGTAAAAATAAGCGATAATTTCATAATCTTAAAAATTCAGAAATATAAACAGAATCATAATTAATGTTTTGAAAATTCCAGTTTTTTCCATGCACTTGTTAAAAATTTTGAGAGGGCAGAATTAATATGTATATCTTCCAAGCAAAGACATTGGATTAGTGCTTGTCTACATGTCCTTATTGATCTTCTCCTGTATTACACAGTCGGCATGATATATTATTTTCAAGCTTTTTCCATGGCAGTGCATGAGATTCTCCAGGCAGGATTCCGAACCGGGCTTTCATGAATATATTTTTATATTTCCAAGTCCAAGCTGTAATCAAATATTGTTGCGGACTCTTTTTTTTTGTAACAGTTTATTATAGACCAAGCGTGTCTCCTTTTGGCCAGGGACTCTTTGTCACTTATTACAGATAAAATATCAGTTGTCTTATTTACAATTTTTTTAAAAGATTCATGAGGAATAGTGGTCATCCAAATCTCTTTAAGCCCAAACTCATCACAAAGGACCTGGGATGCATCAAAGTCACGAGCAAAAAATAGTCACAGGGAAGGTGATGCCTCTGTTCCTTGCTCCGGGGGAAGTAATGCGTTGGTTACTTACAGCTGCACAGGGTAGGTGATGTGTTAGGTCCTTACCAGAGAGGCGGTGATGTGTTGGTCTTTAACTTCATGGGGAGGTGATGTATCGGTTCCTTACTGCGTCCCCCAGCAATGCAAAAGACCTGGTGTCTTGATGTTATGTGTGACGATCCGTGATGATGCGGTGTGTGAAGATCTGTGATGTTCTGAGACGATTCCAGCCATGTCCCCTCGATGTGTCGCTTTTTACACAGTAGGGCCTGCGTCAGAATGAGTGCGGTGATCTCAGACGTCAACGATTGGTGCATAGAACTCGTCACACGGCAGACACCTCAGCTGGGGGCAGGCGCTGAGTCGATTCTTTAGCTGCAGCGATGCAGCAGAATTTCTATCAGCACCACTGCGATGCGTTGGAACCAGTAAATTCCCTGTTTATCACAGTTCTGTAGTCTTTTGCAGTTACCAGCCCCAAAAAGCACCTCCAGAGGCCCAGAACACCAGCAGGAACCTCTTGGCAGGTCAGAACTCCCAGCAAAGGAGTTCAGGGAGACTGGGGGTGAAGTCATGGTGTCCCCGAGATCTTCCTCAAGCAGGGGACACAGCACACAGCAAAGCCCTTGTCCTTTCCTTGGCAGACACATCTACTTCAGGCCAACCCCAGAAAGCACACAGCTAAGGGGTAGTACTTCCCCTCAGTGTCTCCAGCTTCTCCTTGACAAGGGTTCCTCTTGAATCCCAAAAGTAATCTAAAAGTCTGGGGTCTGGGCCCCACTTTTTATAGCACAATATTTTTTGTTCTCCGTTGGCAGATTATCTCTTTGCCCAGCTAAAACCAGTTCTGTCCTTTCTGGTGCAGCTTCTTGGCAGGAAGTTGAGACAGCATTGTCCAAGGCAGACCAGGCCCGTTCATGTGTGAAAGAAATCTCCTCCCACGACTCTTAATGTAGCCCAGGTCTCTTCATCCCAGCCCTGGCTCACACTGCAAAGCCTGGACAGACAAGACACACCTCACCTCCCAAGTGGCTGTCTGAACAGAATGCACAACCCCAGCCCCTGCCCCGTCACTCCAAAGCCACACAGTCAATACACAAACCTAACAGAGGCACACAGGATGGCTAAGCAAGAAAATACCTACTTTCTAAAAGTGGTATTTTCAAACACAGAATGTAAAAATCATCCTTACTAAAAGATGCATCTTCACATTCTGAGTTCAGGCATACTAAGCTTTACCTTCCTATCTTGTCCCAATGGAAGGTTATATTCATAAGATGTTATAAATAAACTCCCATTCTATCCTTTGGAAAAGAAAGTCTTTCAATAGTTAAAAAAAATACACTGTATTTTAAGATCTATTAAGACATGTCACACACCACATTACATGTCCTAATTTTCACATACACTGCACCATGCCCATGGGGCTCCCTTAGGGGTGCCTGACATGTTAGAAAAGGGAAGGTTAGGGTCTGGCAAGTGTGCACACATACCAGGCTGACAAGGCGGTATCACACTGTGCACAGACACTGCAGTGGCATGTCTGAGTTACATTTACAGGATGCTCATGCGGATGGCACAATCAGTGCTGCAGGCCCACTAGCAGCATTTTATTTACAGTCCCTGGGAACACAGTGCACTATACTAGGGACTTACCAGTAAATCAAATAAGCCAATCATGGAATTGCCAATCCATGAACACAATTTTTACCGGGAGCATTTGCACTTTGGCACTGAGCAGCAGTGGCAAAGAGCCTAAAGCACCTAGACCAGCAAAAACTAAGTCCAACACACAGTAGAAACACAGGAGCCAAAGGCAAGCATACATGTGAAGCCCACCCCAAGGATGCCAGGTCTAACAGTAACTATCTAGCCTTTCTGTCATCACCACCTCCCCATAGTCCAGATCAGAAATACTACAGCCATCCATTTAGCATGTGTGAGGTAATTTGGATGTATTTGGTTGTAGTTTAGACATTTTCGCCAGCGGGGGCAATCACCACATTCTATCTCTGCCAGGTGGCAGAAAGACTATCTTTAGTGTAGGTTTAGGATCTGATACCACACCATTTTAAACCTAGTAGTCTAACAGTTTTTCTTCAATATTGGAAAGGAAGATTAGAGGTAAGCGCTTCAATCTGATCCCAGAGGGGCAAAACGATGGTCTGATGTCTAGGGTTCAAGGTGCAGTCAAATACTAGGATGAGTAGACCCTGTTTCTCATTTTTGGTCTGGAAGGTTTTCTGATATCATTGGTTTGGGCATATGGGAGAGGTAGGTAAATGGCTGTTTAACTTTCCATGAAGTCAGAAGGTTCACAAGACTACCAAGCCAGACAATCTTTAATAGGATATAAGGTGGGGAGTAGTTCCATTCTGGTATCTGGTGCCCCCAACCATCCCCAATTTCTTTGACCCAGACAGATTTCCGTCTCTTCTCAAATGACAGAGTGACCACTAATATACCGTCATAGAAGAGTGACAAGCAAACCAGAGAACCAAGGTAAAAAAAATAGAAAATAAACTCTCAGAATGCTAGACTATTGCATCATTGAGGCTTATCCCTGCACAAGTATTTCTGCCCTCAGTGGGATGCAGAATGGGAGGTTTAACCTGGATCTACCATCCCATATGTTAAAAACTACACCCAAGAAATCTCAATTTCCATTTACATGCTGTCGGGGATGGGCGAAGTGTCTTTGCTCTCGGTTGGCTTGCACACAGCGTACCTTACCCACACTGGGCTTTTTTGGAAACTGGAAAGTAAGGAAAATCCATTGTGGTGTGGCTTGCATCGATCCCCGCTCAGTTTCTTAAACAAAATGCCAGGGGAATTTCAAAGTATGCATCACAAAATACATTTTCTTCCATATTTATATGACAGACATCTCCAATGTCTTACCACTACTCTTAATAAAATGGATACACCTCATGTGTGGGAGGCACTAAGAATGTCATAGAAACATTCCAAAACTGTAATCAAGTGAAGGTAACATTGACAATATATTGTTTTCACATGGTCCTAGCTTTGGTCAGTTAGTGCTGCAAGTGTTAAGTCCACTCACACACTTGGGTCTGTATCTGGTGAAGTGTGGGAACACTGGGTGGTAGGAATCTTATCAACCACCAATGACCCAAACTTTCCCATGCAGACACCTGAGACCATTCTGCAATGTTAGCCAAGACTGTTGTTTGCAGGACCTTCTGGGAAAAAGTTTAGTAGGGTCCACATGAGCCACACCACCCCGGTATCCATTTGTGTAGTTTTCTTAGATTTCTATATTTGGTAGTGATCCCCAGAAAAGTTGAAATTCTAAGAAACTATATTGATGCCTCTATGTTGCATATTGGGGCCTTTCCTTTTACTGGTGATAGGTCCACCCACACAATGTGGTACTGTTTTATCAGTAGGTGTGACCCCAGCATATTCCAGAACTTTCCATGGAAATGTGAGAAATAGCTGTTATATATTTGATAACAGCACATCATTCTGAGTAAGAGAAAGTGGTGGATCCACATAAGCCACATTGTCCTGGTCTTCCCTTAGCCTCTACTGTTCAGCATGTCCTGGGGTTGGTAGGTTTCCATAGGCACTGGCCCTCCTTCCCTGTGCCAAAATACAGCAGATATACACATCACCAAGAATGAGTGAAATTTCAAGAAAAAATGGTGATGCATCCATGTAGCATTTTGGAGACTTTCCCTTTACTGGTGATAGGCCCACTCACACAACTATCTGCAAATCTCTAAACTTTCTTCCTTAGAAATTTGAGGAGAATCGATTATTTTAGCCACAATTTGATGTTTGCAAGTTCTTCTGGGTAAGAAAAAATTATGAGTTCTGTGTAAGTCACACCACCCTCAGCTCCTCTGGAGATCTAGTTTTCAGAAAAGCCTGGGCTTGGTAGGTTTTGCTGTATGCCGGCCTACCATGGGCTCAAATTCTGCAATAAAGAGACATGGAGCAGCCAAGGCTTTCACACCAGGAGACACACTACAGATATCTGTTAATATACCCAGATTTTGTGTTTGCATGCTATTCTGCATAGGAAAAAATTGTTTCTAACCACATGTTGCCACTTTGCAATATGGGGCTTTTCCAATTATGAGGATGCAATTTTGATTTAGCTTTCTTTTGTGGGAAAAATATATGTTTTCCATAGACATTAATCCTTTTGCCAAGCGACGTTGAAACGTTGTGACAACCATCAAATGGTAGTTTATCGAAAAATAACTTGTTGTGAATGGGCTTTATGTTATGTACCCACTAAGGCCTGAAAGGCAGATTGCATTTTGACAGTTAAATCTAACATTGCAGCATAGTCTGTGCGTGGAACAGGCAGTGCCAGAATTGAGAGTCTGAAAGAAACTAAGTGATTTCTTTATGTGTTTTATGTAAATTGACAAGCAGAAAAACATGCCCCTCCTATTATAGATACTGGGATTACTGTGCTACTCCATGTTTACCTAGCTGGCTGTTTGTATGAAAATGCGCAACATCAACATTTGAGGCATGGACAAACATTGCTTTGTGCTGTATATCTTTATGGTGCTCTATTTTACTAATGGTGCACAATGATGCCTTCCCCTTACCTCTGAGGTATTCTGAGCAAAACAAAGTCTCACAAAGGGCCAGCAGGTACACAGTGGGCAGAAATGCACCACAATCAACGGCAGGTATATAACTTATTCAGACTTAGGCTCACTGGACACTACACTTTTCAGACAGTGTATTCTATCACTGTACACTTATAATGGATGCCTCTTGGTGTGTGTTTGCAGTGAGCAGACCGGCTGGATATGTAAATGATAACACATCCACATTTGTAGGGTGGTTGAACTGAGTGTATTGCTCAATACAGGGTTAGTGAAAATGTAGATAGGACTTTCAAGTTACAATAAACTGAATGGCTGGGTGAAATACATAGGTCAAGCAGACACGGTTAGTCTGTGTGGCATGTTTGTGACTGGGATTGTGTTGTCTATTCACCTGGGAAATTAAACGTCATTAGACAGAATGGCCAAGACTTGCTCTGTTGTACAGTCAATCGGGACAAAACTTGTGGCAACAGTGGCACTATATCAGTAGTGAAAGTCTTAAATATATACATAAAACAGGGTGCCCAGTTATGTGTATTTAGATATCATGTTTAATGTGCAGAAGCAAGCATGAGCATAAGGGTAAGATAGCTGATGTAAAGGCATATGACAGTGAGGATATGAACTGTAATTATATTACATAGTGCACAGACTCCATCAAAGTTTTTATTAAAAGACTTCTTTATTCACAATCTTCTTCTTCTCTATTTTAATAAAAATGTTCTTGTTTGAATTGCAATGTAGCCAACGTGTTTCGTCCCTTAACAGAGATTTCTCCTGGGCTAATGGTACCTTGTCTGGCGGATTACGCCGCATGTGAGCTCAGATACTCATTTGTCTTGATGCTGACACAGGTCTGAAATAATTTCCTAATAACATCACAATTAATCAGATTGTGAGTTTGTCATACACCAGGATGAGGTACCACAATACTAAGTAGACCTGGTGTAGTTCACTGAGTTTTAGTCTGCGGAACTCTGCAAAGTGACAGAAAGCTTAGCTCGCTCCATAGAGTGCCGCCAGCGGCAGAGTATGTTAATTTGCGCTGCTCGTACTGATTTTAAGCGTCGGGAGATTGTTCCATGCTGTAAAATCAGTGTGAATGGCACTCTGCGTCACGTCGGAGGGCGCTGCAGATTTCTGCCTGCTTGAGTAGACATTCTACATGAGTGGCAGCTTCCTCCATGCGAGCGAAAGACTTCTCAACTGGAGCGGTGAAGACCACCCGCATTGAGTTTGCTCGCCGAGGGGTGGTCTAGTGTGATTTTTGTCTCGCGAGCACCCGCCAACTTACAGTTGGTGACTCCCACAAGAGAAAAAACTCTGCTCTGCATAGCAAAGTTTTGGAGAGCTACATGCTCCACACAGAGCACAAAGTAGGCAAAAATCTGCGAACTCTGCTGGCGGAGCAGAATTCTTCACCCACCCCTCATACTAATTGCACTAGGTATAAGTGAAGCAATAGCTTTTACACTTTAGTACAGTTATCAACCTTCTCAGCATTCATTGGGCATTATGTTGTGATGTTGAGAGTCTCTTTATATTTCTAGTTGACACAGGTGCAGTTATCTCCACAAGCCCTGAAGAAGTCTCTGTTAAAGGGCAAATCCCGTTGACTACATTAAGATTCAAAGATGAAATGTTTTATTAAAAAAAAAAAAACCAAGAAGATTGTAAATAAAGAAATCATTTTAGGTAAAACTTTGAAGGACTCTGTGTAACATGCAATCTAAACCATTTGTAAATTTCATACATCTCCTATGACGAATGGTGGGTGGTGATCATCCTTTTGTCCATGGAGTTTTGCTCCTGTGCATAAAATTAAGTGACTAATTTTCCAGATCCGTGCACCACATTCTTTGTACTTGAGTAATCCACTAAAAGTGATAAGTGCGAATCTAGTTGCCTCAGTCTCATCTTGTAAATTACCTATAATGTAAAGACTATAATGATGTATGGGGGCACGTTGAAGACATGCTGTTCGTCTGCTATCTGGCTTTACAGCTGCCATACGACATCTGATATATTTCTCTGAAACATTCATACTCTCATTCTGAAACTTGTTTTTGATGCTGCCCATGGTGCCTATCTACACCCCTATTACTTTTAGTCAGTTGGAGAGTTCCCGCCAACTGGAGTGTTCTGACACTCTGAGGATTTATGAGGGAAGAGTGTAAGTTGTCCTTAGTTTTCGGCCACTTAGGCCATAAGGCCAGACCCGATCATGTGTGAGGTGCCTGGAGGGCAGGAAAACAAATTAAGTTTTTCTATATGACAGGTTCTGTGACAACTCCTCTATGGGCCACATGTAAAAAGTTAGTTTGCGGTTGCACAGCCAGAGGTTTCCTACACTAACTGCAAACATAACATTCCTTTACGAAATATCCAATTAATGCAAATCCATTTTGCGAGTAGGATGACTGTTTAACTCGCAAAATAGCTTCTATTTGCTGACCATTAGCACATCTCAAACAGGTGAGCCTTAAAGGCATGTATCACTCGTTAGTGACCGCATTTATGGTTTTAAACCATTGATCAGGTATTGACCTCAGAGGTCTGTTGGAAACTGAACAGTTCCCTGATGTCTTTTCTGAGGAAATAGAACATCCACTTTTCCAACAACATTAAGAATCATGAGACAGGGTTGATCATCTATTTTTAACGCAGGACTAAACTCTAGAAGGAATATGAACCCTCCCATCTATTTCTTCACTGCTCACCAGCTGGCGTGCTCGACATAACAAACAGCACAGATTTGAACATCACGAACCTACTATACAAATGAACCCACATGCAGCATTGAAACAGAAAAGACTTGCAAGTTGTATGTCAGCTAAAAGACAGTACCGTTACTGTGTAAAATATTGACAGGCAGTATAAGCATGAATGATGAAAGCCGAAGCCAAAGTAGGAAACTCACAAAGGACAATATATATGAAATTGCCTAAATTTTCATGGAATAATAAAAACACTGCACACAAAGGGCCCGATTCACAACCTGGTTTTTCGTAGTAAGTGTTGGCATTTTTCCTTGTAGAAATTTGGGCCCATAAGGCGATATCTGAATAATCGAAATTAGAATCAATATTTTAACGAACTTAAAGCACATTAGGATTCACAAAGAAGTGTGAGAGTGGATAAGTATTCAAACCATATAGCTTTTTTATACATAAATAGTTTACAAATGCAAAATCATCATATTAGTGTCAAGCTAAAATCAATACATAATTGCAATAGTTAATAGGAATTTCAAATCGATCAAAGTCATATATGTATAGTAATAAGTAATATTTTTGCTGCAATTCTTCAGATAATAAATTGGGGGGAGTGCTAAGGCAGGTTCAGCTACTGTTGACTGTCCCAACTAAGGGGCATATCATCAAGGGACTTATCGCCAGGTTAGCGACATTTTTTGGCGATAAAGCGGCGATAATTTTATCGCCCTATTAACAACACGTTGCTAACCCTCTTTAGCGATATTTTTCCAGCGATAGCAACTGGAAAAGGATTGCATTTTACATTAGCGATAATCAACGCCAATGATATGCAAAGTAGGTGTTCCTGACTAAAAGTTCACAATAAAAGTCGCTAACAGAGCTTCTCACTATTATCAATGATATCGCTAACCGGCTTAGCTACAAAAAAAAAACCTGATAACAACCTGATTTACACTGGAGATGAGTGGGTGTATATCAGGGAGACAAGGTCAGAGCTCTCTCAGAACAGCCACAGAAGCCATGGAGGTACTCATCATGCAGATTGGAGTCCCACCAAGGCAACAACAACAACCACCGCCAATGCCACCCCCCGGACCACCACCACGGATGTAGCAACAAAGAAGACAGCGGGCACTGCGCAGACGTGTCTACCTTGCAGACTTAAGGCCAGAGGAAGTCATAGCCCACTACAGGCTGAAAAGGACATCCATCCAGCATATCCTGACCCTGATTGCCCACAGGTTGACGCCACCAACCCAGTGGAGAACCAACATCCTTCAGACAAAACTGCTTGCTGTGCTGCACTTCTTGGCCTCTGGGACATTCCAACCAACAGCCAGAGTCGGTGGAGTATCACAGGCAGCCTTCTCAACCTTCCTCCCCACTGTCTTGGATGCCATACTCAACCTGATTCCCCAGCACCTTCACTTCTGCAACACTGTGCAGGAGCAGATTGCCATCAAGCAAGGATTCCATGCCATCGCTGGCTTACAGCAGGTGGTGGGTGCAATTGATTACACACATGTATCATTTGTGCCCCCTGCGGATAGCGCACACATATACTGCATCAGGAAGGACACCTATTCAATGAATGTGCAGGCAATAGAGGACCACCTCGGACTGTTCACAAATGTCATTGCAAAGTTACCAGGGAGTGTGCATGATGCATTCATCTTCCGGCACTGCATCATAAACCTGCACTTCCAGGATAGCACATAAGGAAATTCATTGCTTGTCGGTAAGTACCACTGAACACACCACATGCCCAAAAAACACAATCATGTAGACACATCAACAGGGAGGATGCACATATGTGCCCCAGGGTCTGATAGGGGGGCAAAAAAGGCATGGGCACATCACATTGTGCCACATGCCAATGTACTGTGTACGAGGATGAGGTATACTGGCTCCACTGCATAGAGCACGGGTACTCATAGTACTCTGCTCTGTGGGTGCTGGGCGATTCCAGCGATAGTCAGAGTGGAGATGCAGGGGTGCTAAGAGGTGAAATACAACAAAACCTTGTGAACAAGTAAATGGTCCATAAAAGACCGGTGAAGTACTGAGGTGCGGCTGTGTGTGTGCCCAGGAAGCTGTCTCAGCCCAGGCTGCCATGGGGGTCGGGTGGTGACAGAGGGTGACAGTGGGAGATAGAGGGGATGAGAATGAGGGAGGGAGCCAGAGGGAGACAGACAGTGGGAGTGCGACAGAGGGAGGAGGGCGACAGAGGGAGGGGGAGACAGAGGGAGGAGGGAGTCAGAGGGAGGAGGCTGATGGAGGGAGGAGGTAGACAGAGGGAAGAAGGGAGGGAGAGCGAGCGAGCAAGAGCGACAGCAAGATTAAGATGTGTGTATGCCGGTTCGGGTGTCTCAGTGAACAAAGGCGTCCGCTGCAGGGGCCTGTGTTCAACCTCATGGTTATTTTCTCATTCTCATTCTCTCTAGCCCCATCCCCTTCCCCACTGACCCCGCACCCACTGGTGTGGCCCTCTGCCACAAACCACACTGTAAATTTGGGCCCAGACAGATATTTTGTGAGTACCCATGGCGTAGAGTAACCCCTAGCTCCTTACCATCTATGTAGCAAATCAAAGTCATCCTCACTGGTATCTCAGTCCGGTGTGTGGTCACATAGTTGAGGAAGATGATTATGTCGCTGTTCTTGTTGCAGTTGACCTATTAGGGTGAGCCAACGTTGCAAAAGTATTCACACATGTAAAATCGGTGTGGCAAGTCAGAGGCCTGTTGCGACCAAGGTTGTAACAATGCACTCCTATTGTAGGAAGTGCAATGTGGGGCATATGTGCATGTTTGGGCAGAAAAATGTGTCATGAAACAAGCATCTAGCACCATTGGTGATGACTGCAGTGCCATGGGTGGATAGTAGCATCTCCTCTCGGACCCAGCCACACATCTTTCTCATTGACACACAGGTGATATGGTGTGTAATGTAATTGCCCAATGAGCAAGTGGATGTGTATTTAGTCACTACCTTTGTGTTGAAATCGATCAGTTAAATGGTAATCCATTTCAAATTACAAGAAGTGTGCAAAGGTGAGCCAGGCCATGTGCATCAATGTGGTGAAGTGTGTGGACAGTCTGATCTTGTCAAATAATCCACATCGTGTGAAAAAATTTGAGGATCAGTGTCATGTGAGTTTGATGCCCTGCTAGTGACAGATGATGCAGATGATGCAGGCCACAACATATATGTTGTGTCACGTGTTAATGTTGATGGTGTGTGCAAACCCAGTGGGCCCTGCAGGTGAGGTGGCTGCGGTCTGTCCCTTCGTTTCATCTCTTCATACAATTGCATGGCATGTGTGGTGTCACAGGTCTGCCATCAGCATGAGATGCATGTCTGAATGTGAGCTGTGTCAGGCGTGGCCTATGTCATTTTAACATTCACATGGTGTTGACTGCGAGGAGTGTGGATCAGTGCCATGGTTAGATGTTAGGAGAGCCTGGCTGCCTGTTGCTGTATGTGTTACTGGTGCAGCTCTCATTCACATTTTGTACACTAGTAGTGACACTCATGCAACCGTGCAGCAAACACCAGGAAAATGGATGGTTGGTGGCGTAACACTGAGGCAATGTAGTCATCATTGATGTTGCCAAATAGCCAGGGTATGTGGGTTCAGTTCCCCACACAAAGTGTGTGTTGATCTGCCTACATACGCTCCCTATTCTCTGTAGCACCTTGCCAATGAAGCAGTTCAATGCTGGAACATATTGTGTGTGTTGAAAAAGCAATAACTAATCTAAACCATAAAAAGAGCTAAGTTCACAATAGACAAAACTATCAACACTGCCAAAATATTGTGCCAAATGAATCAAGGACACATCTCCCCATTACAAGTCATAGGTGTTCAAGGATATGCTCTCTGCCCATGGATGATGACACCCATGCGAAACCCCACCACCCAGGCACAGAGGCAGTACAATGGCATGCTCAAGTCACGTTTCCGTTGCCGGATATTACAGGTGGAAAACTGCTGTACAGCCCTGAAATGGTTAATAAAATCATCCTAACATGTTATGTATTGCACAACATTTGTGTTCGCACAAATGCCCCCTGGATGCAAGTGCCTGCAGCACCGGGCGATGACCAGGATGATGAGGAAGATCAGCGTGGTGGCCCACACCCCACAGCCACAGCTGCTGGAATAGCCCGAAGGGACAGGATAATAAACAATTACTTCAGTTGAGCACATCATATTGTGACGGACTAAAACAGACTTGTATGTGGAAAATTACCTCAATAACTGTTTGTGACAATAAACACACTAAACACACATACCCTGTCTGCAAGTCACTCTTCTGAATCAGAATATCAATATGAAATGTAACAATTGTACAATAATTGCAAGTAAGAGTACAAAAGTAAAATCATTGTGTGTATGTTTCATCATCGCAGAGATGCCATACTGTGTCAATTTGTGCACCACTTGACTTTACAAGGAGTAAAATCAGGCACACAATTCGTCAATGGTTGTGTCAAATAGTATGTAAATCATGATTCACAAGGTGTACTTGCTAGAAAGAATTGAAATGTATGGCTCTGTAAGTGCAAATAATGCATCTTAAGGCAAATCCAGTGTTAAATTGCACTGTTAACGCCGTGAAAAGGGGGAGTAATCAGAAAATTGGGTGTCGAATGGGGCTCAAATCAGTAAAGTGGGCTTGGAATGGGGGTCAAGTCATTAAAATGGCTGAAAATTGTGGTCAAATCTAAAAAGTGGGTGTGAACTGTGGGTCTAAGCAGTAAAATGGATGAGAAATTCGGGGTCAAATGTGAAAAAAGGGTCAACATTTTTGGTCAAATCTGAAAAGCGGGTGTGAACTGTGGGTCTAAGCAGAAAAATGGGTGTGAAATAGGGGGTCAATCTTGGAAATTTTCTCTGCATTGATCTGAGACATTGAATGAGCCACCAGCAGAGCTCACATACACAACATCTCTAGACACCTTCATGAAAACCGTCATGATCTGTCTCTACGTTGAACAAATTGGCTCTTTAGCAGTCTGACCCAACAGACAAGACTATTTAACTGACCATCTCCCTGCACCCTGTGGAGGAAAAAGTAAACGAGAGACTCATAAATACCCAGCTGACTGGCTACATTGAGGATAACTCCATCATTGACCACTCCCAGTCTGGGTTTGGCATCAAGCTGAGCACCAATAATGTACACCATGCTGCCAACTATGACATACACTGGCCATTTGACCTGGGTCACATCGCGGACAACACATCCTACTACACCTCTTCGCAGCCTTAAACACCGTCTCACACCGCACACCATATGCCACAATCCAAGACCCAGGGATAAGAGAAACCGCCCTCTCATGGATCCACTCCTTCCTCTACGCAAATACCTAAAATATCACACAAACCACCTCCATCTCCAAACCCATAGAGACCAACTGTGGAGTACCCCAGGGGCTGTCACTAAGCCCCACGCTTCTCAACATCTACATGGCCACCCTCACCGCCATTGTCAGTCAGCATGGACCTAGCATATCATCACACACAGAGGGCATAGTGAACATCCTCTCCCACACAAACAAAGCCAAAGACACAAAAATCTGCGCACTGAAATGAATGTTTGAACTAGCTGATTGGATGGAAATCATCTGCATAAGCTCAACTCAGATGAGAATGACCTCCTCATCCTTGGTCCATCCACATGCCCATGTGCAAAACCCTGGTGGATCTTGGGCCTTGTGAGGCTGCCCCCAGTGACAGGCCAGGCACGCAACCTTGGCATCATCCACAACTCCTCCATCATCCTGATCTGCCAGATTTACTCCCTTGCCTGCAACAGCTACAACTGCATCCTAAGCCAACGCAATAGATTGGAATGGGTAACACCATAATGAATAAAATATGTAAACAATGCACTCATCACCAGCAGAGTGGAGTACGGCAACACACTTAACGAAGGGATACAACAAATGCCACTACACAAGCTAGACAACACACAGAAGCCATCATTAGAACCCCATCTCACAAACCCATTAGCCAACACAAACAACACATTCACTGGCTCACTTTCAAGAACAAAGGAACCGTCAAATTACTCATACACACCTACAAATCTCTCTACATCATCAGACACAAAGATACCTACGAGAGAGTCATCCCAACATCCCCAAGAGGGACTGCTGCTCCGCCAACCTTGACCTAGCACACTCACTGGATCCGCACTTCCAGAGCGGGAGGAAGACCTTCCACCTATGTTGCAGGCAAAGCCATGACCGAGATCATAGTCAACATCAAACACCCCACCACCATGCATGCTTACATGCAGAACAACTAAGCATGGCCATTTTACAGCGACGGAACTGCACTCTCACTCATCCACAGTGACTTTTGAGCATCATGGGTGAGTAGCACAAATCATGCACACACTCATTGTCGTATTGGTCAGTGCACATACTCATCATCCACAGACAACTACAGGTTTTTGAATGAATCATTGTGAAAGTTGCTATGCAGATGGTGATCATACATGTTGCATGCAATTTAGGCTGTCAACTGTCAGGGAATAAAACAAGTAGTCAGTCCTTATTTTGCAAATCTATCTTTACATTGTACCATTGTGCTTTGATGTTACATTTGCTCAGAGTGTCCAACTGTGTATTAAAATGGTCTTAGCAATCATGTGTTCGATGCCCCCAAGGGAGATACAACGAATATCAGGGGACTGGCGGATCATAAAGGCGAGGGGCTCCACCACAAGGGCAAACAGAAGAGGTGGGAATACCCTTGGGTGCATCAAACCCAAGAATGCTCTCTTTGCTGACGACCTACTTCTCACTTCATCCGATCCTTTTCGCTCACTTTCAGCAGTACACTCGCTGCATCAGATCTAAGAGCCAATCTCAGGGCTCAAAATCAACCATACAAAATCATAGGCCCTTAATCTCATAATCCCGGACGAGGAGGTTGAGGCCCTTCAGACTCTTGTTCATTGCCAATGGGCAGCTAGCTCAGTAAGGTATCTTGGTCTTAGCCTAAAACCAGACTTAGCCACCTGCTCCAAAGCTAATTTGCAGGAATATAAAAAATCTGTCCTCGTTGACTTGCACGCGTGGAAAGCCCTGCCACTCTCTTGGTTAGGACGCCTCAACACAAAAGTCCATGTTGCCGAAGATTCTTTATTCTTTTCAGATTTTGCCAACGCCCATCCCAGAGCAACAAATTCTGGGGTTACAACGTGAACTGACAGCTTTCATATGTGGTGGTAAGAAACTGCTTCCACGGGACAGGGGCGGACTAGCCTGCCATAATCTAACAGAATGCTATTGGGCATAGCATATCTGCTTTTGTTTGGAATGGGGTGCGTGTGAGAGTGAAAAGGTGTGCTTACACATGGATTGGGCGGTTACCTGTTGCCCACTCTAGGATCACGCGTGGCTGGCTCGTGAGGTGTGTCATCGTAGCGCATACATAGCAGTTCCTACTAAGAAAGTACCCAAAATTTGGGACAAAGTGGCAGTCCGCAGGGGCCTCACCTTTTTACCATCTCCACACACTCCCATTGCTCGCAAGCCACAGTTTCCCCCCGTGTTGACCAACCTATTTTGCTAATTAGATGGATAGAGACTGTAGAATTATACAACACTTATTTGTGGGAGACAACCTCTAAACCTTTACTCAATGTAAGCAGGAATTCTGTTTAGCATAGTTGGACAGATTTCAATATATCCAGCTCTAACATTGGTTACAGGGCTACTCTCTAGTGCAGATGGCCGCACAACCCTTGACGCCGATTGAGCGTTTGGAACGTACTTTCGGCACCACAAAGGGACAAATCTCTCGCATATACCAGGTCCTCCAGTATTGGCAGCGTTTGGACCGCAATCACTATCAGTGGCGGTGGCAGTCCCTTTCCGGTGTAGACATTACCCCTTCTCAGGTGTGACATCCCAAAATATTTCCATGGCATCCCCAACAGGAATCTGCCTACAAAGTAATGACTCAGTGGTACTATAGCCCTACTAGACTTCTGAAAATGTTCCCCAATGTGTCCCCCTTGTGTTGGCGTTGTACTCATGCTCTAGGAGATCTAATACATATCTGTTGGACATGCCCTCTCCTGACTGCTCATTGGAAAGAAGTCCTCAGCCATAATAAACGGGTACATGGATATCCATTGCCTGAAGTTATGCTCGTGATCATTCTGGGCCTTAAACCGGAGATCCTGAGTGCTATGACTCGTCGTGATCGGTATCTTAGCCTTTGTATGCTGGGTGGTGGCCCAAAAATCAGTTGGCTTATTTTAGAAGGAAGCAGAAACCCCTTCCATGAATGTGTGGTTTACCCGCTTATGGCACACAGAGGCAATGGAGCTGCTCACGGCGCGTCTGCAGTTCCGGTATACTAAAATCTGGAAATATTGGAAAGCCTTGATGGACCATTTGGGGCAACTGGAAAACATTAGACTACAACCACCAAGACTCCGAGACTTACAGTTGCTTGATGATGCAGTACACACCACTGACCCAGAGCATTTTTGGAATCCTACGGACTGACTACACTGCATATCACCCCATACACTCTTCATGACCTAGACACCATGTCTTCCGATACTTAGATCACTTTTGCCGTCCTCTGTTCAGCGTTGCATGCTGCCAGAGATAGTCCCTGGTGTAGCGAGAGCAACACTCATTAGTAGTGTGATGTTTCTTGACACTGGCAATAGTGTGTCATTTTTTCCCCATCGTTGCATATGCTCATCCTTCCCCACTATTCTCTTCCTATCCTCCCCTCCTCCTTAGTGATTGTTTCTTCGTTGTTTCCGTTTTGATTCATGATGTATAGCTAATGGCTTAAACACTGCCATATTGACGCAGCACCAACGTGCATAATAGGCACAGAGTCCTAAAACGCTGATGCGTGGCCTGGTACCATTGGTACTACAGGATTGCGTCCAACTAGGCTCTGTGCTTATGATGTGGTTGCTTGCATGAAGTAATGGCGCCCTACACGTCATCTTAGGCCCACAGTGTCAGACATATAATGTACGGTCCTTGGAGTTTGGATCTGCCCGAATGGGTGTTGCCTTGCAACGACTGCATGGTGCTGTATCACGTAATACGCAATATATTATGGGGCAAATTTACATTAACTGGTGCATCCCCAGGGATGGGCCCCTTATTATGAGTCACGGCTCTGCCACCATGGATGCGCTGCATTTGCAATGCGGCACACCATGGGGCAGAAACAGACAGATGCGTGATGCTTCCGAGTCGTGAAGGCGGCGCATTGCATCGCAAGCACAACGCAGCTCCAACAAGACTCTGGGGTGACCTATCTTTCAAATGCTGCATCAATCCTTACGCTTGCTTCAAGAAGGCGCAGGGTTTTGACGCAGCATGGGCTCAAAAGTAACTGAGTGAAATCTTGTAGATTTCACTCTGCCACTTTTAGGAGGCGTTCCTGCAATGGTACCCCCCCCCCTGCGCTTGAACACCTACTTCTGGCATAGGGCTTTACAACGTGATGCATCTCCCAGATGTGCCAAATATTCTAAACACCATGCCGCATGGCGCTGGTTTTGCGTCGCCGCTGCGCAACAAAAGTGACGCAACAGCGGATTAAAAGAGACGCAAGGGGCTTGAAATTCTGCCCTTATATATAAATGCCAATAAACACTCATTGAAACATAAAGGATAAATAAATTGGTCTGAAAGTGAAACATTCATGCCCGTGCGATGTTCTCATCATCCTCATTATGGAAATACACCACTGTATCATACAGTATCAGGATTGGGCCCTTTGCGGCCGATTAGCTTGCAGATTTTCATCGAATTTGAGAAAAACGGACCGCATGCAGTGAGTATCTTCTTTTAGTGACACCCTTCATTAGTTAAGTGATGCCTTAGTCACTGATAATGTTTTCTTTCAGGCACCCTGTTCTGCATCACCAAGGTGGTTACTTGTTGCATTGCTCCCTGTACCGACAGTGTCATAGCCACTCATCCCTGCTGTATTTTCTGGCATTGGCTAATAGTGATGACACACTTGAAATGTTGCAACAGAATCACACTTGATGATAATTTGAGTTCTACAGACATCCATGGTCACATTGGCCAATATGCTGACAGTGTTTCCCAAGCTTAGAGGGCTCAGTATTTATTTGGCATTGTTTGTGCACAGGTAGGGACGGAATGACGGTTAGCAATTATGCTACAATCACTATTGTGGACTCAAATGTCGTGTGGCTGACTTTGTAGTACCATATATGTATGGTACACATGTGACCTAAGGCCAACCAATCAATGTGAATCTGATGGGCAACATCAGGGGATGTGATATGCAATGCGCAACGTAGCCAAAACGTTCGTCCACCACGTCCAGTGTAAGTAGATATGCCAGTAGAATATGGTTTGCAATCCTTCCGGGGGACACTACTTGTGTACTGCGACTGACTTGTACATGTAACCACACAGGTATAATCAAAAGGAGGAGGCAGAGTAAGGATCCTTTCAGTCTCCGTAGTATAATCTCTTAATCAAGGAGGGGGGGAAAGGATCACTGGTCCTGCTTAAACCGTGGTTTGCAGGTCGAAGGTTGGTATCTCCCAAATTATGGCCCTCATACACGTGTATGTTGGAAACTTCTCTGAGCGGTATATACTGTGTCCCCGCTTTTCTTTACACGTGCGTGCGTAATCATTGGGTCATTTTTTGTTTGTGCACCCTCCACCAGGAGGTCTTACCTTAGGTTTAAGGCAGTAGTGATCGTGAAAATAGTGGGGGGTAGGTAGTGGTTTTAAAAAAAGGTCCGGACAGCCAGATAAAGAAATTTTATAATTCTGGATTCGGACTATTATTAAAAAATTGGTTGTGCACCTTCTGAATATAGTTAGGAATTCGAGTGCACTTCTTTTAACAAATATAAAATGAGGTCAACATGTTTCAGCCTTAAGTAGTCATAAGATCAGTAGGCTTTCGTCAGGACCAACAGGGTTGAATAGTGGAAAAAAGTGCGAAGAATAAAGGTATATTGACCTGAATCTTCCTGTGATTTAAGGCTTCATTGTACCTTATTAAAAGTAGGAAATTGCCTCTTCGGGAGTTAGGCTGGGCGAGAGAGGTCTCACTTAGTCCCTTCTGCTCTGTCCTTCGCAGCTTGTGCTGACTCTGCCTTTCGTCACCCGGAATCAGATTACGCACGCACGTGTAAAGAAAAGCGGGGACACAGTATATACCGCTCAGAGAAGTTTCCAACATACATGTGTATGAGGGCCATAATTTGGGAGATACCAACCTTCGACCTGCAAACCACGGTTTAAGCAGGACCAGTGATCCTTCCCCTCCCCCCTTGATTAAGACATGTAATCACACATGCATTTATCAACAATGGACGTGGGTCAGAGTTTGAACATTGCTAGATTTCTATATCTGATACATGTGGGCACAACATCTTAGCCTGTGTACTGATGTTTTAACCCCTGTGCACCTTCTCCATTGTATGCCTTCTGAAATTTCTTTGGTACCTTGTTTACAGATATAAAATCATTTAGACCACTGTGCCCCCGTCACCTTGATTTGGTAGTATTCCTCATTGTCTATATTTAGCCATGTATTGTTTATATCTATTTTCTGCACATCTCCGCCCTCACTTCCCGCTGCAGCATCCCCTATGTCCGCGCCTCCACGCACGGCTATTAGACCCGCTACCCCTCACAGATGCTCCTCCCTCCAACGTCCCCTTCTTATGGCAGCATTGTCCACATTGCAGGGACGCTAAAGGCGCACATAATGCATGCCCGTATGTGCCCGTCTGCTCCTGGACCCCGCACAGCACAAGAAATCCTGGCGCATACACATTCCACAAACACACCCTTGAACTCTGGGACCAATTTGTCACAA
Source organism: Lissotriton helveticus (assembly GCF_964261635.1). Taxonomy (NCBI): domain Eukaryota; kingdom Metazoa; phylum Chordata; class Amphibia; order Caudata; family Salamandridae; genus Lissotriton; species Lissotriton helveticus. The sequence continues at coordinate 217,196,158 of NC_136060.1, read as the reverse complement.
CATCCTCAGACGTTGCCTTCCTGCCAGAGACCTGCCTGAACCCCTCCACAGCACACAACATCGTCCTTGCCATCCTGGATGGCTACAAGAGCATCCTCAGGGGCCACACCAACGGAGTAGGATAACGAAATGCCATCCTCCACAGAAGCACTCTCAGAGTCTCAAACAACAGCAACAATATCCTCAGCAACGCTGAACACCTGCACTTCATGATCCACACCAATCTCAACACCACCCTCAGAGTGACAATCGTGTACCAACCCCCAGACCCCGATCAAAGTTCAGCTACAACATGCCTACTTCGTCAGTACACAGGCCCTTGCCTCCACAGACTACATCCTTCTCTGGGACCTGGAGTTCCACCTCAGGAAGAACACCACCACCAACTCCACTGCCCTGATTGACAGCCTCGCCAGACTCCGACTCAGGATACTCCTCACACCACCTACCCACTCTATTGGCAAAAGGCTTGACCACATCTTATCCGCATCCTCACACGTCTCCTTCAGCCACACCACCCAACTCCACTGGACTGCCAATGTATGCATCCAATTCACCACCTGGCACACCATCTCACACAACAGATCCCCCACCACTGTTGGGGCAAAGTCACCGTAGACCAGCTAAATACCACCCTTGCCCGTAGCACAAACAGCTACCACGCCAAGCCCCACCCCCACCGCCCGCAACCTCAGACAATGGATCAATGACTGTGGCAACCAACTCTCCCCAACCACAAGACCCTCAAACAGACATACCAGAAAGTGAGCCATCATGTTCACAGAGGACCTCCAGTACTACAAGCAAATGTGCCAATTGCCAGAGGAAGAATGTCAAAGTGTACAGACAATGGACAGCTACGCAGCACCCAAGAACGCCACTGGCAGACACCATAACCTCATTAGATCCTCAAAGGGTATAATTCAAAGACCACCTAAGTGACTACAGCAACAAAAGTCCCATCATCGCCGCCAACAATGACATCAGGGCCCTGCTGGTCAATGTAGAAACAGCGTTCTGATCCTCCTGAACCTGTCAGCCACCTTCGACACTGTCTGCCACCGGACACTACGCATACGCCTCCACGACGCAGAGTTCCAAGACAGGACTCTGGAACGGAACACCTGCTTCCTCTCCGGCATGACTCCATTTCAGCTCTGGATCAAGCAAATCATGTGTGGCGTACCCAAGGCTCATCCCTCAGCACAACATTGTTCAACATCTACATGCCACTGCTTGCCCACATTGCCTGACAACACGACCTCTACATCATCTCCTACAACAACACCCAGCTCTTCCTTACCAAGGACCCCCTCACTGCCACAACCAACCTCCATATAGGAATGAGAGCCATCCCATAGTGGATGTAGTACAAGCAAATAGAGCAGGACTTTGACAAGACGAAAGTCCTCTTCCACCGGTCCACAACCTCAGCCTATGACAACTCCTGGTGAACCACCACACTGGTAACAGCTCCAACACCAACCTACCACGCACATAACCTGTGCTTTTTCATCAATTCTTCTATCTCCGTGACAATGCATGGAAAAGGCCATCTGCTCCTCTGGCTTCAACACCCTCAGCATGCTCCACAGGATCTACAGGTGGATCCCCACCATTACAAGGAGAAAGGTGTCCCAAGTCCCGCAGCAGCAGGTTGGCCAAAAGGAAAAGGCCCTCTCTGCAGTCCCCTCAACCAAACTCCTGAACCAACTTCTACACATTTAAAAGGCCTCTGCAAGTCTGATCATCAACATTATTCGCAGCAGCCATATCACACACCATCTGTGAGACCTGCACTGGCTTACCATCAACAAGAGGATCAAATTCAAGCTCCTCACCCACGCACACAAGGCACTCCACAACACAGGCCCAGCATGCCTCAAAAAACGTCTCAGCTTCTACACCGCAGACATGCCAGCTCTGCTCCACCAACCACGCCCTCGCAACACTTCCCCGCACCTGGAAAGCGATCTCCGGTGGCAGATCATTCTCCCTCCTCACCACCCAGACCTGGAGCATTCTCCCCATCCTCCTATGGCACACCCAGGACATGCTAACCTTCAGGAGACTCTGCAAGACCTTGCTTTTCATGCAGTAACAGCAGCCCCTCCCCAGCGCCTTGAGACACTCATAGCTGAGTGGTGTGCTTTACGGTTGTGCTGCTTGATTACTTGATAAATAATTTTTGCACACATGCGGTCATTTCACTGCCTATCCGTGTCAGATTACACATGTAGATTGGTTCTATTTCGCTTGGTGGACCTTCTGGTGGATTCACAGCCCCTTACCTATTGCCTTAGATAAATACTTGATTGATCATTTAAACACGCATCAGTGTGAATAAAGTGGATTTATTTACAATACAAGGGGGAGACTGGACCAGATTTGATGGATGTTGAAGTGGCAAACCGAGTCTATTGTGAGTGTCAGAGCCAAGGGAAGAGGCGGAGTTTGCTGTGCCATTGTCAAGGAAAAGGAGATTTGCTGCAAGTCCATGCGTGGGTCCCAGGTGAGTGCTGGTGGACATTGGAAGACAGTGGAAAAAGGAGGTCAGTGGAATGAGGTTAAGAAGAATACTAAGGTGAGACAGGCCTTTGTACGGCACTGTTTTCTGTACTTGCGCCTTACAAATGTGGCACTTTCATCCTCAGGTCCATCCTCTGATGTGTAATGTGTCTCACATGTGGGTGGTGGTATGGTGGGAGCAGCACTGTGAGGCACAGACACATCAGGGGGCAGAGCTGAGGATGTGGCTGTGATGTGACGTAGCAGGGCCTGGAAAATCCCTGCAATATTGCGCTGGTGTTCAGCCGTGGCAGCCATCTGTTGGAGTTCCCTCTGCTCCCTGTTCTCCATTATCTGTGCGAGTCGTGATGATTCAGCACAGACAGTACTGGAGTCAGCCTGTTGGGCCAGGGTGTAAGCTCGCAGGATCATGACTCCAGCGATGTCCTCCAGGGAGCGTTGGATGGCATTGAGGGGGGTGTGGATGTCTGACATCCTCAGCATGTGGTCCTGGATGTGAGTCAGACACCAACGTAACTCGTCAAATTTGGCTGCCAGGCTCTCCAAGCCCACCCGCACATAGTCAAGTGTCTCATGCTGGACCTCAAGCACAATGTGGTGAAAGGCCACAAATGGGTCACCAGGGTCCTGTGAGGCAGCAGTGGTGGAAGGTGCTTGCTGCTGGGTGGTTTGTACTGGGGCTGGGCTTAGCACAATGCTGGTGGGTGGCCTTGCTCCTGGAGGTGGTGATTCAAGGCAATCCAGGATCCGTTGGAATTCCTCAACATTGATGGTGGGTTTTGGACAAGTCATCATGGCGGAGTGGGTCGATCAGCTGTCCAGGAGGTGTTGTCTCTCCCTCTGCAATGTTCATGGGAGATACAGTTTAACAGTGTGTTACATGTATGGGCATGCATTATTTGACTTAACAAGCAGACTTCGGGAGACTGTACATTATTGATATTTTGTGCAAGTTGAATGCTATTTGCTGGATGGTGCTAATTTCAGAGGCATCACGGATGTCACAAGTTACCTATACAAGATATGTGTCTTGACAGTGTCAACACACATATGCTACCTGTTGTGTCCTGTGTTGTGTGACTAATGCTGTCCGTAACACCTAGTAGGCAATGTTGATATACTCAGATTGGTCAGGGTGTGCACTGCATTGTGTGTTGGTGGCACCTGCTGCATTGGTTTGTCAGCCCATTGTCCCTTTCATGAAATGGGCCTTTGAGTTCTGTGGATGTACAATGCTGACATGTGGAAAGCTGTGGGGATTATGTGTCTTGGTCAGAGTTGTGACACTTGTGCATAGTTGTTCATCAAGTGTCTTGTTCACATCAGGGGTTGTGTGTACATAAGGTTGTGTCAGTGTGTGACATGCTCCTATGAGAATGGGTTCCACACTCTGCAACATCAGTGACGTGTTCAGCACAGTGTAATATCTCTTTGTCCTGCATGCATGCTATTTATCATACCCTGTCACTTGCCTTGTCAGTGTGGTTCGTGGAGCTGCAGCTTTTCAGGGTCTTGCACATGTGCATGTGTTTTGTGTGCGATTGGTTATGTGTGAGGAGGGCCCACTTTTGGCACATTGGCATTGAGGGTCTACTTGCTTTTTCTATGTAGCTGCACAGTGTAGAAAACATGTGCCTCTAAGTTGCTTTTGTTCCTTGTGATTTGTGTTGTGTGCATTGCGTCTGTCATGTTTGATCTTGCATGGTTTGCTTCCTGCACTTCTTTTGGATTACCCTTTCAGAGTGTGGTGCAGCATGTACTGTATCAAATCAATTCAGCTTCCTTATTTTTATCATCAAAAATCAAAGGGGGAACCAATCACGTGTCCTGAGTAACCAGGGTTTGTTAGTTTTTCGCTTTGTGTACCAATGAAAAACCCTCACTCAGGTACCGAGGCTCGGGTGGCGGTATATCTTGGTTCTCCACCTCTCTCTTAGCAACATGACAGCATCATCATTGGGTTAGTTCTCATGCTTCCTCCACCCGGAGGTAAACCACTGGTTGGTACAGTAGTGATCAGTGATGGTGGATACCTGTGTAAGTGAAAAAAATATTATGTTAAAAAATCTTGTGTAGCCAGACAAAAGGAAATTTTAATGGGTCTGGATATGGGCCTACTTAAAAATGTTGCGTGCCTAGGAAGGGGAGTTGGGAGTATTCCACACTATTCAATGTCCATATCAAGGTCGACATGTTTCAGCCTTGTTTTATGCCCAGGCAGGGTCAATAAAAATAGTGAAAGGTGCCCTGTGTTGTCAGAGTCTTTGTAGGTCAAGGTGTATTTGCCTGACTCTAATAAGATCTAATAGTACCTGTAGATAGGTTAGGAAAATGAGACAAACAGACATACATAGAGCACGTCAGTTGCGCGGTCTCCAGGATGGATGTTGTCCACATACTTGAATTTAGAAGAAAGTAAAAAATAGCAATTCTTTTTTACAAATGACAAAATATTCACTCAGTCCCTATTAGCAAAGGATCTCTCATTGTTCACTCAAAGGTAAATCCCATCCCCTTAGATGGTAAGATTGTGAGTTAATTGTTTGTAATGCCAAAAAAGGCCGTTTGGCTACAGGCCTGATCATTCTTAGGGTACACGCTGTATAGTGGTGTAACTTGTGGCTTTTGTGCATAATTATGGCTAGTTTGCTACATTCATGTCATACTGGTGTCAATTTTCTCTAGACATGACAGGCGGTGGTCATCTGTTTGTTATTAACTCTTATTTCATGTTGTGCATGCGATGAAGTAATGAAGACGTACTGATCCATGGTTCATGTGTACATACTCATTATATGGTCACTATGCCTTTTCGCAATCTATAGATTGTAGCAATTGTGTATCCTTGGTGCGGCGCATATGATGCATGACTAGATCACCACTTGCTATTGTCATTCTTAATAAGCTCAGCGTGTTTCTGTTTATCGTGTACCATTAAAAATTGCCCTGTTGCTCCCTGGGTGCGTGGTTCAAGTGATACAGATTTAAATTATGCTTTAAGTAACAAGGTTATATAAGATTCAGCTCATATGGGCAAATGTATGATGGCTAAAGGCTTGTGACAATCATGTTAGCGCTTACATAATGTGCAAATAGTACGCCTCTACACGCTACACCCCAATCATGCGTACCTTATACGTTTTACAATTTGTGCATTGTCGGGCGGCCCGGGAGGTTGGTTCCTGCTGAGGAAACAACACACATTAAAGACAGTTACAATTTAGACAGAGTAATACGTTACGGTTGCGTGGAATCTCCACTCAGTGATGCTGGTTCTACCTATTGTGCGGAGGTTGCACAACTTGTGCTGGCTCTGCCTCTCGGTGCCCGGTTCAACTTGGTGGTTCCTTCCTGTTCTTTTGAAGTATTCATGATTGTAATAGAAAAAAGACTACGCTACCAAAGTGGAGAAAAGACAAGTGTTTTTAAAAAAGTACTATATATTAACTCCTTATTTTTATCCACTAAAATAAAGTGGAGAAATATTTTAGAGAAGTTTAGGTGTCAATTTGTTATGGTGTGGATACAAATCGTGTCCTACTCATTAAGCCGACATTGGGTAACATTAGGATATTATAAGCAGTCGTTATGCTGGATTCAGGGGTTCTTGGACAGCCAACATTAAACTAGAGGTCAGAGGTGGCCCAGCACTGTCAAGCTGGCTTGTATTGCGTGGGTGTTAGTATTTAAATCTGAAAGAGTCTCTTCAATGGTTAAGGCTCAACCATGGAATATTGTCATTGAGCCCACGGTCACTAGTTTGTAAGAGGTGGACCCATCTTTGTTCTTTCTCAATTAGGAACTTTTCTGCATTGTGGTTTTTTGTGGATAAGATTTCCAGAATGACCCATTTCAAGTCATTTACTGTGTGTTTGGACTCTACATAGTGATTACTCATTTTCTTCGTGTTTCTTTGGCATTTGACGTTGCTCCTGTGTTCTACTATGCTCTGTTTAACTTTGCGACAGGTCATTCCAATGTAGCATAAATTGCAAGGGCAGGTGATCATGTGGATTGCATGGGTGGTGTTGTAATTCGTGTGGTACCTGATGGTTCATTTAAAGTCTGGGAGGAGTTGTAAGGTTTTCGTTGCTGTGGTCAAATTTCTTACAGAACAGGAGCCACATGTGTAATGTCCCACCACTGGAGGATTGTTCCATAGTTGAGTTGTCAAGTCGCCTTATTTTGGTGGTGGTGGTCTGGTATGTACCAGGATGTCTTTGAGGTTTCTCGTTCTTTTATTACCGAATTTTGGTTTAGGCCAGGAAAGTGCTCCTGATGTGAGGATTCTACAATTTTTGATTATTATTTTCTTCACTTTGTTCGATGCTGCATTGTAGGTGGTTACTCAAGTAAATAAGCCTTTTTCTGGTACCCTAGGGGTTGTGTCTAGTAGGCTTTCTCTGGGTTGATTTATAGCCCTCTTCTTGCAATTGTTAATGGTCCTCTCCGGGTAATCTCGGTGTCTTAGTTTGGTGCATAGGTCCTCCGCTTGTCTCTTGTAGTCATGCGTTTTGCTACAATTGCATCTAAGACGCAAACATTGGCTGTAAGGGAGGTTGTCCCTTAACCACTTGGATGCTAAGGTGTTTTATGGCTTTGAATGTAATTTCCATTGAAGTCAATGGAAACTCCATGACGAGCTGGGCTCGTCATGAGCGTCGAAGGGGTTAAAGGACGGGGGTGAAAGCTCTTGTAGGAGAGCAGACTGTTCTTTTCTATTGGCTTAAAAAAGTTTTTAGTCTGTAAGGTTCCATTCTCAGCATAGATTGTTATGTCTAGGAAATCCAGACTTTTGTTGTCTGCTGTATAGGTAAATTTAAGCCACTCATCTCTGGTGTTCAACCAACTATGAAACTCTTCCAAGCTTGTTCTGTCGCCTTCCCATATCATGATGATATCGTTGATATATCGCTTCCAAAACAGCATCCTCAGTTGGTAGGGTTTACATAGAGCCCTGCCACGCTTGGGGCAAATGTGCTGCCCATGGAAGTCCCGTGGCATTGCTGGTACATGGTGTTATTGTATTCAAAGTAATTCTCAGTCAGGGCAAGCCTGCAACATTCTAAGACAAAATGCCTTGGGTTCTTGAAGTCCCGCTGTATTTTAAAAAGTAGTCTTTCCAAAGTGTCTAGGGTCTTCTGTTGAGGGAGACTTGTATAAAGGCTCTCTACATCAATTCCCAAGAGTAACATATTCTCCTCTGAGTATGTTTTTCCTGTAAGAAGGTTCAATAAGCCTCTGGTGTCCTTTAGGTATGTTGGGGTGTTCTGGACCATTGGTTTTAGGTATTGGTCTGCAAACTGAGATAACCGTTCTAGGTCAAGCCTATTCCTGAGACGATTGGTCTCCCTGGCGGTGGCCTCCGATCTTTGTAAGTCTTTGGAAGTGAATAGAAGTATGGTATTCTGGGTGTTGTGGTTTGGAGGAATTCGGCCTCATTTTTAGAAATCCAATCATTCACTTCTGCTTCATCCACCATGAGTGCGATTGTTCTTCGTAACTGTTCTGTTGGGTTGGTTGTGATCCTCCTGTAGAATTTCTGGTCAGAGAGTAGTTCTGTGCACTGTAAATCGTATCCCTCTTTGCCGAGTAGGACGATGCCTCCGCCTTTATTCGCGGGCTTCATCACAATGATATCATTTACCCACAGTTCATCAAGTGCTATTTGCTTGGCATTGGTAATGTTTCTGAAGGGTTGAATTGCCTGATTTTTCAGGTCGTCTATTTCCCTCATTACCGCCTGTTTGAAAGTTAATATTTCAATTGAAATCTGATGATTCATAGGGCAGAATTTTGATTTGCGGCGTAATGTAGTATCTCCATCCGTGGAGTACTCTTCTCGATCGTGAAAAAAGGCTTTCAGTTTAAGCTTACGGCAGAATTCAGCCATTTCACATTGGAGTTTGAAAGTGTCCAATGTAGGTGTGGGGACATAGCCCAGTCCTTTATTGAGGATATGTGTCTGTTCCATAGTTATGGTTTGGTCTGTTAAGTTGACGATGAGGGTGTCGTGCTTGTCCCTGGTTTGGTTCCTGTCATGCTCCTGGTGTGGACCTGTCGTTCTTGGTCTGTCCAGGTCACTCCTTTCCAGCTGGTTCTCTGGTTCAGATGGCCTTTCCCTAAAAAAGGAGTCCTTTGTGTGTAGCATGTACTTCAATTTATGTTGCTGTCTAAGCAGACAGTGTCCACACCCATTATCCGCAAATGTGGGTCCACATGTGGAGTGTGTGTGGCAGTGGTGGGCCTTTTTGTGCGTCGTACTCAGCAGTGACCTTCTGTACTCTGCATGAGCAATTTGATTTCAGAGGGGGGTCAACATACTCCATGCAGCAATCACTGCGACTATTTGTGCACATTGTAATGGAGAACAAGCAGGACATAAAATATCTTTGGGGTGCCAATACATATTGACAGCAGAGGGGAAGTTTGAGGCACTCCCATGCCTGTACATGCATGGCTCTTGAGAAGCTGCCCCCTTTGGACACACTTCATAGAAAATGGGAGGGAGATGTAGGGAGAGAGATACTGAAAAGGTCTTGGGCTGACATTGTAGAATAAGCGTGGAGTAGCACCAGGAACGCCCACTTTCAATGGCTTCTTTTGTATGTTTTACATTGTGACGGCGAAGAGTCAATGCATGTTTCAACACTGACTCAGACGAATGCCCAAGGTCTCTGGGAGAGGGGACAAACTTCCCTCACATGATATGTGGGTGACCACTTTTGGCTACTTATTGGACCAGAGTGATGGCACTATTGAAGGTGGTGACGGACAGGGAGGTAGATCTGGCATTGGGGGCTTGTATGGTGAATTGCTTCCCACACAAAGCTCAGACTAGTATTGCAGCGAGTTTATAGATATGGGATTGGTAGTGGCCATGATAGAAATTATGATGCACTGGGGGGCGAGTGGGGCCACGATTTTATATCGATGGAAGAGAGAGTTCGCCAAATGGGCGGAGTGTGATTGGATAGTTAGGCTACTACTGGTCATGGGTACGGTGAGCAGGGTATCACTTGAGGCGGCTAGGGCATGGGAACATTTGGTTGGACTATTGGTAGACAAATACAGTGAGAGCAATGTCAACACTGGGCCAGGAGAGCTGTTAACAGGGTAGAGCCTTCATAGCAAGTTGATGTGACCATTCGACCCCATGGAGATATCCGTGATGAGTTAATGTAAAGCTGCAGCCTGTCCAATGGGTTGTTGTTGTTTACCTTCTGGGGACCACAGATTACGCACTGCTGATGGATATCATTGAGTATAGAGTAACATGGATTGTGACATGCCTGGGGTGAGGGGTAAGGGTGAAATAGACTTTATGATGGATTTATTTGTGATGCTGATGTTTGTTTATATGGTCTGCTTTGTATATTGGTTGTTTGTTATTCCACTTTCTACATGGTTCTTCATCTTCAAGGTAGTAGAGGTGAAATGTTATAGTAACGGGCCAAGGTTCCTATGCTCGTACACTTGTACATCATAGTGAGGGGAGATGGACTAGGTTGGTGATATTGGTAGATGTCATGATCTTGATTTGTCAGACATAATGAAGTTTTAATTTGCAAGAGGAAATAGTACATGCCAGGCGTTGACGTGGGGGGGGGGGGGTTGGTGGGTAGTATGTATTGGAATACACATGAATGCAGGTAAGTAGACTTAGAAAGACTGAAAGGATTTTGAGGTATGACATGCATTGCATCTTGCAATGGAGGGCACACCACAGAATCCCTTTTGTTGTTGTGACATTGCATGTGTTGCTGTTATGCAGACTCACTCATTGCTTTCTCATCTTGCTGTACACCGTACTGCATAGCATGTAGAGGCAAGGGGGCATTTTAGTTGGCAATACATGGGGTTGTCACAATGTCCCCCTTGCATCATCACCACACATATCCAAATCTTCTTCACATGGCCACATCTCCCATGTGCCAAAATGAGTATTCAGTGTGAATGTGACTGATCACGTACACGAGTAAGCATGCCAACAACAAGCTCCGCACACCTGCGACAATGCACATGTGTCTGGCTCGTGTGCAAGGTTGTGCGTGGCCATCAAGGGTGACTTAGAGGGCCACACACAACCTTGCACATGTGCCAGACACATGTACAATGTTGCAGGTGTGCTGAGCTTGTTGTTGGCATGCTTACTCGTGCACGTGATCAGTCACATGCACACAGCATACTCATTTTGGCACATGGAAGTAGCGGCCTTGTGAAGATGATTTAGATATGGGTTGTGATGGTGCAAGGGGTGCATTTTGGTGGCATGCAGCGTCTCTATGTGATGTGGCATTTAGCTATGTGATGTCGCACTCATTTAGTGGTCTGATGTTATACCTGGACTGTGTTTTGCTGACTTTTCAGAGCACAGTTCAATGTCAGTGTGTCCGTCAATATGGATCTTGCAATGTTTAGGTTGGATGAGGTGATGTGTGTCCATGCCACCATGCAGAGGGCTATCTGGGACCTGACCACAGTAATTGTGGGTCTGCAATGCTATACAATGTTGATGTGTGCCATTGTGCCCATCCACCCCCGTCCACCCACTCCATAGTTTGTACTCACCCTGTGGTTGTGTCTGCTCACATTCAGCAGTGTACCGACCCGGCACTCCAACCACCGTTTCCTCAGTGTTGACTTGAGCCACTAATTCCTCCTGCTCATCCAGCTCCAGCAGGGGCCCTGGACTACCACCTCCAGTCACCATAACTGCCTTCCGCTTGGCTGCTTTCTTCTCCTTAGTATTCTTCATGCTGTCATTCCAGCGCTTCTTTTCCTCGTCCATTGTCCTCCTCTTGCTCTCTCCCACAGCATTGGCCTCCGCCGTGATGTCTTCCCAAATTTCTTTTTTCCTTGACAATGGCACTGTCCTTTTGATCAACACAGGACCTGATTTTCTTGGTGGCTGAACCTGGGGTTCCTCTTCCTCTTGGCTTTCCCCTGGCTCTCTCTCTGCGCCTCCTGGATTTCTGGGGTGTTGGTTGTTGGATCAGCACTGGTACCAGCTTCCTCCATGTCTCTCCTGCTCTCTGCTGTGTTCTCCATTTCGTTTTTTGTGGGTTTTTTTCCCAACTGGGAGGCCTTTTATGGTGCATTTTCCCGCTTCCAGTTTGCAAAATGCCAGCCTGATAGCGATTTGCAGGCCCTTTTTGGAGCTTATTGGCCCATTGCGATATTTCTTGCATAAGCGTTTTCTTTTTATTGCCGGCGCTCTGGATTTATCACCATCCGTTAGCGCCAGTATTGCTAGCTATTGCCGGGTAGCAGCGCGTTGATAATATGTCGCTAGCGTGGCAATAAAAACAGGACTTCGCCGGCAATAAAAAAAACTCTAACGGGGCTTAGGGATAATTTATCGCAATTTGTTGCTGATATGCCCCTAAGTTTCTGTGAGAAAGAATGCTGGGTGCATTAACATGAATGAAATCAAAGATATCGACGTGGTGGCGGTTCAGGAAGCGACTGTTAATACTGAAAAGTTTGAAATCAGAAGACCTTGGTCAGATCTGAGAAATGGGTCTAGCGATAGGCCCAAGTGTATTATGTTTGAAACTGCAAGTCTTTCAACTGAAGAATATTTCCTCCTGTGCCCACACATGCCAAAAATTCAGATTAGAGGTAAACTAACCTGTTTAACAATAGCTAAAGTAGGACTGTGTTTATAATGGCTAATATCTTACTTCCTGACTAGTGTTTTTTTTACCTCTAGGAAAAGCTGGATTCACAAATTACAAAAGTGGTGTATTTGCATTCTTTGAGAAACTAAGTAGAGAAAACCTACTTGTAGTGAGCACTGTTCCTATAGTTTTCCAACAATGTGACATAAAGGCTACTCATAACTTTATACAAATAGTAAACAATATGAGAATTTCATGTACTCTTTTTTAATTTTTCAATCAGAGCACTTACTTCCTCTGTATAAAGTGATGAGTAGCCTTTATGTCACATTGTTGGAAAACTATATGTTTTCAAATAGGAACAGTGCTCACTACAAGTAGGTTCTCTCTACTTAGTCTCTCTGTACACTTTTTGTGCTAGCCAACACAAGCATGTAGTGTAGCACCCTTGGATTAGACAGGAATAAGTTTTGTTTAAACTTGATAACTGAGTGCTCCTCTCATCTTTTTGAGGTATTTGCATTCTTTGTCATGTGAAATATTTGTATGTGATAAATGTAGAATATCTTCCATTTTTATGGTTCAGAAAACATGTCAAAGAGGGGAGCGTTGCATCCATTTAATCAAGCCCAACATGATACATCCCAGAACATTTCTCATAACTAACCCTATGCAAGAGTCCCTAGGAACATAGGGAGCAGAAAACAAATGTTTCGACCCATAAACAGCTAAGACTGCTGGCATGACTCGATTCAAATGACATTTTATGGTAAATGGATTTAAAAATACTGACTTTGTCAATACTTAATAATATTATTAATAATAATATTAATAATAATATTAATAATAATGACACTTTATTCGATTGGGGTGGATACAGCTTTGATAAACATCCTTCAGTCACTGCATTACAACACAACAGCAGCTGTAAGATACACGAAGGAGGGGAAAGTCACAGAGTCATTTAAGTGTTCTAGTGGGCTGAGACAAGGATGTATCTTAGCGCCATTCTTGTTTACTATATATATTAATGGGCTCAGTGCCACCCTGCTGAAGATAGAGGCTGACATACACAGAATAGGGGACAGAACAGTTCCGGTACTGCTGTACGCAGACAACCTTGTGCTTTTGGCCCGCACCCCACATAGCTTACAGCTTCTAATAGATGGATTTGTGAAATTCATGAATGATTTGAACATGTCCTCTAATTTAGCAAAATCATATGTGATGGAGATGGGCAAGAAGCCTAGTAAAAAATATAATTACTCCATAGGCTCATACACCCTGGGTAAAGTCCCAGCCTTTGCCTATCTGGGTGTCTTTTTTGATAACCATCTCAATTTTAAACACCTAATAGAGGAACATTGTCTGACCTTAAATAGATCCACGGGTTCAATTGCAAATTATGCCCAGAGGCTGGGGTGTTGGTCCCCAGCTGTGATTTTAAAATTATATAATTCCATCTGTTGTGCCAAAGTCCTGGATGGTGGTGAGGTGTGGGAATTTTTTTTTAAAGCTACCGACATAAAGGGAAGAGAATAAATACCTAAGATGTATGCTGAAAGTCCCACATAGCACGCCAGCATACTGTGCACATGAGGAGTTGGGGGTGAGGTACATATCAGACAGTGTGGGTGTGAAGCCCCCAGTATGTTGGTTGAAGATCTGGACTAAGGACGAGGTGGCTCTGACAACGATGGTAGTGCGTGATTGTCTCTCCTTGGAGCATGCGCAAAAAATTTCATGGCTGAAATATGTCAGGGATTCTCTTGTTAACTTAGGTCGTCGTACAGACCTATTTGACAAACCAGAGACAATAAAGTCAAAAGACATAGGTAACATCAAAATACTGTATTGAGCATTTGCCCTTATGGCGGGCAGTCCCGAATTCCAACAAGATTGTGGGCGGACAAAGTCCGCCCAACATCCTAATGACCCCTACGTCTCTTCAGGACACGCTTCACTTAGTTTTACTCTGCCCGTACTATGCCTTCCGCAGGAAACTGTTTTCAAAAGGCCTGCTAAGAAAAGCTAGATTTAGGCAGGCACGGGTAGCCTTGTTGTTTTTAAAATTATCCACTGATGTTTTTACTCTTTATTGTGTGGCAAATTTTTTAAGAGCTGCTTTAAAGTTACGAACAACAAGGGGGGGATTGAGTACATTAATGAGTTTTAATTCCCTGGTGATACATAGTAGGTCATGGTTTCTTGGTAATGATATTGTATTTCGGCCATCTTAGTGAAATGTATTTATGTTATGGTTTGTGTATCATTATTATCATTACAGCCTAATCATTGGACCATATTAAAATACCCCATCGTTGAACCACACCAAGACAGGAAGGAAGCCACAATTCATATCTCTTTCTCGTCTGATCCGAGGTATCCAATTTAGCAATGTGTTTCATTGATTTTAGCCAGCCACATTCCATTAGGGAAGCAGAAGATACCCACAGTTTACAAATCTCTCTGCGCGCCAAGAGTATAGCATAAAATACTATCTTTACACCATCTTTAGTAACACCACCTTGCAGATCCAATTTCCCAAATATTATCAGCTCAACGCTTACCTTGATCTTCACTTTCAGGATATTACTTAGACAGTTACTCACGGCCTCCCAAAAGGATTGAATCTTCGGGCAATATATGAACATGTGGATATCATCTTCATTTGGATTACCAACCTTAGGGAATGCCACCACATCTCCTGGCCCAAATTTTGACAGCCTTCGTGGGGTTCCATAGGCCCCCATGCATGGTGAAAAAATGATTCCTCCTGAGATATGCAGGTTTAATTGTTTTATACAGAATAGACATAGATACTTGCCATTGGTTTTCCAGCGCAGTCTCTGGCCAGCATCTTCCCACAGATCCTCAGGTAACGTGAAAGCACCGTCCTCCATCTCAAGCAGCAACCAGTACCGAAGTGCAATTTTTTTTTTAAACACGGAACTGGACAGAAGCTTATCATCCAATTCATTTGAACCTCCTATTTCTTCGCCCAACGCCATGTGCCAACTCTGGATCTGAAGGAATTTAAAGCTTGAGCACCCTAAACCCAACTCCTGCTCCCCCCAGACCCACAAAACTAAATGTCGATCTGGGAACAGCTGCTTCCACCTTAAAATACCTTCCTCCTTGAGTGGTTGAGCTAAGAGATCATTAGTCCACGATGGAGAACCTGGGGCATCCCAAATTGGGGCTGACCCACTAAAATATGGAATTATTAAAACTCTTCTAATTCTATACCATGCTTCAGCCATAGATTTCGGTGCCTTTAATCTAACTTTCTTAAAATACCTCAGATCTGCAAATTTAAACATAAATCCCAATTCTGCTCCCTCCTCTTCTCTCAACATTTCTTTAAACATCCTACCTATCTCTGTGTTTGTCGGGTTATCAAACAACATCCTTCCATTCTTCAAGAGGAATTCCCAAGAATAAGTCCGGCAGTGCTAAGCCCCCCATAATCAATATCCGTCTCACTTTTTTCTAAGAAAGCCGTGGTCCTTTTGACGCCCAAATAAATGAGCTAATTTCGGCTTGCAATTTTATAAACCACTCTTTCTGAAAAGTTAGGGGGATTGTTTCAAATAAAAAGGTTTTTTTCGGCAGAACAATCACTTCGACTAAATTTACTCGCCCATATAATGTGAGTGGGAGATGCATTCATCCTCTTGAAGCCACAATAACCTCCTTCTTAACTTTATCAACATACACCGTAGTAGGATCTGCAATATTCTTAATAACCCTGACCCCCAAATATCTTATTTCTTTTTTACATTCCAACCCCTCTATTTCCATATTCCAGGCCATCATTTTCTGCTTGTTGATGCCATATGCCAAGATTTTTGCAAAGTCATTTGTTATACCCAATAGACACCCCATTGAGTGCTGTGAATGTTTTTTAAAATCCAGAATATCGTCAGCATAAAGCCCAATATTTTTAGTCCAGCCATGAAATTCAAAAGGCAATATACCCTGACTACTCCTAATTTTTCTAGCCATAGGTTCGATATAAAGATCAAACAAAAGTAGTGACAAAGGGCACCCCTGCCTAGTACCCCTCTCAAGCTGGACTGGTTGTGTCAACACTCCATTAAATAACACTCTGGCATTTGGATCCTTATACATAGCTTTCAATATATTACAAACATTTATGCCCAAATTGAGGCGCTTGACCAGTGTCTGCAGGTATACCCAATTTACGTGATCAAATGCCTTAGCAGCATCTAAAGCTTTTACTGCCAAGGGGAGATCGTAGGCCGTAGCCATATCGATTGATCCTACCAGAAAGTATGTCAACTCCTTCAGAGTTCTGCTTTTGATAAATCCTTTCTGATCTTCATGTACTAATTTAGGCATTGCCATATTTAACCTCACTGCTATCACTTTCGCAAAGAGCTTGTAGTCGGCATTTAAAAGGGAGATAGGTCTATACGATTCTACATTTCTTGATGACTTGCCAGGCTTAAGGATTAGCGTTGTATTTGCCTCTTTCCAAGACTCCGGTAACTCAAAATCAAACAAGAAAGCTGCATTAAAAAGCTGTCTCAACATAGGTGTTAACTCACTAGCCAGTACTTTGTACACCTCTACTGGAAGGCCATCATGGCCGAGGCGCCTTCCCCTTCTTTCCTCACCTAATAGCCTCTTCCAATTCCTCATCAGAGATCTCCCTATTAAGTGTCTTCATATCATCTTCTGATAACGGTTCCATGTCATCTAACCAGGTTAGCACATCCCTCTATGTAACAACCAAGTCTTCCTTATATTCCTTTCCAAAATACTCCTGAAAGGCTAGAGTTATTCCACTACCATCACTTATAACCGCCTCTAACCCTTCTTGACTAATTTTTTAAATCAGATTTCTGACCTGCTTAATTTTTGTCTTCCAGGCTAGTAGTTTGCTACAACCCTCCCCATATTTGAAATGTGCCAAATGGCTAGCTTCCCACTTTTCCTTGACTCTTTCCCTTAAAACTCCAGACAGACATACTTTCACATTTATTATTTCCTCTCTCTCCTTCTCACAGATTTCCCGATATCCTGCTCTTACTATAGCTGTTTCCAATTTCCAAATTTGTTCTTCTAACTCCAAAACGTTTTTATAATATATTCTTCTTTTTTCTGCAGCTAAAGTGCGAAGCCTACCTCTTAAAAATGCCTTGTAAGCAATTCAAACAATCCATATCTTGGCTGAACCCTGATTTTTCCCCAAAATTTCCATGGTTTCCTCCTTTAACATGTCAATCATCTCAGACTCACACAAAAGCGTACGATCCAGCCTCCATCTTGAAATAGTTGTTCCCTCCCCTACCCTCACACACAATAGGATGTCTGAATAGTCTGAAAGGTTACCCCAATATGTTCAACCTCTACAACATCATCCTTAATTGCACGATCCACTAAAAAATATCTATTTGGGACTTGTGTTTATATTTTTTATTGTAATACGTAAAACCCTTTTTTGGGCCTACCTTACATCTCCATTTATTGCACAAACCCCACTGCTGCATCATTAAACGTACTCTATCCGATATCTTGGGGTTGACTGCTGCTCTGCTATTTTAAAGATCTAATTGATGGTCCAAAACTGTATTGAAATCTCCTGCCATAATAATATGGCCAATACAACCAAGTAATTAATTTGCTAGTTCCTCTAAAGGACCAGTTTCATCCTGATTAGGACCATAATATCCTACCAATATAATATTCTACCCATAAATCTTAACCTTGACATTTAGCCGTCTTCCTGAAATACTTGAGACATTTCCTTTCTATCGAAATATTCATACTATGCTTTACTAATAGTGCTACCCCCTTAGTAACTGCTGTCTGTCTCGCATACATCGCACATGCAACCCACCTCTGTGCATTAAAAATCATCTCCCTACCCTCTTCCGTCAAGTGTGTCTCTAAAATAATAATTAGTAGTGACGAACAATCCTTCAAATATTGCATTATTCTATCTCTCCTACCCCTTACCCGCAATCCATTAACATTCTATAACAAAACGTTCAGCTCTTTACTACTATTTCCCGTCATCCTCTAAACTCCCTCACACAACACCCCCGTCCTGTGACGTTAAACTGTGGAAACAAAACATCTGAGGTAATTGTTTCATGGTTTTTTTTATTTTCCCCAAACCCCCTCCCAGAAAAACCCTGCATACTGGAAAACCCAAACCAATTCACCATGGCAATATGCCCTATGAGTGCCCCTTTTGGAGTGTGGCTAGCAAAAACAATAAAATTGAAAGTAGTATCCATATATCCTCCTATTCATTTACATGGTCTTTCCCTAAATCTACCTGCTCAATAAACGTATCTACTTCTTAAACAATGCCTAGCTCCCATTGCCTATTAGATGTTGCCACTGACAAATTGGATCTTACTTCAATCCTTACACCGTCTACTTCAAGCACTTTTTTCTTCAGAGTCTTGGCCAAAATCTTTTCTTTCAGAGTATAAGTAAGAACATTTATTAGAATAATCCTAGGTTTGGTTTTGTTCGTATTTTACCTAAAGGGATCTCTATGTATCCTCTGAATGTCTCGGGCTATCTCTTCTTCAGTTCTTAGCAACTGAGTCACAAATCCTTTAATGCCTCCTCCCTCTTTACCCTCAGGAAGTTTTAGGAGTTTAAAATTATTTCTCCTTTGGTGATTCTCTAATCTTTCCACTCTATCTTCTTGCTCTCTCTCCTTAGCCCTAAGCCCCTCAATCGCCTTCCTGTTCACCTGTACTTCGTCTCTAAGATCTCTAACCTATGCTTCCAATGAGAGTGTCCTCCCATTCAAATCATCATTCTTTTTCTCAACCACTTCACATGCAGACCGATTGTCCTTCTGGTTCAGTTCTGATATTTCAAAACTATCTTGCATTTCCCGAATCAGGGTAGTAAGGGCCGTAAACAACATACCTATAGAGGGGGTCCCACTCTCCATGTTTACCCTCATGTCTATCTGCATTTCAGTTTGCGACTCAGTCTGTCCTTCTTCAGTGTTTAGAGAGTTACCCTCCTCATCGTAATTTGTCCCCTTACATTTCCCTCTTGATTATTTGAGGACGCCACCTCCAAAGATGTTTCCCCAGGTTCCCCCATGTCAGTGGCTAGCACTTGAAAGTGACCAGTGCCCGAGGATCACCACACCTTCAACTTGCCCACCCTCCTTTTAGTTTTTCTGTTGGGGTTCCACTGCCTTTTCATAATACTATTCCTTAATACCAGGGTGTTTGGTAGCACTTTGAAATACCTCCTAAGAGACGGGGTCACCTTTGTTCACACCCCAAAGACTCTCTTTTTTCCTATTTGTATTGACCTGCAAGATCTTTACTAGATAAACTACTCTTCACCTTTACCACCTTATTTTTTACTCCTCATACTTTCTCACATTCAGGTGAAAAGTGGGGAACAATTTTTACAACGCAACTTTTACAACGCACTACCATTAAAACAAATCATTACAAGTGCTTTTACAACGCATGTTTTTACAACGCATGCTATTACAACGCAGATGTCATTACAACACATGTCTTTACAACATAAGTAGAATTATTTTACTTTCTATTTTTGGTAGTTTAAATTTGAGAAAAAAGTTATTATTTATATATTATTTTATAACAATTGTTTTTTTTTTAAATGTATTTATGAATTAATAATAAATGTATACTCAAGGAATTAAAATATTTAATTAATTAAATAAAATTACATATCAATAAAATTAATTAAAAAATACTCATGTGTTTTAAAAAAAAGTTTTACTTGTAAAAATTAAAAGTAATAAAAGGATTAATACTGAATTAATACTCAAGTATGTACAATTATTTAAAAAAAATATATTTAACTAAAAATAATTGTAAATGTAACAAGTTATTAGTTACATTTTTTTTTTATTTATTAAAAATTAAAAAATACTTACCTAGATTTTAAATTTTAAATTGAAAGTAGTATTTTTAGTCAATAAAATTGTTGTAGTTATTAGTAACAATATTTTATTAATATTAAAAAAATAGGTTTTATTTAATAAGGTATCTATCAAATTATATGGTATAAATTAATTTAAAAAAAAAGTAATTTTTTAAAAGATTAAAATATTATATATATGTTATAAAAACATTATGGGCCAGATGTAGGTAATTCATATTTACCGACTCTTAAATACCGAATTTTACCGATTCGGTGTTTAAGAGTCGGTAAATATGAAGGGGGGAGATGTAGGTATTACAGATTCTGTAAATACCGAATCATTAAGATTCGGTATTTACCGATTCTGTAATTACAGATTTGGTATTTCCTATTGATTCCTATGGGCTTTGAAGCCCATAGGAATCAATGGGAAATACTGATTCTGTAATTACAGATTCGGTAAATACCGATTTTAGCAAGGGTGCAGGGGGTGTCACTTTGATACCCTCTAGCACCCCA
This sequence comes from Lissotriton helveticus, assembly GCF_964261635.1. Taxonomy (NCBI): domain Eukaryota; kingdom Metazoa; phylum Chordata; class Amphibia; order Caudata; family Salamandridae; genus Lissotriton; species Lissotriton helveticus. The sequence goes on along the minus strand of NC_136060.1, from coordinate 217,175,576 downwards.
AAGACAGGCATGTGAGCCATGGGGCACACAGACATGCCCTAAGGGCATGTCTGTCTGTCACATGGCTAGGTGTGCATGCACACATGTGCATGCACACCTGGATTCAGTATTTTAACACCCAATTGGATTGGGTGGTAAAATACCGAATTTGTAGGGCCTTTGGGACTCAGAAGAGTCCCACCTACATCTGGGATTTACCGAATCGGTAAAAATACCGATTCGGTATTTTACAGAATCGGTAAATTTACAGATTCGGTAAAAAAAATGCCCCTACATGCCAAATCTTAAATACCGGTCGGTAACGGCCGAAATCGGCCGTTACCGACCGGTATTTAGGCTCCTACATCTGGCCCTAGATGTTTTATTAAAAAATATAATGACAGTAATAAAAATATATAAGTAATGTTAAAAAGTATTGAAAAGATGTTTTCCCACGCTTTTGCATTGATTTCAATGGATAGTTATGTCCTTTATGCATTTCCATAGCTGCTGGTATGAATGCCGTGAAACAGATTTAGAAGTTCATTTAATGCAAGAAGCAGGATAGATCAGAAGGAAATGGCACACGATTAGAGGTAAGTACAGTTTATAAGTAATATCGATTGTATAACATACATTAATGAAGTTGATTACATTTTAAATAATATAATAAAACATAGACAAGAAAATTATAATTAGATATATTTATTTGAAAAAAATATATTTGGATAAAGAATATTTTTATTAATTTTCTCATATTTTTTTAAACATAAAAATATGCATATTTCATATATTAAAAAATGTTTTAGAACGTATTTTTGAAATGTAATACATATTATTAATAAATTGTCCTTTTTTACTCGTTGTTGCTCCAGATGACGTCGACGCGTAAACGTGCAAGGTCCCGGCCATTTTGAAGAGCGTGATGGGGAATGCAGCAGAAAGCAGATCTGCGCTCTGGTAGGAAACACTTTAAACTTTATATATAAACATTTGAAAGTTTAGGAGTATATATATTGTAAAGAGAGAATAAGGAGAGGTTGCATATGTTACTTTTAATGTTATTGTTGTAATTTCAGCATGTCGCCGATCATGTAGCTCGAGTAAGCCTTTGTCGGGTCGCCGGTATAGAGTTTTAAAGTTGTATAAATAAAGTAATAGTGATAAATAAGCTCATTGTAAAGTTATTTAAAGTATATACAATGTTTTTATAAAAAATGCACTGTACAAAAAAAAGTCAAGTGGAAGATCGAATACGTGGAGTTTGGATTTTAATGGAGTTATCATTCAAAGAACATGGTCATTTGCAATATGGTTTTAAAATAATTGATTTTTAAATATGGTTTTTGGGATTGTTGTTTTTGGAAAATTGGAATCGATTTTTGGAAAAAGAAGAAGGATCCAGGATTTCTATTTTAAATTATTGGAGATGTTTTTTCTTATGGCTTTGGATTTCGTTTTTGGATAAAGATTTTTTTTTCAAAAATTGGTAGAAGACTTTTTTATGAAAAAATGGTATTCGATCTTGGATGACTGTTTTTTACACCAATGGGCTGCATTTTTTAATTATCGAGAATGGATTTTTTAAAAAAGGGTTTTTTAATTGGTGAACATTTTTATAAAAAGAAGATTGCAAAACTATTTTTCAATCCTTGGATTGGATTTGATGTTGGATTTTACTTCCAAATGGATTTATTTGGGGATTAAAGATGAAGAAAAAGCAAGAAGACAACTAAAGGTAAGGTGACCCAACGTTAATTAAAAAAAATTTAGTAAAATGAAAATAAATGCCAATTGAATTGAAATGTAATGTTAATTTAGGGCAAAGCAGGAAAGTAATTTGTAAATTTAAATTAAAAATGTAGTATGTTAGCAACATTATCAAGGTAGTCTAAAGCCACACACAACAAAAACTGTTGTAAAATAGCCAATAGTCTCTCGAACATTTGTTTAGATGTTTGTGACATGCGTGGGTTTAGACTACGTGTTAATGTTTGAGAGATTCTCATTTCTTGGAAACTTTGCTCCTTCTCCAAAGTTTCCAAAAAATGATAAAAGTTGGGGTGAGGTTTTCCAATTGTATGGTTGAAGGAGTTATGCCATCCCTCTATGGCATTGTTTGTCTTTGCTTCTCCCTCTAAGCAGCTCGTGCAGCAGTTCCACCATTCCACATGGAAACGTGGTTTCCTCCTGCGACCCGACCTGCTTAGATGTCCAATCCATGTGTCCTCAAAAGAATTTAGTAAGGGTGCCAATTTATCTTCGTTTTCATGAAACAAATCTGATTCTGTAATTGCAGTGTAATACTCGTCTACACTTTCAGGAGGAACAAAGCAAAGAGCTGTTAGTTTTTTAAGTTCAAACCGTAGTTTGCTATCTGATGAATAATCTGCAACCACGGATGTTTTTTGAAGTTTACGCCAAAATGCCTGGGAAAAATTAAAAAAACATCCCTTCATTTGGGTATCCATGTACGTTTTGGTGATCACATTAATCATTGCAAATTCAAAAACAACAATTATTTTCCTAGGACTTTTGTTAGATTTGCTTTTAATCACTGATAAAAGTTCAGTGTAGGTTGCAGATTGTTTATCAGGTAGCAAACTATATACTAAGGGAATAACACTGTGATTAATCTTTGCATGAATAGTGTAAATTTGAGTGAAAGGATGAGGTGTACTTTGAATCGTCACATCCATCATCCAAATTTCACTATTCTCTAATTTAACAATGTTACGGGGTGTACTAAAGATAAGAATACGTTTTAGAGAGTTTTGGTTGTCATGCAGGAGGAAAGGTTCATTGGTAAAAGAAACAGAGAGTTCAGGAGAAATGTGAATGTCAGAAAAGGTATGAGGAGTTGTAGTATGTGTCCTACTTGCCTGCTTTTGTCTTTGAATAATCCTTCGCAAATTGGGAATAATAGGCATACTGCTAGCTACATGACTGGGGACATGCTGTGCAACCTCTCTTAAAATAGAACCTGAAGTGTCATTGGAGGTGCATGCAATTTCCTTTATTTCATTGATTGTTTCACGAACCTCAATCTCCATTGCAGAGGAAGAGTGGTTATGTTCAGTTGTTTTAATGATGGTCTCTCCAAGAGTAACCGCTCTACCACTGCAATGGCTTGAGTAATATTGCACACACCTCCAATGTCTTCATGGTTCACTTATCCTCTCTTTACAATATATATATCCTGCATGTTTCAGCAAGCGGTTTCCTTTCTTGGATTTGATGTATGAGGCAGTCTGTTCAGTAGACATTATCTGTTTTGAAAGAGAAAATTAATTGCAATTAATTATATTTGTTCAAAACTTTGTAACTTCAAGACATCATTTAATATTTGTACACTATCCATCACTTTCAGTACTGCTGCACCTTCCAGGACTTAGAATAGTAAGTGATACCCCTACACTATCCATCACTTTCTCTAGTGCTAAAGGTTCCTGTACTTAGAATAGTAATTGATACCCCTACACTATCCATCACTTTCCCTACTGGTACACCTTCCTGGAGTCAGAATAGTAAATGATACCCTTACACTATCCATCACTTTCCCTACTGCTACACCTTCCTGGAGTTAGAATAGTAAATGATACCCCTGCACTATCCATCACTTTCCCTACTGTTGCACCTTGCTGGAGTTAGAATAGTAAATGATACCCCTACACTATCCATCCCTTTCCCTACTGTTGCACCTTCCTGGAAATAGAATAGTAAATGATACCCATAAACTATCCATCTCTTTCCCTACTGTAGCACTTTCCTGGAGTTAGAATAGTAATTGATACCCCTACACTATCCATCACTTTCCTTACTGTTGCACCTTCCTGGAGTTAGAATAGTAATTCATACAACTACACTATCCATCACTTTCCCTACTGGTGCACCTTCCTGGAGTTAGAATAGTAATTCATATAACTACACTATCCATCACTTTCCCTACTGGTGCACCTTCCTAGAGTTAGAATAGTTAAGGATACCCCTACACTATCCATCACTTTCCCTACTGGTACACTTTCTTGGAGTTAGAATAGTAAATGATACCCTTACACTATCCATCACTTTCCTTACTGTTGCATTTTCCTGGAGTTAGTTTAGTAAATGATACCCCTACACTATCCATCACTTTCCCTACTGGTACACCTTCCTGGAGTTAGAATAGCAAATGATACCCCTACACTATCCATCACTTTCCCTACTGATACACCTTCCTGGAGTTAGAATAGTAATTGATACCCCTACGCTATCCATCACTTTCCTTACTGTTGCACCTTCCTGGAGTTAGAATAGTAATTGATACCCCTACACTATCCATCACTTTCCGTACTGCTGCACCTTTCTGGAGTTAGAATAGTAAATGATACCCCTACACTATCCATCACTTTCTCTATTGTTTCACCTTCCTGGAGTTAGAATAGTAATTGATACCCCTACACTATCCATCACTTTCTTTACGGTTGCACCTTCCTGGAGTTAGAATAGTAATTGATACCCCTGAACTATCCATCACTTTCCTTACTGTTGCACCTTCCTGGAGTTAGAATAGTAATTCATACAACTACACTATCCATCACTTTCCCTACTGCTGCACCTTTCTGGAGTTAGAATAGTAAATGATACCCCTACACTATCCATCACTTTCCCTACTGCTACACCTTCCTGGAGTTAGAATAGTAAATGATACCCCTACACTATCTATCACTTTCCCTACTGCTGCACCTTTCTGTAGTTAGAATAGTAAATGATACCCCTACACTATCCATCACTTTCCCTACTGCTACACCTTCCTGGAGTTAGAATAGTATTTGATACCCCTACACTATCCATCACTTTCCCTACTGCTACACCTTTCTGGAGTTAGAATAGTAATTAATACAACTACACTATCTTTCACTTTCCCTACTGGTAAACCTTCATGGAGTTAGAATAGTAATTGATACCCCTACTCTATCCATCATTTTTCCTACTGCTTCACCTTCCTGGAGTACGAATAGTAATTGATACCCCTACACTATCCATCACTTTCCCTACTGCTGCATCTTCCTGGAGTTAGAATAGTAAATGATACCCCTACACTATCTATCACTTTCCCTACTGTTGCACCTTCCTGGAGTTAGAATAGTAAATGATACCCCTACACTATCCATCACTTTCCCTACTGCTGCATCTTCCTGGAGTTAGAATAGTAAATGATACTTTTACAACATCCATTAATTTCTCTACTGCTGCACTTTTGTGAGTTTTACCTTTTTAGTTTGGAGTTGTTGAGTCTTTGTAGAAGATGTGTTTTCCTTTGCTCTTCTTTGTTGTGCTTTGTTATTAAGATGTTTGTCTGTTTAGAATGAAAAGAAAGACTATTTAATAGCGTGTTGCTATTTTTCAAAATGCATGTCATGACTTTGTTTGAAAACAAGTTTTTTTTACTTTATTGTTCTGCTTAGCGATTTACGTACTATTCTCGATTGAAAATATGCAGTTAATTTTTAAAATATTTTTGAATTGCTTGCATTTTAAATTCACTTTCATGGAATGTTTTTTTTAAACGTGTTTTACCTTTGGCTCTTTACTTTTGCGTTTTCTTGGCTTCGTCAATTGGTTTGAATTTCTGGTTTAAAATGAATAGTGGTTTGGTTTTAATCTGGTAGAAAGATACAGAAGAAGGATTATTTAGTATAGATTGTTTAATCATGGGACGGTTGCTTGTTGTGCAGTAAAAAGAGGTTAACAGAAAACGTAACTTGTGTTTAAATGGACATTAATAGTATTATTTACCTTCTTTAATTTCTTGCTTGGTTTCTATGTTGGATGAAGTTTTCAAGTTTTTTAATGTTGTTTTATCTGTAAATGGTTTAAAAAATAATTACATGTTATTTTCAAATTTTGTAACCCTATTTTTTTAAAGGAAAAAATAAATTTGTATTTGAAACATTTTCACACATTTCACAATAGTGCCTTAAAATATGTAAAACCATTCAAAGTAAGTACATTTATATTTTAAAATGGCCTTACATTTTTTGCAGATAACTAACTGCATCCCCGTAAAAAAATACATTTGTTTCAAATAATTTAAAAAAAATTACCTTATTTTAATTAGATTTATGGACTTTTCCTTCTTATTTGAAAACACTCTATAGATGTCGTTTTTGGTTGCTTCACATTTAATGATTTTGCTGAAAAAATTTCAAAATAAAAAATTGTTTAATTTTTTTAAATATGTAAAATTGATAAAGTCATAATACGATTTTGTTGGAAAGAGACATATTTCATTTTCTATTTTTTTTTTTTAAATATAACTGTGACATTGTGATGTGAGACATTTTTAAAAATTGTATTAAAATATTGCTTTATAAAACACTGTGGCATTTGAGATGTAATATCCATATCACGACATTTCAAAAACTTGTTTTAAGGAAACAACCCGATATAATGGATAGTCTTTTATAAATTATAAATGGACTTACATCTGTGAGCAATTATTTCCAATGTTGAAACAAATTAATTTGTTGATGTGAAAGTTTTCAGGAATCTGAAATATAATAATGTTTTACTTTTATTATTAATACTACGTAATTATAAAAAAAATCTATGTTTAGTTGTGTTTTAATACACACTTACTTGTATGTATGAAAGGATTTGTTTTTGTTTGGCTCGAGGTCGTCTCTGTGGCAAGAGGTCAGAGCGTCAGTTAGTAGCGACTGCTCTCTCTGGTAGTTGAATAACAACTGATTTCAAAATGGTGTCTTATTCGTATTTAAAGGTTTTTGTGAGTGACTTCTTAATTTTTGAGAAATGAATCGTTTAAATCTGTTTTTTTATTAGATACAATTGCTGTGAAAACATGCAATTTAAATGATCTATTTAAAAGTGTGTGTTTTGTGTTTGACATAGCGTTTTGACCTCCATTTTGTTTTCAGTCTCTTGGTATTGATTTCATGAAAAGAGTTGTAGGACTCTTTTTTGGGCTTTCTATCTAAAATGGCGGGTATGTGTTGGTTGTTTTGTTTATAATATTCAAAGTTACGTTATTTAGTTCAATTAATAATATTTTGTGAAAAAAAATGTTATGTGTTTGTTTTGCATTTATTTGTAATGAGATTATTAATCTTTTTAAATACAGAGTATTTTTTCTAATACTCGAGTATTAATTTAAATATTCGAGTATTCATTTATTAAAATACTGTGTTATTTTTTGTGATTTACGTTAAGTCCTTTACTACATTTTAATACACTTCCCCACCCAAAACCCCTATTTTCCCTGCATCCCGTGGCAGGACTTATTTTACAAAAAAGGAAATTCATTTTATATGCGTTTTACTGGTATGCGTTATATTTGTTTTCGTTGTAATGGTAATTTTTCATTACTATTATGATTTTGCGTTGTAATGGTATGTGTTGTAAAGATATGCGTTGTAAAGGTACTTGCGTTGTAAAAAATGCATTGTAAAAGCATGCGTTGTATTAGTATGCGTTGTAGTGTCATACATCCATGAAAAGTCCCACAGTTCAGGACACTCTGCTGCTCCCCTTCTCACCTCACTCCTGAATGAATATCTAGAGACACCATTAAGTCTCCCCCTGCTAGCCATGGGAGCACTAGCGTTTTTTCCATTCTCACTTCTCTCCGCCACCTCTGTAGAGCTTTACACCACCCTTGCTCCCGGCTCCTTAGCAGATCCTGAAACAAACCATGGAAGTTCCATTACCTCATACCCCCAAGCTGGTCCTCCAAACTACTGGTGTCTCCCTCGTTTCCAACCTCGCTCACCCTGTCACCTACTCGTCCGCTTCTTCGTCCTCTTCCTTGAAACAGAACCTAAGCAGCCGCTCGGTGCCCCCGGCGTAACTCCAGCGCCACTCTGACCCACGGCTGCTCTGTGCATATTGCCACTCCCCCCTTCAGCTTCAAATCTACAAACACGATTACAGGATTTCCTCCGCCACACCGGACCACTTCAGTGGTAGGTTTTACTACCACAGAGTTACCAAACCAACACTATCATCAGCGTTTTTTCTGCTTTAAAGCTTCACAATTTGCATCACTCAAATCGCAACAAACTCCGCACCAATGTTTCAGGCCACACACCTCCGGTGCACCCACGACGTGCCGTTACCCAGCCAACAGGTTTTCCCCTTTCTAGGCGCCTGCATTCTGTAAATAATGTTAAGTGTCCTATAGCAAGTGTTACGAAAAACAAAGCATCCAAGAAAAAGCACAATTGCTGATAAGACATGAGGGCCTTAATCTGAAGGGGGCCAAGTCTGGTATATTGATCTGGATGCCTACCAGCTCATACACACTGTTTTTAAAAAGTTTTTTTCACAAAGAAACTGGCAGCAAACATAATTGTGACAATTATTAATTGCTTGCTTTCTAGAACTTTATATACCACTCTTAGCACTCATATTCACTGTAAATAAAAGGTGTTACTGCATTTTCAGCCTTCACGTTTTGGCCTGAGAGGACTGGACCATTTAAATCATGGGACAATTCTGAATAATCAACTGTTTGCCTTATTACATAACTTTAGGTGTTAGGGCACCTCCTCTGAGGTCTGAGTGCCAAAAAAACCTCAGGGTATAATGCCAGTAAGACAACTCAAGTCATTAATTCACTTGCTGTGTAGATATGTGAGAAACATCTTGGTTGCATATTTAAATAATCTTGGAAAATACAAAGGGCCATGTTTATGAGCTTAGTTGCATTGCTCTTGCACCACGGAACGTGGTGGAAGAGCAAAGCAAATAAAAGATGAAACTTATGGAGCCAAGCAAGGCCACTTTGCATAGCACTGAGTGGCTTCATATATCTGGGGGAATGCAACAAAGGGCCAATCCCTCTGTTGAGTTACTCTGTCCTGGGAAGGCATTCCATGGGCATTGCATGGTTGTTCCCACAAAATGCCCATGGTTTTAGATGCATTCCCGGATTTACCATCACTGGTACACCTAGAAATGCACCAAAAAGATACACGTTCTAAGGACAGGCTTACGTAGGAGAAATATCTTTATTTCTCATCTGTACTTGCTCTTTTTATGTGTGCTGCATTATGCAGCACACATAAAAAGGAGAATATACCTCTAAGGATTGTTTTTGTGGAGAAAAATGTCAGTTCCTGCACAAATACAATCCTGCATGCAACACGGGTGCAAGGGTACCAGCATTTGTGCTCGGCAGTCTTTTGTGCGTCAGCACTGGGCAAAGGACAGGAATGCTCCATATTGCAATAAATACAGCAGATTCTTGCCATTTCCTTGTAAATGCAGTGCAGAAAGGTGACTTTCTGCGCAGCATTTTGGTACAGTCCAATTTATATCTCACTAAGCATTAACATGTCTGTCATAGAAGTCTGAGTTTATTTATTTATTGCGGAGGTTCTTGTGTGCAACACAACAGCTCCAAGTTTCAGTCTCAATCATATATCTTAGTGGGGTATCCTCTTGATTCAAATATCTGCAAAAGAGTATATGGCATAAGAGTAAATTGTTGAAGGTTTCCTAATGCTAATAAAATAGCTATAATATAGTTGCTTAGTAATTAACACCAAAGCCAAATTTTATTCCTTTTGCATTGCATTTCAACAGAGGCCGTTATTAGTGTAACTATACAAAAAGAACATCCAAACACATAGGGGCTTATATTCATGTAGCTTTAACTCAGTGCAGTAAGCCACAGTGAAATGCAAAGGGTAGGAATGCACCATATTTAACATAATATGAAGCATTTTTGCCCTTTACATCTGCTGGTGCTCTTTTGGCTGCCTAGCACTGACACAGTGCAAGGGTGACTACTTTGTAAGGAGGATTTAAAAAATCCCCTGAGGCATTTTCCTCTCTTTATGTATGCTGCAGAATGCAGTACACATAGAAAGAGGAAAAAATAAATAAACATACTGCTCCTCGTTACGCCCCCCCTGGTCAGGCGTAGCATTTTGACGCATTCTCAGGTCGACCAGTGTTGGTAAATCTGGACATGAACCAGAATCCGTGATGGATGCATGGGAACACCCATGCTCCACCCATGGAATGCCTCCCCAGGGCAGAGTAATTTAAAACAGTGATTTGCGCTGTGTTGTATTACACCATGCAGGGCAACGAAAGCTAGCCTTGCATAGCTTGATAAATCCGATGTAGGTTTTGCGTGGCCCTTGCGTCACCTTGTGTGGTGCAATGGTAACTCAAAACCTTCTGAAATATGCCCTATAGAATTTAAATCATGTAACATTTTGATAGAGGGGTTGCAGCTCTCTAAATTATATGGGTGCATTATACTTATGGTTTAAAGCCACTCGCATATATTTTTATCATTACAGTGTATTATGTTTGTCAAATGCATTTATTCTACATCTTAAACAAGAAATGTAATGTGCACCTTTATATATAATTTACATGTACAAGAGACACCATCATTTATGTATGCATAGTGTGCAGGATGACATTATATTCATATAAATTTAATCGTGTGTGTTAAAGTTGCGTGCACTGTAGGCCGAGAATTATAAGTTGTTGACAGTTTCGAAAGACCTGGTTGCTGAAGAAATAATTAAATGTATCTCTTGTGTTTGCCAGAACAGTATGCTCTTGCCCCATTGCAGGTACAGGAATTCAACCTCATTATTGTTAGTTTAGTTTAAGGAGATAACTGGAACTGGAGAGTCTGAGAAGCGAGAGGGTGGGATATATTTTGTGCCTGGCCTATCTGAACCTGATGGCCACTAGAAGACAAGAAGATTTAATTAAAGAAGAAATGGAGAGCTACTGAGAAACCTTGCAAGTGAAATAATTTGTCGTGTGATACATTTCGGAGGGGGGTGAATTGTGTCTTTTCATATGATGCGCAGGGACAGAAAATCAGACTTCTAGATTTTCGGTGAAGGAGCACTTTAAGAGCGAGCTCCATAGCCTTAAGCAATCTTGACCCATTTGACGTGAGTACTTCTAAGGAAGTCTACACGTGCTGACAACTTTGGGAAGAAGTTAGGGTACTCAGTCAGGAACATTGATGAGAGTAGTGTAGGGAAAAGATATTCATGCTTTCCTTCTTAATGAACAAGGAACTAGATTCAGCCTCGATCCTGTGTTGTATTTAACTTCTTGAATTTGTCACTTTCTGTCTTTTGTGCCGCATTAATTATATGCGTAGGTTCTGCTCTGTATTGATTTCTAAGTACCTATATTCATTGACTCTTCGATGTGTGTATATTTAATTAATTTTTTTTTTCAAAACCAGATTTTATTGACATTTTCAAATATGGATTGCGGAAACATTCACAGCACTCCAGACACTGGAGAGGCTGTACGCAAAGAACCAAAATCATATTGGCAGCAATCAGCAGATAATCTATATAAGACGAATGGCATTAACCTCCTGGATCCCTCCCTCCAACCCCACACCAACCCCCCACCCGGTTCCTACCCCCGTCCTGTCCACGGTGGTCACCAGTATCTAAATCAACATGAGCTGTACAGAAGCATGCAGGTACTCTCACTCCCGCCCCGGTACACATGACTGTTGGTCCACCAAGGTGTCCTGCTGCGGCGGCGGCTCCAGCCACAGTCCCCTATATTCTGCCCATCTCTTCCATATTTTATAATGTTTTCTGGGGCAGCCCCGGGCCTCAAAGACGGGGCGTTCCAGTCCCATACAATAGTCCATGCCCTGTTTCCAGACTCCAATCGGGGGCGCCCCCTGATCCTTCCAGGCGCGGGCCACATCCCGCTTAGCAATTGTCAGGCCCAAGAGCAAGAGATGTCTCTTATAGGTGTTGCCGCCCACCTGCTCCAAGACATGCAGAAGCCCCAGCTGTGACATGCGCGGGAGCTGCCAGCCCAGGACCTCATCCAAACAGTCCCAAACACGCTTCCAATAGCGGGCTATAACCCCACATGACCACACCGTGTGCCGAAACGTGTCCATCTCCCCACCACACCTCAGACAGTCAGGGGAGGCAATCAGTCCAGCCCGCCACAGCCTCTCTCTCCTGTAGTGTGCCCTGTGTAGGTACTTAAATTGGATAAAGCGCAGCCGCACGGCGACAGCCGCCTCCCTCGGGGCCGCAAGAGCCTCCCTCCACCCTTCCTCATCAATCTCACCAACATCGCTCTCCCATTTAGACCGCAGGCCATCCAAGGAGGACGCACAGTGTGTGACTAGGGACTGGTATATACACAATATCTTCTTCTCCGTCAATTCGCCCATGAACAGTTTAGCTTCTATGGGACTAAATTCCGGCAGGGAGTCCAACCCCTCCAAAGCGGGGGAAATAGCATGGCGGAACTGCAGGTATTGGAAGAACTGGGTACTCGGCATGTCAAATTCGTCTCTCAGTTCCTGGAAGGACTTCAGGGTCGCGCCCCTCATAACGTGTCCCAATGCTGAGATGCCTATCAGGTCCCAGCCGCGAAACCCCGACAGGGTCGATAAGGCCGGCAGGCGGCCATTCTGCCACAACGGGGTCTCCCCCGTCAACTTATTCCACCACCCCATACGACCAAGCGCCTGACGCCAGACCTGAAAGACAGTTTGCGTAACAACCGGAAGCTTCTTCCTCTTTCCGGCCGAGTAGAGGAGCGTGTGCAGGGTATCGGGTTCCATTAAGTACCTCTCCAGAGCATACGCCGGGTCGCTCCGATCCCCATACCACCATTCATTAAGTATCAGGAGATGGGATGCCTGATAGTAGGATAGTATGTCCGAAGACGCCAGGCCTCCGCAGTACGAGGACAAGAAGCAGGTACGTAGGGCCACGCGCACCGCTCCCCCAGCCCAGAGGAAGCGGCCCAGGGCCGAATTGACCTGGCGGAACCAATGTGGCGATATAGGATATGGGTGGTTCTGCAGTTGATAGAGTAAGCGCGGGAGGGCGACCATCTTAAAGATGGCCGATCGGCCATATAGATTCAAGGGCATACGGGACCACGTCTTCATGTCTGATCGGACTCGGTCCCAGACCGGGACAATGTTACGCTCCCACGATACCCCAGGGATGTCGGTCAGGAACACTCATAGGTACTTAAGGCCTCCCGTCGCTATTTGTAGAGCCAACGCCCAGGCACCGGGAGCTACCCCACCACCCAGGGTCCACAGAACAGACTTCCTCACATTGAGATGCAGCCCTGATACCTCACCAAACACTCTCATGATCTCCAGAACTCTGGGGCCCGACCTGTCCAGGTCTGTAAGAAAAAACAGGACGTCGTCCGCGTATAGTGCGATGCGGTCTGACGGTCCTGCTTCCCACTCGAACCCCCTCATCTGCGCGTCAATTCTCACCCATGCCGCAAGGGGTTCCATTGCAAGAGCAAATAGGTACGGCGAGAGCGGGCAGCCCTGCCGGGTGCCCCGTCCAATAGCAAAAGCGTTGGAAATCGCGCCCGCCACCCGCACGGACGCCGTCAGATCGGTATATAGCAGTCGCACATACGAAAGAAAGCAGGGGCCAAGATTCAAGCGAGGCAGAAGCGCCTGTAGGTATGTCCAGCTCAGGGAATCGAAGGCCCTATCTATGTCCGCTAACAGGAGCGCCGCCTGGGAGCCAGTGGCTTTCATCATTTCCAGAGCTACTTGGGCCCGTCTGATGTTGTGCCTAGTGGCTCTATGGGGCATGAAGCCAGCCTGATCCGGATGGACCAGAGTGGTAATAAGAGGCAGGAGACGATTGGCCAGTGCCTTCGCCAGTATCTTTGCCTCTATATTGAGGAGAGAGATAGGGCGGTAAGATTCGTGTCTATCCGGCGGCCTCCCCGGCTTACAGAACACCACTATCTCGGCATGTCTCCAATCTGGCGGCATCCGACCTCGCTCCCTTGCTTCGTCCAACGCCTTCTTGAAGTGGGGCCCTAACTGAAGGTGGTATTTCTGTACAAACTCGCACGGGAAACCGTTCGGCCCAGGGGCCTTCCCGGTATTCAACTCGCCCAACGCCTTACCCAGTTCCTCCGCGGACAGAGGTAGCTCTAGATCAACACGCTCCTCATCGGAGATCCCCCGCGGCGGGAGATCCGCCAGAAATTTGTCCACCTCCGCCGCCAAAAGGGAATCCCTGGAGGCGTACTGCGCCTCATATTAACGCGCAAAACTGGCGGCCATGGTCCCAGGGTCAGTAATAGGGGCCCCGGCATCATCTACCAGTGCAGGCAGTGTTTGAGCCTGGAACGCGCCCTGGCATAGCCTGTACAGCATGGAGCTGGATTTATCCCCCCACTGGTATATTCTACTCTGCGTGGCCAGCCATATATTGCGCGACTCCTCAAGCAATATAGAGGCAGCATCATTCTGCGCCTGCAGGAGCCGTCGCTTATCTTCCTCCGCCCCCGTCTCCGTAGACCGCACTTCCAGAGTGCGGATGCGATCCTCCGCCTTCTCTAGATCTTCCTTCCGAATTCTACGGTCCCTCGCGCACCAGGCTATGTCCACGCCTCTGAGCGTTGGCTTCATAGCTTCCCATAGGGTCACCGCATCCGTGTCTGGCCCCTCATTCTCCTCCCAGTAGTGAGCTATAGCCTCACGCATGCGGGATTGGTAGTCATCCCGTTGTAAATGCCAGGTAGAGAGGCGCCATCGAAACGGCTGCCGCCGCCTGTCGAGAAGGATGTCAACCATGATCGGGGAATGGTCCGAAAGCCCCCTAGACAAAATGGCGGACGAGGCCACCCTACTCATGGCGGCGCGCGGAACAAACAGATAGTCCAGCCGCGAGAATGAGCGATGCACTGCCGACACGTATGTGAATTCTCTACTGTGCGGGTGTTGGCAGCGCCAGGCATCCATCCATCCCATACCTCTGACCATATCACTCAGTTTCGTAGGTGCAGCCGCCAGCGGTCCACCATTAGGCCTGAAGCGATCTGCAGAGGCATCCATGACATCATTCCAGTCTCCGCCAATCACCGATAATACATCCGGCACCTCAGCCCAGATCGCAAACAGCTTCTCCACGAGAGACCATTGCAAGGGGGGGGAGCATACACACTACCAAACACCACTTGTTCCTCACCAATCATTCCCTTGATGACGACATACCTTCCCTGGGCGTCAATCCACTGCGTGGAATGGGTATAAGAAACCCTACGATGGACTAAGACCGCCACCCCCCGGGACCCCCGGGCAAACCCCGCATGGTACACCTGGTGATACCCATATCGTTGCAGACTCAGAGTCTTCGTGCCCAGCAGATGGGTTTCTTGTAGTAGGAGGACATCCGATTTTTCCCTTTTCCCTTGACGCAGCACAGCCCCACGTTTGATTTTGTCGAGCATACCTCTTACGTTCCAACTCACAACTTTCAACATAGCTCTGGGGGCTCCAAAGTATGACCCCT
Source organism: Lissotriton helveticus (assembly GCF_964261635.1). NCBI lineage: Eukaryota > Metazoa > Chordata > Amphibia > Caudata > Salamandridae > Lissotriton > Lissotriton helveticus. The sequence goes on along the minus strand of NC_136060.1, from coordinate 217,160,274 downwards.
ACCCGCCATTAGAAGCATATGGGCGCAGCCGCCCGGGCATAGGAGAGCGCATCTGCTCATGTGACAAGAGTCGAACCTGGCGAACCATCGTGCGTGAACAAGTTACCCCTGTGGACCCAAACATTGTGCATCCCCCCGCCCCCAACCCCCAGACCCAACCCCAACTCAACACCCCACACCCCAACCAGCCCCCTCCCCTATACCTCAACAACATTGAAGTACCTGTCGCGGCGTAGGAGCGCCCCAGCCCCCAAAGGGAGGTCAGCGGCCACCCACTCCAATGGATCCCCAAGAAGCTCTCCCCCAACAGTCCCAACTACCCACCCAACTTATCAACTCCCTCCCCAGCATCTCCCACTCTAGTAGGAGGCAAAGCCCCCATATATGGGCTATCCAAACCCCTCTCGCCCCCCACACCGTCCCATGACTGATAAGATAACTGGCAAGCAGCAATGACACAGTTCTAGTAGCGTGCCGCAGTCCAAACAGACATAGGAAACCCCTTCTCCCAACGGGAGTTTGTAATCATCACAAAGAAAATCAGTCCCCTGAGGTACCACCATCCTTGCCAGAGTGGTCAGAGTCTGCGGGCGCGCCATCTCGCTTCCCACCCCGTGAAGGGGAGCGTTTTCGTGACCTTGACCTTCTATGTCTCCTGCCCTTTACAGCTGAATCCTCACTCTCCGGCGACGGGCCCCTCGAGTGGCCCGGGTTCAATCCTGGCTGATCATGCGGCCGGACCCTCACTGTCTCATCTGTCCATTTAAAGACATCCTCCGGAGTGTCAAAAAAGTGTGTGCGCGACTGGAATATTACCCGCAGGCGGGCCGGATAAAGGAGGGAGTATTGGATCTTCAGGCCTCGCAGCTTTGCCTTGGCTGCGATGAACGAGTGGCGCTGTTGTTGCACTATCCTAGTATAATCCGGGAAGATCATTATCTTCTGGTTTTCAAATAAAAGCGAGTCCTTGGTCCTTGCCTCCCGTAGGGTTGTGTCCCTGTCATGGAAGTTTAGAATCCTTGCGATCACTGGTCTGGGCCGCTCCCCCGCCGGCGGTTTCTGTGTCAGGGCCCTATGTGCACGCTCAATCACAAAACATCGTGACAGCACTTCAGGGGGAAGCCAGGACTCCAACCATTGGGACAAGAACAGTTCCATGTTACCCTTCTCACAACCTTCCGGGAAGCCCACGAAGCGTAGGTTGTTTCTGCGCGCCCATCCTTCCGCGTCCTCCACCCGGAGCGCAAGGCCTCTCTGAACATTTTCCATCGCCGCCATTTTCCGCTTCAGGGTCACCACGTCGTCCTCCACCCCCGATATTCTGGATTCGGCTTCGGTAATGCGCACCACAGCGTTCCTCAGGTCCTGACGCAGGAGGGTCACATCCGCGCCAACTGCCCCGATCTTGGCATCTAGCATGTCCCTGGACTGGGTAATTGCCGCCATCAAAGCTGCATTGTCAGGGCCCGAACCATGGCCTCTGCCCGAGGCTCCCGACGCCCCACTCGTCCCGGTAAACTTATCCAGGGTCCCTTGTTTAGCGGATCCGCTGCCGCCCCCACCCCTGGTCATGGCCACAGCCCCCCTGGGTCCAAGCAATGTCCGAGCAGCTGTGGCTAGATTCGGGGCCTACCCCGTACCCCAGACCAGAGGCACGCGCACACCACAGGATGATTTCCAGGCTCACAAGTCCTCAAACACCGTCCGCCACCAGGGGGGGGAGGGGGGGCTGCCGGGGGGGCTCTCCTTTTGTCGTCTCCCATGCTCCACTAGACAGTCCCGGGGGTATGGGCGCACCACAGGGCACCGGCCGGGCCCAGGCTCCGCTCCGCTTCACCCTACTGTCTTTCCAAGCACAAGCGGGGGGTCCCGTGGGGCCACTTCAGTCCACACAGCAAGCCACCACCTGTATCTAGTTGGGGAGCCCCCCCGCCCTGCCAGCCAACTGTCTCGGGCACTCACCGGTGTTCCTCAGCGCACCCCCCCGCCTACCAGTGCCACCAACCAGGATATTGTCCAGCCAGGCGCCTCCACCGGGTCCTCTCCGGATCGAGTCGAAGGGAGCACCTCCGACCACTGGGCACTGTCTCTGCTGTTGCTCCAGTCGGCCCCGCCGCCTCCGCACTGCCTCTGTGATTGCTGCTGGGGACCTCGAAAATCGAGGTCCCGGTCTCTCGGCCCCGACGTAGGCCGCGGCGTCCCCCAGCAGCCTCCTGAAGCCTGGACGATGCACCCACCACTGCAGATGGGTCCGCCTAGCAGCTCTGTGTTCCGGTTGTGGGGAGAGCCCCGCTGGCCCCGAGGAAGCAGAGGCCCAGCCGGCCGGCGCGAAGACCCTCTGACCGGGAGGAGCCAAACTCGAGGTCCCGGCTTTCCCTCGGGGACAAGGCCGCAGACTGCCGCCGCTGCTTTCGGCTCTGCCAATTATCCGGGAGCACCGCAAAGTACACCGGACAACACCTCCTGCCCTCCGTTGCTCTCACCGCCGGCGTGGGCGACTAAACGGGTCCGGAAGCCAGGATAATATGTCGGATAAAGAACGGGCCGGTGGGAGCTCTAACAAGCTGCGTCCACCATCGTCGCCCGCGTAGCCACGCCTCCATATTTAATTAATTTTGGCCTTATAATAAAATCCATACATTGGAATTCGTAGTCTGTTGTCCTTTAAACATGACTACATTTGTGAGTATAATCTTGAAGTGTTTATTCCCCTCAACAACTTTCAGCAGGCAAATAAAAGACAATAAGTGCTATATTTGGAAGCCAAGGTAAAGTCTAAATTTAGCGTAGTCAATTTCATATCTCAGTTTATGTCTTGGATAAGGTACATTCACTTGCAGTGCACGTCCATGTTTCCCCTGATGGCCTGCCGAGTCTGTCTGGAGATGAGTTGATCCATTGCCATCTCTGCTCTCTTTAACTTCTGACACGTGCGCCCTGCTGGAACACAATTAAGAAAACTGTAATGATTGGAATGCATCACATGCTCTCTTGTGCTTTGGTAGGTAATCAAAGAGCCCACCAACCCCTCTCACTAGCTTCCAGGATGCAGGTGAATATGCCGCAGTGGTGGTACACAGTGCACCAGGACATAAGTGCAAGGATTCATGGAAAATGCCTTGGAGTTGACTATTTTCTAGAAGATAGTTGCAGAACCGGAATGGTTTATTTACTAGTCAATGCAATCAATCGGCATATCATTCTTTTCTCCAAAATATGGATTATGTTTCCTGTTTTTAAATATGCATTTCGTATAGACATTCATTTAAGATGTGTTTCAGATGATATCTTGTCCTTCATCCATGATGAGGAGTCTGAAAGCGCACAGTATCAGCAGCATACTTTACAATCACGTCATCTAAAGAGAGGTTGGCTATTGTATTACATGTTAGATGACATGTGACCTAAAGTACTTTAAGATATATGTGCGAGTGCATTGATCGTCGCATAACACAAAGGAATATTTCGCTGCAAGAGGATCTTCATGAGGTTGGCAAATCATTTGTCTGGTGCACTGTAGCTGTGAAAGCAATCAAAACCTTGGATTTAAAATGCATGGAACATTGAAAGTGTCTTAAGAGGTTTTATTCCATAATTAACAACATGATTAAAATGAGTGATTAATTACTCCCCTCTAGGGTTTTGTAACATAAAAGAAAGAGCGATTAAAAAATGCTGAAAACATCGAGATGTAAATAGCGTGTGACAGCTTTGTTTCTATGAGAAGAGTATGAATATTGCATACAAAAATTCTGATTCCATTTAATTTGCATGGTTGTAGACTAAAATTGCTTGATATTCAAAACGTATTTTGCGCTCAGCATAAAGAACCATTTTACTTTTACTTTTCCTATGAGTCATCATGGGGTATGACTCTACAGTTATTTTGATTTGTCTAATTTAAGAATGAATAAAGGTTAGCTTTTAAAATAAAGCAATGTTAAACTCTTGTGAATTTTATTCCCTGCAATCAGGGTCACAAACTCTTTTAAATAAAACATATTTTTGAGTAAAAACAATTGGTGACTGTTGGCTATAGGATTCTGGGCATTTCACCACTGTGATCAGTTTTAAAGTCCATATGCCCTCTGTATATATTGTTATAATGATTGGTTATCTATGATTGGCATATTTGATTTACTGGTAAATCCATAGTAAAGTGCACAGTGTGTGCCAGGGCCTGTAAATCAAACGCTACTAGTGGGCTTGCAGCACTGGTTGTTCCACACACACGAGAAGCCCTGTAAAAGTGTCTCAGACCTACGACTGTACTGTCTGTACACGCAGCTCGAAACAGCCATGTTGCCTAGCAAGTGCACCCAGTATGCAGGCCCAAACCTTCCCTTTCCTTACATCTAAAGCACCCCTAAGATAATCCCAAATTACTCCCATGGGCAGGGTGCAGTGTGTGTGGAAGGTAGGAAAAGTATTGGTGTGTGTGGCATGTCTTCATAGTGAAATACTGTGTATTTCGTTTTACACTAATGAAAGCCTATCTTACCTCTAGGGGTACCGGGTGGGGCTGTGCTATAACATTTAACATGTTTACCTTTCTATAGGGACAAGCTAGAAAAAAATAGTTTAGGCTCTCTGAACTAAGAAAGTATTACCACACCTTTTGGTAAAGGTGGTTTTTAAATTCTGTGTTTGAAAATGGCACTTTTAGAAAGTGCGCATTTTCTTGCTTTACCATTCTGTGTGCCTCTGGCTGTTTGTGTATTCAGCGTCTGGTGTTTGAGTGACAGGACCTATGGTTGTGCATTCACTTGAGACAGTCACTGGGGGGGGCTTGTGATGTGCCCTGCCTTGCCTGTGTGACTCCTCACAGGGCTGAATAGATGTAGTCTGCATTTAAAGTGGTGAGAAGAGTTTTGCTTGCACTTCAATAGAATATGTCTCCTTTTTCACAATTCTGTCACCGCCCCCTGTGGTCATGCTGCACCAGGGAGGACAGGACTGGTTTGGACTGGGCTCAGAGACCCTTGCCACAAAAAGAACAACGACAACATGGGTTATAAGTACTACACCTAAAACCCCAGGACATTAGATCGCTTTAAGGAACAAGAGGACCCTGCCAAGAAGAAAAGCAGAAGGACTTTGTGAGGAGCGCTGTATTGTCTGTGTGTCGCTGCTTCTGTCTGCGGTGGAGGAAAAGGACTGACTTTTTTCCCTGCGGTGGTATCCTGCTTGTGAAAAATCTCCAAGGGCTTGTGTGTGCTGGCCTCCTGTTGGAAGTCTCAGGGATTCAAAAGACTACAGGAAAAATCCTTGTTGGGTCTAAAACTAATCTGTGTGGTGGGAGAGCTGAAGAGCTGTGTGAGGAGCGCTGCCCCTGAATTGTGTGAGGGTGGGGTGGGACAGTCTGCAGTTGCTGCTCCTGTCAGGAGGAGGAGAAAGGACTGCACCATTCTTTCACCAAATTTTTAAACAAGTGCTGGTCAGCGCTGTATTTTCCAGCCTAAAAACAGACCTTGCGCCTGGAAGATTGTGCCTATTGGAAACTTCGGGGGCATTCACTTTACTAGAAGTTCCCAGTGTGCTGGGGCCAAAAGGATCACCTGGGCCCTTAATTGAATAGGCCCGCGTACTTGCAACATTAATGGCAGCTGTCACCAACACAGACCCGAGTTCTTGGCTGAGCCTCCACCCATGGCGACATGAGCCCAAAAGAGGAGGGAAAGCCAGGAGCAGCCGCCACCACGAAGTGAGCGCCGCAAAAATTCCAGGCATCACCCAGCAACTCGCCGAAGCAGAAGTATTGCTCATCCAAATCTCTGGAGCGAGAAATCCCCCTGTCCAGGCAGCATGAGGAAGACCCATTGGCTCACTAGTGAGGAAGAGTGACCAGCATTGCACAGCATCCAACTCGGCCTACCGGAGTCTAACATCATGGCAGGAAGCAGCTGGACAGCGTACCAAAGCAAAGAGCAAGGCCTCTTCTCCCTGAGGTAGCAGGGTGAGCTCCACGGGTGGCAGCTGGTATTCTGCTGTGAGCCTGGTAGATGTGGTGACACAGGCTGAAGAAGAAATCTGCGACAGAGCCGTTCAGCCTAGGGTGATCGTACAGTGAGGATGGGCTTGGCTTGACTTTGAGCTTACCATGCCATCTACACCACACAGTAGCGGGCAGCTGCTTGGTGAGCATTACCTGTGAGGGGGACCTAGGATGGCCCTCATGTTGATGGCAGCAGGGCATGGGTGGCCCTCATTCTGGCCAATACCTTGGGGGGCTCTTTATATACAAAATCTGCTAGCAGGTCATGGGGGTGATCCTCAGAGGAGGTCCAGATCATTCTCAGGCTGTTGTTAGGATTCCATGCAATGTCTAAGAAGAAGCGCAGACACACTGTGCCCCCTGAAGTATCAGGGACTGTTATTGATGGACAAGAAGGAAGGCTCACTAGTGTCTCCCTGATAAGCAAGGATGAGGTAACGAAACGGCTGTTGAGTACCAAATCAGGCTCCCCCAGAGACCCCTGCCCAGCGACTGCAGCAAAATTAGCGGCGGCACCTATTGCCACCTTTCTAGCTGAGCTATTCAACAACATGCTGGAAGCGGGTGAATTTCCCTCTTGTTGGAAACAGGCCTCAATCTTGCCGTTGTTAAAAAAAATCTAACTTGGATATTTCAGATCTTAACAACTACCGTCCCATCGCTAGGCTTCCGCTTCCGGCCAAACTATTTGAGGGAATCTTGAACAGTCAACTTAGTACATTCCTGGGGCCACACAATCTCTGGACCCATCTCATAGCACAGAAACGGCCTTAATCAAATCCTCTGAGAATATCAGGAAAGTACTAGACGGTGGTGGCAAGGCAGCCTTGATCCTGCTGGATTTATCAGCGGCCTTTGATACGGTCCACCATACGATCTTGGTGGACCGTCTGAGGGCCTGCGAAATCCAGGGGAAAGCCCTCGAGATTGCCTGGCTCAGAGACCCAACACCGGAAAACATGACTACCCTCAAGCTCGCCACCTGAAAACACCACCAACTGATCCACGCCACCAAGAAGACTGCATTCAAGGAACGACTGGACAACAACGCACACAACAGCAAGGAACTCTTCAACATCGTTAAAGAGCTCTCCAACCCCAACGCCGGAAACAACGACATCACCCCTTCCCAAGACCTCTGCAACTCCCTCGCCGCCTACTTCCACAACAAGATCGCGGACATACACAACAGCTTCAGCACTCAACCGACGCACGCCATGACCGAATCACCGCCCCCCACCACCACCCTCCGCGCCTGGACCCCGATCAGCACCGAAGACACCGTCCGCACGATGAACTCCATCCACTCCGGATCTCCGACCGACTCCTGCCCTCACCACGTCTTCAACAAGGCCGACGCTGTCATCGCACCCCACCTGCGGGACATCATCAACACCTCCTTCGACACCGCCACCTTCCCGGAGAGCTGGAAGCACGCCGAACTCAGCGCTCTACTAAAGAAGCCCTCAGCCGACCCCACCGACCTCAAGAACTACCGCCCCGTCTCGCTGCTTCCGTTCCCTGCAAAAGTCATCGAGAAGACCGTCAACAAGCAGCTGGCCGCCTTCCTCGAGACGAACAGTTCCCTCGACCTCTCGCAGTCTGGCTTCCGGGCCAACCACAGCACCGAGACCGCCCTGATCGCAGCCACCGATGATATCCGAGCCCTGCTCGACAACGGAGAAACGGCGGCCCTCATCCTCCTGGACCTCTCCGCGGCCTTCGACACTGTCTGCCACCGTACACTAGTGCAGCGCCTCAGCAACGTCGGAATCCAGGAGAAGGCACTAGAGTGGATCACCTCCTTCCTCGCAGGAAGGACACAGAGAGTCCGCCTCCCCCCATTCAGATCAGAAGCCATCGAAGTCATCTACGGCATTCCCCAAGGCTCCTCGCTCAGCCCAACCCTCTTCAACGTCTACATGAGCCCCCTCGCAAACATCGCACGCCAGCACAACCTCAACATCATCTCCTACGCCAACGACACCCAGCTGATCCTCTCCCTCACCAACGACCCCACCACCGCCAGAGCCAACCTTCACGATGGGATGAAAGAGGTAGCCGAATGGATGAAGAACAGCCGCCTGAAACTTAACTCGGACAAGATGGAAGTCCTCATCCTGGGATCCTCACCCTCCGCCTGGGACGACTCCTGGTGGCCCCCCGCCCTAGGCAGCGCACCCAAACCAACAGACCACGCACGCAACCTGGGCTTCATCCTGGACTCCTCCCTCTCCATGACCAGACAAGTCAACGCCATCTCCTCGTCATGCTTCAACATCCTGCGCATGCTACGTAAGATCTTCCGGTGGATCCCCACCGAGACCAGGAAGACGGTCACCCAGGCCCTCGTCACCAGCCGTCTGGACTATGGCAACTCCCTCTACGCCGGGACCACCGCCAAACTCCAGAAAAGACTCCAGAGGATCCAGAACGCCTCAGCACGACTCATCCTGGACATCCCCCGTTGCAGCCACATCTCCGGACACCTGAGAGACCTGCACTGGCTCCCGGTCAACAAGAGAATCACCTCCCATCTCCTCACCCACGCACACAAAGCACTACACAACCAAGGCCCAGGATACCTCAACAGACGCCTCAACTTCTACGCTCCCAAATGCCAGCTTCGATCAACCGGCCACGCCCTCGCCGCCGTCCCCCGCATCCGAAGAGTCACCACATGGGGACGGTCCTTCTCCTACCTCGCCGCCAAGACTTGGAACTCCCTCCTGACCCACCTCCGCCTGACCAAGGACCACCTCGCCTTCAGGAAGCAGCTCAAGACCTGGCTGTTCGAGCAGTAGCGAACCCCCCTCTAGCGCCTTGAGACCCTCTGGGTGAGTAGCGCGCTATATAAATGCTTTGATTGATTGATTGATTGATAAGATCCTTTAAGCCTTCCTTACCAACAGGAGCCAGGTAGTGGCCTTGGGTGAGTTTGAATCAAGACCTTTCGAGCTGCCCTGTGGAGTTCCCCAGGGTTCTTCTCTGAGCCCTACCCTATTTAATGTTTATGTATCCACTCTGTCCCCAGTTATTCGATTGTATGGATTCGATTTAACATCTTATGCAGATGATACGCAGATCGTGGTATCTCTGCAGCCGGGAAGGGAGGTGGGCACAGCCTTGAGGTTCAAAGACTGCATGCTGGCAGTCAGTAAATGGATGGGTAGGAATTGTTTAAAATTAAATTCAACCAAGACCAAAGTTTTACTCTTTGGTGCCAGAGAGAACATCTGGACCCCGGCATGGTGGCCCGAGGAGTTAGGTGACCCACCGTCCCCAGTCACTAAGGTCAAGAACTTAGGGGTGTTGATGGATGACAAACTTACCTTCAGGCCCCAAGTCAATACATTGTCATCAGCTGTTCATTACACGCTGAGGACAATATGCAAGATCTTGCCCTTTCTTCAAGAGGAGCACAGAAAAACAGTGGTGACAGCCCTGGTCCTGTCCCGCCTTGATTACTGTAATGGATTACTGCTTAACGCCCAGGAGGGGCTTCTCAACAAATATCAAGCCTTGCAAAATGCTGCAGCCCGTCTGATCACTGGCACACCGAAGTTCGCCTCCGTGTCTCAAGACCTGGTGAAGTTGCACTTGCTCCCAGTACAAAAGCGAATCGCTTTCAAGGCATTATGCACAGTGTTTAAGGCTCTGAGGGGGCTGGGCCCGCCCTGCCTTGCTCACTATTTCCAGCTATACAAACCGGGCAGGCAGCTGAGATCAGCGGATCAGGGGCTGGTTGTAATCCCACGAATCAGGAAAGCCCGATGGGGCGGCAGAAACTTCTATGCGGGAGCAGCGAGGCACCTGGAATGCCCTCCCTCTTGCACTGAGACAGGCTACAGAGATATTGCCATTTAGAAAACTTCTGAAAACTTGGCTGTTCATTCACTAGCTTTAGGCCTGGCCCAGGGAGCGTTCATTCAGCGCCAGGACACCATCTGGTAACAGTGCGCTTTATAAATGTCACAAATAAATATATAAATAAATAAATAAATAAGATGGTGCCATTATGGGGAGGTCGGTGTTCCTTCCAGTGTTCTTCTACTTTACTACGGCATTTTGATGCCAGGAAGAAAAATGTTGCGGCCACCATTGAGGGACATGGAGACTCACTCCCCATTTCCTGAAGTAGTTAAAAAACATATAAGGGGACAGGGAAGTAAACCCTTTCCCCTCCAGCATTCCAGAGGGACACTGCAGGGGCCAAAAAAATGCAAAATGTTTATCATATCACAGACATCTAGGTACTACCACAGCACCCCTCATGACCATCTCATGAAGTACCATGACACTCCTGTGGGAGCTGCACCACAGAACCGGGCTACTTTCATTGGTTGAAGCTTGCAGAGTCCCATGGTACCATGAAGAGGACACTTTTTTGGGATACCATAAGAGTACTGCTGTACTATATAGATACTAGTGGAGTGGGAGTCCGTGCTGGAATTGGTGACTGCAGGTGGTTCGTAACTGGGCATGGGCGTGGCCATGGGCCAAGCCCTGAGCCCAACCCCTGCTACACATCACTTAAGTCTACATCCTGCAATTGGATTGTCGTCTGTGGGGTTGGATGGAAGGCGTGGCCAGACACTAGGCCTTAAAGCCATCCACAGGCACTCACGGCTTTGTCCATGTGGAATGGAGAGTTGGGCACAAGACAAATTCTGCTGCCAGGTCCTGAGCCCAATCCTCCATGGGCGACCAACCCCCCCCCCCATGCGTCCGGTCCATCCAATCAGATCCTCAGTACCACAGGACTGCTGGGTCTCTAAAAGGTGCAATATGCAATGAAAGAGTACGCTGTTTGCAAAATTCGCGCCCATTGACGTGCCTTTCACTTGTTGGTAAAATTTGGTATCAAAGGTAAAGAGGTTCCTAGTTAGGCATACTTCCAAAAGTTGTAAAATGAAGATAGTGGGGACATAATTCACTTTAAAAATTGCATCATACTCCCCACCACGGCACCACCACTGTTACTGCCATAATTATTGATTGTACTAGTCACGTGGTAATTCTGTCTCGAGGATTACATTAATCTCCCTGGTCTAACTGTAACCTGGATGTCTTGCAGTCTATACTACCAACCATGACCATATCCACACCCAAGATGGCCGCCACCATTAGCACACCACGTAATGAAAGCGCGCGCCTATCTATATATCCTATGTCTGATTCCGACGGTTGCCGAGACACCATCGCCATTGTGCACGTTGTCTTCCACAGTGACCGGAAGCGCAAGATCACGGAATTACGTTCCCACCGCCGATTCCAAATCCCCTGAACCCCAGCTCAATAGCGCGGTTGGACTGCAAATGAATTAGGTATGTGTCCGGCCATAACCGTGTTCAATTCCAGGTAACCACCCTTTCATTCCGCCATACCCCCTCCAACCCAACACTCCTTTTTGTCCACAGGTAACGGCCTGCGGTTTGATAATGGTTCCCTCCAGGTAAAACCCTTCATTGTCTTCACTGCCTCATCACCCGGCTCTACCCGGACCCACCCTTAATCACTTTTTAATTTTTTAATTTTCCTCCTAGTTTCCTTCCTTCCCAGGACCTCGAGTGCCGATAATGTTCAGCACAGATCCAAGTCCTCGTGGATGCCCATTAGGTATTAATACGAGCCGTATTTTGCATTCATCCACTTAAGCTCCCTGCTGCCGGTTAAATACATTGGTTGGACCTTGATAAATATGGACTCCCCACGGCGGGTTGGTCACTTATTGGTTAGTTAACCCACGGCGCATTCACTCTGCATTATGGTTTTAATACTCAACTCCATTGTCTCTGCATGTGTTCTTAGCAACTTCACTTTGTGCTCCAGGAATCCCCCATTGTCACAGGCTAGATCTCACATTAGTCACATTATAATTCTTTTTAATGATTTTAATACCACTTGCTCGCACGTTTTCACTGAGCATTTTATTGACATAGGTACGAGTTTTTATTCCTAATTGTTCCTTCCTTTCTCTTCCCTCCCCAATTCCAACCTGTATTGTGGCTTTATTGTATTAGCTATCATTAAGGCTTACAGTTTATTTGTTGTCCTGATGATGATCCCGGTTATCCTTTAAATGGGATCGAAACGTCGTCGACCTTAAATAACAATGTACACACAAATAATTCTATTAATGTGTCACAGCTGTTGCTACTTACCAAGCTTGCAGTAACCTGCATATTTTCTGAGCAAGCCTTTCCTTCTGTTTCGCCTGTTTGTTAATTTCCATGTTTTCCTTGTATTGGATCTATGTGTTAAATTGTCACCTCTTTTACCTTGTCACACTGTTTACTTTTAGTGTGGATACAGGATTGTATCCAACTGGATATTGCAACTGTCCCGAGACAGCAATACGTATTCATCTTGAATACATTTTCTACCCAGCTGGGTAGCCTATATATAGAGTCAATTGTGTTCTATAATTATTGTATAATCTATTTTCCCTGGGACAAGGACCACTGTCCATTATAATAATAATTGTTCCCCTAGGTCCTTGGTTACTTATAGGGTTCCCTTGTCCTCTCACATACGTATATCTTTAAAGGTTACACATATTTCAGAATTGTATCCAATACACTACTTAAATAAGTTTGCAGCAATTAACACTACATGATTGCATTATTCACCTATGATGTACTTTTAGGAATTATAGTACACAGAATTCATCATAGGTAAAAAAAAATGCTACAAATAATGCCCTACTGGGCAACATATTCATCATGATCTGTCCTCTCAAACATAGTTGTATACATGCGTGAAAGTGCAAAAACAATGAAAGATAAAAAATTGGGTGAAAACATAAACAGAGAACAAGTCCCTACACTCAGAGGTCATGATGTTATATTATTCAAAATATGTACTATGACAGGTATAAAATATATGTATACTCCAACGTTCTTACATTTTTTACTCTCCGCTTGTACGCCTTAATATTCTGTCGAAGCCACAGAATTTCACATAATTCCTACTATCATGAAAAGCCAGAAAACATAAATCAACTGGCTATTCTCTATCTGTATTTTGAATTGCTTGCATTTGTTCTAAAAAAAAAATGTCTTTAATAATGTATCATACTTCCTATGCACCTTAAATCACCGGGACAAGATTATCTATAGATCGTGTAATCAGAATTGCAAGATACATTTTCTGTGATATTAATTTTTCTTTCTTATAAGGAACATTATTCCTGTATGGTATCACTCGTTTTTAATGCTTTACATTGTGTACCAGGAAAAAGGCTTTTTGTGTTAACCCAAGAATTCTGATTCTCTATGTCTTTGAGTTTATGTAGGTGACTCGAAATCAAAATATCTCTGAAATTCTGTGATCTTCTATAGGTAATCCACAGTTTTGGGGAAATGATATTACCAACCACACTGTTTGTTCTTAATAGGTTTCAAGGTTTATGAAAAATATGTGAGACTATTTTTGATTATTGGGAGAAGGCAGTGATGAATCTCACTATTGTGTTATCATTTTTATTTTTTAGACTGACCTAGAAAAGATTTGTGCCATCCATCATTACGATGTCACTGGACTCTCATCCTATCGGCACTGTAGTGGAAGAGGGACCCCCCGACAAGGAGTTGGCGGTCCCCATGCCCACGGCGGTGGGAAAAGTATATATATTCTATTGTGGCTTTGCTGCCGGCTGCAGCAGAAGCTGCAGTAGAAAATATACACTTTGAAAACAGTCCTGCTCAATGTGGCAGGCACCATGCCAGGGATGTTTAAGGGGGCACCATGGGTGCCCCCAGGCCTAATAGCAGATGGTCTGCTAGGGGCCTCCAAAATCAGTTTTTACCAGCCTTTTCATGGCAGGCAAATCGCCATGGAAGGGCAGGCAAAAAGGGACATTGTAATCCCTACGGCTGTGCCTGATAAGGCACTACCCCTATTGTAGAGATTACTGACCCTACAATGGTCCAACAGGCTACATGAGGCCGTTGAAAAGCATTGGACTATCCCTCCACCTGTTGCCTCTGACCACAAGTGATTAAATGTGTTGGTCGGACCACGGCTACAAATGGCAGTCGAACGCATCCGATTAGCCATTGGATGCTGTACTACCAACATGAAAATGAGCCCCTTTGTGTTTTAATTTTAGACTCTCTCTTTAATGCATTGTTTACTGGTCATAGTGGATACCCATTCTCATGGAACCTTTTAATCATAAGATTCTTTAAACATTTGGTGGGAAGTACATATCCTCCTAGATCTCAAAGGTTTTTCATAGTCGAAACTCCATAAACATTTTCCTAGATTTCCACTACAGGCATGAATTAAACTATCACCTGCTGCTAGTTCTCTCTAAAATGTAGTCATTATTGAGTCTCCTGTAGCAGTGTTTTTACATCCAGCTATTCAATAGTTTCTTCACTCATATTCATTAGGAATTTTATGTTAAAATCATTCTACTTCACAAAATTAAGTGCTAAGCTTTTTGGATTGCTGGACTTGACCCGCTCTACATGGTCAGCCTCAGTGTTTTGCCATTTTCCCTCTACATTTTTGCAGGATTAGTGTTTGTTGGCCTTAGTGCTCTGTGCACATTGCCACTGCTAACCAGTCCTAAAGTGCCTATGCTCTCTGGTTTTATTGGCACACACCAAACTGACATATTGCATATACTTATAAGTTCCTTGTAGAGTGGTACACTATATACATAGGGCCTCTAAATTAAATTTCATTTCATTTCGTTTTGGACATTTATAGAGCGCCTGGAAGTACGCCCACCGGCGTGTCCCCGTGCTGTGATAAGTGAGAACTGAAGATCCACCCACCCTCCCAACCGTCTACCTGCTAAACAAAAGGGTCTTGAGTCTTTTCCTAAAAATCAATTCCGATGGCTCCAAGCGCAGGCTTAAGGGTAGAGCATTCCAGTACTTGGCCGCCAGATGTCTAAAAGATCTACCCCCCATACGCGCTTTCCTTACTCTTGGTACCGTTAAGAGTCCTGTGCAGGAGGAGCGGAGGTTGCGTGTGGGCTCATACCCGGTCACCAGACTCCTGAGCAACGCAGGAGCCTTGCCATTCAAAATACGATAACTGCAAACACAACAATGATGGACAGAATGTGAATCAATGTCACACATTCACCCCAGTCCAAAGATCTGGGCCCAAATCCATCGTTTTTCCACTCCACACCACCCTGGGTTAGACAATGGCGATATGCAAATCAGCGCTGACCCTGTGCCCCATGGGAACAGTCCAGTCCGAACTACAAACGCCATGTCCTTCCCAGAACGGAAACAAGCATCCGAGGACCGGCCCGGTTTTGAGGTAACACCTCTCATCAGCCCGGCTAGCTTGATTCCAGTGGTGTGGAGTGCCTGGGACTCACGTCTGAGCATCCCCAGTACACTTAGAGCGGTAACTGCAAACACAACAATGATGGACAGAATGTGGATCAATGTCACACATTCACCCCAGTCCAAAGATCTGGGCCCAAATCCATCGTTTTTCCACTCCACACCTCCCTGGGTTAGACAATGGCGATATGCAAATCAGCGCTGACCCTGTGCCCCATGGGAACAGTCCAGTCCGAACTACAAACGCCATGTCCTTCCCAGAACGGAAACAAGCATCCGAGGACCGGCCCGGTTTCGAGGTAACACCTCTCATCAGCCCGGCTAGCTTGATTCCAGTGGTGTGGAGTGCCTGGGACTCACGTCTGAGCATCCCCAGTACACTTAGAGCGGTAACTGCAAACACAACAATGATGGACAGAATGTGGATCAATGCCACACATTCACCCCAGTCCAAAGATCTGGGCCCAAATCCATCGTTTTTCCACTCCACACCACCCTGGGTTAGACAATGGCGATATGCAAATCAGCGCTGACCCTGTGCCCCATGGGAACAGTCCAGTCCGAACTACAAACGCCATGTCCTTCCCAGAACGGAAACAAGCATCCGAGGACCGGCCCGGTTTCGAGGTAACACCTCTCATCAGCCCGGCTAGCTTGATTCCAGTGGTGTGGAGTGCCTGGGACTCACGTCTGAGCATCCCCAGTACACTTAGAGCGGTAACTGCAAACACAACAATGATGGACAGAATGTGGATCAATGTCACACATTCACCCCAGTCCAAAGATCTGGGCCCAAATCCATCGTTTTTCCACTCCACACCACCCTGGGTTAGACAATGGCGATATGCAAATCAGCGCTGACCCTGTGCCCCATGGGAACAGTCCAGTCCGAACTACAAACGCCATGTCCTTCCCAGAACGGAAACAAGCATCCGAGGACCGGACCGGTTTCGAGGTAACACCTCTCATCAGCCCGGCTAGCTTGATTCCAGTGGTGTGGAGTGCCTGGGACTCACGTCTGAGCATCCCCAGTACACTTAGAGCGGTAACTGCAAACACAACAATGATGGACAGAATGTGGATCAATGTCACACATTCACCCCAGTCCAAAGATCTGGGCCCAAATCCATCGTTTTTCCACTCCACACTGCCCTGGGTTAGACAATGGCGATATGCAAATCAGCGCTGACCCTGTGCCCCATGGGAACAGTCCAGTCCGAACTACAAACGCCATGTCCTTCCCAGAACGGAAACAAGCATCCGAGGACCGGCCGGTTTCGAGGTAACACCTCTCATCAGCCCGGCTAGCTTGATTCCAGTGGTGTGGAGTGCCTGGGACTCACGTCTGAGCATCCCCAGTACACTTAGAGCGGTAACTGCAAACACAACAATGATGGACAGAATGTGGATCAATGTCACACATTCACCCCAGTCCAAAGATCTGGGCCCAAATCCATCGTTTTTCCACTCCACACCACCCTGGGTTAGACAATGGCGATATGCAAATCAGCGCTGACCCTGTGCCCCATGGGAACAGTCCAGTCCGAACTACAAACGTCATGTCCTTCCCAGAACGGAAACAAGCATCCGAGGACCGGCCCGGTTTCGAGGTAACACCTCTCATCAGCCCGGCTAGCTTGATTCCAGTGGTGTGGAGTGCCTGGGACTCACGTCTGAGCATCCCCAGTACACTTAGAGCGGTAACTGCAAACACAACAATGATGGACAGAATGTGGATCAATGTCACACATTCACCCCAGTCCAAAGATCTGGGCCCAAATCCATCGTTTTTCCACTCCACACCACCCTGGGTTAGACAATGGCGATATGCAAATCAGCGCTGACCCTGTGCCCCATGGGAACAGTCCAGTCCGAACTACAAACGCCATGTCCTTCCCAGAACGGAAACAAGCATCCGAGGACCGGCCCGGTTTCGAGGTAACACCTCTCATCAGCCCGGCTAGCTTGATTCCAGTGGTGTGGAGTGCCTGGGACTCACGTCTGAGCATCCCCAGTACACTTAGAGCGGTAACTGCAAACACAACAATGATGGACAGAATGTGGATCAATGTCACACATTCACCCCAGTCCAAAGATCTGGGCCCAAATCCATCGTTTTTCCACTCCACACCACCCTGGGTTAGACAATGGCGATATGCAAATCAGCGCTGACCCTGTGCCCCATGGGAACAGTCCAGTCCGAACTACAAATGCCATGTCCTTCCCAGAACGGAAACAAGCATCCGAGGACCGGCCCGGTTTCGAGGTAACACCTCTCATCAGCCCGGCTAGCTTGATTCCAGTGGTGTGGAGTGCCTAGGACTCACGTCTGAGCATCCCCAGTACACTTAGAGCGGTAACTGCAAACACAACAATGATGGACAGAATGTGGATCAATGTCACACATTCACCCCAGTCCAAAGATCTGGGCCCAAATCCATCGTTTTTCCACTCCACACCACCCTGGGTTAGACAATGGCGATATGCAAATCAGCGCTGACCCTGTGCCCCATGGGAACAGTCCAGTCCGAACTACAAACGCCATGTCCTTCCCAGAATGGAAACAAGCATCCGAGGACCGGCCCGGTTTCGAGGTAACACCTCTCATCAGCCCGGCTAGCTTGATTCCAGTGGTGTGGAGTGCCTGGGACTCACGTCTGAGCATCCCCAGTACACTTAGAGCGGTAACTGCAAACACAACAATGATGGACAGAATGTGGATCAATGTCACACATTCACCCCAGTCCAAAGATCTGGGCCCAAATCCATCGTTTTTCCACTCCACACCACCCTGGGTTAGACAATGGCGATATGCAAATCAGCACTGACCCTGTGCCCCATGGGAACAGTCCAGTCCGAACTACATGGCTTTTGTAGTTCGGACTGGACTGTTCCCATGGGGCAACAGGGTCAGCGCTGATTTGCATATCGCCATTGTCTAACCCAGGGTGGTGTGGAGTGGAAAAACGATGGATTTGGGCCCAGATCTTTTGACTGGGGTGAATGTGTGACATTGATCCACATTCTGTCCATCATTGTTGTGTTTGCAGTTACCGCTCTAAGTGTACTGGGGATGCTCAGACGTGAGTCCCAGACACTCCACACCACTGGAATCAAGCTAGCCGGGCTGATGAGAATTGTTACCTCGAAACCGGGCCGGTCCTCGGATGCTTGTTTCCGTTCTGGGAAGGACATGGCTTTTGTAGTTCGGACTGGACTGTTCCCATGGGGCAACAGGGTCAGCGCTGATTTGCATATCGCCATTGTCTAACCCAGGGTGGTGTGGAGTGGAAAAACGATGGATTTGGGCCCAGATCTTTTGACTGGGGTGAATGTGTGACATTGATCCACATTCTGTCCATCATTGTTGTGTTTGCAGTTACCGCTCTAAGTGTACTGGGGATGCTCAGACGTGAGTCCCAGACACTCCACACCACTGGAATCAAGCTAGCCGGGCTGATGAGAATTGTTACCTCGAAACCGGGCCGGTCCTCGGATGCTTGTTTCCGTTCTGGGAAGGACATGGCTTTTGTAGTTCGGACTGGACTGTTCCCATGGGGCAACAGGGTCAGCGCTGATTTGCATATCGCCATTGTCTAACCCAGGGTGGTGTGGAGTGGAAAAACGATGGATTTGGGCCCAGATCTTTTGACTGGGGTGAATGTGTGACATTGATCCACATTCTGTCCATCATTGTTGTGTTTGCAGTTACCGCTCTAAGTGTACTGGGGATGCTCAGACGTGAGTCCCAGACACTCCACACCACTGGAATCAAGCTAGCCGGGCTGATGAGAGGTGTTACCTCGAAACCGGGCCGGTCCTCGGATGCTTGTTTCCGTTCTGGGAAGGACATGGCTTTTGTAGTTCGGACTGGACTGTTCCCATGGGGCAACAGGGTCAGCGCTGATTTGCATATCGCCATTGTCTAACCCAGGGTGGTGTGGAGTGGAAAAACGATGGATTTGGGCCCAGATCTTTTGACTGGGGTGAATGTGTGACATTGATCCACATTCTGTCCATCATTGTTGTGTTTGCAGTTACCGCTCTAAGTGTACTGGGGATGCTCAGACGTGAGTCCCAGACACTCCACACCACTGGAATCAAGCTAGCCGGGCTGATGAGAGGTGTTACCTCGAAACCGGGCCGGTCCTCGGATGCTTGTTTCCGTTCTGGGAAGGACATGGCTTTTGTAGTTCGGACTGGACTGTTCCCATGGGGCAACAGGGTCAGCGCTGATTTGCATATCGCCATTGTCTAACCCATGGTGGTGTGGAGTGGAAAAACGATGGATTTGGGCCCAGATCTTTTGACTGGGGTGAATGTGTGACATTGATCCACATTCTGTCCATCATTGTTGTGTTTGCAGTTACCGCTCTAAGTGTACTGGGGATGCTCAGACGTGAGTCCCAGACACTCCACACCACTGGAATCAAGCTAGCCGGGCTGATGAGAGGTGTTACCTCGAAACCGGGCCGGTCCTCGGATGCTTGTTTCCGTTCTGGGAAGGACATGGCTTTTGTAGTTCGGACTGGACTGTTCCCATGGGGCAACAGGGTCAGCGCTGATTTGCATATCGCCATTGTCTAACCCAGGGTGGTGTGGAGTGGAAAAACGATGGATATGGGCCCAGATCTTTTGACTGGGGTGAATGTGTGACATTGATCCACATTCTGTCCATCATTGTTGTGTTTGCAGTTACCGCTCTAAGTGTACTGGGGATGCTCAGATGTGAGTCCCAGACACTCCACACCACTGGAATCAAGCTAGCCGGGCTGATGAGAGGTGTTACCTCGAAACTGGGCCGGTCCTCGGATGCTTGTTTCCGTTCTGGGAAGGACATGGCTTTTGTAGTTCGGACTGGACTGTTCCCATGGGGCAACAGGGTCAGCGCTGATTTGCATATCGCCATTGTCTAACCCAGGGTGGTGTGGAGTGGAAAAACGATGGATTTGGGCCCAGATCTGTTGACTGGGGTGAATGTGTGACATTGATCCACATTCTGTCCATCATTGTTGTGTTTGCAGTTACCGCTCTAAGTGTACTGGGGATGCTCAGACGTGAGTCCCAGACACTCCACACCACTGGAATCAAGCTAGCCGGGCTGATGAGAGGTGTTACCTCGAAACCGGGCCGGTCCTCGGATGCTTGTTTCCGTTCTGGGAAGGACATGGCTTTTGTAGTTCGGACTGGACTGTTCCCATGGGGCAACAGGGTCAGCGCTGATTTGCATATCGCCATTGTCTAACCCAGGGTGGTGTGGAGTGGAAAAACGATGGATATGGGCCCAGATCTTTTGACTGGGGTGAATGTGTGACATTGATCCACATTCTGTCCATCATTGTTGTGTTTGCAGTTACCGCTCTAAGTGTACTGGGGATGCTCAGACGTGAGTCCCAGACACTCCACACCACTGGAATCAAGCTAGCCGGGCTGATGAGAGGTGTTACCTCGAAACCGGGCCGGTCCTCGGATGCTTGTTTCCGTTCTGGGAAGGACATGGCTTTTGTAGTTCGGACTGGACTGTTCCCATGGGGCAACAGGGTCAGCGCTGATTTGCATATCGCCATTGTCTAACCCAGGGTGGTGTGGAGTGGAAAAACGATGGATTTGGGCCCAGATCTGTTGACTGGGGTGAATGTGTGACATTGATCCACATTCTGTCCATCATTGTTGTGTTTGCAGTTACCGCTCTAAGTGTACTGGGGATGCTCAGACGTGAGTCCCAGACACTCCACACCACTGGAATCAAGCTAGCCGGGCTGATGAGAGGTGTTACCTCGAAACCGGGCCGGTCCTCGGATGCTTGTTTCCGTTCTGGGAAGGACATGGCTTTTGTAGTTCGGACTGGACTGTTCCCATGGGGCAACAGGGTCAGCGCTGATTTGCATATCGCCATTGTCTAACCCAGGGTGGTGTGGAGTGGAAATACGATGGATTTGGGCCCATATCTTTTGACTGGGGTGAATGTGTGACATTGATCCACATTCTGTCCATCATTGTTGTGTTTGCAGTTACCGCTCTAAGTGTACTGGGGATGCTCAGACGTGAGTCCCAGACACTCCACACCACTGAAATCAAGCTAGCCGGGCTGATGAGAGGTGTTACCTCGAAACCGGGCCGGTCCTCGGATGCTTGTTTCCGTTCTGGGAAGGACATGGCTTTTGTAGTTCGGACTGGACTGTTCCCATGGGGCAACAGGGTCAGCGCTGATTTGCATATCGCCATTGTCTAACCCAGGGTGGTGTGGAGTGGAAAAACGATGGATTTGGGCCCAGATCTTTTGACTGGGGTGAATGTGTGACATTGATCCACATTCTGTCCATCATTGTTGTGTTTGCAGTTACCGCTCTAAGTGTACTGGGGATGCTCAGACGTGAGTCCCAGACACTCCACACCACTGGAATCAAGCTAGCCGGGCTGATGAGAGGTGTTACCTCGAAACCGGGCCGGTCCTCGGATGCTTGTTTCCGTTCTGGGAAGGACATGGCTTTTGTAGTTCGGACTGGACTGTTCCCATGGGGCAACAGGGTCAGCGCTGATTTGCATATCGCCATTGTCTAACCCAGGGTGGTGTGGAGTGGAAAAACGATGGATTTGGGCCCAGATCTTTTGACTGGGGTGAATGTGTGACATTGATCCACATTCTGTCCATCATTGTTGTGTTTGCAGTTACCGCTCTAAGTGTACTGGGGATGCTCAGACGTGAGTCCCAGACACTCCACACCACTGGAATCAAGCTAGCCGGGCTGATGAGAGGTGTTACCTCGAAACCGGGCCGGTCCTCGGATGCTTGTTTCCGTTCTGGGAAGGACATGGCTTTTGTAGTTCGGACTGGACTGTTCCCATGGGGCAACAGGGTCAGCGCTGATTTGCATATCGCCATTGTCTAACCCAGGGTGGTGTGGAGTGGAAAAACGATGGATTTGGGCCCAGATCTTTTGACTGGGGTGAATGTGTGACATTGATCCACATTCTGACCATCATTGTTGTGTTTGCAGTTACCGCTCTAAGTGTACTGGGGATGCTCAGACGTGAGTCCCAGACACTCCACACCACTGGAATCAAGCTAGCCGGGCTGATGAGAGGTGTTACCTCGAAACCGGGCCGGTCCTCGGATGCTTGTTTCCGTTCTGGGAAGGACATGGCTTTTGTAGTTCGGACTGGACTGTTCCCATGGGGCAACAGGGTCAGCGCTGATTTGCATATCGCCATTGTCTAACCCAGGGTGGTGTGGAGTGGAAAAACGATGGATTTGGGCCCAGATCTTTTGACTGGGGTGAATGTGTGACATTGATCCACATTCTGTCCATCATTGTTGTGTTTGCAGTTACCGCTCTAAGTGTACTGGGGATGCTCAGACGTGAGTCCCAGACACTCCACACCACTGGAATCAAGCTAGCCGGGCTGATGAGAGGTGTTACCTCGAAACCGGGCCGGTCCTCGGATGCTTGTTTCCGTTCTGGGAAGGACATGGCTTTTGTAGTTCGGACTGGACTGTTCCCATGGGGCAACAGGGTCAGCGCTGATTTGCATATCGCCATTGTCTAACCCAGGGTGGTGTGGAGTGGAAAAACGATGGATTTGGGCCCAGATCTTTTGACTGGGGTGAATGTGTGACATTGATCCACATTCTGTCCATCATTGTTGTGTTTGCAGTTACCGCTCTAAGTGTACTGGGGATGCTCAGACGTGAGTCCCAGACACTCCACACCACTGGAATCAAGCTAGCCGGGCTGATGAGAGGTGTTACCTCGAAACCGGGCCTGTCCTCGGATGCTTGTTTCCGTTCTGGGAAGGACATGGCTTTTGTAGTTCGGACTGGACTGTTCCCATGGGGCAACAGGGTCAGCGCTGATTTGCATATCGCCATTGTCTAACCCAGGGTGGTGTGGAGTGGAAAAACGATGGATTTGGGCCCAGATCTTTTGACTGGGGTGAATGTGTGACATTGATCCACATTCTGTCCATCATTGTTGTGTTTGCAGTTACCATTCAAAATACGATGGCATGTGGAGAGAGATTTAAATTCCACCCGACTGGCAACTTGAAGCCAGTGAAGTGCGTGGAGCGCGGGTTTGGAGGGGGATCTCCTGGGGAGCCTCAGCACCAAACGGGCTGCCACATTCTGCAACACCTGGAGGCGCCTGGTGACCTTACTTGGGGCACCCAGGTATAGTAGGTTGCCATAATCAAGACGGGATGTCACCAGGGCATGCACCAACGCTCTGCGGGCCGCAAGAGGAAGAAGATCTAACACCTTTTTTAAGGTCCTCAGAACGCCGAAGCATACCCCAGCCACACGGCCCACATGTGTGTCAAAGGTCAGGCCAGTGTCCAGCCAGACCCCTAAATTCCTTGCCTCCCGGCAAGGAACTGGCGCCTCGCCCAAGCAAGAAGGCCACCATGCCGACGACCAAGCATCCGGAGTCCCACCCACAATCAGTACCTCGGTCTTGCTACCGTTTAATTTTAAACAGTTGGCGGACATCCAGGCTGCTAGATCTTTCATGCAGTTCCTGAAATTGTCCGCCGCAAGATCCGGGGTACGTGAGAGGGAGATAGCCAGCTGCGTGTCGTCGGCATAGGACACAACACGTAGACCATATTTCTCCACTATTCCCGTCAAAGGGGCAACATAGAGATTAAACAAGGTGGGGCTCAGGGACGAGCCCTGAGGCACTCCCTGGCCCAACCCGATCTCTCTAGAATAACAATCGCCCAGATGGACCTGAAAGCGTCTGTCAGATAGAAAAGATCCTATCCACCCCAGCGCTGCACCTGAGATTCCACCTTCCTCCAGACACTGTAGCAGAATGGAGTGTGCTACAGTGTCAAATGCAGCGCTGAGGTCTAGCAGGATTAAAGCCATAGTTTGGCCTTCATCCGCACCCTGACGCAAGGCCTCCACCGCCATTAGAAGAGCTGATTCCGTCGAATGACGAGGGCGGAAACCAAACTGAGAGTCGTGGAGCAAAAAGGCATCATCCACGTACTTCATCAGCTGGTGATTGGTAATCTTTTCCACAACCTTAGACATGTAAGGCAGGAGAGAGATGGGACGTAGATTCTCAAATTTGTCAAAGCTGATATTGGCTTTTTTTTGCAGCGGGAGGACAATCGCTTGTTTCCATGCAGCAGGGACAGTCTGAGTCTCATAAGAGGTGTTAAGCAGATGGCGGATGTGTGGTTCGAGAACATCCAAACTTCCCATCAGCCGTCTGGGAGTAGTGGGGTCCCTAGGTGAGCCAGATCGTATCGATCCGCAAATGCGGATGAGCTCCTCATTCGGGGGGGTAGTGAAACTGGACAGCCGTTGTTTTCCTAATCCCTTGGTAGTTACCCCAAGCCTGGGGATTTGATCCATCTGGTGTGGAAAGGAGGCGTAGATTGTTGCTACCTTGTTGGCAAAATATTCTGCTATTCGGTCGCAACCCTCCACTGAGCAAAGTTCTTCCGGCACTGCTACAGGTTTCCCTACCGATAACGTTTTGTAGATTAGGAACAGTTCTTTAGTGGAATTTTCAGCTTCCAAGATCCTAGTGCCAAAGTATGACGTCTTGGCTTTCCTAATCAGACTGTGGTAGGTTCGCCGTTTAGCGTTGTATTCTGTTTTAGCAAGCACCATAAGGGTTTTTCTCCATTGTCGCTCTGCGCGTTTACACACCACTTTGGCTGCCCGTACCTCCTCATCATACCATGGTGCTGTACCCTGCAACCGACCACCCCCTCTTGATATGCCCAGTGGGGCCACCTGGTCCAAGGCCTCCGTAACGAGCAGGTCCAAGTTGGTATTTAAAGCTTCCACTCCCACTCCCCCTAAATGACCTTTATCCCTGAGGGCCTGATTAAATTTAATTTGGGAGAAGTTCGACCAACGTCGACTATGGTGCCTAGAGGCCGATGGTATCACCGGCCGAGCTCCCTGAATATGGATCTGAAAGGGAACCAAGTGATGATCTGTCCAGGGAATGGGAATAGGGTCGGAGACATCTACCTGTTACCAATTGGCAAAAATCGGATCCAGGGTATGGCCTAGTTGATGGTTAGGCTGAAGAACTTTCTGCTCAAAATGTAGAGCTTCCATGCTTTGATGGAATTCCCTGGCTACCAGTGGGTGTGCAGCACTTATTGTGCTACCTTCTTCAGAAGTACTTTAAAACATGATCCAAGTCTGCCATTAAAGCCTGAATGCAGTTTTAAACTGCCATGTTGACTTGCCATTTAAACTCCTTTGCCAAGCCTTAAATGACCTTCTGTTACATAAAAGTCATCCCTGTGGAGGGCCCTGGGTTACTCAGAGGCAGGGTGCTGTGCAATTAAAAGGTTGGCCATGTACTTTTAGGTTTTACATGTCCGCATAGTGGTAACTCCTACATTTGGAGATTCCTTATTTCATTTAATAAGCTGTCATTTCTAATTAGGAGTAGAAAGCTATTCCATGCTCGATGTCTTTAGAATTATGATGAACAGCCCTATTTATTGGTAAAGTTGGGGTTTGGACCACTATTCTAGAAATGTCACTTTCAGAACGTTGCCATTTTCCTGCCCTTAGCCACTTTGCGTCTGTAGTCTTGGGTCACATGACTGGGTGTAACTGACAGTTAAACTTTGTGAATTCCTCCCAGACAGCAACAAAAATAGAGGGACTAAGTGTGCCTGAATGGGCCATCTGCTGGCAGGATGAGGGGGCAGAGCTGAGCACAACCAACTGCAATTTAATAGCCTGTGCTCTGTCTTCACACAAAGGGCCTTACAACCCATATCGGAGCCAAGGCAGGGGAAGCAGAACATTTCATGCACTTCAGAGCCACTGGTTTGAAGCTTCACTTACCTTCCAGAACCAGAGTATAACTGAAGGACCTTAGATACTGTTGTGTAGTTCCTAGGAATCCCATTGGGCCTGTGCATTTTGGATGACCTAAACTAAGAGCTTGGTGACCTAACCTTTTCCGCACACCGCCACAGGATATGTCAGCCGTTAGACCAGCTAGCTCTACAGTTCCACTACCAGCCCCCGTATTCTACAGTGGTGTAGGCAGCCTCTGGCAACCACTGAACATGACAACCCTAATTCCTCAGGGATCGTGGAAAACAGTACAGTACATTTTGCTCAGACACTCATGCTTGCTTTCTCTCAGAAAATACACAGGATGGCGATTAGGACGTATCAATAAGTATTTATTGGTCCAGCGACAGCCTTGTGTAAAACATATTTGCTGCGACAATCAGGAGAACGAAACATACAAAAGAGATTGCTAGTACCAATATAGTGAATAGTAGATACATTTCTACCATAGTTCTAATAAGATGAACAGAAACATTTCAGATAAAAACAGTAGCACGTGCATATTCCTGAAAATGTAGGTGTATATGCGTATAGCTATGTGAATCTGTAGCCAAGAAACTCCATGGGAAGAACCAACCCCCTCACCTTATGGTTGGGAATGAAGGACAACGTCTCTGCATCAAGGATGACAACCCGCAAGGGTGTCAGACTGCTGCTTATTGGAAATTCGGCATGCAGGACCCCCTTCTCAGCAAGGAAGGAATTCTCCTCTAATTATCCTAGAGTGGCCAGGGTTTTTTAAAACAACCATGGATGTTTTGAAAACAATCATAAATGTTTTAAGAAAAAAAATCACCAATGCTTTTCTAAACAAGTGTGATCATGCACAGCTGGCTGTTGGCCAAGGATGAAAAAAGTGGTGACCCTTATACAAAATAAATCTGCTGTGCCTAGGGACATGTTTATGTAATTCAGGTACAGGGATTCAGAAAGAAAATTGAGAGACTGGTGTTGAAGAGACTGGAGCAAACTATTAGGTAAAAGGTCACCTGTTTAGAATCGGTATAGTCATGTGGATGGGATAATGTATGTAAAATGTGGTATTCATCGATGAACTATCCTAAAACTCATAACAATACCAACTCTTCAGTACACTTCTGGACCTGTGTATACTCTGCCAGGAAGAAGGATTGCTGTGCTGCTGAAAGGACTGCCAGTCTGCTGAACAGCTGAAGTGCTGCTGCCTGGCGGAATTGTTGCCTATCTATCCTGCTGCTCTTGTAAGGGATAACAAACTGGATTTGCAACTTCATCTTGAACCCAGGCCAACCAGAGTGACTGCAAGGGCTAGTCTAATGGCCTCCTGCTCTGAGCCTCAGGGAGATAAAATGCTCCCCAACATCCTGCATTAGCACCTGGACCTGGCTGAAGTGAGTACCTGAGCCCAAAGTAGTGCACCTCAGGTCTTGGATCCTAGGTGTTGATCTGAGAATTATAGTCAAGCTTTTGGGTAAGTCTGGGTGGTGAACTCCGCTCTGCTCGCAGAGTTTGTGGAGTTTTCCACACGCCACATTACTAGGAGCTTGCGGAGTTCCGAAAAACTCAGCTCAGTGGAGTAGAGTGGAGTTTTTTCCTCACTTGCTCGTTAACGTCAGCGATCATCAATGACAAGTTGGCGAGCGCGAGGATGAATAATCAACCTCCCAGCACGATTTCTCAACGCGGGTGGTCAAATTTCTCATTGCGAGTGGTAGCATACACTCTTGACTGCTACATTGAGAAATGGTCGATATGCATTGAGAAAGCTGCTGCTCAAGTAAAAAACCTACTCGCGCGGCAGAAAGTAAGCAGGGCCCGCTTAGCTGCACATGGTGTCATTTGTGATGATTGGGCAGTGCGACAAGCACCTGGCACTAAAAGTCACATCAAATGGCATTTATCTAATGCCTTTGCCGCTTGCGTATCTCCGCATAGCATGTTGAATTTTTTTTTGCACTTCGCTGAGTTCCGCTGAACTCCGCTAACTCTGCCAAGGCTTACTTTTGGACTCTTTGCAACCACAATCGAGCTCGTTTGTACGGAGACCTCAGCTCTTGCACCATTATTCAAAGTGAAGCTTCATCACCCCAATCCTTCATACTACAGCATTGGCCACTTGCCTGGACTGCTAATGCAACTTTCTAGCAATGCGCATCAGTGACACCTCTTTGTGCTACTCTGGCATCCTCCTGCAATGCTCTCCCTGTTTTTTTCAGCCCCTTCAATCCAAATGTGACTCTAGGCACTGATTTGAGAAGGCAAATCTTCAAAGGGCCTAACCTAGTGACTGTGGTTAAGCTGCATTCCAAAGCAATCGGCCTGAGCATGTGACTGAGCCAGTCCAGTGCAACCAGATATCTATAGTTGGCGCTTTGTGCTCTTTGGTGCTATTTTCCCTGGACTATTCTTAACAATTCATAACTCCAGTTCAACTGATTAAAGTTTTGTCTTTTCATTGTTACAATTTACTGTAAGTTTATAAATTGGTTTGAGATTTGTCTTGCTTTGTGTCTTCACTTTATTACTACTTGTTTGTTGCATAAATCATTTACAGATAGCCTCTAAGTGAAGAATGTTTTTTATACCAATATATCAAGTGTTAAGCACAGCCTAATTAAGTGACTTTTCGTTGTTCACCTGGCAAAGGAGTGTGGCTGTTTCTTGGCAAGGTTCACAGCCCAGCCAACTAACCACCAAATTTCTAACATTCTGTGTCCAGTAATGTGGATGAGGACTTGTGTTTGTGCATTACCATGCAGTGATTACACAACAAGTACCAGATAAATAATTTGATACACGAGTTGACCTTTTTTAAATTGTCCTTAATTGGCCATATTTGTTTCCATTTTCTAAATTTGACTTCTGTCTTATATTATTGAGAAAGGGCACTGAAACTCCCAAAGGGTTATCCAAAGGTTGAGTATCAGATAGCCCTTAGAGCCTGGTAGGAGGTCCGAAGAACTCAGGATGCTGCTGAGGAGGAGGCACTAGATGGGGAGGAAGAGGAAATAGAGGCTGAGAAGGACTGCTTTGCAACTTAGCTAGGGCTAGAGAGAGAGAGGAGATAATTGTGTCCTTGGCCTCAGAAACAGAGAAGAGTGGGAGACCCATAGGAGTGAGATCCCCTACTAGGCCCAGCACAGGAAACAGTGTGTTCCCGAGCCCTACATCTTAAGGACCATGGAGGCCGGAGAGCTGAAGAGGAGTACCAACTGCAGCTGGCCCAGTTTGAACTGGCTGCACAAACAGTGATGGCAAAAGCAGAGAGAGCACTAACTCTGAAGGAGAAACAACTAGCTCTGGAGGAAAGGAAACTGTTATGGGTTAATGAACTGAGTCTCAAGGAGCAGGACCTGAAGCTGAAACAAGCATCAGAATCCTGCAGAAATGGTGGCAGCATTACCCAAGTGTCCACTGGACAGGTGAGGGTCCACATACCTTCAGACATGGTGCCCAATTATGTGGTAGGACACAACATAACTGGATTGTTTTCTTCATATAAGGTAGCCTTGGTGATATGCAAGGTTCCAGAGGAGTACTAGGGGACATTCATCTAAAATGGTCTCTTGTATGGCATATTACGTTTTTAATTACTACAAATTATTGTTGGAAAGCAGCATTTTCTGTAGTGTTGTATCATGTTGATGGGGGTATTGTATTTCAGGTGGAGCTTTCCAATTCCTGCTATGCCTCACAACGTCTGAATTTATTTCTGCTTCATGACTCATTAGCTTGTTTAGAAATGGGAAAACTAGAAAGCTCTTTTAAAGTTTAAAAAACTGCTTTCCGTTTGAAGCGTGCAGCAAGCTTAGATTTGGATGCTTAATGCTACAGGGCTGTACTAATATGTCTATTTAATGGCAAACTACAGTGTTCCAGTGTTCCCATCTGAAACACAGCAAGTCCCGAACGTGGTTAAACATTCATTCTGTAAAAGTGCATTCTCCATTGTTGGCCCCAATATGTGCAATTCTGTTTTGATGACCTTATCCTCTGGTCTTTGCCTTTGACTCTCTGATTTTCTTGTAACATTAAATGAAACCCCAATTTTGAGGTCTTGCCTTATCTGCAGTTTTCTGATACCAATGTTTTGAGCTACTTGCTATTATCTTAATTTTGTAGTTAGTATTTGTTTTATTATGTTTGAATTACAGATTATTACTCCATATTCAAGTCTTGTTATCAATTCGATTTTTGCCATCTTTGGTCTAGGTATTAAATTGGAAAAAGCATTTAATTCCTAAGGAGCGGCAGAAAAGGTCACAGAACATGGGCCTTTTAAAATATTCTACTCCCAGCACTATGACTAACACCAGTGAAACAGGTGTGTTCTACCTGGAAAATATCCACTAATTGTCCCACGGGTTGTCTTGAGTGGAAGATGAGGTTTACAGAATCTTTAAATGGTCCTGAATGTTACAGCTGCAGTTCAGGTACCGACAGGCATTTCTCTTTCACACAGAGTTGTTACAGATGTACAAGCAAATATTCCATAGGCCACACCAGGACTTTTCAATTTTCATTTAGGCAATAATATCTCAGAAAAAACATTTCGGACTTACAGTTTAGTAATCCAGACCCCACTACCCTAAAGTAACTGTGCTTAGGGTACTAAGTATTTACTGCACTAGTTAGAAAGTTACCTTTTGTGTTTGAACTGGAATATAAAGAGAATCATCTCCGCTTATCTTGTAGACAAACTCATTATTTCTGGTTTTTCTTAGTACACCCAAAGCCAGAACACAAACAGAATTCAAACTAAGAAGTATAAACATGAAAAAACAAGACAATGGGCCTTTTCCTTCTAGGTACTCAGGATCTGGAACAACATCTCCAACCATGGTGGCCATTAATAAGGGAAGAGCATCATTGAGTCATTTGACTTGACCATGGCACGCCATCGCTAGGATGGTCCATCGCCTCAGTTAACAGCGTCGCCAACGAAAACGGCCATCAAGGACACCCCTCCCGTTCTCTGCCAGGCTACCAGGAGATGTAATCAACATCTGCCCGCCTCTCACCTGGGACCAACGGCCAGTTATCGGAGCACATGATGAGACGGTTACTTTCCGTTATTACATTACGGAGCACACAGAGACGTTTTGATATAATGTCTTTATATTGAAACAATGTTCAGGGTTGGAAGGAAATAATAGCTTCGCAAGAGACGCATCGCCCAGGTGGTAATGCTGTGCTGGTTGGGGGCTGACAGGAGGACCACAAGCCCCAGGGCGCTGTTGGGCTCTCCGGACCACTCGCCCCCCCCCTTGTTACCCGGAAGAACTTTATTTGGTCTTTCCCGCAACGTGGGATGCGCGCGGGTGGACGCCGGGCTAAGCCCGGGCAAAGGGCGGGCCGTCTGGGGCCAGAAGAGGCCGGGTCGGGCCCCCCCAGAAGTTTCACTAATGGGTAAGAGAAAACAACTGTGTAATTTGGGACAAGGGGGCCAAAAAGCTAAAGTGCCGCGAAAATCGGACTCAATTATTTCTTATTTAACCTCAGCAGTGGACGTTATTACTAAAGAAATTGCAAATGCAGAGAAGGAACTGGGTCTGAGCTCTTCGGTAACCTCTGCAGATGGGCTGGGACCAAATGATATGAATATGTCAGGGGCACACCCAGAGACTCAGCCAATACGAAAAGATACTTTGTCCGAAAATGAGGAAAAAGTCACCATAGTGGAGCTATCTAGAGAGAATACTTTCGCCTCTCAGCCCCACCCAGAAGAGTTACCTGGCTCAAGTGCACAACAGACTATGGGCAAACGAAGTACTAAGAAATGCACAAGAAAGTCAAAACATGTCACTAATTCCAACAGTAACAATGAACACGCTATTTTTAATAAACTGAGCGACAAAATAGAGGAAATGTTTAACCTGCGCTTAGAGCCTGTTTTAGTGGGAATCGCAAAAGACATTGTGGACACGCTCAATACATGCGTCTCAGGATTATTAAAGAGATGCGATGTAATTGATTCCTTTGTAAAAGAATATTGTGTGCAACACAACTCACTGATGCATGCCCAGCAACCACACACATTTGGTATAGGGCGTAAGGAAAGTTTTTCTACCAATTTCGGGCCAACGTAAATGTAAATGTAAATGTATTGCGACTTATATAGCGCACGTATCACCCGAAGGCATCAAGGCGCTTGCCTTGGGAACCCGTCCTGGTTTTTCCCTGTGAGATAACCCCTACTGGGTATCCCCAGGGTGAAAGCCAGGCATCCCGCAGCGGGTGGGCCGCTGTAGTGGAGATTAAGCAACTATTGCCCAGAGTTGCAGCGTGGGACCCCATGATTAGAATAGGCACCGAGGCGAGAATTATCGAGTCCGTGGACATTTTTGGGCTCAGGACCCTGCCGCGTCGGGAATTGAACCCTGGTCCCGGGCCAGACCTCTGCATCAGGGTCTGCCGCTCTAATCAGTGAGCCACACTCCTCCGCCAACCAATATCCAGGCTGTAACGACTACGATGCCAGCTAACATAGAGCCTAGTTCGATACCCAAGTCACACGTTTTGGGGAACCCACCCTTACTACCAGCACCTGCAGCTGCTGAGTGCATAGGGCAAAAGACCCTAGAAAATCATCAAAATGTTAATAACACACTATTAAAATCCTGTAAGTTTAAGTTGCACCTCCCTCCTGAAGCAGTCCCCTTGGAGGCTGTACTTACAGGAGTACCCCCGCTAGAAACTAATAGTAGAGAGTCCACCCAGGAGCTCCTTAGAAAATCTAGGAACTGGTGTAGGCAGTATTCTAGTTTCTTCTTGTATTAGCATGGTTAGAAGGGTAGGCTGGGTTGGTTATCGCCTCAAGACCCTGGTAGGGGATTGTATTGTTGTAAACTTTAACAAACATGATGTAGCTGACAAACTGTTCTGGGATGGATCGGACATAGCAAATACCGGCATCAGGCCTTTGCCTTTGGGTTATTTCTACCCACCACCTAGTACCCAGAGAAATGTCCGCTCCACCCTTTCATTGCCCCCACCATGGAGAAGAAATCTTACCACATGGACTGGCGATACCTCCGCTCTTCCCCGAAATAATACCCACACTTCCCAGAATCCCCATGCGACCCAGAAAACATACAAGGGGACCGAAAGTTCCCATGGTATGGGTTTAACTCTGACTCATCTTTTTTCCCCTTTGTCTCAAATGGAGGACAACGATTGACTAGAAACTACAAACTGTATACCAGGAGTAAATGTAATTGAACAGTACCAAGTTACCCCATGAAAAATCCTGAGTTGGAACACCGCAGGATTAAGGTAAAAAAGCAGGGATGATAACTGGGTGGGATTTTTAAAGTTGTATGATATCATAGCACTTCAAGAAACCTGGGATACTTCAAATAGTTTCTCTTTAGATGGATATAGCCACTTTTGTATCCCTGCGAAACCTGGCCTGGCCGGTAGAGCTAAGGGTGGCCTGGTACTCCTCCTTACCCTTAAGCTGAACGGTGCTTTAAAGCAGCTAGGGTCAGGTTCTCATAATTGTTTAATAGTAGAGTTGTCAGGTACAAAAACATCCAAAGTGCTATTTATCAATTTTTATAATTCAAGCGAGAGCGATTTTACAAATCAGTATTTAGTTTCCTTAGAGGATTTTTTTCAGGATATAAATCCAAACATAGCACTTTTGATGTCATCCTTATGGGTGATTTTAACAATCATCCGTGTGGCCTAGATTGTAACATTGAAGAACATGAAGGGCCCCCGTATTCGGTATGTACACACTTTGAACACACAAAACAAGGGGAGGCTCTAGAGAATCTTTTGGCCCCTATGAATCTTTTTGAATCTGGGTGTGTCGAAGGGGGACCAAGGGCACCTACGTTTAAAGGAAAAGACTCGGCTACAGTCATAGATTATATTTTTTTGTCATCTTTTGTTTTATATAGGGTTTTATTATACAAGGTTGGAGATTCTGTTTTAGTGACCATAATCCTGTGATCTTAGAGGTGGCCCCAGGGGGTGTTCTGGGATTTAAAGAGACACAGGCTATGGGAGTTAGTGACCTGACAACAAGAGACCAGGGCAGAAGACTCAAATGGTCAAAGGTGATCCCGGAAACCTTCTTGTTGGAAGTTTTATCTAAATTTGAAATTGAGGTAGCCACTTTCTTGGACATTTCTTCACCGAGTATGCAGAAAGTTGGTGCATTTGACGCCATTTCCCACCAAATAAACACAGACCTGTTGGTCACAAATAAACCTGGCAGGTATCAAGGCAAGAGATGGTTCGACAGTAGTTGTTCCAAGGCACACTCGTCTTTGCTCAAAGCTTCGAAAGAATGTCCTAGAAACAGGGAACAGATAGCAAGTTTAAGAAAAATATATCAACAGGCTATCCAAGAACGTAAACAACAGATTAAAGAAGAAGCCTGGAGTAAACTTCTAACAGATGAGGTTTTGCGGGATAGTGACAAATTCTGGTAGACTATCAACCAGCCTTTGTTTCTCTGATGAAGAGAATTCCCCCCTGAAATGTAATATTCCTGATGATCGGTGGTTAGCTCATTTTGGGAAAATTTATGGGCATGAGTCCCCCTCAACAGTTATATCTTTACCACAATCAGCTGCCCCAGTAGTTTTTGAGGCTCCTGATGTGGAAAGACCAATCATAGAGACGCTAAAAAACAAGGCACCGGGCCCAGATGGGGTCCCGGCGGACCTATATAAGAGTGCCCCCAAATTTTGGGCCAAGATCCTGACTAATGTTTTTGATGCTTCAGGATCAAACCGTTTTCCTGCATCGTGGGCCAAATCTATTATTATCCCGATTTTTAAAAAGGGGCAAAGGGGGATCCCTCTTGATACAGGCCTATATCCTTGATAGACTCTGCTGTTAAAAATTTGGGAAGAGACATTTTGCATAAATTGACGGATTAGTTGGAAGGCAGAGGGGTCCTGTCTAATGCCCAGTATGGTTTTAGACCAAAGAGAAGCACCATTGATCAGTGCCTAAATCTACACCTTCTAAGAAGCAAATATACCAAAGCCAAAGAGGGGTCCCTTTACATGGGTTTTATGGATTTCTCGACAGCTTTTGACCTGGGGAACAGGTCAAAGCTGTGGCAAATTTTATTGGATTTGGGCATTGACCCTCCCCTAGTTAACTTTTTAGCTTACCTCCATTGTAGTCTTTTAGCATCAGTCAGGGTCTCTCAGGAGGGGAGATGTACTAGCCATTTTAGGTCAGAGAAGGGGTCAGGCAGGGGTGCATTATCGCCCCTCTTCTCTTCACGTTATATATCAATGCACTTGAGCCAGTTTTAGGAGAGGCATCCCTGGATGTACCCCGTATAGGGGAAACTGTTATTCCAGTTCTCCTATATGCGGACGATGCCGTCCTTTTAGCTCGCTCTGGTGTGGGATTGAACAAACTACTGGATACTTTTAGTAATTTTATGGAGTCCCTGGACTTGAAAATAAATACACAAAAATCTCAGGTCATGATTGTAGGGGAATACAGTAGAAAGAAAAAAACAAAAACTTTCTTTTGTTGCGGAGAAGAGGTCAAGAGGGTGCCCATTTTTACACACCTAGGGGTCCTCTTTGATGAAAGAGGGACCTGAGGCCCTCAACAAAAGCATAAAAGTAATGCGGTAGCTAGATCCACCTCAGCCCTTATGGGATTTGCAAAGCGATTGGGGGCCAGACCAATGGAGGCAATCTTAAAAGTGTATAAAGCCAAATGTTTAGCAATAGCTACTTATGGTTCTGCTATTTGGGGATATACGCCCCAAGATAGTATTCAAGTGGTTGAAAACAAATTCATAAGATCTTTATTATCAGTGCCACAGTCCACCCCTACTGTTTCCGTTCATACAGAGCTAGGGCTGGGGTATGTTACAGACTTATTGAAGATTGCCCCGTTGATCTGTTGGCTTAACCTGGCTTAACCAGGAAATCTCACTGAACCACTTGATTTTAACCACTTGGCTGCTAAGGGGTGTGCGAGGGGTTCCATTGACTTTCCATTGAAATCAATGGAAACTCCATGACGAGCTGAGCTCGTCATGAGCGTCGAAGGGGTTAAAAGATTGCTTAGCCTTGGATAGAGGCAGTAGAATTCCATGGTTGGCTTATATCAAATCAACATTTATTATATTGAGGCGCCCTGAGCTTGTATAAAGAGAGGAGATGTTGGCTGGACAAAAATCGCTTTATTAAACTTGTTTACATCAGAGAGGGAGGGGCTAGAAATTTGAAAATCTATTGTAATAACGAACTACGCACTAGTAACATCCCCCAGAGCTGAGCCCTACCTTAATTTAGTAACGAGTCCCTTCCATCGGTACCTTTTAACTAGATTTCGTTTTAATTTAATTCATTTTACACTGGGCTTCTTCCCAACCTGGGGCACTCCAGAAAACTCTAATCCCTGTAAGTGTGATAATTTTTCTGCACAAGACACTTTACATTTTATCATGTTTTGTGAGCACTATTCGTAGATTAGGAAAAAATATTTGTTGCCTATCCTGAGGGAGGCGGAATTTACACAGGTTAGGCCTGCCCTCATTTATTTGCAACTGTTAACTAGCCTCCGTGTTATATTTCACGTTGCAAGCTTTTTAGTAGCTGGAGTGCGGATTAATAAGAAGAGTTTATGAGCCCAGAATATCCCTGCCTGAATATAATTGAACTAGAGGGCAATTTTAAGACTTAGTATATGAATTAATTGTCTATTTTAAACCTTGTCCTAGATGAATTGCTGTGTTTTTAAATTTTTAAAATTTATATTGTATAATGGTTGTTGTTTATTCGAATTGATTGTACCTGTGTCTTTTTATGATTTTAATTAATTGAATAAAAGTGTTTAAACTGACTGACTGAGTCATTTGATCCTGCAGTCTGAATTGTACATATACTTAGATTTGCATCTCATTATTTGAAAAGCAATTGAATGCATGTTGGAATATTCTCATGTTGATCACTAGGTACAACAGAGACAGGGCATGAGTACCAAATCAACATAAACTGCCCTTATGTCCTGTGTCAGTTTCGAGAAGTTGCAAAACTGTGATTCAGAGTCCAGCATCATCATCGAGGCTGCCATTGGAAAGAGATGTGAGAACCTGCACTGGGAAGGTGCTGAAAAGTGGCGGTTTCAATGTGGCGATGGGATAGGATGTGATGCTGCTCTTTGCTGTGGATCTAAGCCATGCAGTAGTGGCAATTCATTGGTTCTGCTTAGGATTGCAACACAGAAAAGAGGAGACACGTCACTTCATCTGCATCCACAGTGGCTGGTAGAGCACTTAAGGCCAATTTCCAAGGTTCCATGACTGGAGTGGCACCACTTGGCAGGGTAGATTGACAGATGGCAATTTCCAGATGCAAAGTTGTTGGTAGTCTGTTACATCCTCAGGCTTCTGATCAGGAGGCCAGTCAACTAGCCCTTTAAGTCACTGTGGGTTCTGGATTCAAGAGATGCAGGTCCAATTCTTCTCATCCATGTGAGGGGAAGCAAGCAGCATGTCAGCTAGGAAAGGCAGCAGCACATCAAGATAATAGTCCTGCAGGGCAGTAACCATGCAGATTAGCAGTCCTTATGCATGTTCCTGGTCCAGGGAAGACATGGCTTGGCAGTTCCAGCTGGCCAGTTCCCATGAGGCACAGGGTCAAGACTAATTTGCATATAGCTGTGTATGAACTGGGGTGGCAAAGTGAGCTAAAGAACAATGATGGATTCAACCCAGATCTGTGACCGGAGGTGAGTGTCTGAATAGTTTCAGGGCTCTGACCATCATTTCCTTGTGTGTGCAACATTTTAAATACACATCACCCTACCCTATGGGCTACCTAGGGCTTACCTTATGGGTGACCTAAATGTAATAAAAGGGTGTTTTAAGGCTTGGCAAGGGGATTTAAATGCCAAGTAAAAATGGCAGTCAGAACTGTATTTAGGCTGCAGTGACATGCCAGCACAATAAATGGTGGAATTTAATTACAGGCCCAGGGACCTACAAGTAAATTAAATATGCCAATTGGGTATCCACCAATTTAAACATGTTTAACGGAGAGAGCACAAGCACTTTAGCACTGATTAGCAGTGGCAAAGTGCACAGAGTCCTAACGTCAACAAAAACAAATCCAGCAAAAAAGTGGAGGGCAAAGACAAAACCTTTGTGGGTGACCCTGCAGACAGGGCCAGGTTCAACAATATTCACGTCATAAAA
The DNA here is from genome assembly GCF_964261635.1 of Lissotriton helveticus. Lineage (NCBI taxonomy): Eukaryota > Metazoa > Chordata > Amphibia > Caudata > Salamandridae > Lissotriton > Lissotriton helveticus. The sequence goes on along the minus strand of NC_136060.1, from coordinate 217,121,947 downwards.
TGTCACCACAAGCAAGTGAAATAACATAGTCAAAGGTATGTAGGTACTGAGGTACTCAGGCAATTGGTGGTTTCCAAATCACAGCATTGGTGACTGCAACATTATTTTCCTATATTTACAAAACACATTTTGAATCAAAAGTACAAGGATGGTCTTCTCCAGAATTGCTAGTCACAATGGTATGTTTCCATGATTTGTTCCTGCACTTGAGGTCGCAAATCGTTACAAAATCTCACAGGGCATGGTGCCTCATTAGTCAAGGGTAAATTGTCTTTTGGGCCACTGTATCCTTTGTGAATCCTGTTAGGTGACCTTACCTATACAAGGTAGTGATGCAGGAGACCACTACCTGTGCTGCCTATTACCTTCCAACATGACAAATACTTTCTCAGGGCACCTCCTACTCTACCATTGGAACATAGGTTGCATTAAAGCCATCTCTGTTCTTGTACTAATCACAGAGGGTCACAAATAGTGACCTGCTTATTGATTATTCTTGAGCATGATTGTTCTCTGACTTGGGATGGGCAGAACTCATGGAGGTTCACTATGCGGAATTCCGTGGAGTTACATAAAAACTCGATGAGATTCTGCAGAGTTCTGCAAGTGGGCAGAGCTGGCACGTAGCACTTATGTCTAGCACTGGGAGCTTATTCCACTCTTCAAAATTAGTGGGATGCTGTTTGTTTGCTGCTATTTGAGTAGCTTTTCTACTCAAGCGGCAGCTTGATCACTGTGAGTGACATCTTTCTCGCTCCGAACGATCATCATTGCCTGTCACTGCCCAAGTTGAGAAAATCTTGCTGGGTGTCATTCTAGCACCCGAAAATCACACTTAGGGAACGGCAATTTTCACACTCCCACTTAATGTTGGCGAGATGCGAGTGAAGAAAATATCTGCCGTGTGCCGTTTGCTGGAGTTTTGCCAGAACTAAACTCTGCAAACTCTGCCGGCAGAACAAAATTTATCGCCCACCCCTATCTGTAACACACTCCTACTACAGATTTTGTGACCCACAATGAGTGCATATGTTGCATCTCAATATCATAAACAAGTTGCAAAAAGTAGGTGTGCAGTTTGTATGCTTTTTAAAAACTGTCTCTTGGAACATTAGGCCCCAAGTTTGGCATTTTGAGATGGAGAGTTATTTGGGTTTTTGCAACTATAAATCACAAATAGGCTTTCCTTTTTTCAGTTTCTATTTTACGTACATTCTGATGGGGTTTTTTCTGCGTTTTCCAGTGATTGAAATACCTTATAAAACTGTGGTTATCAGTGATTGCACATCTTCACACCATTAAAAACAATAGAAGCAATGTTTTCTGGTGTTTGCGGAATGGTTTGCTTTTATTATTATTGCTTTCAGCTCTGATACTGCATGGTATATAGACAGTGTATGTACAGTGTATATTTGATATTTGATATTTATTCATTTATATAGCGCCCAAATCACCCCGTCAGGGGTATCTCCGTGCCTGGGGAAGCGTGTTTAAGCCAGACAGACACACCTCAGAAGAGATAGGTTTTTAGCAGCTTCCTGAAATGCAGGAGGTTCTGGCATTCGCCTAGTTGGCAGGGAAGTTCGTTCCAGAGAGTGGGGGCAAGGTAGATAAACACCCTGCCACCCATGCAGTCTTTTTTAATTCTTGGTGTGCAGAGAAGTAGCTTCGATCCAGACCGAAGAGGCTTGTAGGGTGTATACCTTAACAGATTCTCGGACAGGTAGGTGGGTCCCAGCCCATTGAGAGCTTTGAAAACGGTGCAGCAGATCTTGAATTTGACTCGTTTTTTCACAGGGAGCCAATGGAGTTTGTTTAGAAGCGGTATAGAGGCCTTTCTTGGAGGGGCATTCACTACCAGTCGGGCCAAGGTGTTCTGGACTACTTGCAATTCATCCAAGGAAGCCTCATTGGCTGAAGCCAACAATGCATTGCTGTAGTCAAGTCAGCTTAGCAATAGAGCTTGCATCAGTGTTTTTCGTGTGGAGGGTGGTAAAAGAGGGAACACTCTTCCAAGAAGGCTGAATATGTGAAAACATTTTCCTGTGGTAGAGGTGGCATGTGAGGTCCAAATATATTTTTACAAATCAAACCTATTGTAGTATACAATACTTCTTTAGTGAATCTTTGCTCACGCGTCCTCGCACTTTCCTTCCCATGTAACTTTTATCTTTAAAAAGGCCCTCTCAACATTGGCACTTGAGACATACATCACCAAAACAGCCGGTACACAATTTGCTAACTCTAGCCACTGACACAGCTTTTCATGCCAATACTGGTGCACCTGAAGATTGCAAATCTCTCGGACAGGTTCTGCAAAATTTGTGTTGAACTGGATGCACATGCCGTCACAGTTATTGAAGCGATCAAAAATGAAGCAGTTCTATTCAAAGTCTAGTGAAAATTCCCCTTTACCGATGGGATCTAGAACTTGTGCAGAGTACCACAGCAAGGCTTCATTAACGTCAAATGCCCCGGTTGGTAAAGGAACAGTTCTATGCATCAAAGCAAGCCATTTCTCATGTACAATTACATTTTCTGAATTCCTTCTCAAAATTTCTTTGCTTACCAAGTGGAAAGCATTCTAACATAGAACATGTTGCAGTGCCATAGTCACTAAAAATATCGCCTAGCCTGCTCTTGAGGAGATGTTTCACATCTACACCAATTATGCTTAACCCTGTTTTATTATTTCCACTATGGCAGTCATGTTTTCCTGTAAAAATGTAGGAATGAGGTAGAGTGCACTTTTTTCACATCACTATCAGAATGCGACCGAAGATTCTCACATTTCTTGTCGTTGACATAATCACTAAGAAATGTTTTTGTAAACAATCGTCATATGGATAATATAGCATTCACGGCCTCTAGGACTGAGAACCACCAGCTAATTGGCACAGTTGGAATTACTCTTTCTTTGATGCCTCACAAACCACAAAGTGAGAAATATTTGAGTTTCAGTTCCCACACAAAAAGAAACAGCGCACCAGAATCCACTACAAACTCAATAGTGTTCTTCATTGACTCTGAAGATTGTAAAGATGCTTTCAGAATACCATCTAGAAAGTGGAATGGATCTCTTACAGGGAAGCACTACAGCGCAGGTATCGAAGCTGAATCACTGGAAATACAAACAATATCAGACCTGCATAGCTTAGGAAAAAGTGTGTAAAGTATTTAGCAGTACCAAAACAATATAAAGTCAAAAAGCAACACAACACAAATCCTGTAACCATTTTCTCAAAAGTGAGAGGCAATAGCTTTGCAACCCATGACTGATATAATTGAAGACACCAGGAAAGGTTTTGATTACATTTGGTCCCTACTGGTTTCCTATCTATCGGAAGGTGTTCCTGTGATGGCCTGTAGCCCGCGACTCAGGGCCCTTAAAATGTTCCTCATCTAATAACTCCATTCGGGCCAGCCCTCCCGTTGGTGTGGCTCTAACACGCCCTCTTACCTCAGTCTTTTTTTGTGACAAGATAGCGCCATGACATCTCAGTTTAGGTTGTGTTATTCATTTTTTCTTAGGATCACTTAAGTTTCCTTTTTAGGTTCTTCTCACGGGAGTGTGATATGTTCACACCACAAGAATGTGATAACAACGGACCACGAAAAACTGTGCCATTTGTCAAAGCTAAGCTACCATTGACCTAATGTGAAAGCTGTATCCGTCAATATCTATCTGTATACTGAAGCGAGATGCGAGATGTATTTCTGCCGTTTGTGGTCCAAGTTTTGCGCTTATTGTACTACCTGTGACAAAAATTTAATAAAACTGTGGTGCAAAGTTTGAAGGCTGTATTTGATGAAGCCTTATCAAACTCATATAGCCATTGGATAAGGTCTTTATGAAGCTGTTGATTTTGGCTTGAAAAGCTCACCACAGGACAATTTAAATGTTGAGCCTACCTAGCTCCTCTTGTTGATTGTATACTTTTTGTGCTTTTGCCCAGTAAAGATATCTTCCTTCAGAAAATGTCCCTTTTTTACCCCAAATCATCAAGTGGACCATGTCTGGAAGCTGTACCCACTGAAGTGCTTCTAATTGATGACCTTTGCTGTGATATCCTTCTGAAACGTGCTAAGTCCCAATGTTTCAGACTCTCTGTAGCAGTTCTTTATGCTTTTTTAGGTTTCCGCAACCTTAAGTGCAGCTCTTATGAACGAAGCACCCCTTCCTGCACAGATTGCCAGCAAGGCCCAGCCCAGGTCTGATTTCAAGTAGGCAGCTCGTTACTCAAGAAAAAGGGCCTCTTGTAGCTGAATGTATCCCAGTAGCCACACATGTGGTAAGGGAACTGACCCTTGTGATCAAATTCTTAATCCTGGGTAGTGGAAGTAGGCCCATCCCCTCATGTCTCCACACAGGTCACAGAGAGCAGATTTACTCCCCTTCTATTCCTCCACAGGTCCAGAATGTGTTCAGATGAGCTGGGCATGAGGTACCACTCCTGGAAACTCCATAACCAATGAGAAAAACATTCCCAGCAGCAATCCTTTCTAGCAGCACACAATGTTTGCCTAACTGCAAAGTATCACATAGTGCACTGTTGTAAGTAAACCACTTCATGACCGAGCCCTTCTGCCCTTGTTCCAGCCATGTGTTTTTTTAGGGAAATGAGCAGTACTCCCCTTCTCAGCCACAACCTAATGCTTCTGAGACCAGAACTCCCTGCCAATGGACTGGTTCCAATGTGACTACATTTGGCCTTGGGAACAAAGGTTTCCCTTCATCAGGTATCCCCCCTTTTTACTTAACACAATCCCTGTCAAATTAATGAAGCTCCCGGATCCCTCCCCAACTCCCCTTCCTGAGCTGAGAGGAATGTGTGCCTCACGCACAGGTCTTCTTGTCAACAAGCATAAGCCATTTCTGCTGCTTTGGGAAAAGGTTTCACACTTAATTAAAGAACAATACTGACTAAAGGGAGCTGTTGGCAAGTTAATGTTCATTAGCCTACAGGAGTTTCAGTCAGACAAGGTCCAACTAAATAAAAGTTACATTTACTGTATATGCATCTGAAATGTAACTTTAGTATTAAATTGGATGTTATTGAATATTGAAAAAGTAATTGTATTAACGCTGCCGCTTATCCCAAACCAACCTTAGCAAAAATAGTATTTTATTTTGTTATAGTTTTTTTTCATATCAGCTCCAGTCTTCTGTAGTGAAAATATATACTGGGAGTTAGTCACTGAGGGAACATGCCAGGATGACATTCACAGAACTCCACTTTTAAATACGAGGCACCTTACCATATTGGCTACCTGGACCTTTAATCGGGATGAACTATATTTAGAAACAGGGTTTCTTCCCGTCAAAGGTGTTGTTTTGAAAAGGTTCTCTTCTGGGATAAAAAGCTGCAGCATTCAGGCTCCACACATAGGTATAAAGCTAGATTTTTCCTTGACAGCCTAATGGATGGCACAATATGCGCTGCAGTTCACAACTTTCCATGCCATTGCTGTACATTCCCGCAACATACTGGAAAGTTAAATAAACCCATTTTACCATGATTTAAAGGTCGGAGCACAGACAATGGGGACTGTACAGAAGTGACCCAGTGTGCAGAAAAAAAACAGTAATACTGTGCAGCAACAAAATGGGGTGATTAGGCAAAACAGGAGAATTTCTCTTTATTACATATGAAAGATTTTTTTTAACTCATAAAAGCAGACAAAAAAAACATTTAAATATACACAGTTAAAATGTTAGAAAAATTCCTTGACTGGATTACAAATGATTAAAAAACTTTAGAGAAAGACTTAATCTTAGAGCAAATGGAACAAATGGATGAGATAACAATTTTATGTCAACAATTTTCTTTACATTAAAAAGTACATTAGAGCATATAAAAACAGTTTAGAATAGTCAATCACATTCAATGGCCAGACTAGAAAACCTAAAGTTAATGCTCACCAAGACAATTACCCACATTTTTGTTTGAGCCTTTTTGCCCACGCCCATCCTAGGAATTTGGCTACTGCTATTGTAACAGATGGCAAAGTACTGGAGCACATGATCCTTTCAGCTTCGGCGCTCCTGTTTGTACCTAGTAGTTTGCACATTGGGGTCAGCCAGACTCGCCTTGGGATTGCATAGGCAGGCAAAGAGCAGGTGGGCAACTGTTTCATTATGGCTTCCACAGGCAGGACAGATGTTATCACTTATGGGAGTCCACCTGGACATAAGGGACTTTAAAGGTAATGAACCTGCCCTAAGTTGAAAATAAAATTTCCTGTCTCTCGGTCTAGTGATAATATCCCAGTAGGATTCAAATCTGGGGGTAAGTTTAATTTCTAAGAAGATTCCCTCCATGGTAGATTAATCTGTGTTCCTCCAAGCATTAACAGCAGTCCACTCCCTGTATTTCTCTTTTAAAGTATTTTTAGAGGGAAAAGAGGTTTCAGTTGGATTCTCCCTTAAGGTTTTCATGCCCAAACCAACCTGGCTATTTCTAACCCCTCTCAGCCAGCCAATTTTGTGGAAACTATCAGATTTTATTACATCAAGAAAACCAGCGGCATAAGACAAGAGTTCGGGTGTCGTCCACAACCTACGCCAATATAAGATCGGACGCAGCTTGGCGACATCAGTGATGGCTTTTCTACCCAAGTCATGTCTAAGTGGCTTAAGGGGAGTGCTTTGGGGGAGATTGATAATGCTACGGAGGAACTTATTTTCAGAAAGAGTTAAGGAAGCTGCTTTCTCAAACCCCCATAAATCAGTGCCATAACGTGCAGAGCTAACAGCTTTAGATTCATAAACTTGGAGAACTGGTCTAATCGGTTTTGTTAGCCACCTTTTATGCTCCAGCCTTAAAGCTCCCATACTTTGTCGGTGTTTCAGATCAGTTATGTCTATATCAGTGTCCCACTTAAGGTTCTTCTCTAGATGAATGCCCAAGTAGGTAAAAACCCTGACCAATTCAAGTGGTTGTTTATTCATAAAAACATTCCCATTAAAACTTTGATGCGGATTAAAAGCCGTGAATTTTGCTTTTGCTACATTAACTTTCAGGCCTTGAGCAGCACAAAAATCTTCAAAAATTAATAACGCTCTCTGGAGGCAACTAGGAGTCTTAGAAATAATTAATGTGTCATCCGCAAACTTTAAAATCGGAATTTTTACACCTGCTTGAGAATGGGCGTCTGTGTTTACTGGCAACAAACGGTCCACTATTCCATTAATATACAGAGAAAATAACGTTGGTGACATGGCACAGCCTTGCCGTACCCCTCGTTTAACCTGGAACTGGGTGGTAACCATACCCTGCCCCCTCCCCATCGGATTCTAGCGCAGCCTCATTATTAAAGTTAGAATCTCAACAGAAAGACCTTGATCCCTCAACGTCACCCACAAATGGGAACGGGGGACAAGGTCAAAATCTGCACGTTGCTGAAGCCGCTGGAAAATTAAGGAAGATCGTGTGACTTGAGCCTCGTCCGAGACACATACCATATTCATTCAATATATCTTTCTGGGCGGACACAGTGAAAATACTAAGATTTCCCGAGACTTGATCCGAGATGGTGGCACCTACCCCACCCTTTTGGGTGGTTGTGTGGGTTGGCCGATAATATTTGCCCTAGATTGGGCCAGGGCCCTGAAAACTAGAGTACCCATGTCCTGATGAAGCCTATATAATCTGGCTGAAACGCGACCGCGACTGCGTCAACACCTTTGGCTTTGAATGGAGTCCCTTAGTTAAATTCAAGAAAGATTTGATTTTCTCATTGATGCACCTACGCAAATATAGGCTGGGTATATGTGTTAACCCCCTGGTGCTTTTCATTTGGGACTACCTTTTAGTTGTATACTCCACTATACTGTTAGAGGAGGTACATATGTAAATTGGTGTGTATATATATAATTATATATATTTTTTCTCTTGAGGGTACATAGAAGTGTTTTGATATTGTATATGTTTTGTATATGTGTATAGAATGTACATGTGATGTGTTGTATATAAATAGTTGTCTGTTGTGCCTCTCTGGCTGTCCGCCCATATATGTGTATATGAACTCATAGATATTCTTCCTTGATTTAATTTGTTAATCACAAGATAATTAATTGTCTCTTGTTTGATAATTAAAAGTGGATTAATCCCTTCAGTACCTTTTCTCTCTACTTTTTCATCCTTGGATGTCTCCTGCTCAGGTACGGGAGGATCAGGTGGGCAGAACCCCTAACCATTTTTTCTAGTCGTAGGTCAACAAAGGCAGCATAAAGGCTGCCCTTGCCCAATGTCACAGTCTTCCAGTATAAGAGGGTAAAATGAAAGACTTTGTCAATGGTGCTAGTGTATTTGTGAAAGCCTGCTTGAAAAGGGGACAACATACTACTCTCCTCGATCCAAACAAAAATGTTATTCAAGATCATCCTCCCAATTACCATTTGGATCATGTCTATCAAGCACCCTGGGGCGTTGCGTTTGCCATCACCAGAAAATATGGATGTATGACATTACAACGCATGCTTTTACCACGCATGCCTTTACAACGCGGTATTTACAACGAATAACTTTACAACGCATAGTGCTTTGGGGCGCTGGATAGTGAATAGTTTAATTTACTATTCCAACTCCAGTCCCCGTGGATAGTAGAGAAGGTGTTGGATAGTAAATTAAATCTATTCCCTATCCTAGAGCGCCCCCCAGAGCAATGCGTTGTAATGGTTTGCGTTGTAAAAGTTGCGTCGTAAAGGCACTGCGTCGTAAAAGTTGCGTTGTGACGGATGTTTCCCGAAAATATCTACCCCATCGTGTTATGTCGTAGAGAAACACATCCACAGGGACACCATCGGGTCCCAGCGCTCTACCTCCAGCCACTGCACTATGGGCTGTTAAAACATCTTTATCGTTGAAAGCCTCATCCATATAAAAAACATAACTAACTTGTTCCATTTGATCCTCTAGAGGGTTACGCGCATATTGGGGCCTAAAGTAATTAACCCATCCTTCTTGAGAGACATGATTAAGGGGCTGATCTGGTTGACCCCCTCTGCCCACTTTATGATATTTCAAAATAATTTGGTATTATTCTGCAAGCTGGCTTCTTTAAGGTCCTGCCATCTAAGCTCATCCCATACGCAATTGGCTTTATGGATAGCTTTTTTGTATTCATATCTTGCTCTGCAGATATCCTTTTCCCCACCCCTGATAGCATTACCAAGGGTGATTCAAGCTTGCCTACATTCATTGTTGTACCACTTCAGGTGTTTGGAGTCAGCCAATTTCTGAGTTCTGCTAGGCTTAATGAAGTGGCTACTTATGCGGCTAAATAAACTGTCATGTATCTGTGTCACATGTCCCGGATCACAACCAGAACACAGGACTTGCTCGATCTCCAGCACAGTTCTGTCAACGTCTACAGTAATGTTCATTTAGGCCGACGCATATCATTGGCAAGGACAGCGTCCGGGGCACAAAATTCAATGTCCCCCGTCTGTAGTTGCTCCGACACCCACCATCCGTGGCTGAGACACAGGGGGTTGTGATCGCTTTCCAGGCGATCCATTACCACCATATCGATAATCGTGTGCCAGATCTTCAAGCCACAGAGGATATAATCAATCCTAATTCTGCTGTATCCCTTGTTAAATGTAGCAGCCCCAGATCTATCATGTGGTGTCCTACCATTAAGGGCCCTAAGTCCCCTTTCATAACAGATAGTATTAATCTGAATAACGACATCTGTCCATTTCTGTACAGGTCGAGTTCCAATTTTGGTACTCCCCATAGGCTATCCCCGTCATCAGTGAGGTGCCAATCGGGAGTAGCAAGCGGCTCGAAAGTTGAATTTAAGTCATCCACAACAATCACACTACTATCCATCGAGCGCTTGAGGAGGCTGTCCAAAGCTGCTATAACTTGGGACTTCCCCCCCGATCTCCCCTCACATAGACATTATAAATGTCCAGAAGTCCTACAGGGCCCAAGTCTAGCCTTACCACCTGCATATCACTACTCTCAGTAGACAATTGTATAATACTCAATGCCAATGCTTGGCGAATCCATATAGTAAGGCCACCCATTGGGTGGCCTTTGGGACCTTTAAGTGCGGGAACAAGGAAGTTTAGGTACCCTGCACAAAATTGCGGCTCAAGGAGCCAGGTTTCTTGAAAGGTAAAGATATCAAACTCCTTAACAAATGCGAGCCAATCTAGTAATGATATTTTGGAGCCCAGACCTGCAATATTCCACAACATAAATGAACCCCTTCTAGGGGCATAACCTGAATGTATTAGTTCCTTACCTTGCCTTGGGTTATTGGCCATGTCATGTTTCTGTGATCCAGGACCAGGGGCATCGATAGATTGAATTGTGATAGGAGATCTCACCTCTAAGAGACCACTAGCAATATCACTGGTGTCTGCCTGGGAGCTACCTAAACAAACGGCCAAACCATCAACCACACAAGTACCAGCCCCTTGCAGATATCTCATTCCGGGAATATGACTGGCACTATCAATACGATCAGGGCCGCCCTTTACACTATCACTGCACAGACCTTGCACATGTACAATCGAGAGCCAATCGATATTTTCCAATCCAGAGCTTCCAGCACGACCCCGTGGCCACTGCCCAGGGTGATGGTGCACCTAAGGGCCGGGTGGGGCCTTCCTTAGCTGAATATGTGAATGGGCAGGGGGACTGGTTCTAAATTCAAGGGCAAATAGATTTTCGGCCATTTCCTCTGATCTGAGTGTCAGTTCAATACAATCGAATTGTTCAGTGGCCGAAGTCAGCCTGCTCACCTTAGAGATATCATCCCTTATTACCGACCGACACCCTCTAATATGACGTAGCCAATGAATGGTTTTATTGGTCAGGGAGTCGGCACTCTCATTACATCTCGTTGGCGCTAGCTTGGGGACGTTAGTCATATAGATTTTGTTAGTACTCTGTACTATGCTTGATTTCGATCCCCCCTCTTATCTTGGAATGTATCTTGATTGGTGACCATTGTGGAAGTATTCCACCTCACACTAGGTACCGGATACTCTCTCTCCTTGGTCTTTGGAGGATGGATTAAGCTGTTTTTATTGATCTTATTAGGCAGTGGGGGTCTGTTTTATACATAGGAAATGGGCGAGGATTTTCCAAATTTAGCCACCTCACTATAAGAGGTGGCAGCTTTACATCTATGATCCACTTTTCCAATTGTCGTCGGTTTCACCAGATGATGTCCTTGAATATATGGCGACTCCACCACTGAGCGGAAATGGCAGTAGCTATGTCTGGTGCGGAGGATGGGTTCAGTTATGTTTCTACGATGAAGAGCATGCCTGGAGCATGATGATATAGTTGGACTCATATCTCCATTGGTTGTTTTTTAAGCAATTGGGTGTTCAGGAACATGCACGTTCATGTGGAATGATGTATGGTGGTGACTGTTTAGTGTGTGTCTGATCAGGTGTGGTCTGGGAGTTGCGAGGGCTGGGGGAGCGATAGCGCATAAGAACTTGCAGATGAAAGCACTTCCTATCTTGTACATTAAAATGCGGCAACAGTGCATCAAGTGGTGGCCTGGGTAGAGGGTTTAGAGGGATGCAGCAGAGTACCAGTGTATAAGAGGAGGTCCAGGGGTCCTGGTGCTAGGAGCATTCCAGCCATGGATGAACCCAGAAATATGTGCCTTTGGTGAGTCAGAGGCATGTCTGCTGCATGCAGCTGCACTGTGGCAGCCACTATGAAGGTTCTGGAAGAGGAAGGAGTGCAGGGGGAAATAAGCTGGAAGTGAGAAAGCAAAAACAGATAAGACCAGACAGAGAAAATGATAGCACACAGATGGAGCAACAGACACAAGGAGTCACAAATAAAGGAAAACAAATTAAGCAGAAAACAGGCAAAATAAGACACCATAGGTGAATAAGGGGCAAAGCTAGATGGAAAACCAGTAAAACGAAGCACAAAACAGGTAACAAAGCAGATTTATTTATTTATTGCCATTTATAAAGCGCGACAAATACCCGCAGGCGTCTTGGCGCTAGTTAATTTGCATACTTCAGATCGATGTTAAAGTGCTCCAACAGGTTACCTACGTTTGTTAAAAGTTATTGGGTGAACAGCCACGTCTTAAGTCTCTTACGAAACTGGAGGAGTGTAGAGCAAGTTCTGATGTCCTGGGGCAGAGTATTCCAAAGTTTTGGGGCAGCGAGAGCAGAGCTAAAGAGGCCCAAAATGGGTCCAAGAGGAGAGGAAAAAGAGGCAGAAAAAAGTTAAAAAGAGCAAAGAAAAAGAGATAAAAGAGTCTGAAATATGCCGAGAGAGTCGACAAACAGAGCAAAGAGCCAAAATAAAGTTTGGGGCAGAGTAGAGCAGGCAGAAGAGACACTGAGCTGGGTGATAAAAAGCAAAGCAGACATCAGAGTGCACAAATCAGTGTCAGAGAGAGAAAGAGAGAGGAGAGAGTGAGAGAGAGAGAGAGAGAGAGAAAGAGGGGGGGCAGAGAGAGACAGAGAAGGGGTGAACAGGAGAGGAGCAAGGCAGGAGCCTTCAGGTGATGCAACAGGTGTGAAGGAAAGTCCTGAGGCTAGAATTGTGCACTGGGAAGATGCTTTTATTAAGGACTTGAAATTCTTTCTCCATGTGCATGAATAAGCTATTACCTTCCTTAGGCCTTTGGCACATGTTTCAGTTCCAGCGATTCAGATAAAGTCTGGAGACACCTCCCCACTATCCTTTACTATGCAGCTGGGCATTCTCTTGCCAAACATCAATCAATCAATAAATCAATAAATTGTTTATAAAGTGTGACTACTCACCCGTAAAGGTCTAAAGGGGCTGGGGGAGGGGTGCAGGTTCCAGTCCATCATGGAGGGGGTCTGTCGAAGAGCCAGGTTTTGAGGTTTCTTGTGAAGATGGATGTATTCACTTCTTATGCCACATTTAGCTTTTTCCTTTTAGGGCGAGGTACAACAGCTTTGCAAGAATTTACTCAGAGCTGATTGGGGATAAACCTTTAGGCAACTTACCTAATGTTCTTGACTTTGCCCACTTAGTTACAACTACAGAATGGATCCATAATTATTCCGCACATGTGTTTTACCATAAATGCATAGTGCAGTATATTATGCTGTGTGCCAGATCTCTGTGTTGCTATATTTATCGCTCTTTCTCACCCATCTTTATCCACAGCCAGTATTAAGGACCTAAAAAGAAAAAAACTGTCATCACTTCTGGACACATATTGCCCCGTCCCATTAGGGTCAGTGTTGCTTTAAGGCTTGTGAACCCTTCCATTCAAAGTAAAGAAATGTCATTGAATCAGTTAACTGATAGTTGTGGTGGGGGAGGAGTGGCAGGGGAGGAAGTTAATTGTTCAGAGATGACATTGAAGCTTGTCAGGTGGTCAAATCTCGGTAGAATAAAAGTACCTTGATCCTGGTCACAACAGGGAGAAGCGGAATGCAGTCGGGGATTGTGTTGGTGTCAATACCGCAGTTGCGGTGACATGTCGATTTTCTCCATGCACTTATCCTCTTGGCTATGATTTTATCCCGCCTGGACTACGGCAATGGCCTGTATGTAGGTATTCTGGCTTACGAACTTCGGCGCCTACAATTAATCCAGAACCAAGCAGCACGTCTTATCTACTGGCTTCCTAAGTCCCATCGAGTTACCCCTTTGCTAAAAACTCTTCATTGGCTGCCCATCCTGGAACGATCTTTATTCAAGTTGGGCTGCCTGATTTTTATGGCCCTGGCTGGCACTGCTCCAGTCTTCATCAACTCGATGATCAGTGCCTACGTTCCTAGCAGATGCCTTCGTTCCTCCACTCAGTCCCTCCTGAGCGTTCCTCGCTTTCGGAGGAAAAAATTTGGAGGCATGAGGTTTTCCACCCTTGCCTCCCATTTCTGGAATGCCCTTCCCTTTTCCATCAGGTCCACCCCCACCTATATGGACTTTCGTAAAGCCCTAAAAACTCATCTTTTCTCCCAAGCATTTCCGTTGCAGTAACCCTCCTGTTGCCCCTCAGTTCTGTCATTCTTCAGCGCCAAGAAACCGTATGGTGTTAGAGCGCTTTATAAAACTTTTCAACTTCAACAATGGTGATGTGCTGGTTCTAAAGACAAAGCTCCGCATTCACGATGCGTTGGTTCTGAAGATGAAGCATCTGTTCCAATGGTATTGTGCTGGTTCCAAGTGCGATGTGCCGGTTCTGTTCCCGCAACAGCAGTGATTCCTCAATTTTGCTCATGCAGCAGAAGATGTGTTGGTACCACTAGAGCAAGCACCTGAATCCACTTCCAGTGGACCAGGCACTAGAGTAAGGGGTAAGCCTTTGAAATCCCTGAGTCTTTAAAAGAAGAGGCATGCCAGCATGCCCTTGAAGATCATTTTTGGTTCAAGTAAGAGTCCAGTTCTTCCTCAACATGGCAGAGATTAGCAAGCGGCAGGGCAACAGAAAAGCAGTTCTCCCAAGGCAGTAGTCCAGCAATTTGGCAGTCCTTGTAGCAACACAGCAGACCCTCCTTCTGCTAGAATTTCTTCACAGGTCCAGGAGCATATGATTTGGTGGAGTCAGAGACCCAGTACAGATTCCCCGTTGTGACTTTGAAGTGAAGGTGACTTCAAAGAGGGGCTTTAAATTACACAGAGGTCCTCCCTCCCAGCTCCAGCTCCTGACTCACTACAGGGGAGCATGCAGCACCTTGTGGGGGACACTGACTAGGCAGGTGTACGTGTCAGCTCCTCCCTCCCATCCTTCCCAGGATGACCAATTATGATGTGGATGGCTACTCAGTCATGCCTAACCAAACATTCCTTTGTGTGTGGCTGCCTAGAGGGAATTCACGAGTCCAGCTGTCACCCTCCCGAATGTTCATCGGAAGCAGGCTGCAGGCACATTGAGCTAAGAGCAGAGAAATGCCATCTTTCTAAAAGTGGAATTTCTAAAATAGTGACAATACATTCAGCAAAGAAGATTTATCATTACCATTCCAATGATAAGAAACGTGACAGAGCTATTCCTTCTCAATCAGGATTCACAGTGTATAAGTGTAATATGGATTTCCCAATGTGAACCTATGAGAGAGGCAGACCTCACAGTAGTGAAAGAAGAATTTGGGTAGTTTTCACTACCAGGAAATGGAAATTTAAAAGTGTATGTCCTACTTTCTATGTACACCATATTTGCTACCTAGGGCCTATGTTAGTTGTTACCTATATGTAATAAAATGGGAGTTTAAGGCTTTACAAGGGCTTTTAAATGTCAAGTAGACATGGCAATACAAATGCCCTCACAGGCTCTGAGACATGTTCAAAGTGCTACTTGAGTAGGTGGCACAATCAACGATGCATGCCCACTAGTAGAATTTAATTTATATGCCCTGGGCACACGTAGTGGACTCTGATATAGACTTATAGATACATTAAATATCCATTTTGTGGATAGTCAAGCAAACCATGTTTTAGGGGAAAAACACATCCAATTAACACTGGTTGGCTGTGGTAAAATGCTCAGAGTCTTAAGTCCCACAAAAACAAATTAGCAAAATGATGAGGCAACAAGCAAAAGCATTTATGAAAGACACCTCCGAGGCTGGCAGGTCTAACACTAACATTTCATTATTTAGCATTAGACAGTAAGCAATTGTAAATCTGGCATTTTACTTCCAAAATGTGAATTCTCGGTTTCTTTCCAAGTACAGGCCTGCCCTGCAACATGGCTGTCTTTAAAAACATGTTCCACTTTTTGCTCCAGATTTAATTAAACAATTCTGCAAAATAATATTTGAAATTTGGCTTGTGTGCATATTCCCTCATCTGGAGCGATATTACTTTAGATTTAGCAAAGAATTAAGGGTGCCAATTCAATTGCGAAATCATTTTTAATTTTTAAGAACAATTCCTTTGAATTTGAGAGCATTTAAGAAGTCACAAAGACCAGAGATCAAACATCTAATAGTCCTGGATAGAAAAAAGTAATGTTAAATACATCAAAAAGATAGCTTTCCTATAACGGGAAATATGCCTTCCTTACTCTTTACAAAACCCAAAACAAACTAAAATAGTTTTAGATAGATAAGTCTTTGACGGTGAAAATGTCAGACGAGGTGAGTTGATTCCCCTATTTTACTTAATTTATGTTGTGAATTTTAGCCCTGTAACATGCCAATAATGTAAGAGAATTGGCACTGGAAAAAATAGATTTATAAATAAATGATTGTCTTTAAAATGTTGCCCAAGCGACTTTTTTTGCTGTGCATGAAGCAAAAACCTGTCAATTTAAGGAAAACCTCAGATTGTGTTATCTTTCCGCTGACAGAACCTGTACAAACAAGCCGTATTTCAGAGCGCCTCTTTCAGGAAAAAACACAGACTTATGAATGAAGCTTAGTTTGAATTGCTTCAGCACTCGAAGATTTTTTGTGGGTCCCAAAGAGAATTAAAATCCAATTGATTGAACAACGATTCTTTAATTGTACCTCTGGAGGATGCTCCCTATACCACTGTAAGAAGCAGTTTCTCTTTCAGTGAAGCTTGCTAAGCAGGCGGGGTGACATTCTCCTGGGAAGGCCATTGCACTTGGTCTGAGTAAAGAATGTTTTCTATTATGGTGCATTGACCTCGGCAAAGACACTTGCTTGTGAATTTAGCCAGAGATCGAATGATTGCTACGATCGTTCCTCAGGCACACAAACACAAAGAAACAATGAAGCTATGTGAAATCAAGCTATGATAAAGCGATGTTATTTTTATAAATTAGAAACTTCCACTAATCAGAGTATATCAACTTAGCCTTGACATATGGCTTAGAGTTATTTTGCAAATATTAGTCAAAAAAGTATGCTCGATTAATATGTCATTTTACAGTCTAGGATATTGCAGTGTACATAGCGAAATGCTGCTCTGTGCATCGATAAAAATGTCAGAAAATGCAAAACATTCCCTTTCTATCATATTGGAACCGATGTACAATCTTGGGTGGCATCGGAAAAGCCGTTTGTGCTGTGACTAAAGATTATTTTTGCTCTGTGATGGATGTGCTTTTATTATGACTTACTGAACCCCACCTAACTAATAGTACAAAGGCATCAATTGTGTTTGTAAATTCTTTAGATTGTCTTCCAACTGCAGGCCAGCAGATTCCCATTTCTGCATTTCCATTGGCAGAATGGTAGGTTAGCAACCCTACGTCTTTAAAGGACAGAACCTGCCACATATAAAGACCGGTGATGTTATTAAGATGGGTGGTTAGCGGAGATTGCAAATAAACCACAGAAGAGTGAAACTGAAATGAATGAAGAGCTTCCAAGATGAGTCACTCTTGTTTATAAAAGAACTCTCACTCACCAACCTAGCAGGTGACATGCTTCATCATTGGGTTCCCACCAGAGAGGTCAAGTACCTCTCTGATGTGCTACGACGCCTGACTACATCGGAGCGGGTTTTTAAAATAAGTGAGTGGCGTTTCCTATAAGGAACTTGAGACATAGGTTTATGGGATACTTGTGAAAGATCGGTTTAGATTATAATAAGTGGTATGCTTTTGATAAAGTTAGTGCATCTTGTACTCACAATGGGCTCAGTGTTTTTAATGAAAAGAGTACTTGACAGTAAAATAAGGGGACGATTAACGGTAAACATACTGGGGCAGATTTATGTTAACTGGCGCATCCCCAGGGATGCGCCAGTTAATGTGCGCCACAGTGCACCACAGCTCCGCCACCCATGGTGCGCCGCATTTACAATGCGGCGCACCATGGGGCAAAAACGGCAGAGATGCGTGACGCATCTGTGCCGTAAAGGCGGCGCATTGCTGGAGTTGCGTCGCAAGCGCGACGCAGCTCCAGCAAGGCTCGGGGGTGCCCTATCTGACCAATGCTGCATCAAGACCTACGCCTGCTTCAAGCAGGCGCAGGCTTTTGACGCAGCATTGGCCTGAAAGTGACTGAGTGAAATCTTATAGATTTCACTCAGCCACTTTTGCGAGGCGCACCTGCCCCGGAACGCCCACCCTGCGCCGGAACACCCACAAGCGGCGCAGGGCTTTACAATGTGACGCATCTGCCTAGATGCGTCACGTTGTAAATCGTTCATAGGGATGCGCCACGTTTACGCCGCCTTGCGTGACGCAACAGCGGCGTAAACGTGGTGCAAGGTCCTCATAAATCTGCCCCACTCTGTTTTGGAATAGGAAACTGCAGCCAGGAGAGGCTTATAGGCATCGCACGAATTTGGATTATATTGTTTGATCTACAGACATTACTTTGCTGAGTAATATCTAGAGTTGTATGAGATGGTAGAGATCATAAATTAATATAAGCCTTAGTAATGGGAATACTATTATATATTTCTCTGGAGTGATTGTATTGAAATTTAATTGAAACATCAAGGAACATAAGAGCTGTTAAGGTGAGCTGGACATATGAGAGAATTTATATTCTGTTTCTTGGTGGTTGTTTTGTTCACGCTGTCCTGCATGATCACATATTTGGACTTTGCTATTGAGTGTTGGTATTGAATAGATAATAATGAATTTTTTTTAATAATGTGGTTTTAAAAGCATTATTGATCTAGTTTGCTAGTGACTGGTGGTTGGGTCTTTACTATACACCAAAAATTCCTTTTGTTTGGTGAATTTTTATGATTGGGGAATTTTGGTTATTCTTGATCTCGGATTCTCTTTTTTCACTTTTTCTTAATTTTTCTTTTGTTACTTTCTCATGGTGGAGGGTAGGCCTAGTCCCATAATGAGAAATTTGTAAATATGGTAATTGGTTATTTGTTTATTTACAGCCCTGATGAAGTATTTTGGAACAATATTCCAATGACGAAACGCGCATGTTGGCTGTTTTTGTAACAAGTGACAGCTGTCTTATTTGATATGGAACCTGTGTTTTAACAAGTCTTCAAAATTGAAAATCTGAAAAATATGGGAATAAAGACTACGAATTGAATTTGGATTTTATCGAACATTGGTTTATGGATCATTACTGAGAAAACGTATTCACTGTAATATATAGATATTTGTGTTATTGCTCAGGGAATCCGAACAAAAAAACTTTGTATTTCAACAATTGTGAGCAATTGTGATCCAACAGCACAGGGTGGTGGCTGTTTTGGGTTCCCTTGATTGCAAACTTTAGTATTAGGTTTCTAGAAAATATTTGTTCATCAGACCTAGCGCATTCTATACCTCACCACCTAACTGGAGAAAAATAGTTTTTTAAAATATGTTTGTGGAGGTGCAAGGGTTGATGGTGCAAACAAGGTTAAAATCGCCTTTACTTGTCCTATAGTATTTAATAGTGGAGAAGTAAGGCAAGAGTAAAAAATGTAGTGAGGTGGGTGTTTTAAAAACTGGATAAATTGACCAGTCACATCCCAAAGTGATAATGAAGTGTGGTCTATGTGTTTCAGCCTCCTAACACCCATAGCAAGGCTTTCTTCCGGGACCAAGTGTCACAGCAGTATGCACACCCTAAGGTGCACTCTGACCTGTGACATAAAAACCGCACAACTCACGGTTACCGGGGGGCCTTCAAAATTGTTGAAGGATCCTCTGGGTCCTGTTGTCGGGAAGATCCATGTGCCATGCAGGCGTCTGGCTTTGGAGTATGTGTGACTAAAAGCAACCATCCCCCACTAGGATCCATGATCTAACAGGTATCTACCACCTTATAGTCACGTTGCCTTCTAGAATTTTGAAGGAAGACATTCTTGGGGGCCAAATACCTCACCTGTTATCTCCAGTAAGTCCCACACATCAGGATTGCTAAGAGGTCTTCAGAGGCCACACACGCTTTCTCCATCACTCTGCAAATATGGTGTGTGGTGCATCACTGGTTGGGGGATGAAGTCCAACTTACTCCTGAGGGACCTTGGGGGTCAAGAAGCCCTCTTGGTACCTCCTGTAAGTCCTACACAATGGGATTCCTGAGAGCTGGTCAGAAGCCAAGCCCTCATTATCCATCAATCTGCAAAAGTGACAACTTGTTAAGAAACCATAGAAATTCACTGAAAAACGCAAAGATTATAGGGCTGTTATAGTTAGGAATTAACATTAAAAAAAACTTATAAATTCAGTGAAAAAGCAAAGGTTACAGGGACGTTATAGTTAGAAAATTAAATTAAAAAACCTTAGAAATTCACTGAAAAAACCAAAGGTTATAGAGACGTTATAGTTAGGCTCAGGTGTCACTCATGCAAAACCAGAGAAATTCAGCTGTTATGGTTAGTGAGCCAACTATAACGCATGCCCCCGCAATGCACTGCTTATGACCTCACATATTACATATCTCATGACATGGTCAGTGACATCACTGTTGACATCACTGATGATATTATCCACAGAATGTCTGATACACCCACTCACACACTCAATATAACTGTTCATGCAACCACTCTAACTTTCACTGTACCATTCTCAAAATCATTGACCCACCCATACCAGTACTTATACACCCACTCACTGATTAATAAATCTACACATACATCCACTCAGTCTAACATACAGCAACTCATACAGCCGCTCACTCCCCCTTATAATCAATCCCACTTACTCACCTATACAGTTATACACACATACTCACTCACCTATACAGTTAGTGATTCAAGCACACACTCATACAGCCAATCTCACAATCACTCACTCACTCATACATACAGTCACACATATGCTCCAACTCTCACCTATACTGCCTTTCACATATGCAGTTACTCATGATATACCACTGACACAGCCATTCTCTCACCAACACATCCATACACACTTTCAGTCACCCATACAGCCCCACACAGATGCATTCACTAACCCATACAGCCAATGACTTAACCACTCACTCACCCCTGTAGGCACTCACTGAACCACACAGACATTCATATACCCATACAGGTACTCAGAGAACCAATCAATCACCCTCAAGCGTCTCCGCACAGCCCCAGGGACCACCACCTCCCTGGGGATTTAATATTGTTGTAGGGGAGTCATGGAGCCCCCCTCATGGAGCAATGAAGTCCCTGGGCACCACCATCCCCTAGGGCCTTCTCCAGCAATGTTCCAGTGTGCCCAACCCCGGGACATTGCAGTTTGCTATGGCAGGAGTAGTGATCCCACCATGCCATAGCAAACTCTGTTTCACTTCATGAACGTGAGAGCATTGAAGTAGAATTGCTTTTGGGCAAAGGGAGCTGTATGTTTGCTGCTCCTGCCTTTTTTTTTTTTAAATAAAAAAATGTCCAGGCCCTAGAGGATGGGTCCATATGGCCAAAGTTGGCCTCAAGAGGGGACTGCACCCCCCCACCTTTATATTTCACTATAAATAAAATAAAAGTGTAAGGCCCTGGGGGATGGGGTCCTCAGGACCCAATTGTTTTAAGGGAAGGGGGGGCACACAGCCACACTTCCTAAAATAAAAAGGCGCTGGGCAACTAGCCAGAGGCCAGCCCCCTTTTTCCAGTACTCTGCAAACATGCCTCCTGGCTTGCTCTTGGTTGGGGGATGAAGTCCCCAGCACTGCTGAGGTTCCTTAGGGGCCAACTAGTCCACCTGTTGTCTCCAGTAAGCCCCACACAGTGGGATAGCGGAGAGGTGGTCAGAGGCCATGCACCTTTTTACACCACTCTGCAAATACACCTCTTCATGCACTGCTGGTTGGGAGATGAGGTTCCTTTCCTGAGGACCTTAGGACTAAAGTGGACTTTATCCCCCAAGCAGCTGTGCATTTCTAGAGTGGTGGAGAAAGGGGGGAGCGTGGCCTTGGACCACCTCACAGCAATCTAGCTGTGTGGGGCTTAATAAAGGTAACAGGAGGTGTAGTTGTCCCCCAGGGACCCTCAGCAGGCAAAAGGACTTCATGCCCCAACCAAGAGCGCACCAGGAGGCACGTTTGCAGAGTGGAAGAGAAAGGGGGCATGTCCTGCGTCCACCTCTCAGCAATCCCACTGTGTGTGGCTTACTGGATGCAACAGGTAGGCTATTTGGCCCCTTAGGACTGCCAGCAGCAAAGTAAAATTCCTCCACCAACCAAGAGCATGCCAGGTACTGCCTTTGCAGACTTGTGGACAAAGGGCATGCTATCAGAACACAGCAATCCTGCTGGATGGTACTTACTGGAGGTAAGTCCTTGGGGGCCAACTATGCCTCCTGTTACTTCCAGTAAGTCTTGCACAGTGAGATTGCTAAGGGATTTTCAGAGGACATGCTCCCTTTGTCCACCATTTCTGGTGCCCTACTGGTTGGGGGATGTAGTCCACTTTACTCCAGAGGGATCTTAGGGTCCAAAGACCCTCCTGGGACCTCCTGTAAGTCTTAGGCATCGGAATTCCTTAGAGCTGGTTGGAGGCAGACCCCTTTCTCCAACATTCGGGAAACTGAACCAGAGAAATTCAGCCGTTATATGTAGCTGAGCTAACTATAACTCCCCAGAAATGCACTGCTTCTGACCTCACATATTACATCACTCATGACATGGTCAGTGGCATCCCTGATGCCATCACTGATGACATCTCAAATGACATCAGTGATGACATCATCCACAGCATGTCTGACACACCCACTCACACCCCTATAGAATATTTTGTACACCCACTGCTGCTCCCAAAACAACCATTCACAAACACATTCACAGAGCCCTACCAGTGCTTACACACCCACTCACTGATTCATTGATCTATATACACATTCACTAGTTCGCTCATACTGCAACTCACAGACACACTCACTCAATAATATGGCCATTGAAATATCCACTCATACAGCCACACACTGAGTGAGTCTCCCATAGAACTACTCACACACTTAGACACTCACCCATACAGTCAATCATACAGCCACTTACTCACCCAGTTAAACAACCACCCACTTACCTACTCACTTACTTACTCACACAAATAGTAACACATACTCATTCAGCAGTACAGTCACTGACAGAAGAATGCACTCATCTATGCATGGATGCATTTTAGTTCTCCTGAGGCGGAAGCCGGGAGTGTGTTTTATTACTTTTTAAATATTTGAGAGTCACGTATTGCCTGTTGTACTACCTACCTCACTCCCCCTCCTGGCACTTTGGTTCTGGGCACTAGTCTCATCTCGGTCAAGCTGCGCAGCGGAGTTCAGCGCTGCCGCCATTCCGACGTTCATTGAGGCCACGCCCCCTTCTTGAGGCCACGCCCCCTTCTTGCGGCCACGCCCATTGCCAAGCATACATAAGACGCTGAGTACAAGCGCCGGTTGATGCATTTTAGTTCTCCTGAGGCGGAAGCCGGGAGTGTGTTTTATTACTTTTTAAATATTTGAGAGTCACGTATTGCCTCTTGTACTACCTACCTCACTCCCCCTCCTGGCACTTTGGTTCTGGGCACTAGTCTCATCTCGGTCAGGCTGCGCAGCGGAGTTCAGCGCTGCCGCCATTCCGGCGTTCATTGAGGCCACGCCCCTTCTTGAGGCCACGCCCCCTTCTTGAGGCCACGCCCACCTACCTTTTGTCATCCGCAACTATAAATCATGTGCTTCTTTCGGAAGCGCAGCGGACGAGCGCAGCGGGAGCGCCGTTTGCGCGCCGAAGGCGCGCCTAAGGCAAGCCCGTCTGCGCCCGTCCGCGCCAAGGTAGCGCCGTGCGCCAGCTATGCTGCCTGTTTCGGTCTACCTGACCCTGTACAGTTGCCTCCTGGCCCCCCTTACTCAAGAGAGGCGCTTCTTCTTATTGGGGAGCACTTTGCGGACAAAGGTACAGTTGCTTTGTCACACACGGCACTTCCACGAGTCGACTTTCTGAGTAATGGTCTTTTAAAATGTGGGCTTTTGAATGTGAGGTCTTTACCTAGGCACAGCACCGAGATCCAGCTCCTGATTGAAACACATGAACTAGACATTCTTTTCATGACGGAGACTTGGACTCGTCTTGATTGTGCGGTGGACCCTGGATTTGCCTGTCCTCCTGGGTTTAAATTTCTTCACTCTCCTAGATCAAGTGGAAGAGGTGGGGGGGTCGGCGTCATCTTCAGTGCGTCCTGTAGTATTAAGGTTGTGGTTTTAGGCCCTATTGCGGGCACAGAGCTTCTTGGCTTATCCATTCTTGCCCACTCGGGCACGGCCGTTACGGGGGTAGTTTGCTATCGCCCGCCTGGGACGTTTAGCCTTCAACAGCAACAAGACTTGCTGACTACCCTCACCGACATTGCCTCCTCCCACCATAAGTTGATCATCCTTGGGGACTTTAATCTCTGGCGCAACGGCGCCCTTGACTCAGGTCTTGGCAACTTATTCCAAACTTGCGAAAGTTTCGGCTTTCACCAGCTGGTGACCGGGGCTACTCATAAACCTGGACACCTCTTAGATTTGCTGTTTGCCGCCACGGACTTGGTGTTGATGGGTAAAACCTTACCTATGGAGTGGACAGACCACTCACTGGTTAAATTATTTATACATATGAACGGAGGTCGCTACAAGGGCCTTGCAACGACCAAGGATTTTAAGTGCAGAGAGTGGAGGGCTCTTGCATGCTTGCATTCCTCTGGCAGGGTTTTCCACACTGACCAGTTTTTCAATGGGGATAAGCAAATAGAAGACAACTACGCCTCTCTCTGCAGTGGCATCACAACTATCCTTGATGCACATGCTCCGCTAAAAACACGTAGCTGCAAAGGTAAAGTCTCCGCTCCCTGGTTTAATGACAATCTAAGAAACCTAAAACTGGAATGTAAACAAGCGGAGAGAAGATGGAGACGGGACTATAATGAAACTTCTAAAGAGATGTGGAAAAATAAGGTCTTGATCTATAAGAGTCAGATTAATAAATCTAAGGCAGAGCACTACGCTTCTGTGATCTGCAATTCCACCAACAACTCTAGGAGCATCTTTAACATACTTAACAGTGTTACTAATCCTGAGTGCTCTAGAAACGCTATTGTCCCTTCCCAAGATTTATGTGACAATCTTGCGGGATTCTTTAAGGATAAAATTGACCTTATTCTTAAGGACTTGAATACTCCTGATCATACTCCGTCCTTTGACACAGGATCAGGGCCTCTCATGGCTTGGGCGACTGGGCCTGTCATGACCACAATAGATCTCTTATGTGAGTTCCTGCTCCTGACATATGAGGCCTTTACAAAGCTTGCCAGAGGGATTTCCTCTGGGTCTCCTTTGGATCCTGTACCTCCTAAAATTTGGAAGGAATTCGAGGAAGAATTATTCCCATCACTCCATCTTATATGTAACCAGTCTCTGGTGACTGGTATTGTCCCAGCTCAATGGAAACGGGCATTAGTCTCTCCTTTGCTAAAAAAGCCCTCCCTTGACCCAGACTGCTCGAAACATTTTAGGCCCATTTCCCTGTTACCCTTCCCGGCTAAGATCGTCGAGCGTTTGGTTAGTAACACCCTGTCTAAACACCTGGAATGTCAACAACTACTGGACAAGGATCAATTCGGCTTCCGGCCTGCTCACGGTACCTAAACAGCTTTAATCACCGCTATGGACGAGCTTCAAAGGCGGGCAGACAGAAGGCAGGCAGCGTTTTTGATCCTGCTTGATATGTCTGCCGCCTTTGATACGGTGAATCATAAGATCCTGCTTAGGCGGCTGTCCGAGGCAGGAGTGAGAGGAACAGCGCTGCAGTGGTTCCAATCATTCCTGCAGGATAGGCAGCAGGCAGTATCCTTGCCCCCTTTTCAGTCAGCCTTTTTATTAATATCACATGGGGTACCTCAGGGCTCGGCAATTAGCCCGATTCTTTTTAATCTGTATCTCAGACCGTTGATCTCTCTGATTAAAAGTTTTAATATCAGGGTTGTCAACTATGCTGACGACACGCAGCTGATCCTCTCCTTAGAAGGGGAGGAATCTACATCTCTGGAGATGTTCCATAACTGCCTGCGTGTCACGTCTCGGTGGCTAAAGGACAACTCCCTCCAATTTAATGCAGGGAAGACGGAGGTGCTCTTTAGCGCCGGAACTAAGATCTCCCGGCCATTTCCAGACAACTTTTGGCCCCCAGGAAGTGGGTCCATAGTACGACCGGTGAAATCAGTCCGCAATCTTGGGGTCATGATGGATCAAAGGCTCAGTATGGAGACGCACGTGCAAAAGACGTCCGCCTGCTGCTTTGCCATTCTTCGATCCTTGAGGAAAGTCTTGCCTCTCCTACCTATCCATGCTCATGCCCAAGTGGTTAGGTGTACCATCCTCAGCAGGTTGGACTATTGTAATGCCCTTCTGCTTGGCTCTCCTGGGTTCTTGCTGGACAGGCTCCAGAGGGTCCAATCTGCGGCGGCCAAGTTGGCCTTAGGGCTTCCGAGAAGATCTCATGGACCGTCTGCCCTGGGCAAACTTCACTGGCTGCCGATCAGACAGAGGATACAATTCAAGGCCCTCTGCATAGTTTTCAGGGCTCTCCATGGATCTGGCCCAGCCCCTTTGCAATCAAAGTTTGCCTGGTATTCTCCAACCAGACGACTTCGATCCTCAGATGGTAAGCTGGTAGTGGTCCCCAGATTCAGGAAGTTCCGAGCTGGAGGTAGATCCTTTGAAGTGGCAGCCGCTATACTTTGGAATACTCTCCCGGTTGAGATTAGACACATCACTGAACTCCTTCCTTTTAGAAAAATGATTAAAACCTGGTTATTCCCCAAGGTAACTGACTGAAACTCGCACTCCTTGTGTTCCTCTTTCCGCCTCATCAGACCTTATCAGCGCCAGGATGCCTGCAATGGTGACAGCCGCGCTTTATACATTTGTTAAATAAATAAATAAAATAAATATATAGCCACTGTCACATTCACTCACTCATTGCTAGAAGGTGGTTCTGACACTAGGGGCCACCTGGATTTTTCACGTTTTGAGCGTCTAATTATTGAGCTTTTACTGTGGGGGAGCCTCATAATCTGGGACTCACCCACAGTGAACGCATAATGAAGGAGACTGCATGGAAATTTTACTGGTGTACTCCTGGCTTGACTAGGCCACTGCGCAGCAGCTGGAGTATGGGACACCATGCTGGTTACATGCAGACACGGGTGTACATGCGTGTGCACCCGTTGAGGGGCTGTGCAGGGGAGATTCCTAGTGTGGGCAGTCCAGGAGCAGCTACAGAGTGAATGGTGTGGCAGGACCTATGCAGAATTGGGTGGTGACCTGGAATAGGATTTATACCCTGGGAAGGAACATGCCAGGGAAAGTCAGTGTGTTTTACTGTGTTTTCACTTCATTATTCCCCTATGGGGATGTGGGGCCCATGGCTAAAATGACTTCCACAAGGCCTACAGATTCCAGACACGCACTGAAGTTCAGTGTAGCGGATGTGAAAATGAGTATTCAGTCCAATGTCATATTTGTACTGCTTTTGGGTCGTCCAAAAATGTCATATTTCTCTGAGTCCCTGGCTGGGGTCTGGTCCTGGCAGGTTAGATTAATGACCTTTCTTCACAGAGCGAAGATCTTCCCTCCATGGAGAAAAGATAGGTGGAGCTACAAGCCAAACCATCAACTGCTGTCGCTGGGCGCCAGGCACCAAGCTCAACCACGGGAAGGCATTGAGGGGGGAAGGAGTTCGGTTTCAGAGGCCATGTGGCCAGAGACACTGGACGACGGCATTTTGTCCAATCCCAGAGGATGGACAAGAAGGAGGGAGCAGGGGCAGGGAAGTGATGTGTTGCTGTTTGATGGGACACACAGAGACTTCCTGCCAGCCCCCTACACAACTTTTAAAAAGTACTTGCACAGGAAGAGAAGCTCTCTCTGGGTGTGGTCTGCTGATGCGAAAGGTGATGGAGCCTGGTGCAATGGGCAGTTGGAAGGAGGACACCCCTGACTGCCCCCAGGCCCCTAACAGCGCCAGAAAGAGAGCCCAGGACTGGTGCACAGAAAGAGAGGCCTCTGTGCAGGAAGAAGAGAGGCGCAGGGAGCCAGTACAGACCGCTCCCTGCAGAATGCACCCTCATGGAGACCCGGAGGACAAAGGAGAGTGCTCCCAGTGGCTGTGGGACGCCACCAGGAGCGTGAAGACGCCAAAATGGGGCAGATCAGACCCACAGGGGCTGAGATATGGCCCCCGGAAGGTAGGCGACCTTTGACCCCTTAGAAGACCCCATCCCTGGGCCCCGCAGAAGTAAAGTCAATGCGCCCCCGTGAAGATGTGCCCAGGGGCCTGGGCCCCCAACCTTGGGTCCCGATGAAGAGAAGAGGCAGGGGGATGCCATCGTACCCCCCCTGTGAAGAGGAGGGGCCCTTTATCCATCTCTGATCCCTTGACTCCTTTCGGCGCCAGGGGGTGTCGCGATTGTCAGCGTGGTTGCTTGCCCCTTGGCCTTACACTACCTCGAACCGGTATTGCTGAATTTGCACCGCCAATCTCTCAATTCGCGGAGGCACGTTCCTCCTCGTTCCTGCAAAGAGGACTGTCACCACCGTAAACGTGTGTCTGCACAGGTAGATGTGAAAATGTTCACACGCCCACCTGATGGCCAATGCTTCCCTCTTGATCTGTGCATAGCGTGTCTCTATGGTTGTTAGTGCCCAGCCAGCATACGCAATGGGCACTCATTCATCCCGCTCCCTCCTTTGTAACAGCACCGCCCCCAGTCCCACGGGGCTCGCATCCACAATCACCTCCGTGGCCGCTCCCGGCTGAAAATAGGACACCGTCGCCCCCCTCAGCAGCACGTCCTTCACATCGGCAAATGCTTGTGCCTCCTTCTCAGTCAACTGCCACACTCTGTCCTTCTGAGTGAGTTGTCGTAGAGGTTCTGATATAGTCGCCAACCGAGGAATGAAACAGCCACAGTAGTTGGCTATCCTAAGAAGCTCCTCACTTCTGATGGTGCCTGAGGGATGGCAGCTGTCCGGATAGCTTCCACCTATGCCAGATCCACCTGGGCTGAAAACCAATGTGCAAAGAAATCAACCTCCTTTGTAAAACTCACACTTCTTTTGGTGGAGAATTAGGCCTTGCTCCACTAACCGCTTCAAAGTGGCCCTAAATCTCCCATGGTGTTCCTTCAGTGATTTCAAGAAAATCAGAATCACTGACATTGATGACTCCAACAAGGCCCGACAGCACTTCCTGCACTGCCTCCTGGAACACCTCTGCCGCCGATGACACCCAATTCAATTAGTATTTATTATGATTTAGAATTCCGAAGAATTCCACATAAAGTACATAAATAAAACATCATTCATTAAATACAGAAATGCGAAGTAAGAATACAAGTACAATTTTATACTAAAAAACCAACAAATAAAAAGAGGACATTTTCCTACAGTAGATTAGACTATACAGTGGGCTATGACATATCAATGCAAAAGATCTTTTTTCAATTAAAACAAAATATGGACTGTCAGGAGAACCTATTTTAAAAAGAGTACACAGAAGAGTTAATTACAATCATAATTGGGTCTAATGAAAAGGGAAAAGGAAAAATTACCACCCCATCATTCAAAGTGCAGGTGCTCTAGGCAATTTCCGAAGGGGTGCCTACCAAAAGCTCCCCTACAAAAAGTGCAAGTGCATTGTGCAATCTTTTCGGGCAAATGCCTCCCTCCCTCCCCTAGCAACAGTATATTTGAATTAACATCGAGAAATTATAAGTACTCGAGTCACTTAAATAAACAACTTTCCATTAAAACACACTATAGGCCGTCAAGAGTACCTGATTTTAAAAAAGTACACAGAAGAAACAATGCCAGATATAATCTGAATTTAGGAAAAGGGGAAAAGCACTATATTGACATAGAAAAGTGCAAATGCTCTGTGCAAAATTTGGAGCAGTTATTACCAACTCTCTCCTAGCAGCTATACAAACATTTTAACCCCAGACTATTAAAAACAACTATTTACATATCATACAAAAAGTACAAGTGCTCAGTGCAATTTCAATTAACAGATATAGCAGCAATATAGATGAGTGACCATTTTACTATTTCAAACTTTCAGCTCACTTAAAATATTTCAATCCTAATAAATATTTAAAAATTCTTTAAAGAACCGAAAGATTTTAACACACAACAGTTCAGACGGAGGGGACAGAAGACAATTACGGGCCTGTTCGGCTGTTGAGATGTTATACTTTAAAAAGGCAATCCTTAAATATCTTCGTCGTATTGAGTGGAGTGCGGGACACACAATCAAAACATGATTCAGATCTTGTATTCCGCAATTACACAAATGACAATATCTTTCATTTTTGGGAATACCCTCCCAGGCACCTGTTACGATTCTTAGGGGTAATAAATTCATTCTTAGCAGCAGAATAACCCTACGAACACCGCGTTCCAGGTTCCAGAGAAAATATGGCTGGGGGTTTTTGACAATAGAGCTCCCTACAATGCAGTCCATCCTCCCATTCAATGAACATAGTATCAGATCTCTTTCGCGAGAGACCACATAAATTGACTTCTTAATTATCTGCTTTAACGAGGTTTTACATAAAGCTGCTGCTCCTTCCTTATCTAGACCGAACATACTTAAAGCCTTTATATAATTTCTAAAAATAGCGCTTTTCCCCTTCATATCTATAAATATTTCCCTGTGCAATGCGGCCCTCAATAAGTTATCGGGCCATTAATCAAAGCATTGCACCATCTTAGAGAGGCAGCCATTGATAACACATATGTTGACAGAAGACCAAATTCGAGCCTAAGTGCCGCAATTGGCGCAGCATAGTTCAAATGACATATTTGGCGCCAGATCTTTCCTTCCACTTTCTCGAATTTGGCCCATTCAAACTCATCTACTGTTTCACTAGCATAATTCAACGTCGGCGGTATTTTTATTTTATACACCGAAATGATGTGGGGAAAATGTCTTTTCCCACAATGCATATACAGGCGATTAATTGCAGATGCTTGTGAAATTGCTTTTCCTTTACAATGGTCCATATGTCTGCCAGCAGAACACTTATTTGAGAAGATTTTTCCTAAATATGCATAAAATTTCACAACTTCAAGTTTTTCCCTTTCCAAAAACCAACTCAAATTTTTTCTCACCTTACACCCTTGATAGCTAAAAATCATAACTTTACTCTTTAAAATGTTTATTTTAAAAAAATGCTCCTCTGTGTACTTAACCAGCTCTCTCAATCTTCTTTGCAGCCCAATTGGCGTTAAATCCATTATTATTGCATCATCTGCATACAACAAACAACTTAATTTAAGAGGACCTACTTGGGGAGGATCCCCTTTACTCCGTCCCACACTACTCGGCAGATCATTGATATAAATAGAAAAGAGTAAAGGTGCCAAAAGGCACCCCTGCTTTAACCCATTGTAAGTACATATTTTTCTAGATAGGCCTTGGGATCCCCCCAATAAAACTTGTGTCCACGTAGAGTAATGAAGTGCAATTATTAGTCTTACAAGATTCCCTGTGATCCCCATTGTCACCAATTTCCTCCACAGCGTCCCCCTATCGACCCTATCGAACTCTGTGGAGAAATCTATAAAGGCGGTGTACAACGGGATCCCTCTGCCCACCGGATATTTTTCAAATAAAGTTTGTAAAACAGAAATATTATCCAGAGTGCCACTATTCTTGCGGAATCCGGTTTGTTCCAGAGGTATATGATTATTTCCAAATGCCCACTCTTGCAAGTGGCCAAGAATACTCTTTGCAAATAGTTTCCCCGTTGCATCTAAAAGAGAAATTTGTCTGAAACTAGACGGGGAATTTCTTGGGCCCTTCTTATATAATGGAACCAAAATAATTCCCCTCCAGGAATACGGGATTTTACCAGTGTCATAACAATGAGCAAACAACGGGTATAAAAATGTTGCCCAATCTTCACAGTCCTGTTTTATTATGGCTACTGGAACATCATCTGGTCCCATTGCCCCAGAGTATCTTGACCCCTTAATATAATCTACAATTTCCAATTCTGTTGGTTCTCCTACGTCAACCCTCGATTCCGAGTTTGTAAGAGCCCCCTCAAACTGATCTGCTAATTGATTAGAAGCATACAGTTGGGAGATATAACTAGACCATTCAGATTCGGAAATTAAAATGGGTTGTGATTTTTCTCTACCATCACAAAACTTCGTTATCAATGCCCAGTACTTTCTGGTATCCCCAGATAAGGACACTTCACGAAGGGTTACCCATTTTTCATCTTCAATTTTCCTCCGATCTGATACTTTCTTTCTGTTCCGTGCCTGTTTTAGTCTATGAATCTCTCTCTGATTTTTTAAACTAGGGGCTTTAAATTGGAGTCTAATCAACTCGTTAATCTCCTTATTCAGTTTTTTGATTTCCCATGATATTAATTCTTTAGGGGAGGTTCTCGTATCTTTTTTATTTCTTCCCAAATTTCTAATTGCTGCCAAAACTCTCTCATACCTCACAATCGGAGTCTCCAGACTAGGCCTAAATGCGATATTCTTAAACACCCTCTGGAAGTTCGGAAGTGCCTTGTATGACCAGTAAGTTCGCCCATTGTTTCGGGAATAGGTGACATTTTCCTTCCTCTGATTCCAGTGTTCGGGCTTCTCGGTGTTAATAGCCATCTGTACCGCTAAGATGTTATGGTCACTCATTGTAGAGGGGAGCACCTTAAACTGTGTACACGCACTGAACAGTTGAATGGAAACTGCCATATAATCAATAAGGGTCTGACTGTAGGTTCCATTGAAGGTATAAGATGCAGGTGAATCCTCAGGAAATCTGCCATTTAAAAATATTAAATCAAGATTCCTAAGGTTTTGCAAGAGAGAAAGGCCTCGTTTGTCAGATGTTAACTGGGCCGGAAATACAGGTTCAGGAATAGCCCACACCTCCTCAAAATCCGTATTAGAGTAGACCATAGCAGCACTATTATTTATTTTAGCGTTAAAATCCCCTACCATCAATATACGTGCATTTTCTTCCGTGTTGCACAAACTTTGCGCAAAACTGCAGATGGAGTCAACCAATGAATTAGATGCCCTCCCTGGGGGGATGTACACATATACCAAAAAGAGAAACTTTACATGCCCTAAGTTATCATTTCCTAATTTCAGTTTTGCACAAATACAACAATTTGAGGAGTGTTTGTATATCACGGGGTCCCATGCTATATTGCAACTAAGTAAAATAGCCAAGCCACCACTTGCGTGCCCTTTTGTGGATTTTTTTTGCTAAACTGCAAGACACATAAAAATTCTTTAGCTGGAACTCTTACGTAGACCATGTCTCTTGAAGTCAGATGATCATGGGGTTTATACCAACCAATAATTTGAGCTTATGACAAAATTTTCCTAGCCCCGCCACGTTCCATGATATAATTTTCCCCACTTGGCTACCCCCGTTCCACGGACTTTATACTTAATGTTTTTACCCCATTCAAGGTACCAGCAACCCAACTCCATTTTGTCACCTCATCATCCCCATCAGCACTGGGTGTCTCCTGAACCTCGGGTGTTGGGAGCCTAATTTCTCTTACTCCTGTTTTACTTCCTACCGTTATTTCAATGTCTTCAAACTTTACAAGTGCATTTTCATCCATGTACGCAGTACACCTCCTCTCTTGCACCTGATAACGTGCTCCAGATTTTTTAATCAGAGTTTGGTACGGGACAACACTTGGTAAAAATGTATATTCCTCTTTTCCTAAAACTATCAATATTTGCTAAAACAAGGGCTGACACGATACCTGAGGAAAAAGTGGCTATAGTACAAGGGGGGGAGCTCCTCCAATCTAAATATACCAATTCAATATCTTTAGTGGTGATTAACCCCAAATCCTCTATTTCAGAGATAAGTCTAAGGAGGGCACTTCTATTCAGTAACATTGGTTCAGCCTCGAAAAGAGAACTAAAAATTAAAACCTTGTTCGCTTGCCTGGCACCTATATCAGTGTTCCTAGTTATGTTCATGCCTAATTGATCCGTAGGTAAAAAACATCTTGGCTTACCCCCACTATTGTTATCTACCGACATTATTCTCGAACCCACACCCGTGTCCTGACCAGATATTACACTCGATGAGGGGAGAATAGGCCCACTGGGGTGTTGGAATACACCTCCCGAGACACCACTAAGGTCTATTACGGGACTGTTTGATTTGACCAACTCTCTCCCTGGACCAAGGTCACTCCATAAGCCAATAATTTGATCACTAGCTTCCTTACCCTCTTGAGACAAAGGGGCATTCAGTTCCATAGTTGAACTATTATATTGAGGATCATTTTCCTGCCCATAACTTTGTCTCTCCTCCAATATGGGTTGCACCACAGACCTTGCATATTTTCCAATGGAGGGGGATGTGTAACTAGTTCCTATTTCATTTTCAGGATGGAACCGCAGTTTTTTCTGTTTACGTTTTGGTAACCGACGGTTCTTCATCTTCCTTTTCTTCCCCCTAAGGCCACTTTTAGTATTTCCTTTCCTCGCGGAAGAGGCCACCCCCACAGGAAGACTAACTGAGGGATTGCATAAAACGTCAGATGGATGTGGACTTAGATCTTTTGAAGCGATTTTATTAAAAATTGGGAAAAGACGTACTGGTTTTAAAGCTGAGGATACCTCTATCTTGAACTTTCCCCCAGAAGTAGGAACCTTGTCACATTCCTTAAGATTAGAATAAGGTAAATCGGAACTTAGCTTCCTTTTAGGGGAGCCTCTTTCGGAACTATCAATAGGCTCTTTTTGACCCCCACCACTAAATTTATACCAATATTATGTACCCCACTATATACTTGATCAACTTGACTGGATACTGGAGGAGCCTTTTCGGGGATTAGTGGGGCTTGTTTACACTGTGTAAGATCTTGAACCCCTATCAGTATAGGTGAAAGGACTTCCAGTATATGATCAGAGTTTAAAGTACTTTTCTCCAACAGAGACAGAATTGCGGACATGATTTTCTCCAATTTCAAAAAGAATTCTAAGAACCCCCCTGACCAAACATTTTCACTCATATTCAGAGAGTTCAAAGAGTTTACTGCACATTTGTCCTCCGCCGCTGAAACTCCCAATATCTTTTCAACTGAAACTGAAAGATCTAATAAATTACCAGCCAAAGATAGATTAGTAGGTGTACTACTGTACATGGCTGGCATATGTGTTTGAGCTCCTATTAAAGGCGGGAGCACATGAATATCCGGAGACAATACTAAATCCGTCTCCGGAATCCCCGTTTTTTTCAACTGCTTCATTCGTTCTGTGTTCTTTTCTATTTGAACAGCAATATCCGGTAATGTAAGGTCCTCCGGTTTAGACTGCCCGGAGTTAAGGCTGGTTCCCAACCGCCAGTCCATCCTAGGCAAAGGATCAGTTCCTGTTATGGGCAGACAGATCAACGCCGATCTCTGAGTCATTTTTGTATTGTCCATAAGGGTTACCAGATCTGCTAGTGGGGATAGTAAAATAACCTCATTTTTTTCGATGATCATCTCCCGGGGGTTACCATCTTCCTCCACTTCGGTTTCCATTTCCGTGGTATTAACCTCCCTTTCTGTTTGACATAAATCCACTTTCCTTGGGGAAAGTACCGCTCCAGAATCACCTCCATTGTTCTGACATATGATTATGGCAGGGTAAAGCACCTCTGATTTTATAGTTTTGCACTCAACTCTAATCCCGGATGCTACTTGCGTGTCCATTAGTTCTTCACCTGACCTCTCCACCTTCTCCTCATCTCTTGAGCCTTTTCCGCGCTTCGAACTTCTTATCCCTTTTGAGAACATTGTCAGCACCGATGGATAGGACTTAATAAGTGTGAGATGCTCACCGTTTCTCCGACGGCAAATGGTTTTCTGTGGCTTCAAGGAGCTTTTATCTCTCAACTTACTACCTCCCTGGTTCACCGCTGAATTCCCTTTTGATTGTGAGCGTAAAACCCTATCTGGCATTACCATTTCATAAGAGATAGCTTGCTCTTTAATGCTTTTCAGTCATTAAGGTCTGGGAAATGGAGGATAGGAGAAAGGAGAATGGAGATATACAGACAGGCCTGGCACACCTAACCTTCAGCAACTCCTACTACCTTCAAAATCCAACCATTCCCACCGTGACTTTAATCTTTTGTTTTTGTTTGTTTTTGTTTATTCCTGCTGCGACTATATTTTTCAATAGGATTCACCTGTTCCTGTGCCTATGTGGTCAGTCACGCCTGTGTCTCAAGTAGCTCCACCAGCTCCAATTGTTCCACGTTCTCCTCACACTCCTACCACAGTTGAGACACACTTAGAACCTACAAAAGCCACATCAACTCCGGCAAATCCTGCTGCACTCGGGGTTCGCTCGGGCATCACTCGGGCTTTGCTCCTCCAGGCTCACACCCTCCGCTCACCTCCAGACGGCTCGCCTCTCTCTCGTCGCAGCCGTGGTCACTCTTCCACACGTCCTCGAGGACCGAAAGTGAACTTTACTTGCGGCTTGTGACTTATAAGACAGCTGTGCGCCATTCGCATCACTCCTGCATCGCCCCACTGCAAGTCACACAATCCACCACAGCCCTGGAGGGGGAGCACTAGCGCTGTGCTTGCCAATTTTACCGGTGTTTTTAAGCCTTTACCTCGGAGTCTTCGGGCCGCCTCTGCCTTCTCCTCGGTGTAAAACTCCGTCAGCCTCCTTTAGCCTCCTTTAACCTTACACCTGCTCCAACTTGCACCAGCTCACAGCGCCAGATGCCTTCACTTTTCCCAGCATGGGGAGCTGCACAGGCATAGGCTCCGGCTTGGCTCAGGTCCCGGCTCCGACTCCCCACCAGGTCCCGTCCAGTCCCGTCCGACCGTTGCCAGTCCAACCGCCTCAGCCTCGGCCTCGGCCTCTGCCTAATCGCCGTGCCCGCCTTAACCTCCGCGGGGTGCCTTCAGTAATTCGAAAATTCAGCCGGAATTCAGCCGAAACCGAGGGGCTTTCTTTTCTCAGACACCACAGCGTCCAGCGTCCGTTACTCTGCACCTCCACTCCTCCGCACGATGACACCCCAAAGCTCTGCCTTTTGAAACAGCAGAGTCCCACATGGGTAGAAAAAGTGGTGATGTATCGGCTCTCTTCCGCCAGCAACAACTGGTGGTATCCAGAGTTCAAATCCACTTTCGAGAACCATTGGGCCCCATTCAAATCAGTCACAATTTCGTCAATGGTCGGTGTGATATGTCTCTCTTGGCGGATAGCCTTGTTTGGCAACCTCATATCCATGCACAACGTGATGGCCCGGCTTGGGTATTATTACCAGCGGCGACACCCATGGCGTATGACTGGACACCTTCTCAATCACCCCATCTCGCTCCAACCAGTCCAACTCGGCTTCTACCAGTGGTCTTAGATGGAAGGGCACCCTGCGGTGGCGGAGCGCTAAGGGCTTGACAGACTCATTGATGTGAAGCTTGATCTCAACTTCCTTCAGGCAACCCAGCCCCTTGAACAGTTCCGGGAATTCTTCAAGAATTCTGTCCGCCTGTGACTGGTGTATGTGCTTCGCAAACATCACTAGTTCCAAATTCTCAGCTGTGTTGCAGCTAAGTAACAAGCCGGCCTAATTGCAGGTGACATAAAATCGGGTGGCAGTGACATGGTCTGTGTACACTTTTGCGTCCATGACGCCCTGTAGTGGAATTGGAGTGCTTCCCCCATATGTGAGAATTCTGGCAGTCGTCTGCATCAAACGCAGCCTCGGATGGAGCTTCCTGTATTGTGCTGCGTCCAGGATGTTCACAGACACTCCATTGTCAATCAGCGCCCTCACGCACTACTCCCCGATCCACATGACACATAGGTGGGGGGCACTTGGGGGAATTCCTCCTCCTCAGTGGTCCACGACGTCTGCTCGCGGATGTTCCCATCCTCTTCTTCCTGCATGGCCTTAGTCAACTTCCTGAACTGCAGTCCTGGACGCTTATTCCCCCCTTGCTTTGTTCCACCCTGGCACACTTTTGTGAAATGTCCATACGTATTGCATTTGAGGCATTGTCTCCCTTGGGCCGGGCACACTCTTGGAGCATGCACCCCCATGCCGCAGTTCCGACACTCACGTCTCAGGTGCCTCCCTTCCTGCTTGGCCTCGGCTCCAGCCACACGTCCATCAGATCTCTTAAGTGCCTCGACCCTCTCTTTCTTCATAGGCGGTGGGAACACCGTCTGCACTCCCGTCGACATTCTCACCAACGCCGCCTCCATCTTGCCAGCGCACGCATCTGCTAGCTCATGTGACCTTCCTAGTACGAGTATCTCGTCTACTGTGATCCCGGACTGGCGTAATATTAACTTGCGCAGTTCTATTGACTCTCACCCCGCGATCAGCTGGGCCCTCATCTCAAAGGCACGATCGACCCCCACACACGTGCTGGCCAACTTCCGCAGACTCCCAAAGAACTTGTTGATCGCTTCATCAGCAAGCTCTTCCACTTGTCTCAACTTAAAATGTTCAAAATCGAGGTTTACTTGCGGGTCAAAATGGCGGTTCAGGGCCTGGACCGCCTTTTCATAGTCGTCACTTCCTCCCTTATCCGGCAGGTCCTAGAACAGGTCATAAAGCTCATAGCCACCCATTAACAGACCTCTCCACTGCATTGTCCGTCTCTCGGGTGGCAACAAAGTAGTTCTCCAACTGCCCCAGCGACTTCTTCCAGCACGGAGCCTCCTTTGAGGGGTCCGCAAGCTGACTGAACTCCGAAATGGACTTTGCAATCGTGCAACTCGGCTGTCCTCCGGCCGCCCCTCCACTCGAGGCAACCACCCTCCCTGGTGAATCAGGCATCCCTGCTGGGCGCTACACACCGCGCCGCTGAGGCAGGCAGGAAATGGATGTCTCTACGGCAGTCCGGCTTTAACAGGCATGGCACTGAGGAAGAAGCCAACAACTTCCGCCTATGGCTAGAAACACAAGACAGCTACCTGAAATTTACACACACCATGAGCAGGTCACATTTAGTATTTCTAGACCTCAACATCTGGGCAAGACAAGGCACGTTAGCTACCACAACACATTTCAAGCATATTGCAAGGAACTGTCTTTTGATATATGACAGTTCCCACCCCAGGCACCTTAAACAAAACCTCCCCTTCGGACAATTCCTTCATCTCAGAAGGAACTTTACTGACAAACAGGATTACAACACACATGCCAAAGACCTGAGTGAAAAACTCTTGACTCGGAATTACCCTAAACATCTGGTTTCTAAGGTAAAAAAGAGGGCGGCCAATAACAACAGAGAAGCCCTACATGGACCCAAAGTAAGAAAAAATTCTGAAACCAAGAGACCCATATGCATAACCAGCATGGCGTCTGACCAAGTCACTAAAATAGTGAAAACACATTGGAAGACACTTAACAGTGGGGGACTTGACATACCCACACCCATGTTCAGCCACAGACGTGGCTTAAATCTGAAGAACCATCTCGTACATACACGGCCCAGATCCACAAACACAAACGAGAATAGCACCCTCAGGCTGCATCCACTACCAGCAGGCCACTACCCCTGCAGTTACTGCAGCGTTTGTCATCTAACCGCAGCTACAAATACACTTTCCCTAAACAACAACACCACTTGAGAACTACGCTAGTTTACAAATTGCAACACTACAGGCGTAGTATACCTGATCACCTGTACTTGTAACCTACACTATGTAGGAATGACAACGAGAAAAGTCCCAGTCCCTAAGATACTGAACTCCGTTTTATCTGCGAACTTATTTTTTCTACCAACTTTCCCTACCTATTGTAAATATAACTAATTGCAACGTTCCATTAGCAGACTTTGGTTTTTGATAAAGTTTAGAGTATTATTCTCTATTGTGAACATAACTACTTTCACCAATGATTTATTAACAAACGTTGATAATGTATTGTTCCCCAAATGATTAACCCATTGACCCCCTGTCAACCCAGGAGGTCGCGGCCTTCCCCTATAATGACTACCTGTAATGATAAAAACGCTGTCTAGTACTCTAGACAACCACGAGTGGCGGATTTTATTTCAAAACAATTCTCCCATAATTGGCTTGAAAATTTATATATTTTCTCCATATTTACATGTTGTTTGAACAGTACATCCATGGCAGAGTTCCGCTATCCAACCCAACATGGCCGCCACACTTGCCACCCAATGGCGGCCAGTTGTAAGCACTCGCGCGGTCTTAAGAGGTAATGGTTTAAGAACCACTATTCATATTTGTTTGTGGGTGTGAAACAGTGTGTGTGTTTGTACTGTCATTACAAGTCCTCTGTTGTTTCTATGTGTGAATTCACTCCACACATCCCACTTGCTTGTTTTTAAGATTCTTCTAGGCACAATCACTCGCGCCTTGGAAGTTTGCACGCACCAATATGGAGCAAACCACCCATATATGAGTGCAGCATGGAAGTATAATTGTGTACCCCCACTCAAAGGAGGGGGGTTATTTCTAACGCTTTTTCTTTATTTTTTACTTTTCAGATATACAATAGAACTAGCAATCGTATGTTTTTCAACACATGCTTTTATTAGTAGCAGCATTCACCATATTTTCCTTATTTCTACTTTCCTATTAAGGTTCATACAGGAGTGGCAAACACAGGGCTGGTCCCAGTGTGGTCCTGAGGAGGAGCTAGGGGAAGCTCGAAACATGTCGACCACACACTGATTCCCTTCTCATTATAGATTGGTACACAGTGTCAACCCCATTTTTAGCAATACCTGCCTAGGAGCTGGAATAAAGTAGTTGAGGCCCACTAGCACGGTATTTTTAATCACTAACACCCACTCCACCACACATTGCACCACACATAGTCTTCCACAATAAAGTGCTCCTACGTAACTCTGCAAGTCGCAGCACGCCCCAGTTCGCAGAGAGCTGGGATGGCCCCAATGATGAAGCATGTCACCATGGGGGAACCCTGGTGAGTGAGGGGACTCAAGAAATACATTTTTCTTTCTTTCAGGCTCTTTTCTGACCATATTGGCCAGGAGCCACAGTTTCAAGCTAGGTCTTATAACCCTATACCTTGGATTTATGTCTTGCTTCAACAGGCCACATTCCCCAGTCCGACTGCAAGCAAGGGCCAGCCTACACACCAGACACATAGCCGCCCGCGGGGCATGATCCCACCCTCATCGCCAATGTTGTATCCCAGAAACACCAGAGCTAGGTTGTACCAGGGAGGATGCAATCGGAGGGGCTTCCCTGGGGGGGGCGGTCAGGGTTACAACGGTCTGCTAGGGAATGCGCGGGGAGGCCTAACTACTAATGGCAGCGCAGCAATAAGGGACATCCACACTGGTACTCTGTCCATGCCGTCAGCCATGTGTGCTGACGTCACCCTTTATTAAATACTCCCCGGTCCGAGCCCTGGCCCAGGGAGTCGACTGTGATACAAAATATAGTATCGGGCGGGTGGCTCACTACAGTGGGGTGTGCCGTGAAAACGATGATTAATTTAAGAGATACTGAGATTAGCACACTTTGGATCTAAATACAGGCGCACTGTGTTTGTGCTATCACCACAACTCCTTTTATTGTAACTTCATAGAGGGGGTACACTTCAATTACTTTGCATTTCAAATTTTGCTAGCCGACAAATTAATTTTTAGTACAATGTTCCGCAAGGAATTTCACTTAGGATTTCTCCTTTGACCACGGCTTCTTCGCTGTACTGAGGAAAGGTACCCTACATACTTTACATCAAAGGAGTATATAACATCTTATTGTGATATTTTATTCTTTATGGACACATAGGGCCAGATGTAGGTCGCCAATTACCGGTCGGTAACGGCCGATTTCGGCCGTTACCGACCGGTAATTGGTTTTTGAGATGTAGGTGGCTCGGAATTTACAGAATCTGTATATTTACCGATTCGGTAAATTTACCGCTTCGGTATTTTTCCGAATCGGTAAATATACCGAATCTGTAAATCCATATGTAGGTGGCACAGTTTGCAGTGCCACAGGCCCTTAGGAATTCTTAATATACCACCCAATCCTATTGGGTGGTAAAATACCGAATTCCAGTGTACATGCACATCTGTGCATGTACACCTATGCCATGTGATACACAGACATGCCCTTAGGGCATGTATGTGTTCCACATGGCACAGAAGCCTGCAATTGGGGTGCTACAGGGTGTCAGAGTGACGCCCCGTTCCCCCTGCCAGGATTCGGTATTTACCGATTCTGTAAATACAGAATCGGTATTTCCCATTGATTCCTATGGGCTTCAAGGCCCATAGGAATCAATGGGAAATACCGATTCGGTATTTACAGAATCGGTAAATACCGAATCTTACAGAATCGGTAATTGTGAAATTAAAATTACTTACATCTGCCCACTTCCAATTTACCTACTCTTAAATACCGAATCGGTATGATTCGGTATTTAAGAGTAGGTAAATCGGAATTACCTACA
Source organism: Lissotriton helveticus (assembly GCF_964261635.1). NCBI lineage: Eukaryota > Metazoa > Chordata > Amphibia > Caudata > Salamandridae > Lissotriton > Lissotriton helveticus. The sequence continues at coordinate 217,079,691 of NC_136060.1, read as the reverse complement.
TCTGGCCCTAAGTGACTGTATTTTGGGATGTTTTTAGGGGCTTATCAAAGCCTTAATTTTCACCCTTGCATTAGCAAATCTCCACGGGCAAATTTTAAAGTAAGTGCATCCTGTAGCGATTAAATACATCCAGATACTACATTCCAAATTATATTTTTAAATGATACACACTAAGCAACTGCATTTTTGGATTCTTGTAGGGGCTTACAATAGTCTTTTCAACTAGCCGGGTGTATTGGAAACACAGCTTCTTTCAGAATTGTGTGCCTTTCCATTTTTCAAGACGTACATTTTTGCTGCTACCTAGCCTTTGAGGGTTGGGGTTGCGCATTACAGGCTAAATATCAAAATATAATACAACAACGGCTCAATTCCTTTTTCTCCTGCTGTCTATTAGGGGCCTATAAGAGTCCATCAGGAGCTACCCATAAATTAGCATCTTGGCTATTACAGGCATTCTAGTGAATCTTCACGGGCAAATCTTAAAGTAAGTGTATACTGTAGCGATTAAATACATCCAGATGCCAAATTCTGGGAGTCTGTTAACGTATTCTGTTCTCATTATAGCCTTTAGAGCGTACTTGGATTCTGAAGTGATATATACATCACGCACATTTATTGGCGAGCTATGGTCTTCCAACAGCGCAACCATAAATTTTCTTTTAGAGGTCAGTTTTGAGATATGCTCTTCATTACCAAGTATCCACTTTCTGAAATACATTCACAAATCGGGTGATATCTTTCATCCTCATCTTGGATGCACAATCACATTTTGTGGTTCTGGGTCTTTTCTTAGAATCTTGTTTTCTCTTTTTTGCAGAATGAAACAAACCATAATCACTGCGGAAACTGCTGTCTCTTTCTTTAAAACAAACAATCTTACTTCTTGGTGCAGGGTTTTCTTGTGTCTTCTTCCTTCACTATGGAATTCTTATCTACAAGTCCATTGGTCTTGTGTTTCTAAGAAATGTGATAACATGTAGGTTGGAACTAATAGTTTATATATGCCAATATTACTGTTTTTACAGCCTTGAGGAAGTCACAGGATGTGACGAAACGTGTTGGCTGTTTTTGTGTTTGGTGACTGTGATACAATGGACCTTTGTCCTATTGGTTCTAACTTAACAAGGTCACACATTTATAACTTAAATTTCAGGAGTGCCGGGTTATATTTTGCTCTATACAGTCCAGTCCTCTCCCTGCCAAAGACAGAAGTGATCACTGCAGCCCAACCTCAACAGCACAAGGGTAGTACTCATCCTCCACATTCCCGGTTCTTCTTCCTGGCAAGTTCCTTAGTTCACCAGTAATCTAAAGTTCAGGGGTCTGGGTCCCACTTTTATAGCACAAATTCCTTTGTTCACTGGTTGAAAAGTAGCTCTTTGCCCAGCCAAAATCAGTTCTGTCCTCTCTGGTGCTGCTGCCTGGTAGGAGCAGGAGCAGCAGCATTGTGCATGGCAGACAGTGCCTATTCAGATGCAAGGGAAATCTTCTCCCACCACTCAAAATGCAGACCATGCCTATTCAGGTGCTAGTAAGAACTCCCCCCCATCTCTAAATGCAGCTCAGGTCGATTCAGCCCAACCCTGATATATTCAGGAAAGGCAGGCAACACCTCAAACCACCGGTGGCTGTCTTGGAGAATGCATATCCCCAGCTTGTCACTCCAAAGCCAGAATGTCAATGCACAAACCAGCAGAGGCACACAGGAAGGCTAAGCAAGAAAATACCCACTTTCTAAAAGTGGTATTTTCAAACACACAATATAAAAATCATCTTTGCTAAAAGATGCATTTTTATATTCTGAGTTCAGGCATATGAAACACAATCTTTTCCCAATGCGAAGTTATATTTATAAGATGTTAGAAATAAACTCCCTTTCTATCCTATGGGACAGATGGTCTTTCTCTAGTGAAAAGCAAATTACACTGTATTTCACTATCAGTTCATGTCACACACCTCAGTACATTTCGTACCTTTCACATACACGCCAACCTGCTGGCCAATGTGGCTACTTTGGGCTTACCTTATGGGTGACTCAGATGTAAGAAAGGGGATGATTAGGGCCTGGCAAGTGGGTGAAGTTGCCAGGTTGCCATGGCAGTAAAGGCTGCACACAGACACTGCAGTGGCAGGTCTGAGAACCCTATTCAAAGCAGCTTGAGTGGGTAGCTCAATGCTGCTGGCCCAGTTTCAGCATTTGACTTACAGCCCTGGGCACACATAGTGCACTGTACTAGGGACTTAGTAGTAAGTCAGATAAGCCAATCATGGACACACCAATCCATATTCACAATTTACAGAGAAAGCATATGCACTTTAGCACTCATCAGCCATGGTAAAGTGCCAGAGTCCTAAAACCAACAAGAACAGGGTCAAAACAGGAGGCCAAAAAAGCAATATGTCTTGGGAAAAACCAGGTCTAACTCAACAACGCTCATGTGTACTGCCTTTCACATACTCAGTTACTCACCCGTTGTGACATATACATTCAATCACTAACACAGGCATACAGACACTCACTCACCCATAAAATGCCTCACACACTCAACAATGGCCCATACAGCCACTGACTCACCCACTCACTGATCCATACAAGCAGTCACACACCTCCTCACCCACAAACACAGACACTCTGACAACTATAGACATAATAAGACAATCAATCACTCACATTGCCATTCATGTACTCACTGTCATACTCATACACCCACTAAGACATCAACAGACAGATACACATATTCACACAACCAGTCACTCACCCATACATTCACTGAGACACCTAATCACTCACTTATATAGTCAGTCACACACTCACTGAGTCATCCATACAGTCACTCATACACAAAGTGATTCACCAATATACCTTGGTATATATATTTAACACTCATAAACTTTTAAAAAACAATCACAGTCACTGGATGATCTCATCACTGATGTCATCAGTGATGTCGTTTCAGATGTCATCAGTGATGTCACTGACCATGTCATGAGTGATGTAATATGTGAGGTCATAAACAGTGCATTGTTGGGGAGCAACTTATAGTTAGCTCAGCTAACTATAATGGCTACATCCACTCAGTCTAACATACAGCCACAGGTGAAATATCAGACTACCTATTACGTACCTCTAACCTTTAGTTTTTTCAGTGACATATATAGATAGATATTAGGGTTTAGGGTGGGTATGGATTTTTGGGTGGAATGGGATTTTTTGGGGTTTAGAGTGGGTATGGGTGTTTGTGGAGGCAAGGGGATTTTAAGGGTTTACGGTGGGTATGACTTTGAGGTGGTAGGGGATTTTTTATGTTTTAGGGTGTGTATGGGTTTTGGGTGGTAATTATTTTTGAGTGTTTATCATTTGTATGGGTTATTGGGTGGCAGAGACTTTTTTATGGCTTAGTATGGGTTTTAGGGTAACAAGGCAATTTTTAGGATTTAGTGTGGGTATGGGTATTTCTGTGGTAAGGGATTTTTTAGAATTTAGGATGGGCATGGCTTTTTGGTGGTAAGGACAACTGTAGAGTTAAGAGTGGGTATGGCGTTTTGGATAATAATGATTCTTTTAGAATTCAGAGGTTGTATGGGTTTTTGGGTGGCACAGGGTTTATTAAGGTTTATGGTGGGTATGGGTTTTTGGGTGGCAAGGGAATTTTTAGGGTGTAGGGTGCATATAGGTGTTTGGCTGGTAAGGACGTTTTAGGGGTTAAGGTAAGTGTTGGTCTTTGGGTGAAAATGACATTTTCAGGTTTAGGGTGGGTGTGGGTTTTTTGGTGGCAAGGGATTTGCTAGGGTTGATGGTGGCTTTGGGTTTTTATGTGTAAAAGGAATTTTTAAGGTTTAGGGTGAGTGTGTATTGTTTGGGGAAAGGTGAGATTTATGGTTTTGGGTGGGTATGGGTTTTTGGGTGAAAAGGGATTTTTTAGGGTTTATGGAAAGTGTGTGTTTTGGGTGATAAGTTATGTTTTTGGGTTTAGTTTGGGTATGAGTTGTTTGGGTGGCAAAGGAATTTTTTTTGTGGTGATGAGTTTTTGGGTGGTATGGTATCTTTTAGGGTATAGTGTGGGCAAAGGTTTTGGGTGGCAAGTACATTTTGTATGGGTTTAGGGTGGGGATGGGTTTTTGGGTGGCACATGAATTGTTCGAGTTATTGTGTGGTAAGGATTTTTTACTGTTAGGGGGTATGGGTTTGTGAGTGATAAGGGATTTGTTTGGGGTTAGGGTGGCAAAATAGTTTTTAGAATCAATTGTTTTTATTGAGCAGTATCAAGACATCTAAGACAGCTTGGCTGCCTACATCCACCGGCCGGCAAAGCGAGGTCTAGCAGTATGCTACACAGCCTTTGGGCCTACACCCCGGAGGGCGACCCGGCGAGAGAGAATACAGTCCCAGAAGGAACATGCAGCACCGATTGCACTTTATTGCGAGTTTAGGAATAAAACAGGAACAACAAAGAAAAACCCTTCCCTCCCCACCCCTTCCAACTCCCTACCCCCCACGCTCCTCCGCATCAGCCTCGCCTACCCCCCTACCCCACACAGCTACCTGCACTCCCTCGCTCAACCCCCCCACCCCCTCCTTCCCCCCACTAGTGGACTACCCTCTGAGATTCCACCGGGATGAGTTGTAAGATCTGCAAGTACTTTGGGCACGTTACCTCACGCATATCCCGAGATAGGAGATGAATGAATGGTTCCCATAACTCTGCATAGTCCGCCCCCTTGCCATCGACCCCTAAAGAAAGTCTTTCCATCGCTAACAGATGCCAGAGCTGTCGGATCCAGTCCCTGGGGTCAGGAGGATCAGTGGAACGCCATTGCACAAGGATAACTAAGCGCGCTGCTAATAAGGCCAGAGCAATCTGCTTACCCCTCAGGGAGCGTAAGGGAAACACTTTTGTGTGTGGGAGTCCTAGCAGCACGTGTTTGGGAGCCCTAGGAAAGGTGAGGTGAAACGCGTCATCTATGTCGTCAAGCACCAGCCTCCAGTACGCTCCAGCTTCGGGCAGTGTCAAAGCAGGTGCGTCAAGGTGCCTGGGGCACCACAACCCCGCCAACACAGGCCGGAGCATTTCGGGTTCCAGGACTTAAGACGAGCTGGGGTGTAGTACCAGTAGGTTAACATCTTATAGACCGATTCAGCACCTGCAACATTGGTAGCGGTGTGGTGCGCGCAGTAGAACACTCTCTCCCACTAGTAGGTAGTAGTAGATGATAGTGGGCGCCCCAACTCCATCTCCCACCGTACCTGTGCTTTAGTATGCGGCACATAGGTTGGATATCACTTTGCGATCATCTTTTTTGCAGACCACCCAACGTTCTAGGGTCGTCAGTGGGCGAGACATGTCAGCAACATTAGAGGCTTGGGTGACCCAATGCGCCACCTGGGAGTAGGCAAAGGCATCAGATTCCGGGATGGAGAAGTGGTCCCGGCGGAGTGACGAGAATGAGATCAGTCCATCAAGGTCAAAAAGGTGGCCCACCCTCTTGCAGCCCACCTCCCGCCAGCTCTGGAAGACGGGGGAGGAACAGCCAGGTGGGAAGTCCGGGTTATTGACCACCGGTGTAATAAGTGACGGGAAGGTGGTCCAGCCCTTGTGCAGCGCCAACCGGTCCCACGCCCTCAGGTGGGTGAAGTCACCGGGGATGAGTACAAGCCCCACGCTCTATGTTTCCGAGGGAGCCAGATTTCACGCCAGATGTTGCGGCCCACCACCGCCTTGTCCATGAAAAGCCAGTGCTTACTGGAGTATGGCCTATTCCACTCGAGAATAAAACACAGACAAGCTGCTTGATAATACGCCTGCAACGCGGTAATCAGCCCCTGCAGCATCCGTATGGCACCGGGGGGAGGGCTCGGAGGCAGCAGCTGAAAAAGGTAGAGGATGCGGGGCAGGACTGTCATTTTGACTGCCGCCAGTCTGCCAAACCATGCGAGCCGGAGGTGGGACCATTCCGACAAGGACTTAATTATGCGGTCGATCATGAGTTTGTAATTGGTCGAGACGGTCCGTGCTAAAGCGGGGGCCAGGCGAATTCCTAGGTATGGGATGTCTGACTGCACCCACTGGAAGGGAAAATCCTTTTGGAGGTCCAGCACATCCGCAGCAGGGATCGATATATTAAAGATCTGGGACTTGGTGTAGTTAACCTTGAATCCCACAACATCACCGAATACGCGCAGTTCCGAGGAGAGGTGTCGCAGGGAAATGTGAGGGCTCGGGAGCGAGAGAATGACGTCGTTCTCATACAGGCAGATTTTGTGCATATCTGCACCAAACTGTATCCTCTCGATGCCGCCATTAGACCGCACCTTCTGGGCAAAGGGCTCCATATAGAGCGCAAAGAGCAGCAGCGACAGGGGGCACCCCTGTCGTGTCCCACGCGAGATGGAGAAGGGAGCAGACCTGCAGCCGTTCACTCATACCGCCGCCTTGGGCGCCGCATATAAGCAGCGCACCCACCTCAGAAAATTTGGGCCCAAGCCAAAGGCCTTCAAAACCGCAAACAAATACGTCCAATCGACACGATCAAAGGCCTTCTCCACATCTATTGACAAGAAGAATGCCTGCGTGCGAGACCGATGAACAGAGACCATGAGGTGCAAAAGCCTCTTTGTGTTTCCCCCCCCCTGCCGTGTTGGTATGAACCCCACCTGGTCCGGTTCTACGATGCCGTCCATGAAAGTACTAAGCCGGGCTGCCAGAATGCTGGCGAAAAGTTTGGCATCAATGTTGAGGAGCGAGATCGGGCGATATGAACTACATTCCATGGGGTCCTTCCCTGCTTTGGGGATAACTGTAATTGAGGCGTCCGCTATGGTAGGGGTCACCCCCCCCTGTCTCCTGGAAGGAATTAAAAATGCGAGTTAAAAAGGGCGCTAACTCCACACAAAACTTCTCATAAAAGACGGCCGGAAAACCGTCTGGTCCAGGAGACTTGGCCAGTTTCAAGCGCACGATCGCGGAGATGACTTCTTCGATACGTATCTCAGTGTCGAGCGTCTCCGCCGTGGTCTGAAAAAATGGGGTCACGCCACACGATGCCAAATACGCCTCCACTCGCTCTGGGTCAGTGCGTTCCGCGGTACAAGGCCTTGTGAAACCTCCGGAACAAATCTGCGATGAGCGTGTCTGTGGTGTGTTCAACCGCACCCTCGTCCCTAATGGCCTGGACGGCAGACCTCTGCGTCTCAGCCCTAAATCTGTGAGCCAGCATCCGGCCCCCTTTATCCCCAACGAGGTAGAACTTGTGGCGCAAGCGTAAGAGGGCATACTCCGCTCGATCAAGATCGAGGTGTTTAATCATGCGCCGTTTCGTTTCCAATTCCCGCCAAACGCATGGAGCCCTAGTCCGTTTATATATCGCCTCCAATGCACCCACGTCCCTCTCTAACTCCTCGCGCTTCTCCCTACGCTTCCAAGCCAGCGACGCAGACACCGCTATGAAGTCTCCCCGGACTACCAACTTGAGAGCCTCCCAAATGGACCCCAGTGACATGTCGTCCTTGTCGTTGTCTTCAAAGTACTTGATGATCGTGGCCCTAACCCGGGCAACCACAGACTCCGCATTAAGTAGGGAGTCCCGAAGACGCCAACCAGCCAAAGGTGGTCTCTGCCCAGAACATGCCATCTGTACTGAGATAAGGGCATGATCCGACAAAGCTTGCGGCGATATCTCTGCCTCCGACAAGTGGGGCATTAGTGGGGACGTGGCTAGAAAGTGATCCAGGCGTGCATAGGTTTTATGGGCGGCGGAATAGTAAGTGAAGTCACGCTCTAAGGGATGCTGAGTCCGCCAAACATCATGAAGCCACCCATCCCGCAACTACTGCTTCCCTCCCTGGGAGATGGCCCCCGCCTGGCCCGAACGCGCAGCAGATCTATCTAGTACAGGGTCCATTACCACATTCAGGTCACCCCCCACCAGCACCTACACATCCGGAAAAGCTAATACCTCTTCCAGGGCTGTCTTTAAAAAGGGCTCTTGGTGGTCATTCGGAGCATACAGGGAGCCTACTGTGAAGGACGTGGATCCCCATTGGACGCGGACCGCCAGAAAACGTCCTTTAATATCGACTACTTCGAATAGGATCTTACAATGAGCCTTGGCGCTAAATAGGATAGCCACCCCCTGCTTTTTCGTCAGACCTGAGGACCACACTTGCACCGGGAAATGCCTGTCTCTCATTTATCTTAGTATCTTTGGAAAGGAGATGGGTCTCCTGCAGCAGATATATATCCCCGTCCACACTCTCCAACAGTGATATGGTGGCTGCGTGCTTTACTGGGTTGTTGAGGCCCCGTACATTCAAGCTAACAATTTTCAGGTCCTTACCCATAGTCACCAAGATGTGTGTGTGTGGGTGTACTTGTAAAGCGCACTGCGACTCCATGGAGTATCCTGGCGCTGAAGACCGCTGGTGAACCCGTCCTGGTTTTCTCTGTGAGATGGTCCCTTTCTGGGTATCTCCAAGGTGAAACCAGGCATCCCCGGCGTCTGTGGGGGGCCGTTGTAGAGATGAGGCAAGCTTAATGCCCAGAGTTGCCGAGTGTGTTCCCTGGTTAGAGTAGGCACCGAGGCGAGAATTATCAAGTCCGTTTTGACCCTGGTCCACGACCCTGCCGCGTCAGGAATTGAACCCTGGTCCCGGGCCGTTCTCTGCTATAATCAATCTCACTTGGGCAAACAAACCATCAAGCTACTTTCAAAAGATCTGTATGGCCTTTTTATTCAACTATATATCTGGAGATGTATTCGGCATGACCATTCTCCAACATAGTTTAAATATGACTTAATCATTAGACTTAATGGGTAGCATCTCAAATATATTCCCCAAATACTAGAATCCCCTTAGATACTTTCAGACAACATTGCTCATATTGAGCCCCTCATTTTCCTTTTAACTGATCCCTCAACAGAGTCTACCCGGCAGTTGTTCCTTACATATAAAATCCACTCTCTTAATGACGGTGCAGCCTGAGCTACCCATTTCGTGCAAATTTCTCTACGTGCCGTAATTATCAATACAAATAGCAGATGTGCTATGGGTTTGTTTACCATATAATTGTTATCCCCTTTGGGTATAATTCCAAATATAACAAGTTCAAGGCATACCTGTATTTTGGCCCCAAGTGTTCTAGAAGCAAACTCACCCACCTCTTGCCAGAAGACTTGGATTACCCAAGATTGCCATAGTGAGTGAACATTGACCGCATTTTCCAGCATGCATTTGGGACACTGCCTTCTCTTACTTCCACCCATCTTGGACAGTTTCTTCTCAGACCAATCGGCTCTGTATAGAGTAAAAATATGCTTTCTTCTCAAAGGAGCAGGTCTGACAGTGGACCAAAGTGTAGCACTTGATACTTGCCACAAACTTGAGTATCTGCTAAGTGTTATCCTCTGCTTCCACCAACTTCCAGTACCATTTAGATACTTCTTTTTTAAAGGGCAGGTTTTTAACAAACTCCCCCTCCTATTCTGTCTCAAACCCGCTTTGCAATTCGTTTTGGGCCAATCTAGTCAGTTGAAAGTATTTGAATCTTGATAGGGTAAAGTTTGTTTTGGATGCAAGTGTGTTCCATGGTATCAGAGAGCTTTGTTCAAATAGCTCCACCCATTTTACCAGACACTCTGTTAATAAAGGTAGAGCTCCAGATCGGGGCCTCACAACTATAGTATAGTATTCCCAAGATTCACTTTACTTGTACCCGTACCTTACAGGCTGCTAGTAATATTGTCGATATTTAAATAAAAAGGAATTTCCTTTATCCAGTTGATTCTTTCTTAAGACCAATAAATGAGGGGGAATATTTTGTGTATTGTCCATGAGGAGATGTCTAGTGCTTTTAAAAAAGAAGCCCAATGATATAGTTTAAAATTAGGCAGGGCGATCCCCCCATCTATTTTCTTTTTACGCAGTGTTTTCCAGGCTATTCTCACAGCCTTATTATTCCATATGAAACTGCTCAAATCACTTTGCTGTTTCTGAAACCATTCAGTTTTGAATTGTAATAGTAATGTGTTAAAAATAAAGGTGAATTTAGGGAGGATCATCATCTTAGTCAGATTTACTCTACCCAGAATTGAAAAAGGCAGGTGCATTCATGACTCTAGTAATTTCTTGGTTTCTATATGAATTCTTTTGAAATTAAAGGAAGCTAGTTTATCCAAATTATTGATTATTTTAACACCCAGATATCTAATCTCTAACTTTCCTGATGGAGAATTTATTGAGCCATTCCAAGTCATAGTCTCGGTTTTATCCTTAATTACTAGATAGCCAGGGATTTTCCCAAAGACTTCCATTATGCCCATTATAAGGGGTAATGATGCCTCTGGACTTGGTGTATAAATCATCAAATCGTCGGCGTATAGTGCTGTCTTTATCGCCCAATCCAGATATCTAAAGTGGGGAATTCCATTTTCTAGTCTAATTCTCCTGGCAAGGGGTTCTATGTACAAGTTAAAAAGCAGAGGTGAGAGGGGGCAGCCCTCTCAAGTCCCACGCTCTATAATAATCTTAGGTGAAAGAGAACCATTTACCACCAACCTTGCTGTAGGTGCTTTGTATATTGATCTTATGGCATTTAAGAAGTTGGTACCTAATTCATTTTGCTCTATGACATTATATAGATACGGCCAGCTTACTCGATTGAAAGCTTTAGCCGCGTCAATCATTATAATAGTTAGGGGGGATTTGGTTGTGGTGCCTATATCAATTGCTGTGACCAGTTCATGTGTTAAGTCCTTAAGTTGTCTATGCTTTGTAAAACACTTTTGATTCTGGTGTATAATGTCACCCAGTGCCAAATTTAGCCTTGTAGCTAGAATTTGTGTAAAGATTTTGTAATCACAGTTTAATAAAGAGATTGGTCTATAAAAAACACATTTCAAGGGATCTTTTGTAGGTTTCAGAATTACATTTATGACTGCCTCTTTCAATGACTCAGGGAGACGTAAATAAATGCTATTCATTAATTTATATAGATAAGGGTCCAAAACTTCTTTTAGTACTTTATACAGTTCGTTTGGAATGCCATCTGGTCCTGCCGCCTTCCCTTTCTTTAAGAGGGCAATAGATTTTTCTATCTCTAAAGTTGTAATTTTTTGGTTTAATATTTTGCTCATTAGTATTTATCTTAGGTAAGGGGTCCTGATTTAACCACTGATTTAATTATATTTGACATCCCATTGTATCCTCCGTATACAAATCTTGAAAGAAGTTACTGAACGCCTTGCCTATGCTAGAATTCTCCTCACATAGTTCTTCGGATGCAGCATTCTGCACCTTTTTGATCTTGTTTCTTAATTGATCTTGTTTTGTCTTCCAGTAAAGGAGTTTCCCACACCCTTCCCCATGCTCATAATGAGCTATTTTACTGGCGTCCCATCGCTCCCTGATCCTTTATTCCAGAAACTCTGCTAGGTGTTATTTTAGCCTCATTTAGCTCACCCTGAAGCTCAATTCTTAAAGTAGTATTATGACGGGGCAAGGAAACTTTTCTGTGCTTTCTCAATTTTATCCTCATACTCCTTCAACTCTCTTTTCCCTTCATTTTGGTTGATGGCTGCATAACTTATAACCCTCCCCCAAAGATACAGTATCCCATTTAATGTGTGATGCTGCAGACTCTCGATTTATATCAAAACATTCTGCCACATCTTTTTTTAGAGCGTCAACTACCTCCTGTTTCTCCAAAAGTGTTCTATCTAATGTCCATCTGTATTCAGCCTGTATTCAGGAACTTCTAACATCACTGCCGCGTGATCAGACAAATGTTCAGGATGATGAGTAGCCATAAGATTATATTCTCTCAGTATTTAATCAACAAGAAATAAATCAATTCTTGAGGCGTGTGAGTACTTCTTGTTCTGATACGTAAATTCTCGTCTAGTACCGGCATTAAATCTCCATATATGTAATAGACCTAAATTCTTGCTGCTGAATGCTCTTTCTCATTTGTGGGGCCTTTATTGTTTGTTTAGTAGTTGATCTTTCAAGGACAGGATTTATCAAGATATTAAAATCTCATGCCATGATGATGTTATACTTGGCATCTAAGAGGTGCCTGTATAGCTCGTTGAGGGGGGATGGGTCGTCCACATTAGGGCCATAGTATCCTGCCAATGTGAATCCTAATTTGTTGATTTTAATGTTGACTATAACCCATCTACCCCCTCTATCCACTATTTTTACATTTGCTGATTTTTTTAAAATAATATAGCTACTCCTTTGACATTGCATGATTGACTAGAGCATACCAACTGCATTATCCACGTATTTGATTTAAGTACCCCTTCCCGTTCCTTTTGTCGTAAATGTGTCTCCTGTAGTATCATTATATTATGTTCAGACAATTTAATTATTTCTAAGATCTTCCTCCTTCTTCTATGTACTCTTAGGTCATTAACATTCCAAGATAGTATTCTGATTTTATTCATGCTCTTCCTCCCCTTGCCATTGCCCTTTAATGCCTCCTTTTAGTATTTTGCCAACGTCATACATGAGGATGATTTTTTGTTTTTTCCCCTAATGCTCCCTTCCCAGTGCCCATAATTACAAGTTAAAAAGTGAAACCCTTGAACTCTGTCTCACCATCCCCCCACTCTGGGGAACCCTCCCTTACTCCATTTGGGGTGTCTCATTGCCCCCCTGATGCTCCAACGCTCCAGCCCATTTTTGTGTGCCTATTGTGTGCCTTTTATGTGCCCTTTTGTGTATTTATGTACTCAATCACATTTTTTACTTCTGAGACCTCCCTAAAGTTATGCATTTTGTTTCTCCACATAACTTTTAAAGTAGCAGGGAACTTCAGTTGTGCTGTTGCCCCAAATGTCTCCAGGGGTTTGGTCTGCTTTCCAAGTGCCCATTGGCAATTTTGTGTTGCTTTCGCTATGTCTGACCTTATAGAGTAAGACCAATCATCTTTTTGGAAACTTTTTGCTTTGAGGGCAGCTGAAAGAATGGCCTCTTTAATAACATAGGTGCGGAAATTCAGTAGGATTCCCCTTGGTTTATCTCTTTTTGGATCCCGTCTAAACGGGTCTCTGTGCACCCTTTGTATGTCCTGTTCCAAGTCCTAGGTTTGAAATTCTGGCACTGACTCAATATTAGTTACCACAAGGTCTTTCAATTTTCCCTTTTCAAATCATTCTGGAACATTTAGGAGCCTCAAGTTATTCAGCCTGGAATTATTTTCTAACACCTCCAGATTGTCCCTGATCTCCTTTTTACTACTTATTAACGCCTGGATCTCTGTCATTAAGCTTCTTGTCTGGGCCCACTCCTCCTGCCCTCCATTGCCAGTTTTATGCCTCATCATTGCCCTCCTGCTTCATCTCTCTGCTTAGCTTGCTGCCCCTACTCTCCTTGTACTTGCCCTCTAATGTCAGTATGCATGTCACAGCTCACTTTCTGCCCACCATATTCCATTGATCTACCAAACTCCTATCTACTCTGAGTGTTCTATTGAGCTGCCACTGCCCCTTCCACCTGACTAGCATGGTCAGGTGGCTGCTGCCTGTCCCTGCCACTCCCACCCCACCTGTCCAAGTCTATGCAAATCAAATCATCATAACAGTATACTCATGTGTAAACGTACACCAGTCACTTGTTAAAAAACAACAGTTAAAATCCACCTCAAATATACATATCTGGAATCCCGCCGGAGGCAAGGGAGACTTTTGAGACAGAAAGTGGCTGTTTAAAATTGGCATGGAGCGCACAGGACCCACATTTGGGCATAGCTGTCCCACTAAGGGTGACAAATCCAAGAAGAACAATTGATGGACAGAATGTTGAACAATGTCAAACATTCATCCCAGTACACACACACACAAAATGGTCAGTAAGCGCATGGGAAAGAAGGTGTCATGGAACAAAGTTAAACGGTTGGGTTCATGGGCCTTCAAATTTCCCTCCTCCGGCCACCAACATGCGAATGTAAGCAATAAAGTAACCTACATTTTGCATCAATTCAAGGACATCCACAGACACCTTATATATTTCTAGCAAAGCAGCAGTGAGAATATGAAAAATACAAGAAAACATTAAAGTCTGTAACAGGATAGGCCCTTAACAGTAAAACAACATACTATAATCACTAATCTGAACAAAATCATAATGAAAAGGAGGGAATATAAGTCCAGGCTTCTGCCCAGTAGGTCAATTGACCTTTAACTCTTATCCCTAATCCCCATGTCGATCTGTCCTACATTCCCCAGTACAAACTGCAGGTCATCCAGCAAGAAAAAAACCAAATTAAAAAGTGGTGTTGTCTGCCCTCCCTCAAACATCAAATATCGTACTTGCTCTTGGAGTCACTATGGTACCCTGGAATAAAGGTTGCAGGTCTAGACTTCGTTCTCCGACATTAGGACAGACCTCAGGCAGCAGGACAGGGCACATGCAGCAAGGCAGTTGTTCTGTATTATCCACAAGTCCAGGGTGTACTGAATAGTGTATCTGAGGGCCCCTTTTTTATACTTGGTGCCCACTTTGAAGTAGCGGAAACTTCGGAAGTCATGCCCTACAGACGTGTCTTGAATTTCCAGCCTCCCGGCCTTGCTCCAGTCTCTCTGCAGGCACAATAGGCTGGTGTGAAGTCCTTTGTGTGAGATCTGAGGCAGTTTCTATGAAGTGCAGATGTGATAGGTAACATCTTTGTCCCTAACATCAAGACAGGGTGGCCAATCTCACCAATCCTGCCAACACTGAGGCCCTCTATTATGTGGCTGTCTGGGAGGAATACACAAAGGCCAACTACACCACATCATGTGAACCAGTAAACAGGCTGCATGCACCAAATGTTTAGGACAAGAAGTTTCTAAAAGTTGCATTTTCACAATTGCGACTTAAAATACAATGTTTTCCATTAAATAGGATTTTAAAGTAGAATTGATCAGACACCACACATGAAATTTCTACCTGCTACCAAACAAAGGTTAAAGCTCATTATGTCTAATAAGGCAATCCAAGGTTAGCCTATGGAAGATGTATGTCTTGCAGTAGTGAAAAACTATTTTTTTCCACTACCAGGACATGTACAACTTAAAGTGAATGTCCAACTTTGTAAAGCACACTGCACCCTACCATGTGGGCTGTTTAGGGTCTACCCTAAAGGTGACATATATGTATTTGAAAGGGAGGTTTAGGCCTGGCAAAAAGTTATTGTTGCTAGTTTCAAATAACAATTAAAATCTGTACACCCAGGCTGCAATGGTAGGCTTGAGATGTTATAAAGGGTTACTTTAGTGGGTGGCACGATAAGTGCTGCCGGAACCACTAGTAGTATTTAATTTACATGCCCTGGCTATCAGTGCTACCACTTTACTAGGCGCTACTAATTAAATTAAATGTGTCAGTTGAGTGTAAGCCAGTTGTATCATGTTTATAGGAGAGAGCACAAGAACCTTAGCACTGATTAGCAGCAGTAAAGTGCATATACTCCTAAAGCCAACAAAAAGTATTTCAGAAAAACTGGAGGGATGAAGACAAAATGATAAATAATAAAAGGAAATTAACTCACTTTAATGCTGCTGCAGGCACCCGCGCTTCAGCTTTTCCTGCTTTTGGCTCTGGGGATGGGCACAGGCTCCCAGGCTGCCTTGTGGGCAGTTCTGAGGCTGCTCTCACATGAGATAATCAGGATTGGCCTGAGCATCTGCAACTTGCGCTGCCAGTCAGACTGAGAGCCTGCTCTCTCCAGCCCCAGCAATGCAGCTGAGGCTTAAGAGAGCTTCACTGCACATGAGGGGTTTGGCCAGCCTGATATGGCTGGCCAAACACCTCATATGCAGTGAAGGGAGTGCCCATCATTCCTCTATCAGCAGTGCCATCGCCTGGACCACCTCCAAGACTCGTCAGAGTCCTGGGAGCGGGTTCAGGGGATTGAAATAAAATGATAAAACAGGTTTAAAACCAATTTTATTTTCGTTTTATGAACTTGTGGTGGCAGTGGAGGGGGGAATCCTCTGCCCTAATGGGGCAGCCCCTTGGCTCCTTCCTGCTCACGACTGATATTCGTTGTCAGTATTTACTTTCACCCCCAATTCTCACTCCTATATTGCTCCTCTGCTCATACCTTGTACAATTTTTTTAATGTATATTTTAGAATGGCCCAGCAGCTGTCTTTGCTATTGGAAATGTGTTTTTGCACACTTTTTTCATGTCCCCTGAGCCACGTCGCCCTGTACGCCTTCATGTCGTAACCACTTCCCCCCCGTTATTGGAATACCAGCATTCGGCTGTCCCCCTGACAACTGTGCTGTCTGTAATAGCTGGTGGTCTAGTGGTCGCCGTCCACACATACATCACATCCGCTGGCCAGGCGTGGCCTGCGTGGAATTAATAAATGGAAGGCGCCGCTCGGGGCGTCACTCCCGACTACGACACCGTGTAGTCCTTCTGTGTCCGCTGCACGCACCAACCCCCGCGCTATCCCCTTCGGGCCCATGGGAAGCCTGTGAATACTTTAAGGGGCCGACACCACACTGGCGAAAAGCGTAGGGGGCCCAACCTTCGCTCGCACCCAGCACTGCCTCGTGGTGCAACTGTTTGCTGTCCGCAGCAGCGCTGCGGTGTACCACAGGGGGCCGAGGCTGCCGAGTGTTCGCGGTGTGCACGCGCGCCGCCCTCACCTCCGTGGCGGCCGCGTATGTAGTGGCACAACTCCTCAGTGCCTGCAGCGTCTCTGGCTCCCAGCACCGTCAGGCCCAGACTGGACTGCCTGCGCAACCGCGCCCTCCCCGATCTGCTGCAGTGGAGCCGGGCGTCTGACCTGCCCGAGGCCTCACCGGTCCTGTGCGTGCCTGCCAGAAGAGGCAGCACAGCCCCCAGCTGATGTCTAGCTCATCACGCATTGGCAACTGTAAGTCTTGCAGTGGCAGCTGCAGATAGCTGACAAGAAGGACAAGGTGGTCTCCTGATTAGCAAGCATTGGCAGCTGCAAATCAAGCATAGGCAACTGCAAACCAAGCATTGACAGCTGCAAACAGAAGGAGGATGCAGAAGGAAGGAGAGCTCACAAACAGGCACACTAAGCATCCGACACACCAAGTAAGGAAAAAGCGGGGAGACCTAGCGCTCGATTGCCCATGGAGTGGGAGAATAACGCACCACAGCACCACGTGGGGCACCCGACACCTTTTTGTCCATTGACCCGACCTGGCCAGACCGTCCAAGAACAGTCACCGCCAGGCACCATGGTAGACAATAACAACGCTGCTGCACCAGCCCGCATCCCATTCCAGCATGCAGCATCAGGGGTCCTGCCCCCTTTCAGTGAGCTGGAAGATCCCGCAACAGCCTCCCCCCGGTGGAAAACATGGATCGATCACCTCAACAACTACTTTGTCGTGACCAGGGAAACAGACAAGGAGGTAAAGAGATCCCTGCTACTACACTATGCAGGAGATGAGATTTTCAAACTTTTCAAGCACTTGCCCAACACAGGAACTGCAAACGACTACAATGCGGCAGTGACAGCGCTAAACGGTCATTTTGACCCACAACTAAATCCGGATTTTGAAGTCTTCAAACTCGGATAAGCCCGCCAGAGGGAAGGAGAAGCCATAGACTCGTTCTACGCACGCCTCCGGGAGCTGGCCAGCACGTGTACCGACGAAGACCAGCCAAAGGAAATCTGGAGACAACTAATCCAGGGGTGCTGCGACAAGAACCTAAGAGGACTCATACTGCGCAAACCAAGAATTTCACTGGAGGACATACTAATACTAGCCAGATCACACGACCTGTCCGCGGCGAGGGCAAATGAAATGGATCAAGCCCTAACCAAGCCCTTTGCGAAGCCAGTCTCCATCAAGACAGAGCGAGCCGATGCTGTAAGGACCAAGCCCAGGGGAGACACGTACAGAGGACCTAAGGGAGAGGCCTCCAGATCAAGATGTGGGTACTGTGGCCACGAGCCGCACGCGGCTAAAGACTGTCCCGCCCAAGGAAAAATCTGCACCAATTGCGGAATACCCAATCACTTTGCATCTGTTTGTAGGAGGCGGAACAGAAACCAAGAAGCCCGAGGCAAAAGCCCCAATGAGAGCCGTTCGACAGCTGTCGGTAGCAGACACCGCGCCGCCTGATAACGCACAGGGAAGACCAGTGAAACACCTACCAACTTTTGAAGACTCCTTAGAGGACGAAGAAGTATACATCATCTACTTCGCAAGGGAGCTCAAACAATGCCGCCGACCACAGCCCACATGCATAGTGCAGGTCGCAGGAACCGAGGTGAAAGCGGTCATTGACACAGGGGCGACGGTGAACGTCATGGGCCTACAACAATACCGAAGCCTACGCCCTCGCCCTCCTGTAATACCATCTAAAACAAGGATCTACGCATATGGAGCAGACACGCCCCTGCCGTTGAAAGGAAAGATCGCAGTGCCTGTCAAGGCAGACGATCGTGAGGTGATGGCCACCATCCACATCATCGACAGGGAAGCAGACACCCTCCTGAGCAGCCACACTGCCGAAGATCTGAAGCTAATTGCTTTCGCGAGACGAATCCGGGCGTACCAAGTGGAAGAACTCCTTGGGCAGTTCCCCAAGCTATTAAAAGGCCTCGGGTGCATCAAGTGTGCTCCCATCAAGCTACACATTGACAATACAGTCACCACCGTTGCCCTGCGACACAGAAGAGTCCATTTTCACCTGCGACCGCTCATCAAGAAGTAACTGGAAGCCTTGGAAGAACAAGGAGTCATTGAAAAAGTAACTGGCCCGCCGCCATGGGTATCCCCGATGGTCATCGCAGAAAATCCCAAGCAGCCAGGAGCCATACACCTGTGTATCGATATGCGGCTACCCAATAAAGCAATTAAAAGAGAACGCCACATAACACCAACAAAGGATAACATCATCGCGAATGTCAACTGATCCAAGTGGTTTTCAAAAAACGCAGTGTATCACCAACTACTCCTGTCAGAGGAGAGTTGATTCATCACCACGATCAGCACCCACCTTGGACTCAGGAGGTACAAACGTTTGAATTTCGGGATATCCTTGGCAGCCAAGGTTTTCCAAAATACAATATGGAAGCTACTGTCAGGGTTGCCAGGAGTATTGAACGTAAGCGATGATACCCTCATTCACTCCGCAACAGCTGCGGATCACCATAAACACCTCCGTGACACACTAAAACGCCTCAGCGAATATGGTGCCACCCTCCATAAGGACAAGTGCCAGTTCTTCCAGCCGTCCCTCGAGTTTTTCGGCTATGTATTCAACCAGGAAGGCATACAGGTAGACCCGAGGAAATTGCAAGTCATCAAGGACGCCCCCGCACCGACGTCACCGACGGTAGTACGGAGCTTCCTGGGAATGGCCACATACTGTGGGCAGTTTATACTAGGGCTGGCCACCCGGAGCGAGCCGCTGCGGGCACTCAGGAAAGCCGATGCAACCTGGCACTGGGGCCCAAAGGAGGAAGAAGCCATCCAAGGAATAAAAGACGCCCTCCTAGGGGAAGTCACGCTCGCATACTTCGATCCCGCGAGGCGAACGGAAGTGCTGGTTGATGCAAGCCCAGTAGGACTCGGGGCAGTGTTGGCCCAGGAGCGGGAACGAGGCCAGTGGGCCGCCCTGGCGTTCGTTAGCAAGTCACTCACCTCCACAGAAGCAAGGTAAGCCCAGATCGAGCACGAAGCGCTCGCCATCAAGTGGGCCTGCAGTCATCTCCATCTGTACCTCCACGGACAGCCGTTCACCATGGTCACCGACCATCAGCCTCTGGTCCCCCTCTTCAAAGGAACAGCACCGCATCCACCCCCATGTATCGAACGCTGGGCCATCCAGCTACAACCGTATGACATGGAGGTGGTGTACCGCCCAGGGTCCAAGAACCCAGCAGATTTTCTGTCAAGACACCCAGTTCAGTCCGAGAAACTGGAGGAAGATGAAGACGTCGAAGAATATACCCACCTGGTAGCTCTGGCATCATGCCCCCAGAGCATGTCTCTAGAAGAGGTACGAGAGGGGGCTGCCACCGATGCCGTCTATACCAAGACACTAGCCGCAGTGCCGCAAGGTTCGTGGACGGACTACCTCCGCCAGCCCAATTCGTGGACCCCGGAAGATCACGAGACCCTAACAAAAATATGGCGGGTCCATCATGAACTGAGCGCCAACAGCAGTGGCATCCTGCTGAGAGGACCCCGGCTAGTAATCCCGCAAAGCCTCAAACACTGGGCTGTCCAACTAGCCCACGGAGGACACCAGGGAATAACCAAAATGAAGGCACGGATGCGAGAAAAGGTGTGGTTCCCAGAACTTGAAAACATGGTGGAAGAATACATTCGACGGTGCTCACTGTGCCAATTGACAAGCGGCCCAGAGAAACCTCTCCCGATCATCACTGAAGAAGCCTGCACCATCCCATGGACCAAAGTAAGTGTGGATTTTGGAAGCTTCCCAGGAGGAAAACACACCCTGGTCATTGTGGATGCACACTCTAAATATCCTATAGTAGAACCCATCACATCGACAGCTTTCAACCACGTCAGACCAGTATTTATTTTTTATTTTTTTTAGCTATGATATTCCCTGATCACACATGCTAGTGGTTCCGCGACCAGCGCGTATAGGAGTGGTGAGAGGGGACAGCCATGCCTAGTTCCCCTGCATATTTCGACGGCATCCGTGACTCTGTCACCTATCCTTAGCCTCGCTGTGGGTTTGTAGTACAATGCTCCCAGCATTTGCAGAAAGGGTTCCCCCAGTCCAAACTTACGTAGGACTCTTATCAGGAACGGCCACTCCACAGAGTCAAAGGCCTTCTCCATTTCTAGGAAAATCGCCAACGCTTTTTTTCTTGACGAACATGTTGCATAGCCCCAAGCACCGTGCGTATATTATACGTGAGGTTCCTGTCAGGAATGAATCCACCCTGCTCCGGCGCCACCAGTTCCGGCACAAGCAACGCCAGGCGAGTAGCTAGAACCTTAGCATACAATTTGGCGTCCACATTTACTAGGGAGAGCGGTCTGTAAGAGCTACAGGCATTAGGAGGTTTCCCAGGCTTTAAAATAGTAACAAGCAGGGCCTCCCTCATAGAAACAGGCATGCTGCCCTCCTCACAGATGTCATCAAAAAGAGTCATCAGGTGAGGGACCAGTTTGTCTTTAAAAGCCTTATAAAAGCCCACTGTCAGCCCATCTACCCCTGGGGCACTGCCAGATCTCATCCCCTCCAGCGCCTCCAAGATCTCTTCCTTTTGTATGGGCGTCATCAAAAATTCCCGTTGGGAATTGGATAAGAATGGCATTTTAATGTAGCTAAGGTAATCGTCTATTTCCTCCTTCACCTGTGAGGACCTGGACTTGTATAGGTCAGTATAGTAGTCTGTAAACTCTCTGAGAATCTCCGACTCGTCTGTGATTACCTCCCCTGCGGTCGTGATCAGTTCGTCAATCACCAATGTGCGTCTGTCATTTCGCATCAGTCGTGCCAACAGTGAACTAGGTCTCTCCCCCTCCCCGTATGTTCGCGCCGCGGCATACTTGCCCATGTGCTGCACTTCCCTATCTGCCTCTTCATTATAGTCAGCAAGCAGTGTCTGGATTTGCGCTGCCGTATTGGCATCGGGGTCACGCCGCTGACGCCCTTCAAGGTCCGACAGTTGAGTCTCAAGGTGTTCCAGTCTTTGCCTTATAGACTTAAGTACACTTGAGTGTTTGGCCATAGCCACCCCTCTGATATACACCTTAAAAGTGTCCCATACTGTCTGGAAGCTATCAACGGACCCCAAATTTGTCTCAAAGAAGCAATCTATGTCCTCTGCCAATTCTCCCCTAAATACGTCATCCAATAGGGAATAAGAGGGAAACCGCCATATGAAGGGGGGCACTCTCCTCACTGGTACCGCTAGTACTAGAAGCAAGGGGGAGTGGTACGAGAGCGTACACGGTAATATCGTGCAACCCTTAATGCTGGTCAGCATTGACTGAGACGCTAGCCAGTAGTCTATTCTTGTGTGAACATCGTGAAAGGCTGAGTAGTGCGTATAACCGCCTTTTGTGGGGTGCTTGTATCTCCAGATGTCGACAAGATCTAGTTTAACCAGTTCCGCTTGCATGTGTAGATCCCCGGCAGCAGGTCGTCGGGCCGGCCCTGACGATCTATCTAGGTCTGGATCAAACACAAAATTGAAATCACCCCACCACAGCATTCTTGAGCAAACATGGGTTCTGCAATGCGCTGCCAAAGCATCGTAAAACTCAGGGTTGTCATAGTTGGGCCCATAGACATTTACCACTATGAGGTCCTGCCCCTTGCCAATACACCTGGCTATTATGTAGCAGCCTTCCGGATTTGCTTCAATCAAAGCTGATTTTAGTTTCGATCTAGGATTGACCCAGGTGACTACCCCTCTGGAGTGTGTAGTGAACCCCGCCGCCACACTATTGCCTCCGAACCCCTTAGCTGATAGCATCTTACTATTGAGTGGGAGGTGGGATTCTTGAAGAAGGGCGAGGTCGATGTGGTGTCTGTATAGATAGTTTAGAACCTTCCTAAGCTTACGATAATCATTAAGTCCTCTCACATTCCATGTCAATGCTCTCAGCGACTCAGAATCACCCACTGTTGTCATTACGGTTGTATCAGTCATCTCAACAGTGAGATGCGATAGTCATCAAACGGAGTTCTCCGGCTCTGCACACCATCCGCTGCAAAGCCATAACTGTCATCGTCAATCTACTATAGGTAAAATCGGGCAGCACATTGCTTGGCGTTACTTTCGGCTCCCCCTCCCCAAAACCAAAACTCTCCCCTGAACTCGCACCCCCCTCCCACAGCTGACCACCCCCAACCAGGCCAGACAGTCCCTTTCCACTCCCCCCTCACCCCCCCGCAGTTCCCTTTAACAGTCCCCAAATCGGCCCCTCTAGGGGCAACATGAGCTAACAGCACAAGGGCAGAGGTTACCAGAACAAACAAAAAATAGTCATGTTTCAGCATTGTACTTTACAAAACTGCCCCTCCACCATTACCAGTCTAGTGTCCATCAACATGAGTCAACATCTTTACTCCAGGAGATTACAGCGGGTATCTTCCCATTATCCCTACCCCCATTCAGTATAGTTAATGTTCATCCAATACTCGTAATAGGGTACACTCTGCAGCTAAGTTCGCACCCCAACGATCAGCGTAGTATGCCCGTAGGGGAACAGAAATAAAATGAAATGATCTCACCCAGTCCTGGCAGCACGGTCTCAGTGATGGCACCCTTAGAGTCCATAATAGGTGCCGAACAGGTCTCAGGACTCATTGTAATCAAGGACCTAGCATCTACCCAACACTTAACCTCAGTTGACAGGTAATGAGGGATCCAGAGTGGTCGCAGCATTATTCGTCCTGTTCATCCCTGTGGGAGGCCTCGTCTTGATCATCCTTGCGGCCCTTTGGACTTTTCCTCCGTTCTTTAGACCATTCCTTCAAGGATTTCTGGAGTTCCCTGGGGTCCGTAAAATAATGTGAGTGACCTTGTCTGTTAATCCGCAGCTTCGCCGGGTACATCATCGCGTAGTCCAGTCCTAGTTCACGGAGTTGCTTCTTGTATGGAGCAAAGTGCCGTTTTTCCTCTTGGACTTTTGCAGTAAAGTCAGGATATAAGGAGATGTCCATACCTTCGAACTGAGGTTTCCCTTTGTCTCTGGCCACTCGCAACGCTGTGTCTCTGTCCCTATAGTTCAATAGTTTAGCTATTATCGTTCGCGAAGTGTCCCCGGACGCGGCCGAGGTCCCAGGGTGCGGTGAGCTCTTTCCACAATGAACATCGGTGAAAAGACGTCTTCTGCCAAGAGAGTGATGAGGAGTTTCTCCACAAAAAGCTCCATTTTTACAGTTTGCGTCGTCTCCGAAACTCCAGTGATGCGAATGTTTGAGCGTCTCGAGCGGGCTTCAAAGTCCTCCGACTTGTCCTGAATGACCTGTAGTAGTCTACCGAACTGTTTGCGGTCTTTGTCCCATTCCGTCTGCGGATCCTCCACTTCCGTGAGGCACCTCTCCGACATGTCGAGGCGCTCCGCGTGTTTGTCCACTCGTTCGGACATACGGTCCATGCGGTACGTGAGGGCATCAATTTTGGAGCCTATTGAGGTCATGCTGTCCTGTAGGCCCTTCTCCATGGACACCAACATTTCTCTGATATCCCAGGGGTATTACCCCGTGGTGATGATTCAGGGGCCTGGGCCTCCGGCCCCTTCGTCCGCCGTTGGTCGAAGGCAAGTTTAGTCTGGGTCTTGTCACCTTTGCCCATGATGAGTGAACATGATGTCTAGATTAAGCAAACCACCACTGACTCACCCCGCCTGGATATGGACAAACTCGGAGAGGACACTACTGCCAGCTATCTCTCGTCGGGGCGCTTCCGCGGATTAGCGCACGCCTCACTCTCCAGCTCTCCCCAGCTCGATGACTAGTATGTTGAAGGGCCTTAGGGCTAGGAGTCTCGAAGTATGCCACCTTCTACCACCCGATCACACTGTTCAATGGGGTAATCACGATATTCAGCGCGTGTTCGAGGGACCCCACCCTCTGCAGCAGTGAACACTGTTTTTCACCGAGCCCCCTCGCCTGGCGTGGCAGCACTCTGTGAAGCAGTTGGGCTGAGCGTCCAACTGCAGCCCTATCAGGCAGCCGCCAGTGACCAATGGGCTTAGTGGGTCCTTGTACTCCACCGAGGCAGTTGAGTCAGTGTGCGGGCAGGGGCCCCGTCATCACATCACAAAATGGCGCGGAAGGGAGGAAGGGCAGGGCTTCAATAAGCGGCAGTAAACTCTTTCTTTCTGCAGTCCCAAGGCCCCGTCTCGTGTCCACCCGGTATCCTGCAGTCTCGCCAGTCCTTCTGTGCCTAGGCTCATGCGAACCCCGGCCTTAATAGAGAGGGAGGGGCGCCAGGACACGCTCCGAAGGGCACTCCCTCTGTAGTGGTAGCCATGCGCGGGACAACCAGTACACACAGTTATGTTGCTGAATTAACGTTGTGGCCAGAGCGTGTGGATGTAGGTTCTGGGCGTACCCCTCTGATGGTGAAGCTGCCCCGTGGGGTCGCCAGGCAGAGCAGTCCGCGTGATCCCAGCTCTATGTGCCACCAAAGCAAGGCCCTCACCTGGTCTCCTTCGGATATCGTGATGCACCGGCGAGTATGCCTCCAATCTAGCCCAGTACTGCAGCGGGTCTCCCCCCTTTAGGCCTCCGATGTCTACTCCAGTGTGTAGTCTCTCCCCGGTGGTGTTATTAGGGTAGGACCGGGGCCTTCCCCGCACCGCCGGCCGCACGCACAGCTACGCAAACCTGGCAACTCCCAAATCGAGACCGGGGATTGCGGCCCAGTCCGCCCCGATGCAGCACCGGCACTAATCTTAGTCCCCCGTTCCAAGGGGCTGAGTTTGCCACATTCCTCCAACAACGAGGCATATCGCCTCACCGCTTCACCCCACAATGGCCCCAAGCTAACGGGGATGTCGAACACTTCATGCGAACTCTGAACAAGATGTTCCGCATAGCAGAGCTGGAACAAGTAGACCCCGAAAGGAGGCTCAATGAATTCTTGAGAGAATACCAAATACCAAAGCACCCCTCACTGTACCACTCAGCGAAGCCCGTGGGCCCTCATGCTTCATGGCCCCCGCCGTGACCTACTCCTCACCTGTCCGGGATGGTCCCCACCTCAACTGGACGTCGAGGAAGCGCAGGAGAGAAGAGTGCAACAGAACCAAGATGCAAGTGTCCGACACCGAGCCACCCCGAGGAGGCTTGGCCAGGGGGCGACAGTCATCCTGCGGAGCCGGTGCCAGGGAGGAAAGTTCCAGACAGCCTACAAGCCGGGCACCTGGACAGTTACTGCCAGCCATGGCTCCATGGTAACGGCATGTAGAGGAGCGGAAGAAGTGTCCCGAGGTTCAAGGAAGTCCCACCAGAACAACACCAGGAGATTGCCAGCAACCCCCAAGTCCCATGGCCACTGGCGAGCCCGAAGAACAGGCGGACGAGTTGCCAAGTTGATGAAACCCCAGAACTAAACCCCTCACCACAACAACATGGGATTTGTTCTGATCACTTCGGCCGGAGCGGAACGGGATGGCGTACCGGCACCCAAAGATACTGCCTGAGGCCCAACCCCCACCCGAGCCAGTGGCTGAGAGACTATGCCTGCTAAAGACCTGGAGCTCACCAACTGGGACTGACGCAAGTACCGCATTCAAGTGTTGGACTGAACAATGATATGTGATTTTGGATAACTATGTTGAGAAAATCTTTTGACAAAAGAACTGAGTTGGATAGGGATGTAATAGCTGGTGGTCTAGTGGTCGCCGTCCACACATACATCACATCTGCAGGCCAGGCTTGGCCTGCAGGGAATTAATAAATGGAAGGCGCCACTCGGGGCATCACTTCCGACTACGACACCGTGTAGACCTTCTGTGTCCGCTGCGTGCTCCAACCCCCGCGCTATCCCCTTCGGGCCCATCGGAAGCCTGTGAATAATTTAAGGGGCCAACACCACACTGTCATACTTCATACACGCCCACTCGCATAATTACGTACTTGACACTCCCCCTAACGTCCACGCTGCTAAATGGGTCACTGAACACCTCTTCATATACAGCCGGAGGTTAGTGGTTTCTCCGACTTCTGCTTGCTGATCACGATCCTGGCGGCCCGTCGAGATCGCCACTCCAAGCAACCTCGCTGATTCATCCGAAGCAATTCTACGACCTCCCAGCCTTCCAGTAAGCCTGCCAAGTGGAATTTACCGTACATTGCCCATACCTGGTCTGCCGCTTGCATGCCTGTTCCTGATTTCTCCCACTTGTTTCCATGACACATGACGGACCTACCAGATGGCCCGTTCCCAGCCCTCTTACAGTGGATCGTGGCTTCAACCCTGTCTCCAGGTTCATTCTTGGCTTGTACTGCCTCTCCGAGTAAGATAAGAGCTGTGCTGCCACTTGCATGGTGACTCTAGCTTGCTGCCCTTGCCACCCGTTTACTCACACGCCGGTTCTTTTCTAGAGTTTTAACCACTCCGGATCTCCACAGACCGGATACGACTCTTTCTTGAATCCGACCAGTAGTAGAACCCTCCATCCGGACTCCACCTCCCGGCTGGCCTATTGCGCATTGACTTACCCTGCATATCACCTTTGGTAAGGCCTCATTTTGACTCCTGCACTTGCCTCCAGTTCTCTTTAGGCCTTATTTCTCACGCTAATGCACCTCTGCGACTGCTACGCTCCTTACTTCCCCCCTCCGTGCCCCCATCTCATTTCTCCCTTTTTTCTCCCTTGTATAGCACCTTCAAAAGGCCACCTGGTCCTGATGATGATCCCAATTGATTAGGATCGAAATGCAGTCGACATACCAGCACGATTTGAGGCGTCTTTCTCAACTATGTTTCCTTCATAAAATGTCTAAAAAATATTATTCTTTGTAAATAACCTTTTGTGAACCATAAATTCCTTATACATATCTGTCACATTTTTGACACTCAGCCCTTGCTGTTTTTTTCACTTGTCACCTGCGCCGTTCACCTTCGGGTTGCCCATGCAATCATTGCTTGCAGTGCTAATACAACTGTTTTCATTTTTTTCTACAACTATTGCTTTCTTTTTCAAAATATATGATGCCTTGAGCACTTTTTAATAACAAACTACAAGTCTCCCTATTTCTTTTTCATTGTAATATCTTGTACATACTTATTCATTAGATTTCTACACCGGTTGAGACATTGTTATTTCTTTACAATTCCTTACTAAGATTCCCAACTTGATCTATGGGTTTACTCCTGTTGTTTTTCGCTATGCAGAATGCAAGGCAGCATTTATTTCTTTAATTTCAACACTTACGGCTGTCTCAGAAAATTCCAATAAAAATGATGTAAATACTTTAAAATCTTGCCAAAATATAGCAGAACGTAACTATATTTCTCTAACAGGCAGACCTTAATGTAATCTTGTGTGTCTTTTCTGTGATTACTACGACTGTTGCAAAATCTCCAGGAAGCTATTGCACAAAGTACATCTTGTCAATCACAGGCCCCCTCTCTGTGCCATTTCCATCAGAAAAATATGTTATCCTGACATTTACAGTGATGCAGATTGGTACCTTTTGTTGCATACCCCTAGCTGTCTTAAATCACCAGTAATGTTTTCAAGCAATCTGCAATCCGAGAAAAAGTCCTTTCTACGTTAGAAGCCTTCTCGAAAATTGTGTTTACATCCTGTGACTTGATGGTACCCTGAATGTTGTTTATTGCATTGACTTCCTACTTTAGTTCGCATTGGTTCGCTCTGAAATGAAAACAGTTTGAAGTATTCTCTTCTGTGAAACAAAAATGGGGCATTATCACTTTGTATGCCAGAAATATCACTATTGCTTCAGAGGACTTGGTTATATATATATATATCACTGAAAAAACCATAAGTTATAGACCATATATAGTTAGGAATTAGCATTTACAAAACCTTATTTTACTCACACAAAACCATTGAAATTCGCATATATAGTTAGTTGCACTAACTATATATCGCGCACCCGCAATCCACTGCTGATCATGTCACATATTACATCATTCATGACATGGTCAGTGACATCACTGATGACATCACTGATGACATCTCAAATGACATCACTGATGACATCACTGATGACATCTCAAATGACATCACTGATGACATCACTGATGACAACATCCAGTGACTGTGTGTTTCTGTAAAGTTTAAATATGTTTTACATATTGAAGAATGAGTGGATGTATAAGTGTCTGGATGAAGGATTTAGTAGGTGCGTGACTGACTGTATGAGTGAGTGAATAAATGTGTCGTACTAAATGCATGGGTTAGTGACTAAACTGTCTGAATGTGTGCATCAGTATGTCTGTTGTGGTGTAAACTGCTGCATGTGTTGATCATTAGCTAAACGAGAGGCTATATGTGTTATTGATTGGTTGCCCAAGTATTTGTATGGGAGATTGAGTTTGTGTGGGGGTGGCTGGGAGGTGTGTGACTCTGTGCATAGATGTGTGAGCAGTTGATTCACTAGGTGTATGAGTTCAAGAGTGCATGTGGACACAGCTACATGGGCGGTTGACTGTGTGCATGAGTGTATTGTTGAGTGAATGGATATCTCAGTGCTACATGTCAAAGTAAGTCCATATGTAAAACACAGTTCATTTGAGAGTTGGCATATATAAATAACAGTGCATAAGAGCCAGTGAATGTGTGAGTGGCTGTATGGATCATTGTGAACTTGTATCCGGGATTGTATAAGAGAGTAAATATGTGTTAGTATATGTTTGAATAAGTAAGGTGTGTATAACTGTATAGTTGAGAAAATGGAGGTGTGATTGATTCTTTGCATGACTGACTAGGTGTGTGTGTAACTCCATGGATGAGTGACAGTCTGTGAGTGTCTGTTTACACTGAGTGTATCTAAGGTTATATTTGAGTCTGAAGAGGTTCATCGTATTATCACATGAATGATGTCATCAGTGATGTCAAATGAGATGTCATCAGTGATGTCATCAGTGATGTCATTTGAGATGTCATCAGTGATGTCATCAGTGATGTCATTTGAGATGTCATCAGTGATGTCATCAGTGATGTCACTGACCATGTCATGAATGATGTAATATGTGACATGATCAGCAGTGGATTGCGGGTGCGCGATATATAGTTAGTGCAACTAACTATATATGCAAATTTCAATGGTTTTGTGTGAGTAAAATAAGGTTTTGTAAATGCTAATTCCTAACTATATATGGTCTATAACCTATGGTTTTTTCAGTGAATTTCAATGGTTTTTTAATAGCAAATATCAAAAGCTTTAAAATGTATTCTTCTTTAAATCGAAAAATATATTTTATATGTTTTTAATACAATTTTTTTATGTATATATATTTTTTAATTTTTTTTTGTTTCGCTACTGGTCCGCGCACCGGGTAGCTTCCCGTTAGCTCAATTTGGTGCCGCGACCCGGTCCGCGAACCGGTAAACGTTCCGTTTGCGCAACTGCCGCGTTAGAAAACAACATCGTGACGCGTTGCGTAAGCGCGACGTATCACGTTGCCGCGTAATGCGTCTTATGACGCGCCGCGTTAGCGCACCCGGAAGTGCTCCGGAGCGCGAACCGAGGCGCGAAGCGCAGCTCCCCGAAGCGATCCGGGACGTGGCGCGGAACGCGTAACGTAAGCGTAACAGGTCATGTGACTTGTTAATAAAACTTTTCATTGGTTCATTTCACTTTTGGTTTCCTAATGATGTAAGGCAAGCTCATGTGACCTAAAAATAACACTTTTCATTGGTTTAGAACATTTTTTTTCCCAAATGATGAAAGCCCCCACCTTTTTTCTCACTCTGACTTTCAACTTTGTGAGAGGAAGACCTATTTTGATTAGTAAGAAATGGCTTCATTAGTAGCTGCAGCTGGTGCACCCCCACCACCACCACCACCTCCTAGGAAGGAAGGACCACCTCCTCAGGTCATCCTTAATGAAGAGGAGGAAGAAGAGGAAGAAGAGGAAGAGGAGCAAGGGAGGAGACAGTTTTTGCCTGAGGAGCCAAGGAGGTCCCATGTAAAGGATAGTTACATCTGGCAATTCTTTACATTTCCCCGGGGCCAAAAAAAAGTAAATGCCCGGTACGTCACATGTCTCATCTGTGACAAATCTCTGTCCAGAGGGACTGATAAGAAGTACAGCTATGGTAATTACACCATGCATCGCCACATGGAGAGGTGGCACCCTATAAATTATAGTGCTGCACAGGTACGTGACCTGCAGGAAAACCCCCCTCCTGTGGCCAGTACATCAACAGAAGAGGCAGTGACGGGACCAGAGGTGAGGGAGATGGTCCCAAACATTCAGATGAAGTTCGGGGTCATGAAGCAAGTGTGCATTTTTTGTGGCAAATTAATTTGCTATAGGGAGAGTAGCATCACTTTAATCAACAGAGCTATTGACAATCATAAATGTCCAAAACGCCCCAGAAACTAAATTATCTTTTTTTTTTGTTGCTCCTGTTGAGCCCTTTATAACGAATGGTTTTCGTTTCCCCCCCCAAAAAAAACAAAAAAAATATAAAACCGTTCAAAAAATACAAAAAAAGTAAAAAAATTGTTCAGAAAAATAAAAAAAAATATAAAACAACAAAAACAATTTAAAAAAAAGTTCTTTTCAGAACTACCTCCCATTTATGAAAAATTGCTAGAATGTTTAGCACTCTGGCAACCTCTATTTCTTTTGATTCGCTTCCCGGTTCGCGCGCCGGTACGCGAACCGGAAGCGAAACAAAAAAAAAAAAAAAGGAAGAGTGAGTATAAGGGAAGGAAACAGAGAGTAATGTGAAAAGAAAGACAGCTAGAGGGAGTAACACAGAGATACTATTTAATAGATCTATTTACCAAAGAAAAGATGTAAGAGTGTATAATTGAGAAAAACAACATAGATAAGGAAGTGAAAGAAAAAAGGAGAGTAGAAGAATAATAAACAAGAGTTTCTTAGAGAATGTGAGTGAATGTTCAAATTAAGAAGAAAAA
Source organism: Lissotriton helveticus (assembly GCF_964261635.1). Classification (NCBI taxonomy): domain Eukaryota; kingdom Metazoa; phylum Chordata; class Amphibia; order Caudata; family Salamandridae; genus Lissotriton; species Lissotriton helveticus. The sequence continues at coordinate 217,048,133 of NC_136060.1, read as the reverse complement.
CAGTAAAGGATGTGGAATGAGAGGTAGGGATAGATCCGGAGTAAAAGAACAACCCTGAGGGAAAGTGTTAAGAAAACAGTGAGCGAAAGTAAATAGGAATAAAACAAGATGTATGACAGTGACTAAGGTTAAAACATGTGGAATAACAGAGAGAAAAAACAGAAAGCAGAAAAGAAGAAGTGACAGAAAAGGAATAATTGAAACAGCAAAGAAATGTAAATAACATAGTGTGCTTGAACTACAGGGAGAAAGCATAATGAAGAAGTAGTGAAAGAGTGATGAGTCAGAGACAGTGACAGTAATAGAGACGGAGTGAGTGAACAGGAGTGAGGAACTATGAGAACAGAGGGACTGAGAAAAGGAGTGGAAGGAGTAGAGTAAGTAAGTAATAGAAAAAGGAATGAGGGAAGTAGCAAAGGCAGGAAACTGAGGGTTAAAGAAATGAAGCAGTGGAACTAATAGAAGTTAAATGTGATAGAAATGTAACGAAAAGAGTACAAAACACTTACCTTATAATTGTCGTTAACTTAGTCACTTGTTATTTTATACTTTCAATCTGTGAAAGAAAGAACAAAAATTTGAAAAATATTAAAACATGTATTTAAAAATTAGAAAAGACAAGGGAAAAGATTGAAAATCATCCAATTTTACAAAGAAATAAAGTTAGAGATAAACATGCAGAAAAAAAAGAAAAAGAAACGGTGATAGACAGTCAGAGACAAAAAGAAATTGTAATTGAGTGAATTACTAATAGAAAAAAAAGGAAGATACTTTCAGTGACAGAAAAGAAGGATAGAAGAGAAAACTAAATTGAAGTTGTGTAAGCTACTAAAAGAAAGTGAGTAAGGTAAACTATATAAGGAAAGGGTGAATAAGGAAAAGAGAGTGAGGGAGAGAGGAGACAGAGGAAATGAAGGAAAGAGTGTCAGATACAGAATGAGTGAGGCAACAAAGAAAGATAAATGAGTGAGGGTGAGTTATACTAACTGATTGCACCAAAAAAGGAGAACCCAAAATATTTAATTTAGAAAACAAAGGGAGGAAAGATGGAAAAGACAAGCGAAGCAGAAGGTCTAAAAGCTGGAAAATGGTGCAAGGGAGAAAAGAAAAAAGCAGAGTTGGAATAGGGAAACAAAGGTTGAAAGATAAGTGGAGTTAGAGAACAAGGGTGAAAGAGAATAAAACAAAAGTCAATGTGAGTATGTAAAGAGGATTGATAGAAGGTAGTAAAAGACGAGTGAGCATGAGACAAGACGAGTACAAATTAAAATTCACTATACAAAGTACAGAATTAATTATACATGTTAAATGGTTTATTATGGCTGTTCTCAGAATATATCAAATTTCACTAAAAACAGTGAGTTGAAGGTATTCATCATATAACAGCGGGGAAAAAAACCACAATCAAAATGATTGTGTTTAAAAAACCCATATAACATAACCAATCAGAAATCAGAACTCCTCAAAAGTAACTTACTTACTATGACGTCGAAGGATGTCCTATGAACAGCTTATACTCTGTTGTGCTGTTATTATTTTCTGCCCGCCACTTTCTGAAAGAAAAGCTCCATCGTTTTGACAAGTATGTTACATACAATAAATGACTTCTCGCTCTCTACCGCACTTCTCCTCAAGGCCAAATAGTGTAAGAGCCATTTATAACTCTTGGAATTCTTCTAAGCAAATCCCGTCATTTTCTTTTTCCACAACTTTCAGAAAGAAAACGTTCAAGATCACTTTCACAATCCTGTACTAGTAATATCTCACCCTTCTTGCTCACTCATGTTCCACATTTCCTATGACACTGATACTGCTTACTATGAGGCACATTACACTACCTCTATGACTACTACAATTATTTAATTCTCTTGATCACTGTTAATCACAAAGCAATTTAAAACAGTACATAAAATTATATCAATTCCTAGAATCATTATAGGCCAGTTACCTACCCTAAATTCTCTCTTCTGAAAACACAAAGAAAGAATATTTTAAGTCAAAAGGCAACATTGTTTCATAGTCAAATGGGAATCATTTCCGAAACACCAGCTTTTTTTACATTTTAAATAAGCTGTGTAATAAGCGGATGTTGTCAAAGGACCATCATGTCATATAATAGCTGCAGTTACAAATGTTCTTCGTAAAATCAATGACTGTGTAGCCACAACATTTGTAATTAAAGTTGAAAACTTACTTTCATCAGGTTTATATAGTTGGAATTTTAAAATGACATTATAACCAAAAGTTTGTACAAATAATGTGGACAGCATTGCAGACTTACATTACCTCTACTCCATGTTTTGATTGGCTGCTTGAATTAACTTATTAAAAGAAACAGTTTTTCTGAACTCATTCAAAGTGCAGTTATTTTTCCATGACGTCAAGTGTTATGGTAAGAACACCGTTTGCTTTGGGAAATACTCTGTTGTCCTTTAACTAATCCATGCCCACCACTTTCTGTAAGAAAACCTTCTTTTTTTTCAGGAACTACTTAAAACTCAAAAATAACTTTTCACTCTGTACTACACTTATCCTCAAGGCCAAATAGTGTAGGAGCCATTAGAACCTCTTGAAATTCCTCAGAACAAATCCCGAGATTCTTTCCCTAAAATTTTGGTTGTAAAAACACCAGGTAAGAATTTTTAAGGTCAAAAGGCAATTTTTTTTTTAAAGTTAAAACAGAATCATTGCAGAATGACCAGCCGTTTCTAGACTTCAAATAAGCTGTGTAATGTCCTGATGTTGTTGAAGGACTGTCATGATATATAATTGCTGCAGTTACAAAAGTCCTTCCTGAAATTGACAACTGCGAAGCCATTAAATTTTTAATTAAAGTTGGCAATTTTGTTCCATCAGGCCTACATCGTTGGAACATTAAAATGACATACTGGCCATATCTACGTATAAATAATGTGGACAGCATTGCAGACTTACATTGGCTACACTCCATGTTGTGATCGGCTGCTTTTACTAGCTTATTAAAGGACACTGATTTACTGTCTGGCAATGTTAAATATATAAATCTTTCTGAGTCTACACTAGTAGTACTTGATACCCTAGAGTTCTCGCAGTCATGCTGCCATTTATAAGAAAGGCCAAACAGATGATCTACATCTACACCTTCATCTTGCAATACATCAAGCATATACATTAAAAACTCCTGACAATCTTGCTGAATATTTTGAGAGAATTGCGTTTGACCTGAACATTTGTCTAACAGATTTCGAATTTCAGACACACCTTCTATTTTTGTTCTATCAGTGCTACATTTCTCTAACACAGAATTCAATAAACAGCAAAAACTTTGATCTGAATTGATCACAATCTCTTCTTTTAAAGTTTCTAGAGAAAAGACAACATTAACCACTACATTAGCATAGCAGTTGACACCAGAACTATTTTCAAATTGAAAACCAACAACATCTTCAACAGAATCCATTTTCTTTCTGCTTATAATTTCAGGTTCATCGACTTTTCGTCTTTTTGCTACAACCTCCCTACTACTGGTCACATTTCTTCGTTTCCGGCCTACCACACATTTCTCAAACAAAGGATATTGAGGCAAATGTGGCGCATACTCTCTTCTTAACCTATTGTATTCCTTAACACAATCTAGATCCGCACAAATGTTTGTGACATCACACTCAATCAAGTACAATCCCGATAAAGTTCTGACTCGTGACAATGCCACATATGCCATACCCTCCTTGAACACAGAACTGCCAATGTTCACCAATGCACTGTCTACACTTAAACCTTGCGATTTATGGATTGTCACCGCATATATTCCAAGCAAACAGGAAACTGCTTACGGCGAACATATAAGTCTTTTACAAGCAAAAACCTAGCAGAGCAATGACCAATTAGCTGTACTTCCTCAATGCCATCAAATTTAATTTTTAAAAATTCAAGTCCATCTCTATTTCTGTATTTCTCAAAATCAACAACATTACCCATTGATCCATTTACCAGACCTCTTTCAACATGTAAATTCCTTCTCAAAATGATACGGCAATTTAAGCACACATTCAGAGTCTTTTCAAAACCAGCAGTTTTAGATATAGTCTTCTCTAATGAATCCAATTTAGATTTCAAATTCTCAGACAAAATAATTGTTGCTCTCATATGTTCTATTCTGTCAATAGCTTCCAGTTTCACAATCTCTTGGTTTTCTAAATTCAACATTTTGTTGTTGAAGATGGCACACGACCGCAACACCACCACCCTGCTTGACAACCTCGCCAACCTCGGACTTAAGCAGCTGGTGACCACCCCAACCCACCTCGCCGGACACACACTCGACGCTGTCTTCTCATCCAGCAAGGACATCATCTTCAGCCACGCCACCGGACTCCACTGGACGGACCACAGCTGCGTCCACTTCAGCTTCAGAAGGACCACGATCCACCACCACCAGCAACAGGTTGCTCGAAGAAACTGGAACAAGATCACGGCAGACCAGCTCGCCGCTTCCCTGAGCCAGCACCCTCCCGCCAGCTCAGCGAACCCCAGCCAGGCCGCCGACAAGCTCACGAAGTGGATCAGCAACTGCGCAGACGACCTCGCCCCACTGAGGACCCCGCCTAGCAGACCCAGCAGCAAGAAGGCCCCATGGTTCACCGACGAACTCAAGAGCTCCAAGAAGAACTGCCGAGCCCTCGAGAAAGCCTGGAGAAGGGAGCCAACACCGGACAACATGACCACCCTCAAGCTCGCCACCCGGAAGCACCATCAACTGATCCACGCCACCAAGAAAACAGCATTCAAGGACCGGCTGGACAACAACGCACACAACTGCAAGGAACTCTTCAACATCGTGAAAGAGCTCTCCAACCCCAACGCCGGAAACAACAACATCACCCCTTCGCAAGACCTCTGCAACTCCCTCGCCTCCTACTTCCACAACAAGATCGCTAACATACACAACAGCTTCAGCCCACAAACAACGCTTCCCACGACCGCACCAACGCCCCCCACCACCACCCTCAGCGCCTGGACCCAGATCAACACAGATGACACCATCTGCAGGATGAACTCTATCCACTCCGGATCTCCGACCGACCCCTGCCCCCACCACGTCTTCAACAAGGCCGACGCTGTCATCGCACCCCACCTGCGGGACATCATCAACACCTCCTTCGACACAGCCACCTTCCCTGAGAGCTGGAACCACACCGAACTCAAGAATTACCGCCCCATCTCGCTCCTCCCGTTCCCAGTCAAAGTCATCGAGAAGACCGTCAACAAGCAGCTGGCCCCCTTCCTCGAGACGAATGGATCCCTCGACCCCTCACAGTCTGGCTTCCGAGCCAACCACAGCACCGAGACCGCCCTCATCGCTGCCACCGATGACATCCGAGCCCTGCTGGACAACGGTGAAACAGCGGCCCTCATCCTCCTAGACCTCTCCGCGGCGTTCGACACTGTTTGCCACCGCACCCTAGTGCAGCGCCTCAGCAACATCAGGATCCAGGAGAAGGCATTGGAGTGGATCATCTCCTTCCTCGCTGGAAGGACACAGAGAGTCCGCCTACCACCGTTCAGATCTGCAGCCACGGAAGTCATCTGCGGCGTTCCTCAGGGCTCCTCGCTCAGCCCCACCCTCTTCAACGTCTACATGAGCCCCCTGGCGGCCATCGCACGCCAGCACAACCTCAACATCATCTCCTACGCCAACGACACCCAGCTGATCCTCTCCCTGACCAACGACCCCGCCGCCGCCAGAACCAACCTCCACGAAGGGATGAAAGACGTAGCCGAGTGGATGACGACCAGCCGCCTGAAACTGAACTCAGACAAGACGGAAGTCCTCATCCTGGGCTCCTCGCCCTTCGCCTGGGACGACTCCTGGTGGCCCTGGGCACCGCACCCAAACTGACAGACCACGCACACAACCTGGGCTTCATCCTGGACTCCTCCCTCTCCATGACCAGACAAGTCAACGCCGTCTCCGCGTCCTGTTTCAACATCCTGCGCATGCTACGGAAGATCTTCCGGTGGATCCCCACCGAGACCAGGAAGACGGTCACCCAGGCCCTCGTCACCAGCCGACTAGACTACGGCAACGCCCTCTACGCCGGAACCACCGCCAAGCTCCAGAAGAGACTCCAGCGGATCCAGAACGCCTCAGCCAGACTCATCCTCGACATCCCCCGACGCAGCCACATCTCCGGACACCTGAGAGACCTGCACTGGCTCCCCGTCAACAAGAGAATCACCTTCCGTCTCCTCACCCACGCACACAAAGCCCTACACGACCAAGGCCCGAGCTACCTCAACAACCGCCTCAACTTCTACGCTCCCAAACGCCACCTCCGATCGACCAACCACGCCCTCGCCGCCGTCCCCCGCATCCGAAGAGCGACAACAGGAGGAAGGTCCTTCTCCTACCTGGCCGCCAAGACCTGGAACACCCTCCCTACCGACCTCCGCCTGACCCAAGATCACCTCTCCTTCAGGAAGAAGCTCAAGACCTGGCTGTTCGAGCAGTAGCGGCACCCCCCCCCTCCTCCCCCCTAAGCACCTTGAGACCCTCTGGGTGAGTAGTGCGCTCTATAAATGCCTTGATTGATTGAAGAGTTGGCATCAAACATATTCCAGATTTCTTCTCAGTAATTTTCCGAAAAATATTCTCTGGCAGAACGTCTTCTTCTGGATACAAATTTGACAGTAATCGTGCATGTAAAGCTTCTTTCCCATGCTCGGTCACTTTTCCGATTCTAACTTCTTGTAGAATATTCTTATAATCTTCATCCTTCGCTTGACGCATATTTTCACGCAGTTCAGCATAATTGAAGTTTAACCATATATTAACGTTGCCAATGCTCCCTAGGCACTTCCTGGTGTCTTCATGTGTAAGTAGTTTAAACACTGGTTGTCCTTTCACTGGTGTCAGCTGCAGAAGATCACCGAAAACAATGGTGTGTTTGCCACCAAATAACACATCATACTCTGTTTTAAGAACTTCTTGCATTCTCAAATGCACAAAGGCAAGCATGACATTGGAAACCATGCTTACTTCCTCAATGATAAGAAGTTTCATTTTCCTCAAGACTCTTGAAACTTCACAACAAGCATCTCCAGATAACTTGTGGTATTGTAATTTGTTATCATGCTCCACTGGCAGCATCAGTAGACGATGCAAAGTAATACCTTTAATGTTATGTGCTGCCAGTCCAGTTGTAGCGGTGACAACACAAGACAGCGATGACTCAGTCCTTTTCGGCAAATAACATGAAATTGCTTTAATGAGGAAACTTTTTCCAGTTCCTGCTTCTCCACTCACGTACAGTCGGACAGGCTTCAACGACGTACATGAGCACTCTTTCTTCTCATGACTTAATCCATGATCAATTTGGTTGGTAACTTCGTCATATATTTTCCTCTGCTCAACGTTGAGTTGTCTTTCCAAATCTTCTCAGTTAACTGCATCCTCCTGAGCATGTGCCATGGCTCTTTCCACTTCAATCATGGCAGTGGCAGCTTCATTTTCGATAACTGGTCCTCCTAGTGGATCCTGACTCAATGAAACAGGACTCTGACTGTCCTGAGAACTGTCTCTAGCAATCTCGGCTGCAATTGTTGCTTCCTGCTCGATTTCCGCATTCAACATTTCTAGATATTTTTGAAAAACAGGACATTCTATGGTCTCCTTGGCTGCATTGAAAGAGTCTTCGTAACAGAGGAAATCTCCAAGCAGTTCCTCTTCTGCACGCCAAGGCTTGAAAAGTTGCAAAAGAGCTAAATAGAAAAACTCTTTTCTTTCAGGAGATTCGCCACTCAATTTTCGATGATTTACTAATTGGCATTTTCTTTGCTTGACCAGACATCCCTCACTTCCAATTACAGCATACACTCCTTTATCAATATCTTCTTTGATGTTCCTCTTGAATATGTAATTTTGTAGAACCTCATACAGACAAACATTCTCTAGGTGACTGCTTCTATTTGGATAATATGTATCCAACATGTTGGTCTTCAAAATATCTGTACTGTTTGGCTCCTTTTCCGCCAAATACTCAGTTTCCCGTACAGGTTTCAGAACTCGATTACGCATTGCAGCATGACCAAGACTCGCCCAAATGATACTCCTAGATTTGGCATAGAGACTTGCTGAAGATAACCGGTCAGAACATTCGTAAGCTCCGATTTCTCGATGCGACAACATCTTCAGACTGAAACTGTACAACTTCTTACTGAGGCTCTTTTCATGGGAAATGTCCTCCCACATATCCTTCAATTCTGTCTTTTCTTTTTTTGTGATGTAAGATGTCACATACCGAGCCACAGCCATACAGTTATCAGCCACAAACTGTATATCCATGTTAGCATTCCACATGGACAAAATCACTGGGTTGTAGTCGTTGATGTACTTGGACTCTTCGTTTCTTTTCAAATTGTATGTATTTTTGGGTGATTTCCTCGTCACATTATGTCGCAGCGAAGACATCAAACTGTTCACTCTTCCTTTAGAAATCACCGGTCGTGGAAAGCTGAAACGACATTTTGTGTAGAACTTGTCCTTGTTTCTGAATTTACGACGACGGTACTTTCCACAACGATGGCTTTGAAAGCGTAAAACTTGTTCTCTTAGGCTTTTGTCTTCCTTTGTCTTTGGAACAGCACATGTAGAATACTGTTCTATGAAACTCATCACTAAGTCATCCGGATCTGTTCCAAATTTGGGTGCATCTTTGATCCATAGCAGCATATGTATATGAGGAGCACCTCTTGCTTGATACTCCTTTCTCCAGAAGAAATCCAACACCTCTCCAAGAGGTAGATTTTTCTTGTTCATGATGAAAGACATCATAGCTTCAAATCTATGATTGAAGTACCTGCATACATTCACTGGATCCAAAGAGCACAGTTCTCCGGGTGTCTTGAATTCGATATTTTCAATGTTTCTATTTGCCTCTCGTAGAAATTCAAGTAAGTCTTCCCAGCCATACTCGGCACAGCTGAGAGTGAGGAACCATGTGGGAGTTCCTAAGTTCCTCAGCATACATTTTAAATCACCATGACTACAGTACTAGTACTCATTAGTACCACACTGACATGCCATGAGATTAATCAGGTGAGAATCCAAAATACTGTCTTGCACATTGACTTTATCCATAAAGTCCCTTGCCGAGATATTTTGCATTTGTATACCACTTTTCAAGATGTGGTTCACTGCATATGACACTCCAGACAGATCACTTTCAAACAGTAGATGGAACAAATAGGGAATGCATTGACGAAACCTAGGATCTTCTGCATACAATCGTAAAGTCCGGTATTCAGAAGCAGGAATTTGATCAGGTCGCTCATCATATCTTCCTCCTTGACCTGTTGGAAATAGCTGTGGGAAACACCGAGCTTCCAAACTTTCCTCCCAAACACTAATGCGACTCCCTTTGGCTTGTTTCATTTGAAACAACTCAATAGCATTCCCCATGACTTCCTTGGAATGCAAAGGATGAACACTATAATGTTCATATATTTCTTCATTTTTAGAGGCTTCTACTTTCTCAATTTGTCCAGCACACAAATCGCTGTCCTCTTCTTCACTTACTTCCTCTTCTGCAACACATACATTCTTGTAGTACTCATTGTTTTTCATCAAATACAATGTTGCCTTTTTGACTTTCCTAACATCCACTAAATCTTGCCAGATTTTCTTACTCTTTGTCGGAACCCCATTAACTAAGATAACCAGAGGTTCCTCTTCCACTTTCTCTACTCCAATTGTATTAATGTTTTTCTTCAAATCTAGAGGCAAATAAACAACTCTTCCCTTTAATCCTCTCTGTAAATCTGATGGAGGCAATTTCCTTGTCTTTGGCTCCATTCGTACAATAGCCTGAAAGGGATGGACACTTTGAATCAAAATAGATTCATAAGTATTTAAATCCTTCAATTCAGAAGGAATGTCAACCAATTCCAGATTATTATGAACCGCTCTAGCAGGCATCAGGTTTTGATTTAATTTGTTACAACAATAAGTACACACACGTTGATCCGATCCCAAATCAAAACAATTTTCTACCATCAAGTATGTTGCAAAATCCTTCCATTCACTATTATTTTCCCTTTCACTTTTTGCATATAAATCCACTAACTTAGTCTGATTCTTATAGTAAGTGCGTCGACAACACACACAAGTGAAATTAGGCCTCTCACTTGATTTCACCTGAAACGTGCCAATTTCCTTCTGAAAATTATCTGTACTGGAAACCTGTACACTCTCTTCCACATTACCTTCTTCTTCTGGGTCAATTTCAACATTCTCCTCTTTACTTGCAAAGTAACAAAACTCAATTTCTTCACAAATATTCTTCACATCTACATCAGAACCATGCAAAAGAGCACTGCTTAATTGTTTAAGCTTAATTGCTGGACTCTTAGCAAAATACAACATTCTCACTAATTTCCTCACTTTATTATGATGGACTGCTAGCATCCTGAAATGATGAAAAACACTCTGGCATACTCTCCTGGAAAGACAAGCCAGTGAATGACCATGCAAACCTGTCACTTCTCTCACTCTGCATGGATCTAATTCCTGCAACAACTTCATTTTCGGTTTTAAACTTTTCTTATTAAATGTCCGTACAAAATCACAAAGCAAATTGATGGAATCCTGTCGCACACTGCAAATACTACTACACTTCCAGGTGTACACTGGACCCTTAGCACATCTCCCTAAAACTTCATCACCTAACACCTCTTCTGCCTCTGTTGACACAAGTTTTTCTTTTTCAACTGGACAACCATCTTTCACCTCATATGCTCGACCACTAGTGTCAACTGCATGCACCAAATCATTATCCTGAAAATAACTCTCCTCATCAAAAAATGCCTCACAACTTGAACTATGCATCCATTCTCCAGAAAAAACTTCACAAAAATTACTACGATTAACTGTTCTCTTCCATCTACTATTTGATTTGAAATCATAAATTGCCTTGCTTAGTTTCCTAATTCTATTGATTATCAAAATAAATAACTTTCGCTTAATTTCGAAAGCCTGATCAATAATTTTCTCTACATTTTTTTTCTCTTATAAAAAGCCACTTTCTGTTGACCTTTCTTAATATTTTTTAACAAATTGCCAATTATCCTGTTGCGGAACATTCGTCTACGAATGTCCCTAAACAGATTTTTCCTTCTACTACCATGCACAGAGTTATCTCCTGCTCTAGCAGTAACATTTTTGAGTGGCCTTTCCTTCCCATTTAAATTGGCTCTCTTCTTCTGGACTAAAACATGTTCTGTAGTGATACTTTTGCGTCTGCAAATGTTTCTTAAAAAAGATTTTGTTGTCTTACCCGGAGTTTTTCTGGTGACTTGACAAGTTTTTATTGTAGAGGACTGCTGCAAAGGTTTACCAAGGTGGGGTGTAAGTCGCGTTGCTTATTTTCTTTTTCTTTGCCTTGAGGGCATTTTTTAATTTTTCAAAAGATCTTCAGTTGAATCTGTGGTAAATATTTTTTAAAAAAGGTATTAACCACTATTACCAAACAGTAAATCAATAACAGTCGTCAAAAAATTAACACACTAGTTGTCAATTCTACATACAATAATTTTTAGTGCATTGACAAATTTAAAACTCACAAATAGTAGCAAAGAAATGGAATGCTTCTACATTTGACCTGTGCTCTTTTATATGTGAATCTGAACTAATTTTATTAGCATATTTCACTATTTTATTAAAGACACTTCACACAAGCTGTTTTTGAAGTTGTATTTAATTTTAAATAAAACGGTTAACATGGTTACTTTTCATTTCCAGTAACTTTTAAAAATAAGTCTTTATAGTTCCATAGGCTCGAGCAGGTCAGCTTCCCACCCTATGTCATACAATTCTGACAAATCTGCATCCTCATCATATTCTTCATCATCCACAGGATATAAATCATCCAAGGGATCTACTTCCACTGACGTTTCAATGACAAGTTCAATGATAAGATCAAGACCAACAGATTGCTCATTATCACTCATGGTTGATGTTGTCGTTATCTTTAAAGAAAAAGAACAACAATGAGATGTTGCAGAGTAAGAGACAAATCTCAGAGACTATAATAGTAAAATTGTTTAACAAGAGTAACATTTTGCAGATATTATTTAGCCATGTCCAGCGATGCTGAGGAGGTGAGGCCTATGTCCAAGTTTTCAGTGAACAGGACTCATCTCTTCTTAACCTTGGATAAGCCTCACCGACTCTGTGTCCCCTGCTCATACTTAAATGTAAAGGTGCAGATTTATGTTAACTGGCGCATCCCCAGGGACGCACCAGTTAACGTGCGCCGCTGCTCTGCCACCCATGGTGTGCCGCATTTACAATGCGGAGCACCATGGGGCAAAAACAGCACAGATGCGTCACGCATCTGTACCGCAAAAGCGGCGCAATGCAGAAATCACGTCGCAAGTGCGACATGACTACTGCAATGCACAGTGGTAAGCCACACATTGCATGGTGCATCACTCCTTATGCCTGTTTCAAACAGGCGTAAGGATTTGATTCAGCAATGCCATAAAGCTGACTCAGTGAAATCTTGTAAATTTCACTGTGTTAGTTTTACAGGGCTTTCATGCAAGTGAACGCCCACCCTGCAGCAAAACACCCACATGAAACCTGACGCAGGTTTCATGTGGCACAGGACTTTACAGCGTAATGCATCTGCCTAGATGCATCAAGTTGTAAATATGTCGTAACATAGCGCATCTTTTGTGCCGCCGCTGCGTCACAAAAGTGACGCAACGGCGCCGCAAAAGAGGCGCACGGCCATCATAAATCTGCCCCTAACATTTTAAATGATTGGTTCAGGATGCCGATAAGGTGTGGCCTATTCAGAGGTTTGTTTGAGGTGAGGCCTACTCAGGGTTGCAGATGAAATTTAGGCTTGGTGAAGAGTACAGAGGAGATCATACATGTGCAGGCCTACCAATGAAGTGAGTCATGTCCACTGCACTCTTGAACAAAGGTCAGACCTCCTCTGTCTCCCTGGACAGGCCTAAACCTCATCTGCACAATGTGATTCGTAATGTTAGGAAACACAGGTGATATAATTGAAAAACGTGCAAATATTTTTGCTCATTTCACAATCATATCACCTGTATTTCCTCAGCTTAGGTATCTCATTGTGCAGATGTAGTCTAGCATATCAAAGAGTACGCAGAAGATGAGCACTGTATGCAACAACTTTGACACTTACAGAAGCCTCAGCTTCTCCATGCCCCCTACACAGTCCTAAATATATACATTTTAAGCTGACGGTATCTTGTTGCAGATGAAGTGAGGCCTATCTTGCAACATGGTGCATCTTTTGCACCGCCGCTGCGTCACAAAAGTGACGCAACGGCGGCGCAAAAGAGGCGCACGGCCATCATAAATCTGCCCCTAACATTTTAAATGATTGGTTCAGAATGCCGATAAGGTATGGCCTATTCAGAGGTTTGTTTGAGGTGAGGCCTACTCAGGGTTGCAGATGAAATTTAGGCTTGTTGAAGAGTACAGAGGAGATAATACATGTGCAGGCCTACCAACGAAGTGAGTCATGTCCACTGCACTCTTGAACAAAGGCCAGACCTCCTCTGTCTCCCTGGACAGGCCTAAACCTCATCTGCACAATGTGATTCGTAATGTTAGGAAACACAGGTGATATAATTGAAAAACCTGCAAATATTTTTGCTCATTTCACAATCACATCACCTGTATTTCCTCAGCTTAGGTATCTCATTGTGCAGATGTAGTCTAGCATATCAAAGAGTACGCCGAAGATGAGCACTGTATGCAACAACTTTGAAACTTACAGAAGCCTCAGCTTCTCCATGCCCCCTACACAGTCCTAAATATATACATTTTAAGCTGACGGTATGTTGTTGCAGATGAAGTGAGGCCTATCTTGCAACATGGTTCATCTTTTGCACCGCCGCTGCGTCACAAAAGTGACGCAACGGCGGCGCAAAAGAGGCGCACGGCCATCATAAATCTGCCCCTAACATTTTAAATGATTGGTTCAGAATGCCGATAAGGTATGGCCTATTCAGAGGTTTGTTTGAGGTAAGGCCTACTCAGGGTTGCAGATGAAATTTAGGCTTGTTGAAGAGTACAGAGGAGATAATACATGTGCAGGCCTACCAATGAAGTGAGTCATGTCCACTGCACTCTTGAACAAAGGCTAGACCTCCTCTGTCTCCCTGGACAGGCCTAAACCTCATCTGCACAATGTGATTCGTAATGTTAGGAAACACAGGTGATATAATTGAAAAACGTGCAAATATTTTTGCTCATTTCACAATCACATCACCTGTATTTCCTCAGCTTAGGTATCTCATTGTGCAGATGTAGTCTAGCATATCCAAGAGTACGCAGAGGATGAGGACTGTATGCAACAGAGCAATGTACATTACTCACCTCCCTTGATATTTATTTAAAGAAGCAGACACCTTTTTGTCATTGTCATAAATGTAAAAACCATTCCTTTTCTTTATGAACCATTTTCATGTCATAATTTGAAAACACAGCACAACTCCTATGTACAAGTACACCCTGTCAGTACCTACATTTGCCAAGCACACATGGGGGCGTATTTACAAGGACCTTGCACCACGGGGAAATGACTTAAATTTGCAAAGCACTCATGAGGGCGTATTTACAAGGACCTTGCACCACCTTTAAAGTCACTTTTAACGTGGGGAAAATAACGTGAACGTGGCTCAAAGGCCTTGTAAATATGGTCCATGCTGCCTATGAAACTCTATCAGTACATATCAAGTAACCTAAATGATTTCAAGAAACGTTCTTAAACACATCAAGGAAGCAAATTATTCACCCAGATTCATGGTGAAGTGACTTAAAATGCCCTAAAACACCTGAGGGCATATTTTACAAGGCCCTTGCACCACTTTTGCGTCACTTTTAACATAGGGAAAATAACATGAAAGTGGCTCAAACATGAGAGTGTATTTACAAGGCCCTTTCATCACTTTAGCGTCACCTTTAACATAGGGAAAATAAGTTGAAAGTGGCTCAAAGTCCTTCTAAATATGACCCATGCTGGCTGTGAAACTCTAGCAGCACATATCAAGAAACCTAATTGACTTCTAGAAACGTTTTTAAACACATCAAGTAAGCAAATTATTCACCCAGATTCATGGGGAAGTGACTTAAAATGCCCTAACACACATGAAAGCGTTTTTTTTAAGGCCCTTGCACCACTTTTGCGTCACTTTTAACATGGCTATGAAACTCAAAGAAACTAAATCTATTTGTAAAACACTTGACACAAAGCAACATTTTAAATACACAACTTTCTTCATAATTTTCTCCCTAAAGCATACTATTCTCTATCTAAATTAAATGAATCTTTTCTCACCTTAGCAAATACGTTTTGAGTTTCAAAACAGTCTCAGACACACACCAATTTTTCTTTAGCAGAGCAAAGGGTATGCACTCCAGAGGCTGCAACCAACAAAGGCACAGAAATGCTGTAATTCATCACACATATCTCTCATGTCACCCAATCAAAACTCTTCCCTCACTTTTTTCAAATCAACACCCTTCCCCCCTCTGCCCTTTCTGCCTTTTTTCCATAGCAACCCCCTCCTGAAAGACCTGTCATGTTTACAAGTTCACACAACAATGTTTCAATTGAACTCTGAACTCTCAGTACACCTGCGTATCCAGTGCAATCTTTCATAAAATGATTTTTTCTTGACCATTCAAATTACATCTTTCAAAGAACTCATCCATGCACCCTAACTTTCTGTTTTCAGCAATCAAAATCCACCAATCACTGCTACTGAATCATTAGCACAGAAACTCCACAGTTTTTTTCATTACAAACTCCTACTGTTTCAACTGCCATTTCATTCCCACACTTCATTTGACTGCAGCAGAACCTCCTCTCACCATGTTTTCTGTCTGGATTGTTGGACATAGTTACATCCACTGGGCTCAAAGGTATGCTGATAACAGAAATTTACACAACCTCAATTTACAAAATGTGGAAATCAACTGGATTGGTCACAGAGGATTAAGATGTCACCAATTGATACCATTGGTGAAAACCTTTTTGCGTTTGCCAAAACCTGACCTGTTAATTGTGCACTGTGGAGGAAATGACTTGGGCACTTTGACTGGGGTAGGTCTGGAAATGCTTTTAAAGGACACCTTTGAGCAATTGATGGCACTTTTTCCTCAAACTGCCTTGGTATATTCAAATATATGCCAAAGACAGAAATGGAGGTGGTCCAACCAATTTTGTCCACAAATTGAGAAATCGAGGAAGCATGTAAATAAGTCTGTTTCAGCTTACATGAGAGACCATGGAATGGGCTCCATCTACAACAATAACTTGCGTTACTACATGCAAGATATCTACAGAGGAGATGGAGTTCACTTCTCAGATGAGGGGAACAGAATTTTCATCCTGAATTTAAGACTATGTATTGGTACCTACTTATAAGTACCTAGACCTAGTACCTAGCGTATGCAGTGATACTGTTGATTTCAAGCGCCAGGATGCCCTTGGGGTGACAGGACTGCGCTATAAAAGTACACCTACATACATACATACATAGAACTTACACAGAACCCAAAAGCTCTTTTCAGAGCTACCTTAACTATGATTACTCTTTAAAAATTTCAAATGTACCTTTTTTCACTAATTTTCACTTTTGTTCGCTTCCCGGTTCGCTACCCAGTTCGCGCACCGTCAGCAAACCTCGCGAAAAATTCACATTTTTTTTCTTTTTCGACATATATGAGCCTCCTCAGCCACCCTTAGAAAACCTAGGGGGTCAGGATACGTCTCCCGTGCCCCCTTATACCCATTTCCCACATTGTTTTTCCTCCATCTTGTGATTAAATTCGACCGAAACACAAGATGGCGGACTCCCGTTACGCTACCGGTTAGCTACCCGGTTCGCGTACCGGGTAGCGCCTCTACCGCGAAAAAACGATTTTTTTTTTATTTTTTATTTTTTGCCCCGCGGGACCCTTTAATAGCCCCCTCATCAATCCTAGGGGGTCAGGAGGGGTCTACCTTGCCCCCTTTCATTAATTTCCCCCTTCGTTTTTCTTCACCTCTTGTCTCTCGATCCTACCGAGAGACAAGATGGCGGCCGCTCAGGACTGTTTAGAATGTTGACAGACACCGGAGAGCCAATCAGCTTCGCTTCGCGAAGTTCCGTTACGCTTCAGGTACGTGAACCGGGGCGCTAACCGGAAGTTCCGTTACGCGTCAAGTACGCGAACCGGGGCGCTAACCGGAGCGCTGTTACAGATATATATATTTTTTTGAACGTTAATTTATCAAAATCCACTGGAGCACATATATTGAGACCTAGCAAAGGCACATTGGGCAAACAATATCTACAATTTTGCCAAGTTTCGTGGAAATCCATTCAGCCGTTCGAGCTAAAAGTGAGTTCAACCGCCCTATGGAAAATTGCATGGGAAAAACACGTTTTGGGACCCCCTTTTTTCTCGGCCCCCCCTTGACGAAACCCCCCCAAATTGTCAGGGGCTGCTCAGAAACAAAATGTTCCATTTTCCTGAAAATTTCAGCCAATTCCGTCCTCAAACGCCAAAGTTATTCGACATAGAATTTCATTTGAGATGTCATCAGTGATGTCATCAGTGATGTAATTTGAGATGTCATCAGTGATGTCATCAGTGATGTCACTGACCATGTCATGAATGATGTAATATGTGACATGATCAGCAGTGGATTGCAGGTGCGCGATATATAGTTAGTGCAACTAACTATATATGGAATTTCAATGGTTTTGTGTGAGTAAAATAAGGTTTTTTAAATGCTAATTCCTAACTATATATGGTCTATAACCTATGGTTTTTTCAGTGAATTTTCAAGGTTTTGTAAATGCTAATTCCTAACTATATATGGTCTATAACCTATGGTTTTTTCAGTGAATTTCAATGGTTTTTTAATAGCAAATATCATAAGCTGTCGAATGTCAAGTACGTGGTAAGTGAAAACATTTTCGTGTTTATGCACACTGATCTGCTTTGAATGGTGCCCCCCCCCCCCTCATTTCTATTAGGAGTACTCTCTCTTTGCAGATAGTGAAAGGTAGTTAACGCAGGTCTTTGCCCCCATTGTAATCCGTCGTGCCTGCTTCTCTCTCCATTTGATTGATTGTTATCCAAGTATTTACTGTTTTAGAATTAGTTCTCTTTGGTTCATTCTCTATTTACAAACAAACACAGAGTCGCAATACTCTGTTTAGTCTTTGCAGATAACGAAAAATCGTGTAAAAAAAAAGAAAAGGAATCGAGCAAAATCAGTAGGCCACTAATGGGATCTCTTTTTGACCTCGCTAAAATAGAAACATTAGGAACAACCCCTCATGACAAATACAAAACTAGTGAGATGAACTGAACTCCACACAATGATGGCTGCAAAACAGCTCGGCTCCGCCACCCACCCCGCCCAAAATAACGATAAAGAACGGCTGCCATGATTGGTTGCGGAATGACCACGACGGAGCTACGAAATGGTGCTGCTCTCATGCTAACCCCAGCTTCAGTCTGAAACATCCAGAAACACTGTAGACTACCAATTCGATCAGTTCCGGTAGCGCCCCAATGTAACCCGGTAGAGAAGAACTAGCTCTCCCCTCTTTGACTGATGGTTCTTGTTGCCTGTCCCTTCTGTTGTCATTTAACAGAACTATTTAGCCTGCTGAAAGGGGTTGTGTTCCGACCGCTGGTTGGTGGAGACATTTTGACTATATTCTGTACCTGCGTTGTCGCGTAATGCGTCATATGACGCGCCGCGTTAGCGCATCCGGAAGTCATCCGGGGCGCGCAGCGCGTAACGTAAGCATAACAAGTCATGTGACTTGTTAATCAAACTTTTCATTGGTTCATTTTACTTTTCTTATTGTAATGATGAAAGGCTTGGTCATATGACCTAAAAATTACGCTTTTCATTACTTCCGAACATTATTTTTTCTTAAATATATGTTATAATGTTCCAGGCTAATGTACTTTCCCGGAAATTTTACAACTGTCCTGCAAGTAAAATATATTCTTTTTTCGAGAAAAAGAGCGTTTCTTCGTCCCATGACGGAGCCGTTGAGCAAAAGAGGGTCGACCTGCTGTCTTAGTCGCCGATACGCCTGAATATGAGATTCTTATCGATCACTTTATGTTGCAGGAATAGAAAACACAACAGCCCTTGACCATTTATCTTTACTGCGTTCCTTCGTATTATACCTTTTACCCTTCATGTAATTGGTCTGCTTTATTTCACTTGCCTTTTAATGATTCTAAAACAGTCACTATTATTAAAAACTTTACCAATGTATATACTACTACCATGTTTTCTTTTAAAAACCTTTATTGTGAAAATTTCATTATACAAATACGAGCCTATAACCACGTGGGCCTGCCACAGAGCAAACTGTAATCGTATATGATGAATAGACATTTACACTGTAGAGGAACGTAACGGGCGGGCCATTAGGTTGCAAGAACTAAGGTGTCTAACAGTTACGGAATCGGTGGACGTACATTTTATAATTAAAATACGACAGGGCCAGTTACAATAAAATTATCTAGATATACATTTGCGGGCAAGTACCATGGGTGACGTTAATTCGAACTTTCAACAGTACAGTAATCAATAACGCATCAGAACTTAATATCAATAGGGATGTCGAAATATTCAATCAATTCTCGTCCCCGCCCGCCATGTGCTTCAAAACTGCATACGTATCTCGTGATTTCAAGGTTCTGCAACCAGTACACAACAAGGAGTTACGAGTCCCATTTATTCCGGCGCCATTTTGGGCGAGGACGGGCAGGTCCAGGATATAGTCAAAATGTCTCTACCAACCATCGACTATGATGATGTTCATATGCTGTATTTATTAGAGTAACACTCATCTGTCCACATGAAATTAATTTGCCACAATCTAAACATGTCATTTTAATCTTTCCAAAGTTCTTCTAAATATTTGGGACCGTTTCCCTTGCCTCTGAAGCTCTCAGTGCCACTTCTTTGATGAATGTACTAGCAGGTCAGGGGTTCTCCTCCAAATCTCTCTTTTATGCAGCACTATAATTAATTGGTGCCACCTCTCCATATGACGATGCATGGTATAGTTACCACAACTATATTTTTTTTCGGTTCCTCTGGAGAGTTCATCGTGGCAGATGAAGCGTGTAACGTACCGGGCATTTACCTTTTTTTGCATGTACAGGAAAGGAAAAAAAAATCGAGCGTCCGAGTTCTAAGGTGTCCCAGGGCCATTTTGGTGGACCAGGCCCAAATCCAAAGAACAGCCATCTCACAGGCTAATGGGGCGACCCACGCCGAGTTTCAGCATTGTAGGATGACCACACAAGTACAGCAACTTGCTAGACATCACCTCGGTGCCATCCGGATCTCGGCGCCCCACTGCAGATGAAGTGCCTCTCAACTATGAAACCACCACGGTGACATCCGGATCTTGGCGCGTTGTGCTGCCTTCGGCCTATTCGCACATCGGTCCGCTACTGACGCCATCTCACAGGCTAATGGGGCGACCCACGCCGAGTTTCAGCATTGTAGGATGACCACACCAGTACAGCAACTTGCTAGACATCACCTCGGTGCCATCCGGATCTCGGCGCCCCACTGCAGATGAAGTGCCTCTCAACTATGAAACCACCACAGTGACATCCGGATCTTGGCGCGTTGTGCTGCCTTCGGCCTATTCGCACATCGGTCCGCTACTGACGCCATCTCACAGGCTAATGGGGCGACCCACGCCGAGTTTCAGCATTGTAGGATGACCACACCAGTACAGCAACTTGCTAGACATCACCTCGGTGCCATCCGGATCTCGGCGCCCCACTGCAGATGAAGTGCCTCTCAACTATGAAACCACCACGGTGACATCCGGATCTTGGCGCGTTGTGCTGCCTTCGGCCTATTCGCACATCGGTCCGCTACTGACGCCATCTCACAGGCTAATGGGGCGACCCACGCCGAGTTTCAGCATTGTAGGATGACCACACCAACTTGCTAGACATCACCTCAGTGCCATCCGAATCTTGGCATCTCAACGCCTAGTGGTATCTTCCATACAAAAAATATTGTTACGCTGCCTTTGGCCCCATTCGCACATCAGTCCGCAACTTAGACATCACCTCGGTGCCATCCGGATCTTGGCATCTCAGCGCCTTGTGGTGTCAGTCAGAAAATATTGTTGTGCTGCCTTCGGCCTATTCGCACATCGGTCCGCTACTGACGCCATCTCACAGGCCAACGTGGCGCCCCACGCCGACTTTCAACATTGTAGGATGGCCACAGAAGTGCGACAACTTACTAGACACCACCTCGGTGCCATCCGGATCTTGGCGCGTTGTGCTGCCTTCGGCCTATTCGCACATCGGTCCGCTACTGACGCAAACTCACAGGCCAACGGGGCGCCCCACGCCGACTTTCAGCATTGTAGGATGGCCACACCAGTGCGGCAACTTGCTACACACCACCTCGGTGCCATCCGGATCTTGGCGCGTAGTGAAGCTGCAGCAGCTGCAAATAAGCTTCAGACAGTGTTACAACCGCTGCTCAGAACTCTCAACTATGACACCACCTCGGTGCCATCCGGATCTTGGCGCGTTGTATTGCCTTCGGCCTATTCGCACATCGGTCCGCTACTGACGCCGCCTCACGTGCCAACGTATTTTCTCCGCATTTTATACCCTATGCCGCATAACAGGTCATGTGACTTGTTTATAAAACTTTTCATTGGTTCATTTTACTTTTGGTTTCCGAATGATGGAAGGCTTGATCATATGACCTAAAAACAACACTTTTCATTGGATGAAAACTTTTTTTTTCCCCCAAACGATGAAAGCCCCACCTTGTTTCTGGATGTTTCAGACTAAACTGGCGTCAGCATGAGAGCACCACCATCTCGTAGCTCCGTCGTGGTCATTCCGCGAGCAATCATGGCAGCCGCTCCCCACCAGAAGCCTGCAGGAGTCGGGCCCCCAAAACTTTTGATGAATTCTCAAGGCGGAGGGGACGCTTTCGAGAATGGGGTCCAAGACCTAGCAGACAAGCGTCCGATTTCCAAGGTGTCCCAGGGCCATTTCAGTGGACCACGCCCAAAAAGGAAAGAGCCTGCCGCCATTTTGAGAGTCCTGTGGCAGCCGCCTATCGCTGCACCGCAAGAGTGGGTGCAACTCAGCTGAATGGCGGATTTTGACACAGTGGACCAAAAGCGGACGGAATGGCAACTGAAACGGTAAAGGGGCGCCCCACTAAAACAGATGAGACTCCACCTGGAGAGGCCCGTTCACGCCGCCTCCCCCGGGGCGCTCCACGCCGTTATTCGGAGCAGCATTGTAGGATACCAAAACCAGTGCGGCAACTTACTGGACATCACCTTGGTGCCATCGTTCTGCTGCCTTGGAACTATTCGCACAACAGTTTGCTACTGATGACCCACCCCCCGCGACGCCCCACGCCGTTATTTGCTGGGTGGCAACTTACTAGACATCACTTTCGTGTCATCTAGATTTCGGCGCGTTCTGCTGCCTTGGAACTATTCGCACAACAGTTTGCTACTGATGACCCACCCCCCGCGACGCCCCACGCCGGAAATCTGGACGTTGTGCTGCGTTGGGACTATTCGCACAGCCAACCGCTACTTCGTTGTTTTTCTCTAAAAATGTTTATATGTTATTACTATTTTTGTTTTCTTGTATATATTTATAAATTATTAAAGTTTTATGATCTTACTACTTTGTCGGAGTGCTATATATTTTTAATGTGACACATAATTGTAAAAACTTTGATGTACAAAGAGTCATCCCTGGAATCTTCCGCTTCACGCTCGGTCCCCTCCCCAATCACAATACAGGATGGTTTTCAGATAATAGCAACGCTTCTGCTGTGACGGATCTCATCGAGTGTGGGCCTTGATCTACTATAACTCCTTTGAAGAGGGGTGATTCTTTACAGCTGTGGCCATAAACTACATCTGCAGGGCTAGCTGATAGCCTAGGACCGGCCTGGACAATCGGACACAGAGGAAAAGGAGTGTCAGAGGGTGCGGTAGTGAATAGGGCGAAAGGGAGGTGTCGGGCGGGCACAGGGTGTGATTCTCAGGGAAGAGCAGCGCAGATGGGGGGAGGTTTATTACCCATGCATAAGACAGAGAGCGGGGGTGACCACTGCCTGGGTGAGATGCTTGCGAGGGTGGGGAGCCATGCTAAGGATCGACAGCGTGCACAGAGTGGGTCTGGTCAAGGCATCTAAAATGGCTGCCGTGCACGACAAAAGTGTGGCATTTGAAAAAAGACAAGATGGCGCACACAATGTTTTTCAACAATTCCTGATTTCCTTCGAATCGAACGTTAACAGACGTTGGGGCATATTACCAAAGTTAAGCGATATTTATCCCTAACGATGCATTGCAAAGATTTTTTTACCGTCAGAAATTATCGCAGATAAACCTTGCTATTATCAAGGTTTATCGCAAATACGATAAAAAACGAGCGCAATGCATTAATATCGCTGAAAACTCCGCGATATTCATGCATTACCGAGCTAATGCTCTTAGCCATGTTATCCACCTCCCATTGGATAACATGGCTAAGACCTGCTCAGGGCAGCTGTTACTTTTTGGAGATATTCGCGCTTATCTCGAATATTTCCAAAAGTTGATAATAGGAGATAGCGATGTTAGCGACTGTTTCCAGTCGCTAACATCTTGGCATGCCCACTTTGCATGTCATTAGTGATAAATATCACTCACATGCAAAGTGGGACCCAAGATGGTCGCTATCTCCTACTAGCCGTCGCTAACTGGTGTTAGCAACAGCTAGGTAATACAGATATAATTTTATCTCCGCGAAGCGGAGCGCTGTTACAGATATATATCTTGTTTTTGAACGTTAATTTCTCAAAATGCACTGAAGCACATATATTGAGACATAGCAAAGGCACATCGGGCTACCAGTCCCTAATATTTTACCAAGTTTCGTGCAAATCCATTCAGCCGTTCGATTATTATTATTATTTTTTTTTTGGACAATCGGACACAGAGGAAAAGGAGTGTCAGAGGGTGCGGTAGTGAATAGGGCGAAAGGGAGGTGTCGGGCGGGCACAGGGTGTGATTCTCAGGGAAGAGCAGCGCAGATGGGGGGAGGTTTATTACCCATGCATAAGACAGAGAGCGGGGGTGACCACTGCCTGGGTGAGATGCTTGCGAGGGTGGGGAGCCATGCTAAGGATCGACAGCGTGCACAGAGTGGGTCTGGTCAAGGCATCTAAAATGGCTGCCGTGCACGACAAAAGTGTGGCATTTGAAAAAAGACAAGATGGCGCACACAATGTTTTTCAACAATTCCTGATTTCCTTCGAATCGAACGTTAACAGACGTTGGGGCATATTACCAAAGTTAAGCGATATTTATCCCTAACGATGCATTGCAAAGATTTTTTTACCGTCAGAAATTATCGCAGATAAACCTTGCTATTATCAAGGTTTATCGCAAATACGATAAAAAACGAGCGCAATGCATTAATATCGCTGAAAACTCCGCGATATTCATGCATTACCGAGCTAATGCTCTTAGCCATGTTATCCACCTCCCATTGGATAACATGGCTAAGAACTGCTCAGGGCAGCTGTTACTTTTTGGAGATATTCGCGCTTATCTCGAATATTTCCAAAAGTTGATAATAGGAGATAGCGATGTTAGCGACTGTTTCCAGTCGCTAACATCTTGGCATGCCCACTTTGCATGTCATTAGTGATAAATATCACTCACATGCAAAGTAGGACCCAAGATGGTCGCTATCTCCTACTAGCCGTCGCTAACTGGTGTTAGCAACAGCTAGGTAATACAGATATAATTTTATCTCCGCGAAGCGGAGCGCTGTTACAGATATATATCTTGTTTTTGAACGTTAATTTCTCAAAATGCACTGAAGCACATATATTGAGACATAGCAATGGCACATCGGGCTACCAGTCCCTAATATTTTACCAAGTTTCGTGCAAATCCATTCAGCCGTTCGATTATTATTATTATTTTTTTTTTTTGCCCCGCGGGGCCCTTTTAAAACCTCCACATCAAACCTAGGGGGTCAGCGAGGATCTACTATGCCCCCTTATGGTCATTTGCCCCTTCGCTTTGGCCTCCTCTTGTCTCTCGATCCTACCGAGAGACAAGATGGCGGCCGCTATCTACTGTTTGGAATGTTTACAGACACCGGAGAGCCAATCAGCTTCGCTTCGCAAAGCTCCGTAACGCGAAAAGTACGCGAAGCGGTGCGCTGTTACAGATATATATCTTTTTTTTAACGTTAATTTCTCAAAATCCACTGAAGCACATATATTGAGACCTAGCAAAGGCACATCGGGCTACCAGTCCCTACAATTTTGCCAAGTTTCGTGCAAATCCATTCAGCCGTTCGATTATTATTATTATTATTTTTTTTTGCCCCGCGGGGCCCTTTTAAAACCTCCACATCAAACCTAGGGGGTCAGCGAGGATCTACTATGCCCCCTTATAGTTATTTCCCCCTTTGTTTTGACCTCCTCTTGTCTCTCGATCCTACCGAGAGACAAGATGGCGGCCGCTACGGACTGTTTGGAATGTTGACAGACGCCGGAGAACCAATCAGCTTCGCTTCACAAAGCTCCGTTGCGCGAAAAGTCCGCGAACCAGAGCGCTGCCCGGTCCGCTGTTACAGATATATATCTTTTTTTAAACGTTAATTTCTCAAAATCCACTGGAGCACATATATTGAGACCTACAAAAGGCACATCGGGCTACCAGTCCCTACAATTTTGCCAAGTTTCGTGCAAATCCATTCAGCCGTTCGGGCTAAAAGTGAGGCCAACCGCCCTATGGAAAACTCAATGTTAAAAACACGTTTTGGGACCCCCCTTTTTTCTCGGCCCCCCCTTGACGAACCCCCCCCAAATTTTCAAGGGCTGCTCAGAAACAAAATGTGCCATTTTCCTGAAAATTTCAGCCAATTCCGTCCACAAACGCCAAAGTTATTAGACATAGAATTTTCAAAAAACCCATAGAGAAAAAATCCTAACTATATATACCTACTGGCGACCGCCAGTAGGTAATATATATACATATATATATATATATATATTTTTTACGGAGAAGTTTTTCGAGCGCAATATATATATATATATATATATATATATATATATATATATATTCTCGCTCCTGTTTGCACCAGTAACGACGGGGCTCTGGCGGTGGGTGCCGCAAACACGGTTGGTGCTCCGTGTAATATGCCTGCTCCAAATCTCCTCTCCAATCCAATAAAGAAGTAGCAGCACTCGCGGGGTGTATTACAGTGTTCCTTTATTGTTCCTTTACAGATGCGTTTCGGGTCAAGCCCTTTATCAATGTGACAACAGAAATGTTGCACAGGAACCATTTTAAACGCAAAACGTGATTTCATGAGGAAACTGAGAAAGGACTGCCCGTTCACAATCTACGGGCGCCATGTTGGAATGTGCAAAACAAGCAAAATATTTTATACTTTTTCTACAGGCAAAATTACTCTGCATTTGTGATTCTAAACTCGATAAAATCTTGCCGTAGATCGGCTGAACAAATACAAAATCAAACACATGATGTTTTCTGGAGAACAAAAATGTCATAAAAACGTATGCAGCTCAATGACATGCATATTTTCCTTTTATACCTTATCATGCAATTCATCACATACTAAGTATATACGTTTAACTTTTTGTTCAACCATTAATAAAATAGTGTAATGTTGCCTGATGAATGAAACATTCCTTAAGAGCCCAAATGTAGCCCAAATATCAGCCAGATGTAGCCCAACTATAGCCCAATGACAGAATGTCCCAGAGTGTTCTAAAGAACAACTAGAACGCTAACAGTCTTACTTATGACAAAAGTATGGCACACCTGAAGTCATCTTGATTGGAATAAAGTGGTAATAAATTTAATTTGAAAAGGAACAAAATGAGGGGTTTCATTTTGCCATAGAAATTTTATATATATATATATTCACTGAAAAAACCATAGGTTATAGACCATATATAGTTAGGAATTAGCATTTACAAAACCTTGAAAATTCACTGAAAAAACCATAGGTTATAGACCATATATAGTTAGGAATTAGCATTTAAAAAACCTTATTTTACTCACACAAAACCATTGAAATTCCATATATAGTTAGTTGCACTAACTATATATCGCGCACCCGCAATCCACTGCTGATGATGTCACATATTACATCATTCATGACATGGTCAGTGACATCACTGATGACAACATCCAGTGATTATGTGTTTCTGTAAAGTTTAAATATGTTTAACATATTGAAGAATGAGTGGATGTATAAGTGTCTGAATGAAGGTTTTAGTAGGTGCGTGATTGACTGTATGAGTGAGTGATTAAATGCGTCTTACTGAATGCACGGGTTAGTGACTAAACTGTCTAAAAGTGTGCATCAGTATGTCTGTTGTTGTGCAAGCTGCTGCATGTGTTGATCAGTAGCTATATAAGTAGCTATATGGGTTATTGATTGGTTGCACAAGTATTTGTATGGGAGACTGAGTGTGTGTATGGCTGGCTGGGAGGTGTGTGACTCTGTGCAGATCAATGTGTACTTGTATCAGTGATTCTATAAGAGAGTAACTATGTGTTAGTATATGTTTCAAAAATGTAAGGTGTTCTGTGTTTAACTGTATAGATGAGAAAATGGAAGTGTGATTGATTCTTTTCAGGACTGACTAGGTGTGTGAGTAACTCCATGGATGAGTGGCAGAGTGTGAGTGTCTGTATAGGTGTATGAGTGCATATGATAGTGTTGTAAAGATGAGTGATTGTATGTATGAATGATTGTATGAGTGAATGTGTGTGTAGACATAGGAATCAGTGAGTGCGTATGTAGTAACTAGTATTGGTGTGTCAATGGTTTCAAAAATGATACTCTCTATTTAACACTGGGTGTAACGGAGGTTATATTAGAGTGTGAGGAGATGCATTGTATTATCACATGAATGATATCATCAGTGATGTGATCATTGATGTCAAGTAAGATGTCATCAGTGATGTCATTTGAGATGTCATCAGTGATGTCATCAGTGATGTCACTGACCATGTCATGAATGATGTAATATGTGACATCATCAGCAGTGGATTGCGGGTGCGCGATATATAGTTAGTGCAACTAACTATATATGGAATTTCAATGGTTTTGTGTGAGTAAAATAAGGTTTTTTAAATGCTAATTCCTAACTATATATGGTCTATAACCTATGGTTTTTTCAGTGAATTTTCAAGGTTTTGTAAATGCTAATTCCTAACTATATATGGTCTATAACCTATGGTTTTTTCAGTGAATTTCATTGGTTTTTTAACAGCTAATATCTGTAGCTGTAAAATGTATTCTTCTTTAAATCCAAAAATATATTTTATATGTTTATTAATAACTTTTTTTTTTAATATTTTTTTTTCTTCGTTCCCGCTTCGCGAATCGGGAAGCTTCCCGTTAGCTGACCTTGATGCCGCGAAATAGACCGCGAGCCGGTAAACGTTTCTTTACCGCAACTGCCGCGTTAGAAAACAACATCGTGACGCGTCCCGTCCGCATGACGTTTCGCGTTGTCGCGTTGTCGCGTGATACGTCATATGACGTGCTACGTTAGCGAACTCGTACGCTTACCGAGTCGCAAAGCACAGGTTTCTGGAAGCAAACCGGGAGGCCCTGCAAAGCGCGTAACGTAAACACAGCAGGTCATGTGACTTGGTAATAACACTTTTCATTGGTTCATTTCACTTTCGGTTTCCTAATGATGTAAGACTAGGTCATATGATCTAAAATGAACACTTTTCATTGGTTGAGAACTATTTTTTTTCCCAAATGGTGAAAATCCCTCCTTCTTTCCTCACTCTGACTTTCATCATTGTGAGAGAAAGACCCTTTGTTACCAGTGAGCAATGGCTTCTTTACTAGCTTCAGCTGGTGCTTCCCCACCACCCCCACCACATCCAAGGAAGAGTGGACCACCTGCTAAAGTTATAATTCAGCAAGAAGAGGAAGAAGAGGAACAGGACGACCTAGATAATCTCCCTATTATGGTCAGAAGATCTGTTGTACCGGAAGTAACGGGACCAGAGGGCAGGGAGATGGTGCCAAATATACAAACGAGATTTCGTGAAGTAAAACAAGTCTGCGTACATTGCAGTGGATTCATTTGCTACGGAGAAAGTAGCATCACTCTGATCAACAGAGCTATTGACAATCATGCTCATGTTTGTCCGAAACTCCCCAAACAATACATTCTTTTTTTTTGTTTTCTTGCTCCTGTTGAGCCCTTTACAATGAATCGTTTTCGTTGCCCCCTCCGAAAAAAAAACAAAAAAAATATAAAACTGTTCAGAAAAATTCAAAAAAAGTAAAAAAATGTTCAGAAAAATAATTAAAAAAAATATAAAACAACAAAAACAATTTTAAAAAAAGTTCTTTTCAGAACTACCTCCCCGTTATTAAAAAATTGGTACAATATTTGCAACTGTGCCAACCTCTATTTCTCTTAGTTCGCTTCCCAGTTCGCTCCCCGGTACGCGAACCGGAAGCGAACCAAAAAATTTTTGTTTAAAAAAAGAACAGTAAGTATAAGGGAAGGAAACAGACAGTTATGTTAAAAGAAAGACAGCTATAGGGGAGTAAACTAGAGATACTATTACCCGTAATCCACTGCTGATGATGTCACATATTACATCATTCATGACATGCTCAGTGACATCATCAGCAGAGGATTGCGGGTAACAGTATCCCTAGTTTATTCCCTATAGCTGTGTTTCTTTTAACATAACTGTCTGTTTCCTTCCCTTATACTTACTGTTCTTTTTAAAAAAAAATTTTAGATCAGTCAGAAACAGTGAAAGTAATGAAATATAAAAGACTACGTAGAATATGAGCACTGTATGCAACAACTTTGACACTTACAGAAGCCTCACCTTCTCCATGCCTCCTACACAGTTCTACATGTACATCATAAATGCAAACAGAACAGAATTAATTATACATGTTAAATGGTTTATTTTTGCTGTTCTCAGAATGTATCAAATTTCACTAAAACAGTGACTTGAAGGTATTCATCATATAACAGCGGGGAAAAAAAAACACAATCAAAATGATTGTGTTTAAAAAACCCATACAACATTACAAATCAGAATTCAGAACTCCTTAAAGTTAACTTACTTTCCATGACGGCCAAGGATGTCCTATGAACAGCTTACACTCTGTTGTGCTGTTATTACTTTCAACCCGCCACTTTCTGAAAGAAAACCTCCATCGTTTTCAAAAACATGTTACATACAATAAATGACTTCTTGCTCTCTACCACAAGATTCCACAAGGCCAAATCTTGTCAGAGCCATGTATAACTCTTGGAATTCTTGTTAGCCAATCCCGTCTTTTCGCATTTCCGCAACTTTCAGAATTAAAATGTTGAGATCATTTACACAATCCTGGACTAGTAATATCTTCCCCTTATTGCTCAATCATGTTCTACATTTCCTATCACACTGATACTGCTTACTATGAAGCAGACTTACACTACCTTTATGACTAGTACAATTATTTAATTCTCTACATCACTTTTAATCACAAAGCAATGTAAAACAGTAGACAGCATTGCAGACTTACATTCCCTCTACTCCATGTTTTGATTCGCTGCTTCAATTAGCTTATAAAAAGAAATAGTTTTTCTGAACTCATTCAAAGTGCACGTATTTCTCAATAACGTCCAGTGTTATGGTAAAAAGTTATGTCTCTGTACTACACTTATCTTCAAGGCCAAATAGTGTAGGAGCCATGAGAACTTCTTGAAATTCCTCAGAGCACATCCCGAGATTCTTTCCCTAAAATTTTGGTTTTAAAAACACCAGGTAACAGTTTTTAAGGTCATATGGCAATTTTTTTTTGAAAATTAAAACAGAATCATTGCAGAATGACCAGCCATTTCTACACTTTAAATAAGCTGTATAATGTCCTGATGTTATTGAAGAACCATCATGATATATAATTGCTACAGTTACAAAAGTCCTTCCTGATATTGACAACTGTGAAGCCACAAAATTTTTAATTAAAGTTGTCAATTTTGTTCCATCAGGCCTACATCGTTGGAACATTAAAATGACATACTGGCCATATGTTCGTATAAATAATGTGGACATCATTTCAGATTTACATTGCCTACACTCCATATTGTGATCAGCTGCTTTTACTAGCTTATTAAAAGAGACTGATTTACTGTCTGGCAAAGTTAAATATATAAATCTTTCTGAGTCTACACTAGTACTACTTGATATCCTACAGTTCTCGCAGTCATGCTGCCATTGATAAGAAAGCCCAAACAGATGATCTACATCTACACCTTCAGCATACAATACATCAAGCATATACATTAAAAACTCCTGACAATCTTGCTGACTATTTTGAGAGAATTGTGTTTGGCCTGAACATCTGTCTAACAGATTTCGAATTTCAGACACACTTTCTATGTTTGTTCTATCAGTGCTACATTTCTCTAACACAGAATTTAACAAACTGCAAAATCTTTGATCAGAATTGACCACAATCTCTTCTTTTACATTTTGTAGAGAAAACAAAACATTAACCACTACATTAGCATAGCAGTTGACACCAGAACTGTTTTCAAATTGAAAACCAACAACATCTTCAACAGAATCCTTTTTGTTTCTGCTTATAATTTCAGGTTCATCGACTTTTCGTCTTTTTGCTACAACCTCACCAGTATTGGTCACATTTCTTCGTTTCCGGCCTACCACACGTTTCTCAAACAAAGGATACTGAGGCAAATGTGGCGCATACTCTCTTCTCAACCTATTGTATTCCTTAACACAATCTAGATCCGCACAAATGTTTGTGACATCACACTCAATCAAGTACAATCCCGATAAAGTCCTAACTCGTGACAATGCCACATATGCCATACCCTCCTTGAACACAGAACTGCCAATATTCACCAATGCACAGTCTACACTTAAACCTTGCGATTTATGGATTGTCACCGCATATGCCAAGCAAACAGGAAACTGCTTATGACGAACATATAAGTCTTTTACAAGCAAAAATCTAGCAGAACAACGAGCAATTAGCTGTACTTCCTCAATGCCATCAAATTTAATTTTTAAAAATTCAATTCCATCTCTATTTCTGTATTTCACAAAATCAACAACATTACCCATTGATCCATTTACCAGACCTCTTTCAACATGTAAATTCCTTCTTAAAATTATACGGCAGTTCAAGCACACATTCAGAGTCTTTTCAAAACCCGCAGTTTTAGATATACTCTTCTCTAATGAATTGCGATTCTCCTATTAACATGACCAGAGAATCTGGATTTCATTAAAGACACGGAGGCTAACATTATGCATTAATCTTTTTAATGCAGCTCACAGCCGCTTACATCACAAAGGTTAAGAATAGAACTAAATGACATAGCAGTGTCCATAAAAGGCGTGTGCCAAGATAAATCAGCCTCTTTTAGAATGCTTTGAACGAAGAACAGATCTTGAAACTTGAAGGAAGTATACAGGAAACTTGTAAGATCCATGCGGGTCATCAATTCAAATTGTCTGAAGGAAAATAAGGCAAGTCAAGAAAGGCACAAGGAAACCTTCAGAAGCAAAGAAAAGCAAGGTTAGAGGTATGAAACATTCAAAACATTGTAAACCAAATTAATCCTCAATATCCCTCAAGGGAGGGACGGGAGGGATAATGTTAGCCTCCGTGTCTTTAATGAAATCCAGATTCTCTGGTCATGTTAATAGGAGAATCGCAATTTCATTACAAGACAGGAGGCTACATTATGCATGTTGGTAGCCCTGAATCACAACATCAGAAACATGTTCAATTGGTTTACAATAATGATGAGCGAAGGTAGAAGCATTAGACCAATCAGCAGCTTTAAGGATAGTATCCAACTTACCACCTGACCAGTATGATTTGCTGGCCATTGCACTTCTTAGTGAATGAGCTTGAAATTTTGAAAGGTCAATACCAGCGAAATTCATAGCCAATTTAACCCACCTTGCGATAGAGGAGGATGAGATGGGTTTAAAGGGTTTAACGTAGGAAACGAGGAGTTGATTTGCATCAGGGGGTCGAAGATTAGACATCCTGGAATCGTATTCCTTCATGCAATCAACCACACAGAGCTTTTTACAAAAATCAAAACGTTGATAGAAGATAGAGTCAGACATGGTCTTAGTTCTCCTAAAAATTTCAAATTTAACACCGAACATCTCATAACATCTATTGGAGATGTCCAAAGCTTTAACATCTGAAACTCTGCGACAGGAGATTAAACAAAGAAGAGAGGCAAGTTTAATTGAAAGACATTTTCTGTTAAGAAGGGAATTATCAGGCCAGGAGCAAAAAAGGTCAAGTAACAATTTAACATCCCAAACAGATTGATATTTAGGTCTGGGGGGTCTTTTAAGTCTGATACTTTTAAGGACCCTACAAACAATAGGGTTTTTACCTACCATTTTACCGTTGACAATAGAGTGACCTGCGGAAATGGCAGACCTATAACAGTTAATGGATCTATAAGAGAGGCCACTGTCGAAAAGTTCCACGAGGAAATTGACTATATTAACGATAGGAGCTTCCACGGGATCCAAGTCCCTTTCCAAGCACCAACTAGACCATTTTTTCCAGATGTTATTATATCTGTAGTGTGTTCCAGGTGCCCAGGATTCTCCGAGGAGTGTAAGAGCAGATGACGAAAGTCCAGACAATTGGTTAGATTGCCTGACACTTTCCAAGCAAGAAGGTTCAGGCTCCCTGAAAGAACCAGGTGGTGATCTTCTCCGTTTGCGTTTAGGAGGAGACCTTGGGAGGGCGGGATTAGGAGAGGAATGTCGTAAGAGAGTTCCAAGGCTGTGGGGAACCAAGCTTGAGACGGCCAGAAAGGAGTTATCAGGACCAGGGAGCACTGTTCTTGTCTCACTTTCTGAAGGACCCTCTGAATCATGGCAAAGGGGGGAAAGGCGTAGGGTCTGAGAGGGGCCCAAGGTTGGAGAAAAGCATTGACAGCGAGAGCACCCGGGTCTGGCATCCAACTGAAATACTGTGGAAGTTGGGAGGACAAGCGACTCGCGAAAAGGTCCACATCGAAGGGGCCCCAAAGGTCGGATAGGGAATTGAAAATGGTTGGATTGAGTTTCCAATCGCTGAAGTCTACTAGGAACCTCGAGTTCCAGTCTGCGGAGAGGTTGGATTTTCCGGGGAGGTATTCGGCCCTCAGGGAGATCCTGTGTTCCAGACAGAACATCCAGAGTTTCTTGGCTAGGTCCGAAAGGTCGGCAGATCTCGTACCGCCAAGACGGTTGATATACGAGACTGCGGAGATGTTGTCCATCTTCAGGAGGACGGATCTGCCTTGGAGAGATTGTCTGAAGCTCATGAGAGCATAGAGCCCGGCTGTCATTTCTAGGAAATTTATGTGGTGGGAGGATTCCGAAGGGGTCCATATACCACCAGTGTCCTGGTCGAGAAGACGAGCACCCCAACCGTGAAGGCTGGCGTCTGACTCTAGAACGAAGTCTGGAGATGAACCAAATATAGCTCTTCCATTCCAGGCGTCCAAATTGTCCAGCCACCAGGAAAGTTCCAGTTTGGCTTCTTCGTCTAGAGAGACTTGGTCTCCATACCAAAGTCCGGATCTGAGAGCTTTGGCTTTTACTCTCTGAAGAGCACGGTAGTTGAGGGGGCCAGGGAAGATAGCTTGTATCGAGGAAGAGAGTAGACCAAGGAGTCTGGCTAGTTCTCTCAGGGATAAGGAGTGATGTTTGAGAACAAATCTGATTTCTTTCCGAATTTTGGCAATCTTCTTCTTGGGAAGTAAGAGAAGACAGGTCGAAGTATCCACGGTGAAGCCGAGGAACTCCAAAGATTTGGAGGGTAAAAGGGTTGATTTTTCCCTGTTTATAATGAACCCAAGACTTTCTATGAGGTTCATAGAGGTTTGCAAGTCTTCTAGAATTTGAGAGTGAGATTGGGACATTATTAGTATGTCGTCTAGATAAATGATGAGACGAATACCCCTGGCTCTTAGGATGGAGACTATCGTTCTCATGATTTTGGTGAAACACCAAGGGGCGGAAGAAAGACCGAAAGGGAGGGCCTGAAATTGAAAAAGGCGATTGTCCCAGATGAATTGGAGAAAGGACTGATGCTCTATTGCCATGGGAATGGTAAAATAGGCGTCTTTTAAGTCCAATTTGACTAGCCAATCTCCATGGAGAAGAAGGTCTCTGAGCAGATGGATGCCCTCCATCTTGAAATGACGGTAGACTAGGTACTTGTTTACCTCTCGAAGGTTTATTACTGGGCGCCAACCCTTGTCTTTCTTTTTGACTAGGAAAAGGGTACTCACGAATTTTTTTTGAGACCAAGGGACCTCTATTATTGCGCCCTTCTTTAACATAGAGGAAACCTCCTCTTTGACGATTTCTAGATGCTCCGGAGAAAGAGTCATAGGATTGGGAGTGGTAGATTGGAAAGGAATCTCTGTGAAGTCTATTTTGAAGCCCTGAACTGTTTCTAGAACCCATGGATCTTGGGTCAGGGATTCCCAAACATGAAGGAAATGTTTTAGTCTGCCGCCGACTTTTGGAGGGGAAGAAGAAAGGGGTGCACTTACTTGAGGTGGTGTTGTTGGGAGCACCACGAGCGGGAAAGCCTCTTCCACGTGAGCCTCTTCCTCTTTGAGGGAAGTACTGTCTGGAGTTGGAGGGGTAGAAGCCTCTACCTCTACCGGAAGAACCTCTTCCTCTTCCGTAGGTGAAAGGCCGGAAATTACCACGGCCGGAAGAACGGCCTCTTCCACCGGCCTGGCCAAAAACACGCTTCATGTTGTTTTGGGCTTTATCTAGGGCTGTAAAGGTTGCCACGTACTTGCCAAGGGTTTTAATCATATCTTGTCCAAAGAGGAGGCCATTAGGTTTAGTTGTTGGCTCTTTCTCTGCAAGGTCCCCGAGTTTGGGGTTGATTCTGATGAGGACAGATTTTCTCCTTTCAATATTGAGGGAGGAGTTGGCATTGCCCAGTAGTACAATGGCTCTCTGGCTCCAACCTTTAATCAGGTTAATGTCTAGGGGTGTGTGGGAGATATGTGATTCCTCAGCGAGGTCTAGGATTCTGGTGAGGGGACCCAGAAGGTCAAGAAGGTAGTCTTGACATGTTTTAAGGGCTCTTTCTAGGCCTTTTCTTGGGTCCTTGCCTAGTTTGAATAGGAACTTGATTAAGTCGGGGTCTAGATTGGGAGTCTGGCAGACTTTCCCCTCAATGAATGGACGGGGGCACTCAGATCTCATGGTGTTGCGAGATTCTCTTTGAAGGGAGTTTCTCAGCCATTTAGTGACAAACTTAGCTACGTGGCCGTGGGGGTACCACCTTTTGCTGTTAGGGTGGGAGATGTTTTCTGGGGAGAACATTTCGGCACCGAGAGGATCAAGGATCGCGTCCTTTGACGAGGGGGAGGAGTTCGCCTCTGAGGGAGGGTTAAAATCCCATTCATCGGTATTTTGCTCGTCAAGGTCTAGGACGAATTCGTCCTCAGGATCCAGGAAGAATTCGTCTTCCTCTGAACTAGAGTTGGCGCTTGTTAAATTCATGCCGCTATGGGGAACGTTACCTTTTGGGGCGCTTGGGCCTCCCATGCTTTTTGAGGTGCTTGGACCTCCCATGCCTTTTGAGGTGCTTGGACCTCCCATGCCTTTTGAGGTGCTTGGACCTCCCATACCTTTAGAGGTGCTTGGACCTCCCATCTCGGATGAGGTAGCGCGACCTCCATCGGTATTCATACAGTGTTTAATTTTTTTGGTAGATTTGGAGTGATCAGCTTCCAGGTCTGAAGTGTCATCATCAGGTAAGAGGGACCTTTTATTGGACATAAGTTCACGGAATGTATTTAACATGCAGGTCCTCATCTCCTTTTGAAGGAAGGATTTGAAATTATCAGAGTTATGGTTGGGGGAGCTTGCCATAGCGTCATCTGATTGTAGATCGGACATGACAGGTAAGTAGGATTACAGGGTTTGGAATTAGCTCCCTTGATATATATTTTTTTTTTTTATGCTTAAATATCAAGGGCAGGAAGCTTAAGCTAAATTAAATAGTGGTAATTTTAAAGTAGTAATATAAATATTTTTTTTTTTTTTTTTTTAATGGGCCAGTAAAATGAGCCAGTAACTATTAATGCCGATTAAAAGGTAGGGAATTCAAGCCTTAGAAGGCAGCTGATGCGCTCGAATGGGCGTATTGAAGCGTAGAAATGCTACCGAAGGAATTGCAGTGGAGGAACAGCTGATCGTAGGGCAGTCGGTAAAATAACCGAAGCGCTCGAGCAGCTGATGCATAGCGACGGAGGAATGGCACTTAGGAGGCGTATCGCGTCGCGCCGCCGTTGCTAGGGTTCATTCCTTGGGCTCAGATCGTGTTTGTTCGCATTTGAGGGGCGCGAGTGTATCAGCGCCGGTAAATAGATAAAAACTATTAAAGATTGCGTGTGTTCGCGTTTAAGGGGCGCGAGTGTATCAGCGCCGGTAATAAATAATCTTATGGATGACAAAGGAAAGGAGAGGGGTTTGCGCAGGAGAGGCGGGCAGGAAAAACGGACGATTTTGGGAGGACACGCGACAACCATAGATTGGAAGTCGAGAGGATGAAGGGGGGAGATCGTGGGGAGAGGCCGCGATCGAGGGGAAAGTTGGGAAGGAGTCACACAACAAAGCAGGTAAAAGCCGTGGAGATAGACATTTCAATTGCTAATAATGACGGTAAACAGTTCAATAATAAAGTTAGACATCATGTCAGAATAAAAGTACAGTCATAGCTGGCAAACTGGTATAAAGTTAGTAAGGATTGTAAGAGGTTACTTATCTGTTGTGAGCCGCATTTAAAAGAGGCTGATTTATCTTGGCACACGCCTTTTATGGACACTGCTATGTCATTTAGTTCTATTCTTAACCTTTGTGATGTAAGCGGCTGTCAGATTCTCAGACAAAATAATTGTTGATCCCATATGCTCTACTCTGTCAATAGCTTCCAATTTCACAATCTCTTGCTTTTCTAAATGCAACATTTTGTTGTTGAATTTGGCACATTCTGCAAGAGTTGGCATCAAACATATTCCAGATTTTTTCTCAGTAACTTTCTGAAAAATATTCTCAGGCACAACATCTTCGTCTGGATATAAATTTGTCAGTAATCGTGCATGTAAAACTTCTTTCCCATGCTCGGTCACTTTTCCAATTCTAACATCTTGTAGAATAGTCTTGTAAACTTCATCCTTTGCCTGACGCATATTTTCATGCAGTTCAGCATAATTGAAGTTTAACCATATATTGACGTTGCCAATACTCCCTAAGCACTTCCTGGTATCTTCATGCGTGAGCATTTTGAACACAGGTTGCCCTTTCACTGGTGTCAGCTGCAGAAGATCTCCGAAAACAATGATGTGTTTGCCACCAAATAACACATCATACTCTGTTTTGAGAACTTCTTGCATTCTCAAATGCACAAAGGCAAGCATGACATTGGAAACCATGCTTACTTAGTCAATGATAAGAAGTTTCATTTTCCTCAAGACTCTTGAAACTTCAAAACAAGCATCTCCAGATAGCTTGTGATATTCTAATTTGTTGTCATGCTCCACTGGCAGCATCAGTAAACGATGTACAGTAATCCCTTTAATGTTATGTGCTGCCAGTCCAGTTGGAGCGGTGACAACACAAGACAGCGATGACTCTGTCCTTTCCTGCAAATAACATGAAATTGCTTTAATAAGGAAACTTTTTCCAGTTCCCGCTTCTCCACTCACGTACAGTCGGACAGGCTTCAACGACGTACATGAGCACTCTTTCTTGTCATGACTTAATCCATGATCAATTTGCATGGTAAGTTCGTCATATATTTTCCTCTGCTCAACGTTGAGTTGTCTTTCCAACTCTTCTAAGTTAACCACATCCTCCTGAGCATGTGCCATGGCTCTTTCCACTTCATTCATAGCAGTGGCAGCTTCATTTTCGATAAGAGGTCCTCCTAGTGGATCCTGACTCAATGAAGCAGAACTCTGACTGTCCTGAGAACTGTCTCTGGCAATCTCGGCTGCAATCGTTGCTTCCTGCTCAATTTCCACATTCAACATTTCTACATATTTGGGAAAAGCAGGACATTCTATGGTCTCCTTGGCAGCATTGAATGAGTCTTCGTAACAAAGGAAATCTCCAAGCAGTTCCTCTTCTGCACGCCAAGGCTTAAAAAGTTGCAAAAGTGCTAAATAGAAAAACTCCTTTTTTTCAGGAGATTCGCCACTCAATTTTCGATGGTTTATCAAGTGGCATTTTCTTTGCTTGACCAGACATCCCTCACTTCCTATTACAGCATACACTCCTTTCTCAGTATCTTCTTTGATGTTCCTCTTGAATATGTAATTTTGCAGAACCTCATACAGACAAACATTCTCGAGGTGACTGCTTCGATTTGGATAATATGTATCCAACATGTTGCTCTTCAAAATGTCGGTACTGTTTGGCTCCTTTTCCGCCAAATACTCAATTTCCCGCACAGGTTTCAGAACTCGATTACGCGTTGCAGCAAGACCAACACTCGCCCAAACGATACTCCTGGACTTGGCATAGAGACTTGCTGAAGACAACCGGTCAGAACATTCGTAAGCTGCGATTTCTCGATGCGACAACATCTTCAGACTGAAACTGTACAACTTCTTGCTGAGGCTCTTTTCATGGGAAATGTCCTCCCACATATCCTTCAATTCTGTCTTCTCTTTTTTGGTGATGTAAGATGTCACATACCGAGCCACAGCCATACAGTTATCAGCCACAAACTGTATATCCATGTTAGCATTCCACATGGACAAAATCACCGGGTTGTAGTCGTTGATGTACTTAGACTCTTCGTTCCTCTTCAAATTGTATGTGTTTTTAGGTGATTTCTTCATCACATTATGTCGCAGCGAAGACATCAAACTGTTCACTCTTCCTTTAGAAATCACCGATCGTGGAAAGCCGAAACGACATTTGGTGTAGAACTTGTCTTTGTTCCGGAATTTACGACGACAGTACTTTCCACATCGATGGCTTTGGAAACGTAGAACTTTTTCTCTTAGGCTTTTTTTCTCCTTTGCGTTTGGAACAGCACACGTAGAATACTGTTCTATGAAACTCATCACTGAGTCGTCTGCATCCGTTCCAAATTTAGGTGCATCCTTGATCCACAGCAACATATGTATATGAGGAGCACCTCTTGCTTGGTACTCCTTCCTCCAGAAGAAATCCAACACCTCTCCAAGAGGTGGATTCTTCTTATTCATGATGAAAGACATCATACCTTCAAATCTATGATTGAAGTACCTACATACATTGACTGGATCCAAAGAGCACAGTTCTCCGGGTGTCTTGAATTCGATGTTTTCTACGTTAGCATTTGCCTCTCGTAGAAATTCAAGTAAGTCTTCCCAGCCATACTCAGCACAGCTCAAAGTGAGGAACCATGTGGGAGTTCCTAAGTTCCTCAGCATACATTTTAAATCACCATGACGACGGTACCAGTACTCATTAGTACCACGCTGACACGCCATGAGATTAATCAGGTGAGAATCCAAAATACTGTCTTGGACATTGACTTTATCCATAAAGTCACTTGCCGAGATGTTTTGCATGTGTATACCACTTTTCAAGATGTGGTTCACTGCATATGACAGTCCAGACAGATCGCTTTCAAACAGGAGATGAAACAAATAAGGAATGCATTGTCGAAACCTAGGATCTCCTGCATACAATCGCAAAGTCCGGTATTCAGAAGCAGGAATTTGATGAGGTCGCTCATCATATCTTCCTCCCTGACCTGTTGGAAAAAGCTGTGGGAAACACCGAGCTTCCAAACTTTCCTCCCAAACACTAATGGGACTCCCTTTCGCTTGTTTCATTTGAAACAACTCAATAGCATTCCCCATGACTTCCTTGGAATGCAAAGGATGAACACTATAATGTTCATATATTTCTTCACTAGTACAGGGTTCTACTTTCTCAATTTGACCAGCACACAAATCGCTATCCTCTTCCTCACTTACTTCCTCTTCTGCAACATATACATTTTTATAGTATTTATTATATTTTTTCAAATACAATGTTGCCCTTTTGACTTTCCTAACATCTACTAAATCTTGCCATATTTTCTTATTCTTTGTCGGAACCCCATTAACTAAGATAACAAGAGGTTCCTCTTCCACTTTTTCTACTCCAATTGTGTTAATGTTTTTCTTCAAATCTAGAGGCAAATAAACAACTCTTCCCTTTAATCCTCTCTGTAAATCTGATGGAGGCAATTTCCCTGTCTTTGGCTCCATTCTTACAATAGCCTGAAAGGGATGGATACTTTGAATCAAAATAGATTCATAAGTATTTAAATCCTTCAATTCAGAAGGAATCTCAACCAATTCCAGATTATTATGAACTGCTCTAGCAGGCATCTGGTTTTGATTTAATTTGTTACAACAATAAGTACACACACGTTGATCCAATCCCAAATCAAAACAATTTTCTACCATCAAGTATGTTGTAAAATCCTTCCATTCACTATTATTTTCCCTTTCACTTTTTCCATATAAATCCACTAACTTAGTTTGATTCTTATAATAAGTGCGTCGACAACACACACAAGTGAAATTTGGCCTCTCACTTGATTTCACCTCAAACGTCGCAATTTCCCTCTGGAAATTATCTGTACTGGAAACCTGTACACTATCTTCCACATTACTCTCTTCTTCTTGGTCAATTTCAACATTCTCCTCTTTACTTCCAAAGTAACAAAACTCAATTTCTTCACATATATTCTTCACATCTATTTCAGAACCATGCAAAAGAGCAGCGCATAATTGTTTAAGCATAATTGCTGGACTCTTAGCATAGTACAACATTCTAACTAATTTCCTCACTTTATTATGATGCACTGCTAGCATCCTGAAATGATGAAAAACACTCTGGCATACTCTCCTGGAAAGACAAGCCAGTGAATGACCATGCAAACCTATCACTTCTCTCACTCTGCAAGGATCTAATTCTTGCAACAACTTCATTTTCTGCTTCAAACTTTTCTTACTAAATGACCGTATAAAATCACAAAGCAAATTGATGGAATCCTGTCGTACACTGCAAATACTACTACACTTCCAGGTGTACACAGGACCCTTAGGACGTCTCCCTAAAACCTCATTACCTAACACCTCTTCTATCTCTGTTCTCACAAGTTTTTCTTTTTCAACTGGACAACCATCTTTCACTTCATAAGCTCGACCACTGGTGTCAACTGCATGCACCAAATCATTATCCTGGAAATAACTCTCCTCATTAAAAAA
Organism: Lissotriton helveticus; assembly: GCF_964261635.1. NCBI lineage: Eukaryota > Metazoa > Chordata > Amphibia > Caudata > Salamandridae > Lissotriton > Lissotriton helveticus. The sequence goes on along the minus strand of NC_136060.1, from coordinate 217,005,681 downwards.
TGCCTCAGAGCTTGAACTATGCATCCATTCTCCAGAAAAAACTTCACAAAAATTACTACGATTAACTATTCTCTTCCATCTACTATTTCTTTTGAAATCATAAATTACCTTGTTTAGCTTCCTAATTCTATTGATTGTCAAAATAAATAACTTACGTTTAATTTCAAATGCCTGATCAATAACTTTCTCAACTATTTTTTTTCTCTTATAAAAAACCACTTTCTGCTGACCTTTCTTAATATTTTTTAACAAATTCCCAATTATCCTGTTGCGGAACATTCGTTTACGAATATCCCTAAACTGTTGTTTCCTTCTACTTTCATGCATAGAGTTATCTCTTACTCTAGCAGTAACATTTCTCATTGGCCTTTCCTTACCATTTGAATTCTTTCTCCTTTTCTGGACTGAAACATTTTCTGTAGTAATATTTTTTTTACTACACATATTTCTTATGACTGTTTTTCGACTCTTACCCGGTGCTTTCTTGGTGACTTGACAAATCTTTTTGTTAGAGGACTGCTGCATTATTCCATGGTCCTGCTGTCTTTGACGTTTTGCAGCCTTTCTTACTCTTTCTTTGCTAGGCATCCTAAAATCTTGAAATAATCTGCAGTTGAATCTGTGGTAAAATATAATAAAAAATGTTATTAACCACTATTACCCAACAGTAAATTAATAACAGTCATCAAAAACTTAACACACTACTTAAGTATATAATATACTGAAGCCTATCTCCAATTTTTCACTGAACAGGACTCATCTCTTCTTAACCTTGGATAAACCTCACCTACTCTGTGTCCCCTGCACATAATTAAATGTAAAGGGGCAGATTTATATTAACTAGCACATCCCCAGGGATGCACCAGTTAACGTGCACCGCTGCTCTGCCACCCACGGTGTGCCGCATTTACAATCAGATAGGACAAAGCTACATCAAAACCCTGCGCCTGCTTGAAGCAGGCATAGATCTTGACGCAGTTAGGCTGAAAGCTAAAGCAACAACTAAGTGTCGTGTGCAGAAGTTACAAAAAAGGAAAAATGGCGTTTAAACCAGTAATGAGACCATGCTAACGTAATACAGAGTAAAAATATCCAGGATCTACATCAGTTTGGGGTTCACGAACCTGGCAGGTACAAGGCACTGAGGCTTTCCACCGTGCATGTCTCATCCCAAAACATATGTGGTTTGTGAATGAAACAATTTCCCAGACCAAATGCTTTGGATTGGCTACTTCTAAAAAATTAAACACCCCTACTATCCCGGAGTTAGAGGAATATGATGGTTGGAGTAATTTTACTCGTTGTCTATTAAAGATTTACAGGCCCTACTCCGTAATTCTTCCTTTAACATTTCCAGTATAAATCCAAAAGGTTGACTGCTTTGGCAACGTGCCTTATCCACGGTTTAATAACGCTGCCTTTTGCTTTATATAAGTTTTCAAATTGTATGAAATATATACCAATAGGTCGTTATTAACCTTTAGGTAGTGGTTTTCTTCATGAAGTCTGGTCGCTTCCATACACATACAGATTTTCAAAGATGATCAAGAACTTTATCTGAATGGAGAGGAATGCACTGAGACGCCAGATCATTCACTAATGTGTAGGCACATACAGTTACACGGTTCATGCAACAAACACTGACCAAATATGGCTTGCGTGTTGCAAGGCACACCAGTTCCTGCTATCATCCCCACGTTCAAGTTCTTGGAAAATGGTAGTTATTTGATGCTCAATAATGAAGATTGTTCTGGGTTAATTAAAAGTATTCATTTTATCGTAACAGTAAATGAACGGGTTATTTGCTGCAGAAATGTTCTATTTCCTCCCACACATGAACATAGGGAGTTTTCAATCTGGCCACAAATACCAACCTTGGCAGCACATTTCAACGGCATGGCAAGAATAAGAGCTATTTTGTCTCAGAGAGAGGTGGCCTTGAGTTCAGCCCGTGAAACTTTCGTGCTTCACACAGCAAACACCCGTACAGAGGTGCAGACCCTTTTAAATACAGATTCGCCTTTCCATTTCAGCAAGATGGTTCGGACTATCTCTAACGCGTCCTCCACAAAGGGCCTGGCGCACTTTTTTAAAATTGTTACCAGTGGTCTCGTGACTTCATTTGAGAAAATCTTTGGAGTCATCCCTGCTTTCTTACATTCTATTTTTTCCACTCTGCTTCGTGGATTCCCATTTTTACTTGCATTACCAGCGGACGCTCTTGTGCTTTTTTACATTTTTAAATATGGATGTCCCTCCTGTGCAAGCTCCCGCCCTGCAGCTGCTGACACTGTTCCGCAATCGCATGCTAGAATATTATGGCACAATGCCGTTGGCGATATTAAGCACGGCATATGGATTATCTTTTCTATGCTGATGTGATTCCTTCAAATCTAAGACACTAAAGTATCGGCACGCCCTAAACCAACACAAAGAGACCTTCTTAGCAAATAATATATTATGTGTATTAGGGAGGGTGAGATATAAGCAGCCGCGGGCCGTGGAGGGAGTTACGGTGGGGCAGGGATGCGGGGAGGGGGAGGGGCAGGGTGGAGCCCTCTCCACCCTGCCCCTCCCCCTCCCCGCATCCCTGCCCACCGTAACTCCCTCCACGGCCCGCGGCTGCTTATAAGTGTTGCTAACTCTTATTCATTTACAGCATGTTAACATACTGTCACCATTCGCTTTTTATGTACTATTGACTATGCTGGTAATTTTGCTACTGATAATATGTGTACTTGTATAATCTAAGATACTACGCCTGAGAAGACGGCATTAGTAAATAAACATTTCAAATACACATGTGTTCTTCTTAACTCCATGTTCTCGTTTCTAAGAAATATATAACGACCGACTGTTCATGAGTTCCACGTATCCTGAGGTACTATAAGTTCATATTCTGGATTGTCTAAACATTGAGAGTTTGTTATATCCAATGTGACACTGTACCTAGCTTGCTAAGGGGTTTTGATTACTAAGGTGAGTTTTGGGACACCCTAATTTGCCGAGGTTCCAATCCTCTGTCCACAGTTCTGTGTCAGAACAGAAACCCTGCGACAGGGGCACCCCTCAACCTTACTGGAGCTTCATCACACTTGCGATACAACTCCAGCAATGCGCCAACTTTACGGCACAAATACGTCACGCATCTGTGCTGTTTTTGCCCCATGATGCGCCGCATTGTAAATGCAGCACACCATAGGTGACGGAACAGCGGCACAGAATGACTAACACATCCCTGGTGATGCGCCAGTCATCATAAATCTATCCCTATGCTTCTTATCTTGTTAGAGATAAACCGCCATATGTATCATCAAAGTTTTTTGCATTTCCTAAATAGCGGACTTTAAGGAATAAATAGCGATTCTTTACCATTCCTAGTTTGCGATGACCTATTTGCTAATTACAAATTACCCATTCATTTCCATGCAGCAGGAGGCCCATAGGAATGAAGGTGCAATTTGCGATTAGCAATTACCTCATCGCAAATTACGAATTTTTCCGACGGTGCAGGGGTGTCTCAAGAACACCCTGCTGCACCCCTGAAAAAGAAATTTGGGGTCATATGGCGCACATAAATTTTGAAAACATTCCTTTACCTCAAAAACGATTTTCAACTCATAATTTGAAAACACTGCACATGGGGAAATGACTTAAAATGTCCTTAAGACACATAAAAGCATTTTTTGATTGCCTTTGCAGCATGTTTCAGTCACCTTTAGCATGCCTATGTAACGGAAACATTCAAAATCTAAATTTGCCATGCACAGGTGGGAGCATATTTACAAGCAATTTGCTCCACAGACAAACTTCTTACATTGAAATGGGAAAAATAACATCAGAGACTCTCAATTACCTTATAAAGAAGCAGACACCATTATGTCCTTCTCATCAATATTAAAACCATTGCTTTTTCTCAAAAACGATTTACAAGTCATAATTTGAAAACACTCCACAGCTCCTATGCACATAAAAGCCCTGTCAGTACTAATACTTCACATTTTCTCCAATTACAATTTCTCAAAGAAACAAAATCTATTTGTGAAACACTTGAGACAAAGCAACATTTGAAAAACACAACTTTTTTCATAATTTTCTCCTTAAAGCACACTATTTTCTATCTAAATTAAAGAAATCTTTTCTCACCTTAGCAAATACTTTGAGTTTCAAAACAGTCTCAGAAACACACCAATTTGTCTTCAGCAGAGCAAAAGGTATGCACTCCAGAGTCTGCAGCTATCAAAAGCACAGAAATGCTGTAATTCCTCACACATATCTCTCATGTCACCCAATCAAAACTCTTCCCTCACTTTTTTTCAAAGCAAAACCCTTCCCCCCTCTGCCCCCTCTCTGCTTTTTCTGCATAGCAACCACCTCTTGCAAGACCTCTCACACAACAATGTTGCAATTGAACTCTGAACTCTCAGTGCACCTGCATATCCAGAGCATTCTTTCATTGAATGATTTTTTCTTCGCCACTCAAAATACATCTTTCAACGAACTCATCCATGCACACTAACTTTCTGTTTTCAGCAATCAAAATCCACCAATCACTCTTACTGCTTCATTAACACAGAAACTCCACAGTTTTTTTCATTTTACACTCTAATTTTTTCAACTGCCATTTCATTGCCACACTTCATCTGACTGCAGCAGTACCTTCTCTCACAATGTTTTCTGTCTGGATTGTTGGACATAGTTACATCTATTGGGCTCAAACGTACGCTGAAAACAGGAATTTACCTAACCTCAATTTACAAGATGTGGAAATTAAGTGGTTTGGCCACAGAGGATTAAAATGTCACCAATTGATACCATTGGTGAAAACCTTTATGCATTTGCCAAAACCTGACCTGTTAATTGTGCACTGTGGAGGTAATGATTTGGGCACTTTGACTGGGGTAGGTCTGGAAATGCTTTTAAAGGACACCTTTGAGCAATTGATGGCACTTTTTCCTCAGACTGCCTTGGTATATTCAAATATATGCCAAAGACAGAAATGGAGGTGGTCGAACCAATTTTGTCCACAAATTGAGAAGTCGAGGAAGCATGTAAACAAATCTGTTTCAGCTTACATGAGAGACCATGGAATGGGCTCCCTGTACAACAATAACTTGCGTTACTACATGCAAGATATCTACAGAGGAGATGGAGTTCACTTCTCAGATGAGGGCAACAGAGTTTTCACTCTGAATTTAAGAATGTGCATTGGTACCTACTTATAAGTACCTAAATGTACCATAAACCCAAAAGCTCTTCTCAGAGCTACCCTACATCTGATCACTCACAATTATTATTTTACTCTAACTTTTTTCACTAATTTTCAAGAAAGTACGCTCCCCAGAACGCTTCCCGGTTCGCGAACCGGGCGCACTCCACGCAAAAAAACTAAAAAAACTGTATATTTTTTTTGCCCTGCGAGACCCCTTCAAAGCCTCCACATCAAACCTAGGGGGTCAGGGACGATCTACTATGCCCCCTTATGGTCATTTGCCCCTTCGCTTTGGCCTCCTCTTGTCTCTCGATCCTACCGAGAGACAAGATGGCGGCCGCTACGGACTGTTTGGAATGTTTACAGACGCCGAAAAACCAATCAGCTTCGCAAACCTCCGTAACGCGAAAAGTACGCGAAGCGGAGCGCTGTTACAGATATATATCTTTTTTTGAACGTTAATTTCTCAAAATCCACTGGAGCACATATATTGAGACCTAGCAAAGGCACATCGGGCTACCAGTCCCTACAATTTTGCCAAGTTTCGTGCAAATCCATTCAGCCGTTCGATTATTATTATTTTATTTTTTTTTGCCCCGCGGGGCCCTTTTAAAACCTCCACATCAAACCTAGGGGGTCAGCGAGGATCTACTATTCCCCCTTATGGTCATTTGCCCCTTCGCTTTCGCCTCCTCTTGTCTCTCGATCCTACCGAGAGACAAGATGGCGGCCGCTACGGACTGTTTGGAATGTTGACAGACGCCGGAGAACCAATCAGCTTCGCTTCACAAAGCTCCGTTGCGCGAAAAGTACGCGTCCTGGGACGCTGCCAGGTCCGCTGTTACAGATATATATCTTTTTTTAAACGTTAATTTCTCAAAATCCACTGGAGCACATATATTGAGACCTACAAAAGGCACATCGGGCTACCAGTCCCTACAATTTTGCCAAGTTTCGTGCAAATCCATTTAGCCGTTCGGGCTAAAAGTGAGGCCAACCGCCCTATGGAAATTAACATGGGAAAAACGCGTTTTGGGCCCCCCCTTTTTTCTCGGCCCCCCCTTGACGAACCCCCCCAAAATTTTCAGGGGCTGCTCAGAAACAAAATGTGCCATTTTCCTGAAAATTTCAGCCAATTCCGTCCACAAACGCCAAAGTTATTAGACATAGAATTTTCAAAAATCCCATAGAGAAAAAATCCTAACTATATATACCTACTGGCGACCGCCAGTAGGTAATATATATATATACCCATAGAGAAAAAATCCTAACTATATATACCTACTGGCGACCGCCAGTAGGTAATATATATATATATATATATATATATATATATATATATATATATATATATATATATATATATTCACTGAAAAAACCATAGGTTATAGACCATATATAGTTAGGAATTAGCATTTAAAAAACCTTATTTTACTCACACAAAACCATTGAAATTCCATGTATAGTTAGTTGCACTAACTATATATCGCGCACCCGCAATCCACTGCTGATCATGTCACATATTACATCATTCATGACATGGTCAGTGACATCACTGATGACATCACTGATGACATCTCAAATGACATCACTGATGACATCACTGATGACAACATCCAGTGACTGTATTTTTCTGTAAAGTTAAAATATGTCTTGAGTGGATGTATAAGTGTCTGGATGAAGGATTTAGTAGGTGCATGACTGACTGTATGAGTGAGTGATTAAATGTGTCTCACTGAATGAATGGGTTAGTGACTAAACTGTCTTAATTTGTGCATCATTATGTCTGTTGTTCTGTAAACTGCTGCATGTGTTGATCATTAGCTATACGAGAGGCTATATGTGTTATTAATTGGTTGCCCAAGTATTTCTATGGGAGATTGAGTTTGTGTGGGGGTGGCTGGAAGGTGTGTGACTCTATGCATAGATGTGTGAGCAGTTTATTCACTAGGTGTATGAGTTCAAGAGTGCATGTGGAAACAGCTACATGGGCAGTTGACTGTGTGCATGAGTGTATTGATGAGTGAATGGATATCTCAATGCTACATGTCATAGTAAGTACATATGTAAAACACAGTACATGTGAGAGTTGGCATATATAAATAACTGTGCATGAGAGCCACTGAATGAGTGAGTGGTTGTATCGATCATTGTGAACTTGTATCAGGGATTGTATAAGAGAGTAAATATGTGTTAGTATATGTTTCAATAAGTAAGGTGTGTTTAACTGTATAGTTGAAGAAATGGAGGTGAGATTGTTTCTTTGCATGACTGACTGGGTGTGTGAGTAACTCCATGGATGAGTGGCAGTGTGTGAGTGTCTGTATACACTGAGTGTATCTAAGGTTATATTAGAGTCTGAAGAGGTTTATAGTATTAGCACAAGAATGATGTCAAATGAGATGTCATCAGTGATGTCATCAGTGATGTCATTTGAGATGTCATCAGTGATGTCACTGACCATGTCATGAATGATGTAATATGTGACATGATCAGCAGTGGATTGCGGGTGCGCGATATATAGTTAGTGCAACTAACTATATATGGAATTTCAATGGTTTTGTGTGAGTAAAATAAGGTTTTTTAAATGCTAATTCCTAACTATATATGGTCTATAACCTATGGTTTTTTCAGTGAATTTCATTGGTTTTTTAACAGCTAATATCTGTAGCTGTAAAATGTATTCTTCTTTAAATCCAAAAATATATTTTATATGTTTATGAATAATTTTTTTTTTAAATATTTTTTTTTCTTCGTTCCCGCTTCGCAAATCGGGAAGCTTCCCGTTAGCTGACCTTGATGCCGCGAAATAGACCGCGAGCCGGTAAACGTTTCTTTACCGCAAGTGCCGCGTTACAAAACAACATCGTGACGCCTCCCGTCCGCATGACGTTTCACGTTGTCGCGTGATACGTCATATGACGTACTACGTTAGCGAACTGGTACGCGAAGCGAGTCGCAAAGCGCAGGTTTCTGGAAGCAAACCGGGAGGCCCTGCAAAGCGCTTAACGTAAACACAGCAAGTCATGTGACTTGGTAATAACACTTTTCATTGGTTCATTTCACTTTTGGTTTCCTAATGATGTAAGACTAGGTCATATAATCTAAAATGAACACTTTTGATTGGTTGAGAACTCTTGTTTTTCCCAAATGATGAAAATCCCTCCTTCTTTCCTCACTCTGACTTTCATCATTGTGAGAGAAAGACCCTTTGTGATCACTGAGCAATGGCTTCTTTAGTAGCTTCAGCTGGTGCTTCCCCACCACCTCCACCACATCCAAGGAAGAGTGGACCACCTGCTCAAGTTATAATTCAACAAGAAGAAGAAGAAGAGGAACAGGAGGACGAGCACGAAGAGAGGCAGTTTTTGCCTGAGCAGCCCAGGACGTCTCACCGGAAAGAAAACTTCATTTGGCAATTTTTTAAAATTCCCAAAGGTCAGAAAAAAGTAAATGCAAGATACGTAACTTGCCTTATATGTCAAGATAGACTGTCCAGAGGGACCGAGAAAAATACAGTTTCGGAAACTACACAATGCATCGCCATATGACTAGGTGGCATCCTAACAACTACAGTGCTGCACAGTTTCGGAACGACCTAGATAATCTCCCTATTATGGCCAGAAGATCTGTTGTACCGGAAGTAACGGGACCAGAGGGCAGGGAGATGGTGCCAAATATTCAAATGAGATTTGGTGATGTAAAACACATCTGCGCATTTTGCGATGGATTCATTTCCTACGGACAAAAAAGCATCACTCTGATCAACAGAGCTATTGACTATCATATGCAAGTTTGTCCGAAACGCCCAAAATAATAAATACTTCTTTTTTTTGTTTTGTTGCTCCTGTTGAGCCCTTTACAATGAATCGTTTTCATTGCCCCCTCCAAGAAAAACCCAAAAAAATATAAAACTGTTCCGAAAAATTCAAAAACAGTAAAAAAATGTTCAGAAAAATAAAAAAAAAAGTTCTTTTCAGAACTACCTCCCCGTTATTAAAAAATTGGTACAATATTTGGAACTGTGCCAACCTCTATTTCTCTTAGTTCGCTTCCCAGTTCGCTCGCCGGTACGCGAACCGGAAGCGAACCAAAAACAGTAAGTATAAGGGAAGGAAACAGACACTTATGTTAAAAGAAAGACAGCTATAGGGGAGTAAACTAGAGATACTATTACCCGTAATCCACTGCTGATGATGTCACATATTACATTATTCATGACATGCTCAGTGACATCATCAGCAGAGGATTGCGGGTTTTTTGGCAACAAGCCTTATCCACGGTTTAATAACGCTGCCTTTTGCTTTATATAAGTTTTCAAATTGTATGAAATATATACCAATAGGTCGTTATGAACCTTTAGGTAGTGCTTTTCTTCATGAGGTCTGGTTGCTTCCATACACATACAGATGTTTCAAAGATGATCAAGAAGTTTATCTGAATGGAGAGGAATGCACTGAGACGCCAGATCATTCACTAATGTGTAGGCACATACAGTTACACGGTTCATGCAACAAACACCGACCAAATATGGCTTGCGTGTTGCAAGGCACGCCAGTTCCTGCTATCATCCCCACGTTCAAGTTGTTGGAAAATGGTAGTTATTTGATGCTCAATAATGAAGATTGTTCTGAGTTAATTAAAAGTATTCCTTTTATCGTAACAGTAAGTGAACGGGTTATTTGCTGCAGAAATGTTCTATTTCCTCCCACACATGAACATAGGGAGTTTTCAATCTGGCCACAAATACCAACCTTGGGACACGTTTCAACGGCATGGCAAGAATAAGAGCTCTTTTGTCTCAGAGAGAGGTGGCCTTGAGTTCGGCCCGTGAAACTTTCGTACTTCACATAGCGAACACCCGTACAGAGGTGCACACCCTTTTCAATTAAGATTTGCCTTTCAATTTCAGCAACATGTTTCCGACTATCTTTAACGCATCCTCCACAAAGTCCCTGGCGCACTTTTTTAAAGTTGTTACCAGTGGTCTCGTGACTTCATTTGAGAAAATCTTTGGAGTCATCCCTGCTTCCTTTCATTCTATTTTCTGCACTCTGGTTCGTGGATTGGCATTTTTACTTGCATTACCAGCGGACGCTCTTGTGCTTTTTTACATTTTTAAATATGGATGTCCCTCCTATGCAACCTCCCACCCTGCAGCTGCTGACACTGTTCCGCAATCGCATGCTAGAATATTATGGCACAATGCCGTTGGCGATATTAAGCACGGCATATGGATTATCTTTTCGATTCTCCTACTTCACCTGTGTCCAGCCTGTATTTCACTGCCTGACCTGTGATTTCGATTGGGCCATTGATTTGTGTCTCTGCGGACCGGTTTCTCCTGACGTCGACTTTAATCAGCTGATGACTCCTATCATTACTCACGAGTTGGTTTGTCCTGGCGAAAGGATTATGGCTGTGGCATTGATGCATGGACTACTTGGTCCCTGGAATTTACTGGCGGCAGCACAGTCTTTCTTGGAACAGAGCTTTCTTGAAAACCCACCGAGCTGTCCTCTGATGGTGATAGAGGATCCGGTGCTGGGAGAGCACGTATGTTCTTTTCCGCTTTTAAATTGGATGGCTGAACTGTTTTCGGATGAAGACGGTGACTTCCTATTGGAGGCTGTTGCAGCTTATTTTGCATACACAGTTATGTCATAGACCTTTTTCATGTTTGATATGCTGAGTACTAGCATTTCATTGACAATTCATTGACTTATTTGTCAAGTTTTTATTATTTACCTTGCCTATTGGCTTAAGACTCGATAAAGTACTTGGCTGTTTTATTTTTCTTTAGCATTACATTTTCCTAGTTTTTAATGCTTTACCTTGCGGACCGTCCACATATAAACTTGCAATCTGCTCTCATGAGATGGCACTTCTATTATCTTATTCAGTTCGTTTCCGGATCATGAGGAGGTGTCATCTAGGTCCTGGATATCTTTACACCGTGTTAAGTTAGCATGGGCTCATTACCGGTTTAAACGCCATTTTTCCTTTTTTGCAACTTCTGCACACGACACTTAGTTGTTGCTTTAGCTTTCCACCTAGTAGTTCATCGTGGTTTACATGAGAATAATATGTTATTGGTCTACTATCTGCTTTACTTGTTAAACTATATCTGTACAGCGAGTGCTAAAGTTTCAAGAACAACACGATACAGAATTGTTATGAGGTCTGATCTCCACGACTTCATACTCATAACATAAGTGCAACTTCTGCCAATTCTGGGCATGAGGCGGGTTTTATATTGCTTTGCCGAACACACATACACAACAGTTGATGCGGTTCACATGAAGAGAGAGCTGGTGTATGCTGATGTGATTCCTTCAAATCTAAGACACTAAAGTATGGGCACGCCCTAAACCAACACAAAGAGACCTTCTTAGCAAATAATATAATATGTGTATTAGGGAGGGTGAGATATAAGCAGCCGCGGGCCGTGGAGGGAGTTACGATGGGGCAGGGAGGCGGGGAGGGGGAGAAGCAGGGTGGAGCCCTCTCTACCTTGCCCCTCCCCCTCCCCGCCTCCCTGCCCCACCGTAACTCCCTCCACGGCCCGCGGCTGCTTATAAGTGTTGCTAACTCTTATTCATTTACAGCATGTTAACATACTGTCACCATTCGCTTTTTATGTACTAGTAACTATGCTGGTAATTTTGCTACTGATAATATGTGTACTTGTATTCTCCACCCTGCTTCTCCCCCTCCCCGCCTCCCTGCCTCACCGTAACTCCCTCCACGGCCCGCGGCTGCTTATAAGTGTTGCTAACTCTTATTCATTTACAGCATGTTAACATACTATCACCATTCACTTTTTATGTACTAGTAACTATGCTGGTAATTTTGCTACTGATAATATGTGTACTTTTATTATCTAAGGTACTACGCCTGAGAAGACGGCATTAGTAAATAAACATTTCAAATACACATCTGTTCTTCTTAACTCCATGTTCTGGTTTCTAAGAAATCTATAACGACCGACTGTTCATGAGTTCCACGTATCCTGAGGTACTATAAGTTCATATTCTGGATTGTCTAAACATTGAGAGTTTGTTATATCCAATGTGACACTGTACCTAGCTTGCTAAGGAGTTTTTGATTACTAACGTGAGTTTTGGGACACCCTAATTCGCCGAGGTTCCAATCCTCTGTCCACAGTTCTGTGTGAGAACAGAAACCCTGCGACAGGGGCACCCCCGACCCTTGCTGGAGCTTCATCACACTTGCGATACAACTCCAGCAATGCATTCGCCGAGGTTCCAATCCTCTGTCCACAGTTCTGTGTGAGAACAGAAACCCTGCGACAGGGGCACCCCCGACCCTTGCTGGAGCTTCATCACACTTGCGATACAACTCCAGCAATACGCCACCTTTACGGCACAGATACATCACGCATCTGTGCTGTTTTTGCCCCATGATGCGCCGCATTGTAAATGCAGCACACCATAGGTGACGGAACAGCGGCACAGAATGACTAACACATCCCTGGTGATGCGCCAGTCATCATAAATGTATCCCTATGCTTCTTATCTTGTTAGAGATGAACCGCCATATGTATCATCAAAGTTTTTTGCATTTCCTAAATAGCGAACTTTAAGGAATAAATAGCGATTCTTTACCATTCCTAGTTTGCGATGAGCTATTTGCTAATTAGCCGAATGTAGCCCAATGAAGCCCAATGTAGCCCAATGTAGCCCAAAGATGGCCGCCAGACACACAAAAAAACAAATGTAGCCCAAATATCAGCCAGATGTAGCCCAACTATAGCCCAGTGACAGAATGACCAATCAGCTTCGCAAACCTCCGTTACGCGAAGCGGAGCGCTGTTACAGATATATATCTTTTTTTGAACGTTAATTTCTCAAAATCCACTGGAGCACATATATTGAGACCTAGCAAAGGCACATCGGGCTACCAGTCCCTAATATTTTGCCAAGTTTCGTGCAAATCCATTCAGCCGTTCGATTATTATTATTATTATTATTATTTTTTGCCCCGCGGGGCCCTTTTAAAACCTCCACATCAAACCTAGGGGGTCAGCGAGGATCTACTATGCCCCCTTATAGTTATTTCCCCCTTTGTTTTGACCTCCTCTTGTCTCTCGATCCTACCGAGAGACAAGATGGCGGCCGCTACGGACTGTTTGGAATGTTGACAGACGCCGGAGAACCAATCAGCTTCGCTTCACAAAGCTCCGTTGCGCGAAAAGTCCGCGAACCAGAGCGCTGCCCGGTCCGCTGTTACAGATATATATCTTTTTTTAAACGTTAATTTCTCAAAATCCACTGGAGCACATATATTGAGACCTACAAAAGGCACATCGGGCTACCAGTCCCTACAATTTTGCCAAGTTTCGTGCAAATCCATTCAGCCGTTCGGGCTAAAAGTGAGGCCAACCGCCCTATGGAAATTAACATGGGAAAAACGCGTTTTGGAACCCCCCTTTTTTCTCGGCCCCCCCTTGACGAACCCCCCCAAAATTTTCAGGGGCTGCTCAGAAACAAAATGTGCCATTTTCCTGAACATTTCAGCCAATTCCGTCCACAAACGCCAAAGTTATTAGACATAGAATTTTCAAAAAACCCATAGAGAAAAAATCCTAACTATATATACCTACTGGCGACCGCCAGTAGGTAATATATAGTTAGGATTTTTTCTCTATGGGATTTTTGAAAATTCTATGTCTAATAACTTTGGCGTTTGTGGACGGAATTGGCTGAAATTTTCAGGAAAATGGCACATTTTGTTTCTGAGCAGCCCTTAAAAATTTGGGGGGGGTTCGTCAAGGGGGGGCCGAGAAAAAAGGGGGGTCCCAAAACGTGTTTTTAACATTGAGTTTTCCATAGGGCGGTTGGCCTCACTTTTAGCCCGAACGGCTGAATGGATTTGCACGAAACTTGGCAAAATTGTAGGGACTGGTAGCCCGATGTGCCTTTTGTAGGTCTCAATATATGTGCTACAGTGGATTTTGAGAAATTAACGTTTAAAAAAAGATATATATCTGTAACAGCGGACCGGGCAGCGCTCCAGTACGCGTACTTTTCGTGCAACGGAGCTTTGTGAAGCGAAGCTGATTGGTTCTCCGGCGTCTGTAAACATTCCAAACAGTCCGTAGCGGCCGCCATCTTGTCTCTCGGTAGGATCGAGAGAGAAGAGGAGGCCAAAGCGAAGGGGCAAATGACCATAAGGGGGCATAGTAGATCCTCGCTGACCCCCTAGGTTTGATGTGGAGGTTTTAAAAGGGCCCCGCGGGGCAAAAAAAAAAACTAATAATAATCGAACGGCTGAATGGATTTGCACGAAACTTGGTAAAATATTAGGGACTGGTAGCCCGATGTGCCTTTGCTAGGTCTCAATATATGTGCTCCAGTGGATTTTGAGAAATTAACGTTCAAAAAAGATATATATCTGTAACAGCGCTCCGCTTCGCGTAACGGAGGTTTGCGAAGCTGATTGGTCATTCTGTCACTGGGCTATAGTTGGGCTACATCTGGCTGATATTTGGGCTACATTTGTTTTTTTTGTCTCTGGCGGCCATCTTTGGGCTACATTGGGCTACATTGGGCTTCATTGGGCTTCATTGGGCTACATTGGGCTACATTTGGGCTCCAACATATATATAGGCCAATGTAGCCCAATATATATTTTTCAAAGTTAATTTTCGTAAAAACCACTGGAGCATATATCTTGAGACATAGCAAAGGCACATCGGGCTACCAGTCCCTACAATTTTGCCAAGTTTCGTGGAAATCCATTCAGCCGTTCGAGCTAAAAGTGAGTCCAACCGCCCTATGGAAATGAAGGAAATGAATGGGTAATTTGTAATTAGCAAATAGCTCATCGCAAACTAGGAATGGTAAAGAATCGCTATTTATTCCTTAAAGTTCGCTATTTAGGAAATGCAAAAAACTTTGATGATACATATGGCGGTTCATCTCTAACAAGATAAGAAGCATAGGGATAGATTTATGATGACTGGCGCATCACCAGGGATGTGGTAGTCATTCTGTGCCGCTGTTCCGTCACCTATGGTGTGCTGCATTTACAATGCGGCGCATCATGGGGCAAAAACAGCACAGATGCGTGATGTATCTGTGCCGTAAAGGTGGCGCATTGCTGGAGTTGTATCGCAAGTGTGATGAAGCTCCAGCAAGGGTCGGGGGTGCCCCTGTCGCAGCGTTTCTGTTCTCACACAGAACTGTGGACAGAGGATTGGAACCTCAGCGAATTAGGGTGTCCCAAAACTCACCTTAGTAATCAAAAACCCCTTAGCAAGCTAGGTACAGTGTCACATTGGATATAACAAACTCTCAATGTTTAGACAATCCAGAATATGAACTTATAGTACCTCAGGATACGTGGAACTCATGAACAGTCGGTCGTTATATATTTCTTAGAAACCAGAACATGGAGTTAAGAAGAACACATGTGTATTTGAAATGTTTATTTACTAATGCCGTCTTCTCAGGCGTAGTATCTTAGATAATACAAGTACACATATTATCAGTAGCAAAATTACCAGCATAGTTACTAGTACATAAAAAGCGAATGGTGACAGTATGTTAACATGCTGTAAATGAATAAGAGTTAGCAACACTTATAAGCAGCCGCGGGCCGTGGAGGGAGTTACGGTGGGGCAGGGAGGCGGGGAGGGGGAGGGGCAGGGTGGAGAGGGCTCCACCCTGCCCCTCCCCCTCCCCGCCTCCCTGCCCCACCGTAACTCCCTCCACGGCCCGCGGCTGCTTATATCTCACCCTCCCTAATACACATATTATATTATTTGCTAAGAAGGTCTCTTTGTGTTGGTTTAGGGCGTGCCCATACTTTAGTGTCTTAGATTTGAAGGAATCACATCAGCATACACCCGCTCTCTCTTCATGTGAACCGCATCAACTGTTGTGTATGTGTGTTCGGCAAAGCAATATAAAACCCGCCTCATGCCCAGAATTGGCAGAAGTTGCACTTATGTTATGAGTATGAAGTCGTGGAGATCAGACCTCATAACAATTCTGTATCGTGTTGTTCTTGAAACTTCAGCACTCGCTGTACAGATATAGTTTAACAAGCAAAGCAGATAGTAGAGCAATAACATATTATTCTCATGTAAACCACGATGAACTACTAGGTTGAAAGCTAAAGCAACAACTAAGTGTCGTGTGCAGAAGTTGCAAAAAAGGAAAAATGGCGTTTAAACCGGTAATGAGCCCATGCTAACTTAACACTGTGTAAAGATATCCAGGACCTAGATGACACCTCCCCATGATCCGGAAACGAACTGAATAAGATAATAGAAGTGCCATCTCATGAGAGCAGATTGCAAGTTTATATGTGGACGGTCCGCAAGGTAAAGCATTAAAAACTAGGAAAATTTAATGCTAAAGAAAAATAAAACAGCCAAGTACTTTATCGAGTCTTAAGCCAATAGGCAAGCTAAATAATAAAAACTTGACAAATAAGTCAATGAATTGTCAATGAAATGCTAGTACTCAGCATATCAAACATGAAAAAGGTCTATGACATAACTGTGTATGCAAAATAAGCTGCAACAGCCTCCAATAGGAAGTCACCGTCTTCATCCGAAAAGAGTTCAGCCATCCAATTTAAAAGCGGAAAAGAACATACGTGCTCTCCCAGCACCGGATCCTCTATCACCATCAGAGGACAGCTCAGTGGGTTTTCAAGAAAGCTCTGTTCCAAGAAAGACTGTGTTGCCGCCAGTAAATTCCAGGGACCAATTAGTCCATGCATCAATGCCACAGCCATAATCCTTTCGCCAGGACAAACCAACTCGTGAGTAATGATAGGAGTCATCAGCTGATTAAAGTCGACGTCAGGAGAAACCGGTCCGCAGAGACACAAATCAATGGCCCAAACGAAATCACAGGTCAGGCAGTGAAATACAGGCTGGACACAGGTGAAGTAGGAGAATCGAAAAGATAATCCATATGCCGTGCTTAATATCGCCAACGGCATTGTGCCATAATATTCTAGCATGCGATTGCGGAACAGTGTCAGCAGCTGCAGGGCGGGAGCTTGCACAGGAGGGACATCCATATTTAAAAATGTAAAAAAGCACAAGAGCGTCCGCTGGTAATGCAAGTAAAAATGGGAATCCACGAAGCAGAGTGGAAAAAATAGAATGAAAGAAAGCAGGGATGACTCCAAAGATTTTCTCAAATGAAGTCACAAGACCACTGGTAACAACTTTAAAAAAGTGCGCCAGGGCCTTTGTGGAGGACGCGTTAAAGATAGTCCGAACCATCTTGCTGAAATGGAAAGGCAAATCTGTATTGAAAAGGGTCTGCACCTCTGTACGGGTGTTCGCTATGTGAAGCACGAAAGTTTCACGGGCCGAACTCAAGGCCACCTCTCTCTGGAACAAAAGAGCTCTTATTCTTGCCATGCCGTTGAAATCTGCTCCCAAGGTTGGTATTTGTGGCGAGATTGAAAACTCCCTATGTTCATGTGTGGGAGGAAATAGAACATTTCTGCAGCAAATAACCCGTTCACTTACTGTTACGATAAAAGGAATACTTTTAATTAACCCAGAACAATCTTCATTATTGAGCATGAAATAACTACCATTTTCCAACAACTTGAACGTGGGGATGATAGCAGGAACTGGCGTGCCTTGCAACACGCAAGCCATATTTGGTCGGTGTTTGTTGCATGAACCGTGTAACTGTATGTGCCTACACATTAGTGAATGATGTGGCGTCTCAGTGCATTCCTCTCCATTCAGATAAACTTCTTGATCATCTTTGAAACATCTGTATGTGTATGGAAGCGACCAGACCTCATGAAGAAAAGCACTACCTAAAGGTTCATAACGACCTATTGGTATATATTTCATACAATTTGAAAACTTATATAAAGCAAAAGGCAGCGTTATTAAACTGTGGATAAGGAACGTTGCCAAAAAACCCGCAATCCTCTGCTGATGATGTCACTGAGCATGTCATGAATGATGTAATATGTGACATCATCAGCAGTGGATTACGGGTAATAGTATCTCTAGTTTACTCCCTTATAGCTGTCTTTCTTTTAACATAAGTGTCTGTTTCCTTCCCTTATACTTACTGTTCTTTTTTTTAAAAAAAATTGTTTGGTTCACTTCCGGTTCGCGTACCGGCGAGCGAACTGGGAAGCGAACTACGAGAAATAGAGGTTGGCACAGTTCCAAATATTGTACCAATTTTTTAATAACGGGGAGGTAGTTCTGAAAAGAACTTTTTTTTTATTGTTTTTGTTGTTTTATATTTTTTTTATTATTTTTCTGAACATTTTTTTACTTTTTTTGAATTTTTCTGAACAGTTTTATATTTTTTTGGGTTTTTCTTGGAGGGGGCAATGAAAACGATTCATTGTAAAGGGCTCAACAGGAGCAACAAAACAGAAAAAAAGTAT
Organism: Lissotriton helveticus; assembly: GCF_964261635.1. Classification (NCBI taxonomy): domain Eukaryota; kingdom Metazoa; phylum Chordata; class Amphibia; order Caudata; family Salamandridae; genus Lissotriton; species Lissotriton helveticus. Next base: position 216,987,053 of record NC_136060.1, on the reverse strand, counting down.
TTATTATTTTGGGCGTTTCGTACAAACTTGCATATGATAGTCAATAGCTCTGTTGATCAGAGTGATGCTTCTTTCTCAGTAGCAAATGAATCCATTGCAATGTACGCAGACGTGTTTTACTTCACCAAATCTCATTTGTATATTTGGCACCATCTCCCTGCCCTCTGGTCCCGTTACTTCCGGTACAACAGATCTTCTGGCCATAATAGGGAGATTATCTAGGTCGTTCCGAAACTGTGCAGCACTGTAGTTGTTAGGATGCCACCTAGTCATATGGCGATGCATTGTGTAGTTTCCGAAACTGTATTTTTTCTCGGTCCCTCTGGACAGTCTATCTTGACATATAAGGCAAGTTACGTATCTTGCATTTACTTTTTTCTGACCTTTGGGAATTTTAAAAAATTGCCAAATGAAGTTTTCTTTCCGGTGAGACGTCCTGGGCTCCTCAGGCAAAAACTGCCTCTCTTCGTGCTCGTTGTCCTGTTCCTCTTCTTCCTCTTCTTGTTGAATTATAACTTGAGCAGGTGGTCCACTCTTCCTTGGATGTGGTGGAGGTGGTGGGGAAGCACCAGCTGAAGCTACTAAAGAAGCCAATGCTCACTGGTAACAAAGGGTCTTTCTCTCACAATGATGAAAGTCAGAGTGAGGAAAGAAGGAGGGATTTTCATCATTTGGGAAAAACAAGAGTTCTCAACCAATGAAAAGTGTTCATTTTAGATTATATGACCTAGTCTTACATCATTAGGAAACCAAAAGTGAAATGAACCAATGAAAAGTGTTATTACCAAGTCACATGACCTGCTGTGTTTACGTTAAGCGCTTTGCAGGGCCTCCCGGTTTGCTTCCAGAAACCTGCGCTTTGCGACTCGCTTCGCGTACCAGTTCGCTAACGTAGCACGTCATATGACGTATCACGCGACAACGTGAAACGTCATGCGGACGGGAGGCGTCACGATGTTGTTTTCTAACGCGGCAGTTGCGGTAAAGAAACGTTTACCGGCTCGCGGTCTATTTCGCGGCATCAAGGTCAGCTAACGGGAAGCTTCCCGATTCGCGAAGCGGGAACGAAGAAAAAAAAATATTTGAAAAAATATTATTCATAAACATATAAAATATATTTTTGGATTTAAAGAAGAATACATTTTACAGCTACAGATATTAGCTGTTAAAAAACCAATGAAATTCACTGAAAAAACCATAGGTTATAGACCATATATAGTTAGGAATTAGCATTTCACAAAACCTTGAAAATTCACTGAAAAAACCATAGGTTATAGACCATATATAGTTAGGAATTAGCATTTACAAAACCTTATTTTACTCACACAAAACCATTGAAATTCCATATATAGTTAGTTGCACTAACTATATATCGCGCACCCGCAATCCACTGCTGATGATGTCACATATTACATCATTCATGACATGGTCAGTGACATCACTGATGACATCACTGATGACATCTCAAATGACATCACTGATGACATCACTGATGACATCTCATTTGACATCAATGACCACATCACTGATGATATCATTCATGTGACAATACAATGCATCTCCTAACATTTTAATATAACCTCTGTTTCACCCAGTGTTAAATACAGAGTATAATTTTTGAAACCATTTACACACCAATACTAGTTACTACATACGCACTCACTGATTCCTATGTCTACACACACATTCACTCATTCACCCATACAATCATTCATACATACAATCACTCATCTTTACAACACTATCATATGCACTCATACACCTATACAGACACTCACAGTCTGCCACTCATCCATGGAGTTACTCACACACCTAGTCAGTCCTGTAAAGAATCAATGACACTTCCATTTTCTTGTCTATACAGTTAAACATAGAGCACCTTACATTTTCAAACATATACTAACACATACTTACCTTCTTATACAATCATTGATACAAGTACACATTGATCTGCACAGAGTCACACACCTCCCAGCCAGCCACACACACACTCAGTCTCCCATACAAATACTTGGACAATCAATCAGTAACCCATATAGTTAATCATATAGCTACTGATCAACACATGCAGCAGTTTACAGAACAACAGACATAATGATGCACAAATTAAGACAGTTTAGTCACTAACCCATGCACTCAGTGAGACACATTTAATCACTCACTCATACATTCAGTCATGCACCTACTAAATCCTTTGTCCAGACACTTATACTTCCACTCATTCTTCAATATGTAAGACACATTTTAACTTTACAGAAACATACAGTCACTGGATGTTGTCATCAGTGATGTCATCAGTGATGTCATCAGTGATGTCATTTGAGATGTCATCAGTGATGTCATCAGTGATGTCACTGACCATGTCATGAATGATGTAATATGTGACATCATCAGCAGTGGATTGCGGGTGCGCGATATATAGTTAGTGCAACTAACTATATATGGAATTTCAATGGTTTTGTGTGAGTAAAATAAGGTTTTGTAAATGCTAATTCCTAACTATATATGGTCTATAACCTATGGTTTTTTCAGTGAATATATATATATATATATATATATATATATATATATATATATATATATATATATATATTCACTGAAAAAACCATAGGTTTTAAACACGTTATAGTTAGGAAGTAGCATTTAAAAAACCTATGAAATTCACTGAAAAAACCATAGGTTTTGCACACGTTATAGTTAGGAAATAGCATTTACAAAACCTATGAAATTCACTGAAAAAACCATAGGTTTGACACCAGTTATAGTTAGCTGGAAATTTTACTCGCATAAAACCAATGAAATTCCCACGTTATAGTTAGTTGGCACTGCTGATGACGTCACATATTACATCACTCATGACATGGTCAGTGACAACAGTCATGACATCACTGATGACACCATCCTTGTGACAGAGTGACAGACCTCTTTTCACTGTAATGTAACCCTTGAAACACATATTCAAAAATAGAAACAAAATTTTTTAAAAAAATGGAGATACCCATACCAGTTACAACAACCAATTCAATAATTCCACCATCTATATACACATCCACTCATTGATCAACAGATCTATATAGTCACTCATACATATACTCACTAATGATATGTAGTGATACACCTATGCATCCTGTTACACATGGACAGTCATCCAAAAGATACTCTCACACATATTCACACATGCAAATAAACTATTGAACATCCATTATTTGCATATACAGCTAGACACACACAACCACCTTACTTCTATGGAAACTTACACAAACTTACTCTCTTAAACAATCACTTATAGAAACACATACTTATCTAAACAGGAACTCTTACAATCTCTTTCTCTCACATATACTCACTTATATACATCAATATTCACATATATTAGATTAAAACATATGTAGTTACTGATAAAGACACTAGTGAGACAGTCATTCACTCACTAAGACACACATATACACACTCTTCCACCCATACAGTCCTGCACATATGCTGTCTTCAAAACACATACAAAGAGAGAGTCAGTCATTCATGCATCTATGTGTTAAGTAATACCCCCACCAAACCATACAAACACTCATACTGATACTAACAAAAACATCTAATAACCCATATACATACACATGTAGCTACTCACCAACCCATGCAACCACTTATACACAAAGTGAAACACTAATACATATATTTAAATATTTAAAAATTACTCTCTAATATATGTATTCACTAAGATACACTTAATAAACCAGTTAACCAATCAATTAAAAAAAAAACCCATCCAAGTAATCACTTATTTAAACATTTATTCTTCCATCAACTTTTACATATACATAGATAACACATATTTATTTCTTAAAAAGACACACATTCACTGGATAGTGTCATCAGTGATGTCATGACTGATGTCACTGACCATGTCATGAGTGATGTAATATGTGACGTCATCAGCAGTGCATTGCACGCGCAAGTTATAGTGAGTCCAACTAACTATAATGTGGGAATTTCATTGGTTTTATGCGAGTAAAATTTCCAGCTAACTATAACTGGTGTCAAACCTATGGTTTTTTCAGCGAATATATATATATATATATATATATATATATATATTCACTGAAAAAACCATAGGTTATAGACCATATATAGTTAGGAATTAGCATTTACAAAACCTTGAAAATTCACTGAAAAAACCATAGGTTATAGACCATATATAGTTAGGAATTAGCATTTAAAAAACCTTATTTTACTCACACAAAACCATTGAAATTCCATATATAGTTAGTTGCACTAACTATATATTGCGCACCCGCAATCCACTGCTGATGATGTCACATATTACATCATTCATGACATGGTCAGTGACATCACTGATGACAACATCCAGTGACTATGTTTCTGTAAAGTTAAAATATGTCTTACATATTGAAGAATGAGTGGATGTATAAGTGTCTGGACGAAGGATTTAGTAGGTGCATGACTGAATGTATGAGTGAGTGATTAAATGTGTCTCACTGAGTGCATGGGTTAGTGACTAAACTGTCTTAATTTGTGCATCATTATGTCTGTTGTTCTGTAAACTGCTGCATGTGTTGATCAGTAGCTATATGAGTAACTATATGGGTTATTGATTGATTGCCCAAGTATTTGCATGGGAGACTGAGTGTGTGTGTGGCTGGATGGGAGGTGTGTGACTCTGTACAGATCAATGTGTACTTGTATCAATGATTGTATAAGAGAGTAAGTATGTGTTAGTATATGGTTGAAAACGTAAGGTGCTCTATGTTTAACTGTATAGAGTAGAAAATGGAAGTGTGATTGATTCTTTACAGGACTGACTAGGTGTGTGAGTAACTCCATGGATGAGTGGCAGAGTGTGAGTGTCTGTATAGGTGTATGAGTGCATATGATTGTGTTGTAAACATGAGTGATTGTATGTATGAATGATTGTATGGGTGAATGAGTGAATGTGTGTGTAGACGTAGGAATCAGTGAGTACGTATGTAGTAACTAGTATTGGTGTGTCAATGGTTTCAAAAATTATACTCTGTTTTTAACACTGGGTGAAACAGAGGTTATATTAAAATGTGAGGAGATGCATTGTATTGTCACATGAATGATATCATCAGTGATGTGGTCATTGATGTCAAATGAGATGTCATCAGTGATGTCATTTGAGATGTCATCAGTGATGTCATCAGTGATGTCACTGACCATGTCATGAATGATGTAATATGTGACATCATCAGCAGTGGATTGCGGGTGCGCAATATATAGTTAGTGCAACTAACTATATATGGAATTTCAATGGTTTTGTGTGAGTAAAATAAGGTTTTTTAAATGCTAATTCCTAACTATATATGGTCTATAACCTATGGTTTTTTCAGTGAATTTTCAAGGTTTTGTAAATGCTAATTCCTAACTATATATGGTCTATAACCTATGGTTTTTTCAGTGAATTTCAATGGTTTTTTAATAGCAAATATCATAAGCTGTCGAATGTCAAGTACGTGGTAAGAATTTTTTTTTTCGTGTTTATGCACACTGATCTGCTTTGATTGCTGCCCCCCACCCCTCATTTCTATTAGGAGTACTCTCTCTTTGCAGATAGTGAAGGGTAGTTAACGCAGCCCTTTCCCCCTTTGTAATCCGTCGTGCCTGCTTCTCTCTCCATTTGATTGATTGTTCTCTTTGGTTCATTCTCTATTTACAAACAAGCACAGAGTCGCAATACTCTGTTTAGTCTTTGCAGATAGCGAAAAATCGTGTAAAAAAACAAAAGGAATCGAGCAAAATCAGTAGGCCACTAATGGGATCTCTTTTTGACCTCGCTAAAATAGAAACATTAGGAACAACCTGTTGAAAATAGCAATGCGTATGTACATAAGCGGCGTTCATTTGTGTTCACAGTACCCCTTGTTGATTGTTTCAATCGAGCATTGAATTGTTCGATGTTAATTCTCTTAAGGATCTTCTCTACCTGCAAACGAGGAAGAATAGGAATATTCTCTCTCCCTTTGCAGATAGTGAAGGGTAGGTAACGCAAGCCTTTAACACGTCGTACCTATTTCATTCCTCATTGATTGATTGATTGTCCGAACATTGACTGTTTGGGAATTAGTTCTTTTTGGAGGTATTCCCTGTTTGCAAATAAACGTAGGAAAATCTTTGCAAGTAGTGAAAGGGTACGTAATGCGGACCTTTCTCCCCCGTTGTAATCTGTCATGCCTATCTACTCCCCACTGATTGATGCACCTGTTTCACCCGGACCATTTACTAGACATACGTCATCTGGCCCGACCAGAGAGCACCCCTAGTGAAAAGGACATATGCAATAATAACGAAGTGATCACTGTATCCTGTTAACAGAAACTTTAGCATGAAACAACCTGGAAAGAAAAGAATAGGAAAACGAAAATCAGTAGGCCACTGATGAACATGAACTTTTATTAAACAACGAACAAAGAAACGATAACATAACGTAATGATAAAACCTATTAATGTCCTAGAAACAAGAAAACGTTAAAATATGCCAGTGGTGAGAGACCAGAAAAACAGTAAGAGAAACCAAATCACCCCTCGCTGTCCCACCGCCTGCCACGCCAAAAAAATCGATAGACTAGGGAAAATGCAAGTCAGTAGAACATCCGCCCCCACTCTGGAAACTTCCAAGGTGGGGCAGGGTTCCGGCTACGCCCAGCCGGGAGCAGCCCATATAAGGCAGGTCCTGCTGCCACGCCTCGGCCAGGAGATCCTAACGTAGGGTGTAGCCGGAGGAGAGGCCGAGACCAACGGGACCCGGCCAGGGGATTGCCTTTACAACGCTGAACAGTTGCAGGGGGGGGGAATGTCTCCTCGACCCTCCCCTCTCTCTCCCAGTCCGGCCGCGGTGGCCCTTGAGAGTTGCAGGTAGTCCCGCCACATGCTCTTCCGGTCCGGCCACCAACGGTCGGGGGGCCGAGGCCGACGGAATCCGGCTGCAGCCGATAAACCAAGAAACCCGTTCATGGGGCCAGAGCCAGGGGCGTCCGGCCGACATCCACCGGAAGCCCGGCCCGAAGACGGACGGGACACTTCTTTCTTTTATAATGGCTGCGACAACACTGGGGGGGGATGTCTTGCACATGCCTCCGACCCCCCCCTCGTCCTCATCGCCTGGTCCGGCCATAACAAATCTCAAGCGAGACGCCGTGGGGTGCACTGGGAGGGAGAGACGGTGCGAACAGGCCTCTCCCGCCTCCCCAGTGTAGGCTTCCCAGCTGCACCCTCAGCGGTCCAGGCGCCCGGAAAAGAGTTCTTCCACTGTGGCCATGCTGCAACGTCTCGCCCGGCAGGGTGGAGCCCGTCCGCTCATTTGACCCCGCGATCGCCAGTAGCTACCGAACTCTCAAAATGGCGGTCGACCTGGCAAGAGCGGGCCCAGCATAAAGAAATGGCCCGGTCACTGGTTGACTCCACCACCGTAGTCCTCCACGACCTTGAAGATTCTAGAGGAGCCGCGGGAGTCTCCCACCCCCGATGGGGAATGACTGCCATGATCACCCGTGGAGTGACGAAACTGTATCCGCGGGACGTCGGCGCCAGCCTCACTTTGAATTACTAGAATCCTGCAGACCTCACTTCCGGTGAAAGCACAGTGTGACCCGGTAGGAAAAATTGTTGCACCCCCTCCCCTTTTTGACTGATAGTTCAAACCACCGATCCTTTCCTTTGCCCTTTTAACGGAACTTTGGACTGCCTCCCCCTCTTTTACATTTTCTAGAGAAAACAAAACATTAACCACTACATTAGCATAGCAGTTGACACCAGAACTGTTTTCAAATTGAAAACCAACAACATCTTCAACAGAATCCTTTTTGTTTCTGCTGTGACCCTGCTCCAGCACAGGCATTGTCCCCAGCAGTAATTCTGCAATGCCGGTAAGAATAGCTGTGGTGCCTACTGGACTCACTCACCCCCGCGGCGCCCCACGCCGTTATTTGCTGGGCGGCAACTTGCTAGACATCACCTTCGTGACATCCAGATTTCAGCGCGTTCTGCTGCCTTGGAACTATTCGCACAACAGACCGCTACTGACAAGAATATTTCATTATTGGTGCTGTCAATTTCAATAAATCTATTGGATAATTCAAAATAAATTGCCACGGTCTCTTCGTTGTTTAAATGTTTTTACTGTTTTTGTTTTGTTGTATATATTTATATGTTATTAAAGTTTTATATTCCTACTACTTTGTTGGAGTGCTATATATTTTTTATGTGACACATAATTGTAAAAACTTTGATGTACAAAGAGTCATTCCTGGAATCTTCCGCTTCAGGCTCGGTCCCCTCCCCAATCACAATACAGGATAGTTTTCAGATAGTAGGAACACGTGTGGTGTGACGGATCTCATCGGGTGTGGGCCTTGATCTACTATAACTCCTTTGAAGAGGGGTGATTCTTTACAGCTGGGGCCATAAACTACATCTGCAGGGCTAGCTGATAGCCTGGACAATCGGACACAGAGGAAGAGGAGTGTCACAGGGTGCGGTAGTGAATAGGGCGAAAGGGAGGTGTCGGGCGGGCACAGTGTGATTCTCAGGGAAGAGCAGCGCAGATGGGGGGAGGTTTATTGCCCATGCATAAGACAGAGAGCGGGGGTGACCAGTGCCTGGGGAAGATGCTTGCGAGGGTGAGGAGCCATGCTACGAATCGACAGCGTGCAGAGAGTGGGTCTGGTCAAGACATCTAAAATGGCTGCCGTGCACGACAAAAGTGTGGCATTTCAAAAAAGGCAAGATGGCGCAGACAATGTTTTTCAACACTTCCTCATTTCCTTCGAATCGAACGTTAACAGACGTTGGGGCATATTACCAAAGTTAAGCGATATTTATCGCTAACGATGCTTACCAACCAATTTTTTACCACTAAGCATCGTCAGAAATTATCGAAGATAAACCTTACTATTATCAAGGTTTATCGCAAATGCGATAATAAACGGCCGCAATGCATGAATATCGCTAAAAACTCAGCGATATTCATGCATTACCGAGCTAATACTCTTAGCCATGTTATCCACCTCCCATTGGATAACATGGCTAAGAACTGCTCAGGGCAGGTGTTACTTTTTGGAGATATTCGCGCTTAGCGCGAATATCTCCAAAAGTTGGTAATAGGAGATAGATATCTTGCATGTTGTAATGCAAGTTATTGTGGTATATGGAACTCATACCATAATCTCTCAGGAAAGCAGAAACTGATCCTTTTGGGACCGCCTAAAAAGGCCTAGGGGGTGAGGAGTACTCTACTTTGCCCCCTTTTCACGTTCCGAACTATTTTATTTTACTCTCTTCTGTAATTACACAAAATACCAGCGATAAGATGCATCGGAGACACACAGTGAGAGAAAGGAGGCCGGAGATGAAGAAGACATGTCAAATACACATTGGAGATAATATAGTGGCAGAAGGGAAGTAAATATGAGTAAACTTACCATGTAACATAAAAATGTTGCACTCTATACTATAAGTCTCATTTTATACTACAATCACTTCGCTACAACCTCATAAATTAAAAATAAAAATAAATAATGTCTCAAACAATTTTTGATTTCTAAATATAAATTTATTCTTCAGAATTTTCTAAATTTGAAACAACTAGTAACATGTCCTCATCAGTAATTTCCTCTTCAATCATCTCATCTGGAATCTCCTCATTAAAAGTCTGCAATGATGATTCTTGTAACTCTATGGTCTCCAAACACTCGATAAATTCGCCATCAAGAGATTGATCAAAAAAATCATTCAAGTCATCTCCTCCTTCTGACAATATTTCATTATTGGTGCTGTCCATTTCAATCAATGTAGTGGAATCATTCAAGTCATCTCCTCGTGACAATATTTCATTATTGGTGCTCTCAATTTCAATCAATGTAGTGGAATCATTCAAGTCATCTCCTCCTTGTGACAATATTTCATTATTGGTCCTGTCCATTTCAATCAATCTAATGGAATCATACAAGCCATCTCCTCCTTGTGACAATATTTCATTATTGGTGCTCTCAATTTCAATCAATGTAGTGGAATCATTCAAGTCATCTCCTTGTGACAATATTTCATTCTTGGTGCTGTCCATTTCAATCAATCTAATGGAATCATACAAGTCATGTCCTCCTTGTGACAATATTTCATTATTGGTGCTCTCAATTTCAATCAATGTAGTGGACAATTCAAAAGAAATTGCCACGGTCTCTTCATTGTGAGCCATTTTATTTTGAAATTGCTTGCTGTAAATTGCAGAAAAAAATAATCACTTTCATTTATCGTTTTTAGTAATACATAATATAAAACTAACTTCATCAAGTATTTAGTATAACAGAAGGACTGCAAATAAATAACAGAAAACATTTTTCAAATTATCTTCAAGTGTACAACATAGTTCCCCTTACAAATTAACAACTCACCTTTTTAAAAGTAGCAGAAGTGTTAGTACTGTGTAAATCAAACACCAGAAATTCACCACCAAAAATTCCTCACAAATGTACCTCAGACAGTAGTATCACAAAATGGCTGTGGTTTCCTCTCATTTGACATATATACATAACCAATTAACTTTCATCACACACAAATACAAAACCAAAGTAACATTTTAATTGGTTCTAAATTTCAACACTTTCAAATGTGTTTTCCCCATGCAATTTTCCATAGGACATTTACATACGTCTACAGCCTGAATGGCTGAACGGAATTACACCAAACTTGGCAAAATGGTACATCAAACCTAAGAGGTCAGGAAGGATCTACTATGCCCCCTTATGGTCATTTCCCCCTTCGCTTTGGCCTCCTCTTGTCTCTCAATCCTACCGAGAGACAAGATGGCGGCCGCTACGGACTGTTTGGAATGTTGACAGACGCCGGAGAACCAATCAGCTTCGCAAAGCTCCGTAACGCGAAAAGTACGCGAAGCGGAGCGCTGTTACAGATATATATCTTTTTTTGAACGTTAATTTCTCAAAATCCACTGGAGCACATATATTGAGACCTAGCAAAGGCACATCGGGCTACCAGTCCCTAATATTTTTCCAAGTTTCGTGCAAATCCATTCAGCCGTTCGATTATTATTATTATTATTTTTTTTTGCCCCGCGGGGCCCTTTTAAAACCTCCACATCAAACCTAGGGGGTCAGCGAGGATCTACTATTCCCCCTTATGGTCATTTGCCCCTTCGCTTTCGCCTCCTCTTGTCTCTCGATCCTACCGAGAGACAAGATGGCGGCCGCTACGGACTGTTTGGAATGTTGACAGACGCCGGAGAACCAATCAGCTTCGCTTCACAAAGCTCCGTTGCGCGAAAAGTACGCGTCCTGGGACGCTGCCCGGTCCGCTGTTACAGATATATATCTTTTTTTAAACGTTAATTTCTCAAAATCCACTGGAGCACATATATTGAGACCTACAAAAGGCACATCGGGCTACCAGTCCCTACAATTTTGCCAAGTTTCGTGCAAATCCATTCAGCCGTTCGGGCTAAAAGTGAGGCCAACCGCCCTATGGAAAACTCAATGTTAAAAACACGTTTTGGGACCCCCCTTTTTTCTCGGCCCCCCCTTGACGAACCCCCCCCAAATTTTCAAGGGCTGCTCAGAAACAAAATGTGCCATTTTCCTGAAAATTTCAGCCAATTCCGTCCACAAACGCCAAAGTTATTAGACATAGAATTTTCAAAAAACCCATAGAGAAAAAATCCTAACTATATATACCTACTGGCGACCGCCAGTAGGTAATATATATATATATATATATATATATATATATATATATATATATATATATATATATATATATGACTGGAACTTCGTCATTCGCTCCAAGAGAATCTGGAAACCAAACAAACGAAACGGACCCTTGTAGGTTGAATTTTAACGCTTAATTTATTCTGTGCACCCTCTTGTCCACCATGACGCGTTTCGGGCCCGAGAGCCCTTGATCACATGACATGGTCGAATTACACCCAGTGATTTGTAGTACAGGAATGGTCACGTGGTTCCAGGCCTATAGAAATAGAGAAAATATTTTTCAGCCTGATCCGGATTGTTTGAAAGATAACATTTCTTTTTTTTTGTAAGTTATACGTTTTTACTTCAACATTTCCTCCTTGCATTATTACCCTTAGATCTGTGCAAAATATTCGCAATAAATACAATAAATATCTAAAATAAATATTTAAATATTAATAATTGCAATTTATCCTATTTCCATTTTCCATTGATTATTGACATTTTTGATCAAGTATATGTACACTTCCCTTTGAAACTATTATACAACTCAATTTGTTATTTAAAGGGAAAGTCAGATGTGAAAGTTGGTAAAGAAAAAGTGCATAATGCCTATTTACAAACTTGATTATCTGTACAATGCTAGATAAAAAATATTTTTCTTTTAAATATCCCAACAGTTATTTACATTATTTCACAAATATATACATATTTCCTCCAGATCAGTATATCACTCAATTTATCAAATGGTAGATTTTATGTGCAAATTGTCAAATTAAAGTGCATAACGCTTAGCTAGTCTTGTTTGCTAATGGGTATAATGCTTTTGTGAGGAATTTCCATTTATACTGCCCATGTGGGCATTCTTATCACAATTCCGGACCACTGCTACTATACTGCCTGTTTTAATCTGCATTACCCATGTACTACAAAAACGAAGCTAGTGTGATTATCCCTTGTTTATGTGTGTTTATTTGAACTACTCATTTAAAATCTGGCAGTACTAGATGATATAGCACAATTTGACGACTATCTATTTCTCTGATTCATTTATACATTTCCAGTCTTTGATCCATATACCCTGTTTTGTGATATTACTCCAAATGTAAACAGGTATATAAATCCTCTGTCGCATTGAGGCCATGCGGTGTCTTGGTGTCAAGCTCAAGGATGTAACGGGTTTCTAACACTCTCAACTGTGCTTCTCTATTGCCTCCTCTCCGCAACGGCTGCAGCATGTCTATTGCATAGTATTTCAGGCAGTTTACATCTCCCTTATGGCATGAATTAACGTGTCTCGCCACAGGGTAGGCTTCGTCCTTATTGATTACTGCCCTCATATGCTGCAATATCCGTTTATGGACTTGCAGCTTAGTGCTTCCCACGTAGCGAAGTCCACAAACACATTCCAATACGTAGATAACATAATCTGTTTTACAAGTTATCTTCTTGGAAATAATAATCTCTGTCTCACTAAAGGGAGAACTATACGTTGTTTTATTCTTCCCTATGGTGCATGCCTTGCATACTGCACATTTTAGAAAACCCTTGCTTTTACCCAGCCATTTGTTACAGGTTGATATCTCCGGGCTACTCCTGACTAGCATGTCATTCATAGACCGAGCTCGACTGTATGTGATTGCAGGGAAAGTTGCCATCGTTTTTCCAATCGCAGGATCCCCTGTGATAATATGCCAGTTTTTCTTGACAATATTCTGTATTTGTCTATGTTGGCAGCTGTATCCCAAGATAAGTCTTGGTTGGCCACATGCACTGCCTGCCAATAACTGTTCTGCCTCTGCATCCGCTGGCAATAACGGTGACAATACAGCCTTGTTGGCCCTTTCCATTGCTTTTGACACCACACTACCTGCATAGCCTCTCTGTACGACTCTCGCTTCACTCTCTTTTTGTGCTATCAGACAGGCCGTATCTGTGCTGCAGATTCTTCTAATCCTCAGCATCTCCCCATAGGGGATGCTTCGGATTAGGTGGTTGGGGTGCTGGCTAGAGGCATGGAGAATTGTGTTACCTGCAGTTTCTTTGCGGTGTAATTTGGTCTGCAATCTCCCTTCTTCTATATAAACCTCTACGTCTAAAAAGTTGACTTTATTGTCACCAATAGTGCCTGTGAAGTTCAAGTTCAATTCATTTTCATTGATGTCACTAATGAATTGTTCTGCTTCACTTGTTGTCCCCTTCCAAATTATAAACAAATCGTCTATAAATCTGTGCCAAGATACCACTTTGCTAGACACGATCTCACTAAAGGCATTGCCCAGGACCTGCTCCTCCCACAGCCCCATGTGTAAACATGCGTAGCTGGGGGAGAAGCTATGTATATAGAGGGAACATGTAGTACAGAATGATGGAGCGATGCATTAAGCAAAACTTAGTAACGCCACGCCCTGCCATTCTGAAAACGCAGGGATGCAGAATATTTTCCATAGTGTAAGGGTGCCTGCTTTGAGGAGTATGATTGTTTATGTGGAGTAAGGGACACCTTTGTTTAAGGACAACTTTGTTTATGTGCAGGAAGGTGGCAATTTCTAACTCCTATGTATGCTGTATTGTGCAGCACACATACGAGTTGAAAATCGTAAATTTTTTAATGATTGTTTATGGGTAGGAAGGGACACCTTACTGCACATAAACAATCATTTATGGTGTTTTGCTGTTTCTGTGTGCGTTTCTATGTGTGCTGCACAATGCAGCACACCTAGAAAGAGCGAAAAGAAGGAGAACTTGAGCATTTCTCCTCATTTCACCATGTTAAGACCAGTTTACCCTGTTCTCAATTTTTGTGCAGACCCATATTTATGTCACCCTTGTAAATATGGGTCAGCGGAAAAATCAGTGGGTGAGAGAAAAAATTAGAACTGCATATAACCACATATACGTGTTGAGAGACAATACAATATATCTTAACATTGAACATTTTGTGATGAAAACTTTTATGTGCATCAAAATTTGAAAATATATATATGCCTGCATTATGAGAATATTGTAATGAGAGTTGCTTATTTAGAAAGATTTGACATAGTGCAAACTTGAGTTTCTGTAACATTTATGCAAAAATACATGCGTCTCAGTGGGACACGTTAATAATTTGTTTTTAAAATGACAATGTACAAGTGATTAATATTTTAAAAGTTCTTAATACGGTAGTTCTTAAAGAAAACTAAGAACTGAAATAATGCACACAATTGAAATGCCTTATGAAATGTTTGCTTAATGATAATGTTGAACTGTAGTAATTCAGGCAATTTTCATGTTGGCCTCAAATGCTATTCCTGTACTGGGCAAATATAAAATCATACGAAACATCTTTTCTATATTGCTCAACAATGGACTCACTTCTTACTCAATAGAAATGTAACAATTTTATTACAAATCCAGGCACAGGTGCTCGGGAACGGATGGACTGTGAGCAAAGTAAAGTTCCTTCTACTTTTGTGGAAGTGACGGAAGTGTAATGCAATTGAACTTAATGAATCCAATGAATTTCGCAAAACGATTAGGGCCATATGTATGAACAGATTTTCCCATAGACACAGAATGGGTAAAACCCTTTGATACATCTGGCCCTATTCTTGCAGATGTTTGTGATTCACGGAACCCCCCCCATAAACAGCCCACTGTGAGTGACCAATGAGAACCCCATGGGCTGATGAAATTGAAACATTAACCCCTTCTGCGCCGATGATGAGCTCAGCTCGTCATGAGCTTTACCTGTCGTGCACTCATGACGAGCTGAGCTCGTCATCAACCGCGGGGTTTTAAAAACTTCAGCGCGCAGCGGGAAAAACCGCCGCGCGCATGTGGTTAAGGGGTGTAAACAAGGAACTTTTTTAGTTATAACTGCCCCTTCGGGGGAGGAGTGGTGGCTGGCTGCCATTTTCCATTTTCCCTGCATGGTATGCTGTTGGACTGAATTTTGATTCCTATTGACTCCCTTATGCTATTCCCACCGATGTTGGTAGCAAAGTCCTGAAATAAACGGAAGTATTCTCAACTGCGACCCTGGAACCTGCACTTTGCCAGCTAGTAAAGTTGGCCAGGAAATAACCCTTCAACTGATGGGTTAGCTGACTCCTTCTGCGGCATGAGATGCTGCTGTTCAGACTTGGCCAAATCTTTTAGAAGACGAATATAATCGACCAGCCATGCTTATGTTTATTTGATTGACAACTGAATCTCAAAACTCATTTTGTTTCTCTCAACAGAATAACTTCCAGCTGTCTTTTAATGCATTGTACTGAGTTGTGAGGCTACATGTACGGGTCATATTATCAGTAAATCTGATTCAAAATGCAAATTCTTGTTCTGTCCATCCAAACTGAGGTTTTAGATAAAAAAAAGTCATGAGCTATCTTTATCGATTCTGTCTCATTCTTTTAGACACATTTCTTGTTAAGTTGTTTGTATCAGTGTCTGAGAAAAGCTATGAAATAGGTTTGGTGATAACAATTATTTAATTCCAGATCCTCATAGAATAATTACTTACCGTTCTCAAAGTATTCTCATTGCTGTTAGCTCAATAAAAAGGTCCATTGGAGGACCATGGTACACGGTATTCAGGTAGACAGTTGATAATTCTGTGTGTTCATGAAACAGGATAAAATAGGCCTGATGATTCGAAGTTTGGTCTGATGTAAAGAGAAAAATGTAGTAAGCTTCACTCTGAAACAATAGCGTGAAAGGGTGCCTTATGAACAAGGCGGCATCAAGCCACATTAAATGGCTTAACAACACCTTGTAAATAAGGTGAAGTCCCTATCGCCACAGGAACATCGTAAAAAGGGACATTCCTGTGGCGATAGGAACTTGTAAATATGCAACATAATATACACATTTTATTCATTTGTCTGCTACATTTCTTCTGCCAATTGCTGTTTGATTTGTAATGGGATTACATTATCAATTGTTATATCTATGATTACACTGTTGTGGAAGAATAAATATATTGTCACACAAATGGCACTGCAATTAGGAATAGATATTATCTAGCAGGAGCCTATTTTCTTTTTGAAAAATGGGGCAGAATTGATAAGTGGGAAATATTTCACAGAAAAACTAGACCTAGTTGTGCAGTGGCAAGTGGTAAACTTTAAACATACTGTGGGCAGATCTTGGAATCAATTGAGCAAAGTGAGCACGCTATTCTTTCTCCAACAGATGAAAGCCAAATTTTACAGTTGAATGTCCACCAAAAAATGGCTAAACGTATTCAGATGTGCGAGAGGAGCAATAATTAGATCTTCCAGTATTTATTTATTTCATTTATTTATTTATTTAAAGAGTTTTATATAACGCTGGCTAGACCCGGAGGTATCAGAGCGCTTTACATGAGAATCAACAATGTAACATAAAAAGTTTAACAATTACACAATAAATACCAAAAAATAGGCAATACAATTAGGAGAGGAGAGAAAGGAGAGAGAAAAGTAGAGGAGGTGAGAAAGGGAGGAAAAGGGAAGAGACAATACAGAGAGAAGGATAGAAGTCTGTCTAAAGACCGACTGGGTAGGTGAAGACCAATGAGGGAATCCACGGCCCATCTCACCTATAGCTAAACCAGGTAGCTCCATCGGGCATCAGACAAAAAAAGTTCAGTCTCAGTACATTGAGAGAGGGGAGAAGGAGAGGCATAAATAGAGGTAGGATGCGGGAGGAGACAACAGGAGGGACGGAAGGAAGTGAAACAATGTGGTTTAACAGTATAACAGAAAAAGATCAACAATTACAAAATCCATCAAACAATCAGCAATACAGTAGGAGAGGAGAGAAAGGAGAGAGGAAAGAAGTGGGGGGTAGGTGAGGTGAGAATGTGAGGGTAAGGCAAGACAACCGTAGAGATGAGAGGAAGTCTGTCTAAAGACCGACTGGGTAGGTGACGACCAAGGAGGGAATCCACGGTCCATCTCCCCTATAGCTAAACCAGGTAGCTCCATCGGGCAACAGACAAAGAAGTTCGGTCTCAGGTATCTGGGGAAGAGGTTCGCAGAAAAACAGGATGGGAGGGAGATACGGCAGAAAGACGAAGGAAAGTCTGCCCAAACACCGGCTGGGTAGGTGACGGTCGAGGGGGAAGTCCCAAAACCCATCTCTTCTATAGCTATCAGGTAGCTCCACCGGGCTTTGGCCAAATAGCTAGGTCTCAATGGGACACATTTAAATAACATGGGGGGGCAAAATAAATGGAGCAATAGAGGAGAAGGAACAGGGCAGGTGAGAAAGGGAGGATAGGGGGGATACTTCATTGGAGTGACAGACAAGCATTTACCTCTAAGGAAGTTCATCCTTTTCAAGAAAACGGGGTCAATTGGTGAGCTTTTCAACACATTTTCACAAATTTCACGAAAAGAATTACACGCAGTTGAAAAAATCTCCATATATAATTTCACACTTCTTATAATTTTTCAAATTGTGTTTAGCAAGTTTCTTGAATTTTACTTTCAACTGCCTTTCATTTTTCATCTTGTCCCCTCGAAATTGATTATATCATAAGTTAAGAAATATATAAACAGGCCATACAAATTTTACAATCACACGCAAAAAGAACAGAAACAAACAGTATATATACTATACACAATGGTACAGTAGAGTTTCTATTTAATTTACAGATACCGTACAGAATCAGATAGCATATATGTTCAACCAGTTATTTCTGAAAGTCAATGTTTTAAAAAGTCACTTACAAGTGAGAGGAATCCTAAATTTGTCCTAAATTCTGCCATTGTATGATTTTACTGCTACATTTTAATTTGGGGGAATCACTTGGTTTCCCTTAGCAAAGCCTTAGCTGGGTCTACAGTTAGAAACTCTTTGCTCAGGGATCACTGGCTTCAGATGCTGTTTTAAGCTTTTGCCTGTACAGCTTTAGAAGTCTACTGTTTTAATATAAACCTAAAAGGGACTTACATCCTGCCTTCTCTCTTTCCTTGCTTCCCTTTGGTTTCTGTGCGTGACTCTTACTTTTCCTCCATTTCTATTGGCTGTAGCATATTTTCCTGCATTTACAAATGCTTGTTCCTCGTCTGTTTCTCTTATCTATTTCCCGCCACCAGAATAACATTAGCATCCGCTTTGGTGGAACCATATTTCCATAAAGTTTTGCCTTTTACCATTGCAGCATATTTATATCATAATGTATCGCCTGGAGAGATTAAGTGATTTGCCTAGAATCACAGGATGTTGCATGGCACCACTGACACTCAAACCGGGATCCTCAGCTCTCAAGTAAGAAGCTCTGAGCCACATCCTCTCCACTCCTGTGTTATCTGTCAGGGAGCTATTTCCTTCTCCTGGACAAGGAATGATAAAAACAGCTCTTAATACATTACATTTATGTACCTTGGGAAAGCAACTAGAAACATCTGGGCCAGGTAGATGCTCCAGATTTGACCAAAACATGTGTGCTATTAACAGTTGCAAAAATTAGGTTCCTCCCCAATGGATGTACTGCTCAACATATATACGGATGAAAACAAATTTGAAGGTACACTGTTAGGACTACCTAGATCTGTTCCAGCATCCATCTGTCATGGAGAACTGAGTCTTGACTATGTATAAGACCTTGTTTTGTTAACCCCACGTATGTTATGGACCTCAGTTTGGGATTGCCTGAAAGCAGTACTAACCAAAGCAGTAATCAAAGATTGCTTGAAGTTAGACAAGGCAGGTAGTAACCAAACGCAACTCGAACTGATAGGGAGACAAGATCTTTTTAATAACCCCATGAGCATCACAAGGCACACAAAAGCCATGGCCAAGAAGGAATGGGTGGATCACACAATGAGAAAAGGAGAGGCGGTGAGCTTAGTAAACAATCAGTCAAATTATGGAATATGCTAGTAACAACTAGGCATATGGAACTGTATTTGCCCACCATCCCTAGTTCATATTGCTTTTAGTTAGTTAGATTTCGTTTCAGCATATCACACCTATTAGTTGCTTTCCCCTCGACAGCTAGTGGTGAGCAAGACCTCACAGTGTGCCCTACGCCGTGACAGATGCTCCTAGTTCATGGCAATATCGGGTGGGGGGAGGGGGATACTAAGGAATGATGGGGTGTTGTCCATGGGGACAGTTTCATTGTTTTTATACGTGCAGACTCATTATCTAAATCCTGAAGCTTTACTCACAGTGATCTCACAGATACAGGGTGATGGCAGAGACGGGCACAGTCCCTCTCGGGAACCTTATTGTGGTTTCTTGAAATGTCAGGGGTTTGCTCAATGAAATTAAAACAGGGCATGGTCCTATGCCAGGCCAAGAGATATGAGGCTGATATTCTACTTTCACAAGAGACTCACCTTCTTGGCACCAAAACCCTTGCCTGGCCAGATTTGGGTACCATACTATATACAACGCAGGGTTCACCAGGGGGTCCCAGGGGCGGCCATTCTGATACACCAAAGAGTCCCTTTCGTGCACACAAAACACTGGGTGGATCCAGGTGTTCAATACATTATTGCACAGGCACATTATATAGTGAGCATGTCACCAGAGGTAGTATGTATGCACACCCCCACTAGGGACTGCCTTTGTCGACAGGATCCCCAGGCACTGGGGGAAACGTTCGGAGTACCTGACCATCCTGGGTGGGGACTGGAACAACACCATGGCCCCTGTAGATAGACAGCACAACTCAGACCACCACCCGCCAGCGGGTCCTTCCAAACTGAATCTCTTAGCTTCTACCCTGCCGAACGAAGTTACACCTTTATGTCTGCAGTGCATGATTTGCAGTACTGACTAGATCACTTTTACACCTCGCACATACATTCATAGGTTCTCACAAGTATCTCACCTTTCCAGAGGGCTTTCAGATCACTCCCCAGTTACTCTCGACCATCATACCTCTACCAGCGGACCCCTCTTTAGGTGGCAGATGTTCTTGTGACACCTTTGAGACCCGGACTATCAGGACATGCTAACTAAGATAGTATCTGAATATCTAGACACTAATGTAGATTCGGCTCCATCTTAAGGTATCCTCTGGGAAGCCCTAAAGCCAGCAATCCATGGGGCAGAAATTAGCTATCATACCAAAGAGAAACAAGCGCAACAAGCCCAACTGGCAAACCAAGAGTCACGCTAAGTGACCCTGGCGACACAACTTAACCTGGACCCCAGCCCCTCTCTTCAACGCAACTTGTTGCAGGTACAATGAACTATACAACAATACCTAATGGGTGAAGCAAAAGAGATCTGGGAGGCGTTGCAACACCAGATATTTCAATGGGGAGACAAGCTGAGTAAAATGCTTCACATACTATGCCAGGTAGACAAACCCCCCGCTCCTGTCCCTACCCTGCGTGACGCTGATGGGGTCCTGTGTTCGTCCCCAGAGACAGTGGCTCAAGAATTTGCACTTCATTTCTCCTCACTATACAAGCATCTCAAGCAGCTCTCAGAGGCTTAATTAGTGGAGTTCCTTAGGGATATCTCATCCCGAAGGCCCACAGACCAAATGCGGGACCAACTAGAGGCCCCCATTACAATAGATGAGTTGAGCGGGGACTTGAATGCCATACATCCAGGGTGGGCCCGCAGACCCAATGGATTCCCTATATTGTTCCTGAGACCACACAAGCGCACATTAGGCCCACCTTTGCTGACAGCAATACAGTATGCCCAAGAACGGAGCATACTACCCCGAGATTGGCGTCATGCGGAGATTGTTTTATTCCTCTAACTGGGTAGCCATCCGGAAGAACCCTCATCATACCGCCTCATCACCCTTATTAACTTTGAGCCCAAACTTTTAGGGAAGGTCCTGCCACATTGCCTACCAACTTGTGTGTCGGACTTTGTTCACCCAGACCAATCAGGCTTTATGCCTTACCAGGCCACCCGTCATAACATCCGAAGGGTGCATAATGCCATTAAAACGGACCCAGAGCAAAGGCGCCCAGTGGCTATCTATTACCTGACATTGACAAAGCATTTGATTCTCTTAGCTGAGTCTATTTCTTCCAATTACTCGAAACAGTTAATTTTGCCACCCAGTTTATAGCATAGGTCTGTTTGTTCTAAACTAATTTAACAGCCTCGGTTCATATAGTACAACATCGCCCTTCCCTATATATAGGGGTACGAGGCAGGGTTGCTCCCTGTGCCCGCTGTTATGCACCTTAGCAGTTGAACCCTTGGCAGCATGGGTTCAGAGTGACCTGGTACTCTGTGGATTTGAATGGTCTCATTCGAGATCGGATCACATCGTGCTATATGCAGATGACGTTCTTTTCTTTTTGACTCACCCGTGGTTCTAGGATCCACGTCTCTTGCAAATCCTCAGAGTGTTTGGGGACACTACAGGTCTTCATACTAACCCTGCTAAATCCGTGGCTTTTCCAGTATGTGGAAACCTGGGGTGGGGCACCTGGGCGATGCAGCTATCACACATGACCGGGGGTTTTAAATATTTGGGCATCTTTGTGTCGCCTTGTCCGAAGATTTTATGGGCACACGAGTCTAAACAATGAAACAACAATATGCTCCTCCCTTCCACTCTCATTTACCGCCTGATTCATCAAGCTAAATTGCACTCGCAAAGGGCAAGATTCTCAGAATCTTGCCTTTTGCGAGTGCAATTTTTGCATTTGGGATTCATCAACCCAAATGCAAAATTCGCTATTTAAGAATTCGCACATTTAAGAAGAATTGAATTTAAGGAATCTCTATTTGAGATTCCTTAAATGCAATTCATGAAGCATTTTAAAATTGCGAAATTGCAATTTTGGGCCGCTATTTCCCCAGAGGTCAGACATCTCGGTAAATTGCAAAAACTTAGAAAAATGCATTTAAATGCATTTTTGTAAGTTGCATGTTACACACACACATGTCCTTTGGACATGTGTGTGCGCAACACCAATGTAGATTACATTTCAGGGGTGCTACAGGGTGTCCTTTGGACACCCCTGCACCCTTGAAATCGCATCCTTATTTGCGATTAGCTAATTGCTAATCGCAAATAAGGAATAACTCCCCATGCATTCCTATGGGCCTTTAGGAATGCATGGCGAGTTATTCCTTATTAGCGATTAGCTAATCGCAAATAAGGAACATGTAGGAATCGCAATATTTATTGCAATTCCTACATGAATCCCGTTTTGCAAGTCCTTAATAGCGATTCGTTATGAATCGCTATTAGGGGCTCGCAAAACGGGAGAATGATGAATCAGGCTGTATATGGGCGGTCCACTATCTTTAAAAGGGTCTCTCTGCCAAGAAATCTCTATTGATTACAAAATTTCCCTTACAACATACCACAATCCTGGTTTACACAAGTCAATGCCATTCTCAATAAATTTCTGTGCAATGGAGGGGTGATCCGGGTGGCGCTGCACACATGCGCACAATCCACGTACTGTGGGGGTATTGCAGAAGCAGATATGTACGCTTACTATGTTGCCTCTCACCTGCTAATAATGATTGAATGGTGGTATAATTCCCCAGCCGACCTGGCTTTTGCGCTAGAGCTTGCAGCAATGGAGGGAGTTCCCATTCTTCAGCTCCTATATAGCTCTAGGAACCTAGCAGAACTGTAATTCAGCTTTGGCGGTACACAGTGAGGCAAATAAGGTGGCGCAGGCACTGGACCCAGGCAACTCCTCTGTGGCATGGAGATAATGTAGGGCACGACATGGAAATCCTTTCAATGGCTACAAGAGGAATTTAATCTACATAGGACCCAATTTTATAAATATCTCCAATTACGCCATGCTTTGGGCCCCCTGATTCATACTCAAGAGACCCTACCGGAATTCCATTATCTTGAAGGTCGCCTACTGACGGCAGACCTGGGGTCATATAACATCCGGCAAATATATCAAACATTGAAGACGCGTACACGAACAACAGTCAACAAGACTAGTAGAGCATGGCAAGATGACATTCCTGACTTGATGGATGATAACTGGGCGGAAGCCATAGCCAGCCCTCGGGGTGCTGCTGTGTCCACACGCTACTGCCTCATACAATTTCATTATATACACCGTTTATACTACACATGATCCCAACTCTGGAAAATGGGAGTTATCAAGTCCCCTATCTGCTTAAGATGTGAGAGGGTGGAAGGGACATTTTTACATACAGTCTGGAGCTGTACTGCGATGCAGCCATTGTGGCAGAAGACGTTGTCTTGCCTAAGCAACATGCTCTCATGGGAGCTCCCCTTAGACCTGAGACCTTTTTTCCTACACAGCACTGATGAGATAGGTGGAAAAAGGTACAAACAACTTCTGCTCTTTTTCGGCCTTACCCTCGACAAACGCGATATTGCCCAGTTGTGGAAAGAGACATCTCCTCCGACTATAAGTAAATGGAAGACTGAACTGGACAGGTGTTTGGGTGCGGAGATTGCGGTTTTTCAGGCCCGTGGCTGCCCCCTGAAACATAGAAAAGTATGGACCTGTTGGACGACATACTGTGGGACGGACCTACTCCCTCTCATCTTTAGACCCCTAACAGAAATCACCACTCATTCAAATGTCTACTGAACTAATCATTTCATAATATGTAATAGTCTGCCTTTGTACAAATGTAACCTTCATACAATCTGATCAGTCTGCACTGTGTTCATGTTGTTTAACCTGCACGTTTCGTAGGAATTGCAATTGTTTAAATGCAATGGTACTCCTGACTGATATTATTTCCTCGTACCTGCATCCAACTGGGAGAGGAACTCTATCGGGACGCCGTTGGAAAAGCGGACCCACTTTACTCCTTGACGCACCCGCTTCGGGTGCCGCTTCGCGGGTGCCGCTTCGCGGGTGCCGCTTCATGTGGACATCGTACCGGGCGCTCCACAGCTGGGTCGTGGACCGCTGAGTGACCTAGCGCCGTGAGTGGGCTGTGATTGGTGCGAGGCACAGCAGGGACTCAGTCTCCCAAGAGTCCCTGCATGAGCAATTACACCTGGATACGCCTCCCTTTCTAGCTCCGCCCACAGGATGCCACGAGGATTTAGGCAGCTTGCCCCAGCTATTAGCGGGACTCGTACCTGCATCCAACTGGGAGAGGAACTCTGTCGGGACGCCGTTGGAAAAGCGGACCCACTTTACTCCTTGCCGCACCCAGCTTTGCGGGTGCTGCTTCGTGTGGACATCGTAACGGGCGCTCCACAGCTGGGTCGTGGACTGCTGAGTGACCTAGCGCCGTGAGTGGGCTGTGATTGGTGAGAGGCACAGCAGGGACTCAGTCTCCTAGGAGTCCCTGCATGAGCAATTACACCTGGATACGCCTCCCTTTCCAGCTCCGCCCACAGGATGCCACGAGGATTTAGGCAGCTTGCCCCAGCTATTAGCGGGACTCGTACCTGCATCCAACTGGGAGAGGAACTCTGTCGGGACGCCGTTGGAAAAGCGGATCCACTTTACTTCTTGCCGCACCCGCTTCGCGGGTGCCGCTTCGCGGGTGCCGCTTCGCGGGTGCCGCTTCGTGTGGACATCGTAACGGGCGCTCCACAGCTGGGTCGTGGACTGCTGAGTGACCTAGCGCCGTGAGTGGGCTGTGATTGGTGAGAGGCACAGCAGGGACTCAGTCTCCCAGGAGTCCCTGCATGAGCAATTACACCTGGATACGCCTCCCTTTCCAGCTCCGCTCACAGGACGCCACGAGGATTTAGGCAGCTTGCCCCAGCTATTAGCGGGACTCGTACCTGCATCCAACTGGGAGAGGAACTCTGTCGGGACGCCGTTGGAAAAGCGGACCCACTTTACTTCTTGCCGCACCCAGCTTTGCGGGTGCTGCTTCGTGTGGACATCGTAACGGGCGCTCCACAGCTGGGTCGTGGACTGCTGAGTGACCTAGCGCCGTGAGTGGGCTGTGATTGGTGAGAGGCACAGCAGGGACTCAGTCTCCTAGGAGTCCCTGCATGAGCAATTACACCTGGATACGCCTCCCTTTCCAGCTCCGCCCACAGGACGCCACGAGGATTTAGGCAGCTTGCCCCAGCTATTAGCGGGACTCGTACCTGCATCCAACTGGGAGAGGAACTCTGTCGGGACGCCGTTGGAAAAGCGGACCCACTTTACTTCTTGCCGCACCCGCTTCGCGGGTGCCGCTTCGCGGGTGCCGCTTCGTGTGGACATCGTAACGGGCGCTCCACAGCTGGGTCGTGGACTGCTGAGTGACCTAGCGCCGTGAGTGGGCTGTGATTGGTGAGAGGCACAGCAGGGACTCAGTCTCCCAGGAGTCCCTGCATGAGCAATTACACCTGGATACGCCTCCCTTTCCAGCTCCGCTCACAGGACGCCACGAGGATTTAGGCAGCTTGCCCCAGCTATTAGCGGGACTCGTACCTGCATCCAACTGGGAGAGGAACTCTGTCGGGACACCATTGGAAAAGCGGACCCACTTTACTTCTTGCCGCACCCGCTTCGCGGGTGCCGCTTTGTGTGGACATTGTAACGGGCGCTCCACAGCTGGGTCGTGGACTGCTGAGTGACCTAGCACCGTGAGTGGGCTGTGATTGGTGAGAGGCACAGCAGGGACTCAGTCTCCCAGGAGTCCCTGCATGAGCAATTACACCTGGATACGCCTCCCTTTCCAGCTCCGCCCACAGGACGCCACGAGGATTTAGGCAGCGTGCCCCAGCTATTAGCGGGACTCGTACCTGCATCCAACTGGGAGAGGAACTCTGTCGGGACGCCGTTGGAAAAGCGGACCCACTTTACTCCTTGCCGCACCCGCTTCGCGGGTGCCGCTTCGCGGCTGCCGCTTCGCGGGTGCCGCTTCGTGTGGACATCGTAACGGGCGCTCCACAGCTGGGTCGTGGACTGCTGAGTGACCTAGCGCCGTGAGTGGGCTGTGATTGGTGAGAGGCACAGCAGGGACTCAGTCTCCCAGGAGTCCCTGCATGAGCATTTACACCTGGATACGCCTCCCTTTTCAGCTCCGCCCACAGGACGCCACGAGCCCTATATAAAGCACCAGGATACCGCTGCGCGGGAGCAACGCCGGGCTAAGCCCGGGCAAAGGGCGGGCCATCTACGGCCGTCTAAGGCCGGACAAGACTGGACTGGGCCACCCCTTTTGCATTTCTAACTCTGGGTGAGACATATTTGCGCGCCCATAGCTCCTATTGTGGACGTAAGTTTGAAATAGTGAGGGAAAATGGTACAAAATACTGGAGGGAAGGGGAAATGTGGGTCAAGCACAACTGGGGGAGGCCTAACCGGGACCTTGGATGACTTTTACATAAGAGCGGCTGGGGTTGTTGAGAGAGAGATCGTTCTAACTGAAACACGCCTATCCCTAGAATTAATGGAAGCCAAACGATCATCACTGGGAGCACTGAAAAATGCTGTTAGCTCCGAGTATGTTGAACCCAAAACACTAGTCCAACCCATTATAAGCATCCAGGAAGGACAGGAGAATAGGGATTACTCGCTAGAATGGGGTGAGGACATATCATCATCAAGCATAACGTCATGCAATAGCATATCTTCTGAAGATTTCCACCCTATCCTGGCAAGAAAGAGTGTCCAGGCAGCAGACCTAGAAACAGGGATATCTAGGTGTGACACACAGGTGGGGAAAAGAAAGAGGGGTAGGGGGGGAAATGGGGGCAGGAAACCACAAATGTTAAAATTTTCAGGTTTGTCTAGCTCTTCACCTGTCGTTGGGATTAAAATTACCCCTACTAAACCCTAAAAACAATCAACTAGTCTGTCAATACCCGATAAACAGGCTGACCAGTTGCACTCTAAGGAAAAAATCCTAAGTAATGAATTTGAGATGTCCATTAGTAATGTGACTAATCTTCTGAGGTCTTTTATACTTCCCCTAACCGAAAGACTAAGGGTCATTGATGCAAAATTGGATGCCCTAAGTGAAACAATTCATGATAACACACACAAACTGATTACTAAAACACTCCCAGTGAGAAATAGCGATCCACCGAAGCAGCAGGACAAAAGTGTAGCTAAAACTCTATCACAGAACGCAACCCAAAAGCCTAAACCCTCAGTCACTAATGCCACACACTAAGAGCACTGTAGATAAGAACTGTGCCCAAACAGGAAGTAATACCATGGAGCTAAGCCCCGAGAACCCACAACCATTGGCACCGAATTTGAGTAATGGCGTTGGCCTCAGACCAAAACAAGCAGCTGATAGGGTGTCTCTACCTACCATTAATCTGCCACCAGAGGAGTAACCATTGGTTTTAGTACTGGGAAATGTCCCCGAATTAAATAAGGGATTCAGCAAAAACTATACCCAACTTAAAAATAAGGTGGCACATTGGATAGTGTCCAATACACAGGAGGGACACAAGGTATGGCATAACATCATAATGGTTAGGAGAGTAGCATGGCTAGGCAGGAAACATAAAAGCTAAATAGGGGATTGCATTGTAATAAACTTTAACACACCGGAACCAGTTAGGAGGATACTGAGTGAGGTCATGTTTAGAGGAGTGACACGTGCCCAAGGTATTGAGATCCTGCCATTAGAATACTTCTACAGGGACCTAAACAAAATGGGACCTATGAGACCTATAAGAGGGAGTGAATGGACGTACAATAGGCCATTACAATCTGCAGAAAGACAGGGATGGGGATATATTGGGAGGAGGTATATATATCCAGCGAGCCAGAGGTCCACGGACCTATTTCCAACTTTCGAAGGTTCAAACAGGTTTGCAGCCCGGTCCAGTCTTAATGACTGTGACTGACTTGGAGATGGCATAACCAAAGCAAACAATAATGATCCATCTAAATCCACTAACTGTGAGGGATATCAGGTACTATGTTACAGACCCAGGAAGAACTTAAATCTATATAAAAACAAACAGCCCATGCTAGGTGATAATGCCCCAAGGAGGATAAAAACGCCCTGGATGGTTGCAGCCAGTTGTTCTCTAAAATTAAAGCAAATATAACCAGGGATAAACAGCCTGATTCATCAAGCCGAAATCGGCTCGCAAAGGGCCAGATTCTCAGAATCTGGCCCTTTGCGAGCGCTATTTTTGCATTTGGGATTCATCATCCCAAATGCAAAAATCGGTAATAGCGATTTCGCTATTTTGCGAAGAATTACATTTAAGGAATCTCTATTGGAGATTCCTTAAATGCAATTCATCATCCATTTAAAAATTGCGAATTCTCAATTTCGGCCCGCTATTTACCACGAGGTCAATCTTCGTGGTAAATAGCGAAAACTTAGAAAAATGCTTTTAAAAGCATTTTTCTAAGTTGCATGTTGCACACACACATGTCCTTTGGACATGTGTGTGCGCAACACCTGTTTCAATTTGCATTTAAGGGGTGCTACAGGGTGTCCTTTGGACACCCCTGGCACCCTTTAAATCGCTATCTTATTTGCGATTATCTAACTGCTAATCGCAAATAAGGAATACTCTCCATTCATTCCTATGGGCCTTTTGGCCCATAGGAATGAATGGGGAGTTATTCCTTATTTGCGATTAGCAATTTGCTAATCACAAATAAGGAATGTGTAGGAATCGCATTTCTTTATGCAATTCCTACATGAATACCGTTTTGCAAGTCCTTAATAGCGATTCGTTATGAATCGCTATTAGGGGCTCGCAAAACGGGAGATTGATGAATCAGACTGTTTATACCTAGGACCAAGATTAATGAAAAGTTAGGAATTGATATTTTAGGAAAGGGAAATGCAACCATAGAGGTTAAGTCGAACCAGATTGCAGCAAGAAGGCTAGATATTTCTCTAGATAAGATGTTGTGTAAAATAAATAAAGATAAAATTCCATCTAAACTTAAATGTACTAGCACACGTCAAGTCAGTGTTGTGTCCTGGAATGTTTGCGGGTTGGCAAATAAAGTACATGAAACAGCGTGGGGGGAGTTTGTTAATAACATTGATATTTTATGTGTACAGGAAACCTGGGTATTAACTGAAATACATCTAGATGGATTTAAGACCTTCCATATCCCAGTGGTACGTTCCAGCCATGGCAGGCATAAGGGGGGTCTATGTGTCTGTGTTTCCAACCTTTTGAACGCTAGTATCACCCCTGGAAGAACGAGTTCACATTATTTTCAATTGGTCACTATCTCACTAAATCCCTTTGATGTGTTGGTTGTGGTTAACTTCTACAATAATATTAAGAACTCTGATTTTGTGGAAGTATTAACAAAGCTGACACGAGAGTTAAGGGGCATAAAAAATGTGAAAGGGAAAGATTTAATATGGGTTTGGGTAGGTGATTTTAACTTAAATCTATGTGATCGCGAAACATGTGGGTTCCAGGAATATGGGGAGGGGGAGACTGCGGGAAGGAGCCACTTCCAACACAATGAGAAAGGGGAAATAATAAATAGTATCATGGCCAACTTTGATCTTGGCTTTGCTAATAGGTTATGCTCCCCCAAGATGGAGTTTACCTCTACCTTTTTAGCAAGGGGGCTTCACTCGGTCATTGATTTTATTATTATGCCTAATAGGTTCGCCAGCCAGGTGGTTAAGTATGAGACCCCTACCATCGGACTGAGCGACCGTTTACCATTAAAAATGTTTGTTAGTGCCCCAGGAAGTAAAAATACCCCCACTATTGAGTCCCTGGCATGGACACAAGACATTGTAGTAGCACGCCAAAATGGTCTCGCTCTGAAATGGAGCTCGGTAGACCCAATAAAAACTTTTAAGGAAATACTGAAAAACGCCTTATCTTCTATTATGGTATGCTTAGAGGAGAAGTCCTCAAATGGCGAAATCCTGGAGGCATTTAGCAATATTACTACCATTATCCAGAGGGTGCTAACCAGGACCCGTTCCAGCAAAAGTAATAAAACTAAGGGCTGGTTTGACTCTCAATGCACCAAGGCGTATACAGCCCTTAAGTTAGCATTAAGTAACAAACGTAGGGATCATGAGGCTGTAAGGGTACATAGGAAGGCATATAATTTAGCTAGGCGCCAACGCAAAAAAATAATTAAAGAAAAAGCATGGCAGGATCTACTGAAAGCCGCACAGAGTAAAGATGCGAAACTGTTTTGGTAGGCAGTTAACACACCGTTCCTTTATAATAAAGAGATGGCCAGGATGGAAATAGCCATCGACGAAAAGTCCTGGATAGAATTTTTTTCCAATGTCTATAGAAGCACCCAAGAGGAACCGCAAATAGTGAGTGACTTTCTCCCCATCCCAATTGAGTTTACCCTTAAAGAGGTACAAATGGCCATAAGCTCAACTCAGAATAACAAAGCCCCGGGACCAGATGGGATCCCTAGTGATCTTTATAAGATGAATATTGATCTATGGGCCCCACTCTGCACGCGGGTCTTAGGTGGTTGTTGTGCTAAAGGTTTTATCAAGACATGGTCGGAATCAGTGATAATTCCCATATACAAAAAGGGTGACAGGGAGAGCCCATCAAACTACAGACCTATATCTCTCCTAGATTCATTAATGAAAATTGCAGGGAGAGTGGTCTTGACTAAAATATAAACGTGGGCTGAGGAACATGATATTTTAACCCCTGTACAATACGGGTTCCGGGAAGGGATGG
Organism: Lissotriton helveticus; assembly: GCF_964261635.1. Taxonomy (NCBI): domain Eukaryota; kingdom Metazoa; phylum Chordata; class Amphibia; order Caudata; family Salamandridae; genus Lissotriton; species Lissotriton helveticus. The sequence continues at coordinate 216,955,814 of NC_136060.1, read as the reverse complement.
GTACGGTGGAGCAGGTCTTAAACTTTGTAATGCTACAAGGAAAGTACACCAGGGCCAAAGATGGTTGCTTATATGCAATATTTGTCGACCTCTCCTCTGCTTTTGATTGCGTAGTGCACCCAAAATTATGGGAAACATTAGAGGAGATGAAAGTCGACCCTGCTATAGTACTCTTTCTGAGACAATTATACTCAAGTGCAACTGCTAAAGTAAGGTATGGGCTGGGGGGGGGAATGCACGGGATCTTTCTGCATACAGAAGGGGGTCAGACAAGGTTGCGTGCTGGCCCCACTCCTTTTCTCATTATATACGAACAGTCTAGAGAAGGAATTCGGGGACAGCGAGGTATGGTAATAGGCAGGTTGTTTCCCTTCTGTATGCGGACGACGCGGTATTAATGGCCAGGACGAAGGTGGGCGCACAAAGGGCTTTATCTAAGTATGTAGAATTCATGGAGGCTAGAGGTCTTAGAGTTAACGCCAAGAAGTGTTTTGTGATGTGCTGTGGTAAAGCTGGTGCCAGGTGTAAACATCTAAAAGTGGCAAGCCTCCAAGTAGAACATACTAAAACATTTCCATATTTGGGGGTTGTAATTGAAGGATCAGGCGCTTGGGGCCCGGAGGTGAAGAATAGGACTCTAGCCTTCAAGCGATCGATTGCGGCCTTAATAAATTTCTCAAGCAAATTAGGTAAAAAACAGCCTGCAATTATGCTCAGTATCTATGTGGCAAAATGCAGAAGTATTGCTCTGTACGGTGCAGGGATTTGGGGGTACCAGGATGTAACATCACTGCAAATTGCAGAAAATAATTTTTTTAGATACCTCCTTGCCCTTCCTAAGGGCACATCTGTTTATAATTGCCACGCCGAATTAGGTATGGACCATTTAACTGACCTGATATAAATCCAACCAATTTTGATGTGGCGCAGAGTTTGGGCGACACAAGAACTTGGCCTAAACCAGGGTATAATCAGAGAAGTTATGGGCCTTGATAATGTAATGCGCATTAAATGGCTTGAGTATGTCAGGAAGGTCCTAACCGACCTACAAAGGCCAGAGTGGTATAGTAACCCTAAAATTATAGGGGAAATCCCCAAGAAAGTCTTGAAACAACTATGCATGGAGCACTTTAGCCTGACAAGGCGTGTAGGGGAGGTCATAAAGAAAACAGTGACTGAACATCAACTGTCACTGACCACCCATAAAATACAACCATATTTAAATCTTGTGACTTTGGGGTTTGAACACTTTATCTTGACCAGATTTAGGTTTAACCTATTCCACCGCCTAGTGACGTTCCCAGATAAAAATGATTGGAACAGAACTCTTGCCTTATGTCCATGTGATAACATGTCATCTCAAACTACTTTCCATCTGGTTTTGTTTTGTAAACTGTATAAAAAAAGAACGTTGCAGATGAATTAAACAATATTTGAGATGTGGTGCTTGGCGGCAATGTAGGCCAGCGTACTTGAGTTTGCAGCAGTTGGGGAACCCTGTATGTATAACGACTATGACAGTGTTTTTAAAAAGTGTTTTAAGACTACGGAATTCATTTGAATAGTTAAATATTCGATAGTTTCACTGCAATGATTTAATACCTTTTTAATCTAATTGTTATTTATTATTGTTGTATTGTATAGATGTATTTTTGTATGCACCTGCTTTTATAATTTTTAACACTGTGAAAATCGAATAAAGCTTACTGAAACTGAACTGATATTATTTCCTACAGTTACTATTAGGGCTATGGTCCAAATTGCACCAGGAAAACCGAATAAAATGTGTTACTACAAAAAAAATGTTTGTAATAGTGCTTCCTAAGTTACTTATTTTAGCTATTTGGATTACTTGTTCTAGCATATCCATCAACAAAGGTGGAAATTGATTTTGATAGCACTGAGCTGTGTTTAGAACATTATATCATAAATATTTAAATACTTTACCACATTTCTCAAATACGAAAAAAGTATGTGAAATCAATTTAAATGTGTCACAGAGACTAGCTGATAAATCAACGGCGCATCTCTTAATCTTACTCGGTGTCAAGGCAAAATGTAGGTTACTAATGGAGGACAACATACCTTAAAATAGATTCTTCTTGGTTCTATGAGTTTTGAATGGTGATTAAATATGCGATGTATTTAATGGATAAGTGAAATTACAATGAAATGACGTACTAATATCATGCATATAAAGCATGCAGCTGAAGAGATAACAATATTTTTTTTATCTTAAATAAACATTTTTATGATGTGTCTTTTGCAGTGCTATTTAGTCTGTAAAGTGAAGTCTGGATTTATAAACAACTCAAACTGTATTTACATTAATATCGTCAGTGAATATATTGATAGAGTCAGTATAGTTATTTGAAAATTGATAAATAATACACACTTGAAGGTAATTCAAATTTAAGTTAACCTGACTAAGCAGACAGGACAGGCACAACAATTTGAATTACACGTTTTTGTCATTCATGTGAGCACAAAGGACATTAGATTATATCCTTGAGAGGAACAGACAACACTGACTCTCAGACATCCAGTAATTAACATAGTGAAAAAAAGGAAATATAGCACCTATGAACTCATCTTAGGTTAACAAAAGCAGCGGTCTCTCCAACCACTCAATCTCGGGAATAATTGTAACTTTAATATGACATGCCATTTTCAAGATCAATTTATTTTTCAGTATTATTTCAAGTCCACTAGAGACATTGTTAGGGGCAGATTTACAAGACCCTTGCGCCACTTTTGCGTCACTTTTCCCATGTTAAAAGTAACGGAAAAGTGGCGTAATGAGCTTGTAAATCTGCCCCTTAGTGTTTCATCTGCCTACGTTTTTTCATTTAAATACATCTAAAATTCCCTTTTTAGCCGGGAATGCGAGTGCTGACAGGCTCATTGACAAGCAGTACAATAATGATTTCCATTGCTCTTCAAAAGAGGTGCGACAGTACTCCAAGTTACCAACCATGGTCCCCTGAGCCAGCATTAAAAAATAACTGTGGAACAAATGAGATGTCAATGGCGGGTTTCTTTTTCCTCTAGAATGCAAAACATGTTTAACTGCCTCAAGTTATTGTAGATTGAAGTACCAGTGGATTTACACGATATGCCCAAAGTCATTTCGCCTCATTCCAAAGATAATCACTCATGAGTAAAGGGAAACCCAAAACTTCAAGCAGTGTTTTGGCAACCTCTGCACAAAATAATGCAAGATTTCGGCAGCTTCACCGTACTTGCATGACGTTTCGGTTTCCTGTCGTCTGGCTCCACTGCCGGCACAATTGTGAAGCTGAGGAAAAACACTGCTTTGCCAAATTCGATAATCGTTTGGAATGTTTCTCATGGCTCTTCATACTGTTTGAGCATTTGTAGATAGATGTCTCTTCTCCGTGTTTTCCATTCCTGCGGTGCAAATAACGACCACAAATAGGACTGGCACCATTGCATGTGTGACTAGTCTGCATTTTGGGAAGTCCTGCACAAAAGCAAGTGTTATGTTAAATGTTATGTTAAAGGCTATTTCTTGAGCGCACGTTCACCAAACGGTTTCTTGGCAAGTATAATATAGATATCATCCCCTTTGCCGCAATTCCATTCAAATCTTTTTTAATTATTATTCTCACTTTAAGAACCCCTGCTTTATTGTTGGGAGAGGAAGTCGCCCGAGGGGTGGAGCAGTCGACCTCGGAGCTGGGGAACTGGGCTCGAGTCTTGTCAGGGAAGCCCAACATCTTGTGATTCTGGGCAAATCACGTAATCTTCCTGTACCTAGCAAAAGATGAATGTGTCAGTCTGTAACGCAACTGGTGTTTATGTAAAGCACTCAGATACCTTTGGGCCTAGTTCACACAATAGAAAACAAAAAAAACTGACCATACGGGAAACTCTGTTTCCCTCATACCGAACACCTGCTTACTTACATTGGACAATGAGTTCAATTCTGGAACCCTCAAACACATCAGCCATCATTTAGCAACTTCCTTTCCTCTACTTATCAAATGTAGTGAAGTCTAATGCAAGGGTACACCTATTACTAATATTAACTAATGTCAGTGGGTAGAGGAAGGAGGTAAATTCCAGCGTTTTCACCAAAAAGTCTCATTCCATATGAGTGGTGCTGACAGTGATCAAGATTTGTGCATTCCCAGGTTTCTAACAGAGCCAGATGATGTGCCATAATAGGTGTCCTTGTAAGTCATTTCCCATGATTTCATACCTCGTCTGTCTCCAATTTTGACAACTCAATTATAACTCAAAGCTACAAGATCATGTGTGTATATATCTGAGAGAACAGATCCACCCCTATAACTTGTCCTTTTTAAGAGGTAAAAAGATAGTCTAGCCCTAGGTCCTCCCTATATATTATTACCTGTATGTTGCTGAAAAGGAAACATGTGCCCTATAAAGTTGATGCTTTTTTGGCTTTATTCTGAAGGTTAAGGGCCTGATTTTAAGTTTGACAGCCAGGGTACTTCACTACATTGGAGGTCTGCCTATTCTGTTTTGAGTCAGGTGTATTGTAGTGTTTACGATGGTGATGCCCTGGTGGCTCCGCCACCTGAAACCCTACAACAGCAGCTAAATGTAGATGGTGTAGGAACATCAGACTGTCCATCCGATTTAGAACATGTGAGCTGATGTTTTGTCTTTCAGTTCAGGAGCTCCATCGGAAACCCTGGTGATCCTGAACTGAAAGAAGTTGAACGAAGTTGAAAATAACCCCTAAGCCCCAGGAGAAACTCCTATCGTGTCAAGGTCATTACTTGGATATTTTGAGTGCTATGAAGATTCTTTCAATGCATGTAAAGATAGCATTGAATGTACACTTTTCCAAATTATCTGCAAATGTTGATTGAAGAAGTTGATCAGGAAATTGCTATTGCAGTTGAAACAGCTAGAGATAGTTCTCAAGAAAGTCAGAATTCTTCTCCACTATGTCAAGATCCACTAGGAGAAGCCATTCTTGAAAATGAAACAGCAATAGCAATGAGTGAGGTGGAATCGGCAATGCATCATGCACAAAAGGACACCAGGGATGTCCTCCCTGGAGATAAGGTCTCGCACTCGCTGTTTGGTGTGGTGTGACATGATGCGAGAAACAACTCTATGGGCTGAAATTTAAACTCTGCGATAATATCGGAGACTGGATTTTTTTGTTTGGCATGCTCATGGAATAATTCCGAGGCTTTAATCTCTGTTGAGGCTATTTTCGTCTCTCCTGCCTCATTGCTGTGCGATAAAAGACGTGTATCAGCGCAGGAGAATATGGGTGTTTAAGCTCTGAAACACATACCTACTCAAGGCTTGAAGGCTTAATGGTTTTCCCCAGAATGCTGAACTACGCAGCGACTGTGATAGCGCAGGGGCTGCGATGAGTTCAAAGAGGCTACTGGAGCGTTCAGCGTGGTGTTCTCGTGACTGCAGTGTTCTACGGAAGCCTACTAGGCACACGCTGCGCTTCTCCAGAGATGCCTCCCAAGGCTGCTAATGGGAGAGCTCGCCCCCTGGCTGACTGTAATGGTGGTGGAGTGGGAGCTGGAGCTGTGAATTCTAGAAACTCTACACATGTAAGTCATGGCAACAAAGGTAATAAGGGGGATATTGCTGATGAGAAAATTCATAAGGGTAAGGACATTAGCGGTAAACGCACTATTCCCCTGTCGTTTTCTGGTGGCAATGACAAGAAAACAACTGATAATTCCCCTCAAATCGAGTCTGTAGAGGGAGGGATGAATACATTACCACAAGAACCCACAGACGCTGTAATTCCTCAAAATAAGAGGATTTTGTTGTTGCCAGCAAGGCGGTCTATATCAATCCTCTACTGTTAACACCCACGATGGAAGCCACTGCAGGGGATCTCAAGTATAATGACAATGGAAAGAATATCCCTAATATTCAGGGAAAATCAGTTTATTTAATAATCACTGCTATAACTACTGCAAATGCAGGTATAGATACGGATTTACGGAATAAAAAATCTCCTGTGAAGGAAATTGACTCTGGTGATCATTTCTACTCATTATCAGAAGTAGTAGTAGTAGTAGGTATTTATTGAGTGTATATATCACCCTTAGGTCTCGTAGCGCATTGCCAAACACTGGCAACTAGGAAAGGTACAGTCAAGAGTTGAAAGGATTTATTAAAGGATTAAAATAGCCAAGATTTGAGAGATAAACAACATTTTTTGTGGTAAGTTTCTAGACCTCTAGTGAAGATCTTGAGCTAGGATCTAAGATCTAAGCCAGGATCGAAGACATATTTTGAATTACAGGGGGCTGGTGGTAGCGATCTTAGTAGTGCACAGCCGGAGGATACAGAAGGGGACACTTCTGATGATACTCCCATTTTTCTCTTCCCCACTTTATGAGGTCAGGGTAGTGTTCCATTGACCCCCTAGGTCTGGTGGTGGGGTCCTTGTGGGACCTCACCGGGGCCAAAAAGCATTTTTTTTAAATTTGTGCTGAAAAAATCATGGCAGATCTGCGAACCTTGTAAAAACATTTTTTTCAAAACAAGCATGGACTTCCCGCTTGTTTTTTAATTTGACAACCCCCCCCATCCTCCCCCCCCGAAGATGGCCAGGTCCCTGGGGGAATTGTGCCAGCATTAGTTCTAGTAACATGCAGGACAAGAGCAGCAGGTCTGCTATTGCATATCAAGTTTATATATTCAAAGAGAGCACCGTGTCTGAAAGCTCCAGTGGCAGTGATGTGCATGGCAACAGGATCAGTCAGTGCATGACTGCAGCAGTCCTAGTATATTAGTGACTGTAATGTGAACAACAGCAGAATGAGGCTGAGCAAAACTGAAGCAATGAGAGTTCTTGTATGACAATAATAGTACATGCATAAAAGGCAGCATTTATATATGGGACATTAGAACTAGCTTGTGTAACCCATACACAACACCACCAACCAGGTAAGATGGGACTGCAAGTCACATCTAAAGCCCAGCCTGACAGGAGCAGACCCGATTTTATACCAGCGAAAATAACAAGAGTGCCAACCAAGGCAACCATGTTATGCTGTCCTCAGCAGCCCTAGTGTGGCAGCATCAGTGGCTCTGGTACCAGATATGACAACAGAAGCTGCCCATAATGACAATGGAGGTCCCAGTATGTAGCTCATGTTAGAGAACAACAGCTTAAGCATGACAGCAGCACTCATTCATGAATGAGAGACCAAGTGCCAGGCCTTGCATGGCAGGGGCAGCCAGTGATGGAATAGTACCAGCAGCTAGACACTAGTTATTCCACCTTCATCTGAAGCGGCTTGTGAGCCTAATCACACACTTAATGTCTCACATTCAACTGCAGCTTTTATATGTCGTAGCACTTGCATCAGGGAATTGGGTTTACTGCTGACCCCATGACTGGACCCTCACAAAAAAGATAGATGGTCAGAGGCTGCTGACTTGCAACTAGCAGGGAGGCTTGTAGAGGGTGCACACAGTCTCCAGAAGGTGCCAGCCTTGCCTGCCTGCCTATGTGAAGGCGCTCTCCACTGGCACTGAACACAGTGAGGCACACAGCAAGCTGCATCTCCCGGCAGCCAGGAGTTAGATTAGGCTGTTGTTGACCGGGTCACAAGGAGAGCAAGTGGAAGGAGGTGGTAGAAGGATGTAGAGTGGAAGCTGAAACTGCCAGGCACACATACACACGAACAAGCAATAAGGAAGAGAAATGCGCATGGTTACTTCTGGAATCCATGCACCACAGTCACTGCACCTCTTCCTCTACATACTATCAGGACTGGCCAGTTCAGTGGCAGGAAACAAGTTTTGAACCACTTTGCAGTTACTAAGAACCCCAGTTGCCTGTATCTAAGAATTTGTAGAACAATCACAGTGAGGCAGGTAACCTTGATGCTTCATTTGCTGACCTCATTTGACACGTGGAATTCCAAAATGGACGCCCGCTATGGTGAGTGTGGTTGCCAGTCTAGTGTATCGGCTGAAGATTCCTCCCAGCTGCCTTTGCGCACGCTTCCTAATAGCGCTGCACACTTCAACTGAAGTTCCTGCAGAGAAAGGCAGCTTTTCTTTACTTTGCTGCTTTCTCTCCTTTCTGAGGAATTTGTTCAGTTTTTGACTGCGTAGGCAGTATTTTGCTGGAGGTTGCCTCATTTGCTCCAATTACTGGAAGACACTGAGTAAAGCGGCTGCAGGAAAGTAGGATCTGCTTACTATGGTTACCCCCACTTTTTGCTGGTGTTTCATTGTTTGTCGACTTTAGTCTGGCTGGGGCCCTGCTAACCAGGACCCCAGCCTAGCTGTTTCCTCTCTAAATTGATTGCAGGTACATTAGGTACACTCCAGATTGGTGACTGGGTTATCCTTGTGAGCAGGACCCCTCTGCAGCTTTTGGAATATATTCTCTGTAGCTATTCCGTGATGCAGCCAGACCATATACTCATAAGTGCATTATAACCTCACTGTAAATGCTAACTTTGGAATGGCTGCATGGAAACACGTCCTGTTTGGTGCCAAACACTTTGGAATCCTACCCCCTCGCCAGTTCTGGTGGCGGGGGTAGAATTCCACCTTTCTGGAGGGAGAAGACATGTACACACTTACCCGACCGGTAAGAGTTTAAAAGAGCCCCAGCATCACAAAATGGATGCTGCAGCCACAGACATGATTCTGACCTCCTCCTGCTGGACGAAACTCCAGCAGGGGAGGCCTGGACAATAGGTTTCCTGTCAAAAGGAGGTGTAACCACCTCCCCAGACAGGCTTTAGTGTATTGGGGCTGGTTGGGTCCATTCAGTGAATGCTTTTCAGACAGTGCTGGGGGCACACTTGGTGTCCCTGTGCATATCCCAGTTCAAATCAGTTGCAGGGGCACTCAGCCCCTGCTCTGGCGCAAAACTGAACAAGGGAAAAGGGGTGTAACCACCCCCTTCCTGGATCCACCCACATGTGGGTCCCTAGAGCAACACCAACCCCTAAACTTAGTATGCGTATAGGAACCCAGTCCTTAGGTCTTTAGATTACCCTGGATGAAACTCTGCAACATATATCCTGGAACTTTGACATTCTATTTCGACTAGAACCCGGAATAATCTCCCTTGGGGTCAAGGAGTGACTTCCCTGTTCAAACAGGCACCAAAGAAGCCTCTTGCCGGTCTGCATTTCCGAGGCTCCTGCCAGATCCCGACAGATTTACGACACAGGACATGGACTTCCAGACATCTCTGAGGCCGACACGAGATCCCAGCAAAGCTGAGACCCGCAGCCATCAAGAGAGACGTGGGACGGGAACTCCTGGACACTGTGCACATTTGCAAGTGCATCAACTTCCTGAGCTTTCCTGAAGTTGTGCATTGGGCTACTCGTAGTCCAAGCTCCAGCACTATTTGCACCAAAGATTGTGGGACTACACTCCACGAGTGTTCCGTGGGCCCGCTTCAAGCACTTCCGCTTGAGGCTCCTTCGCGATCCCTGGTCTTTTGACTGGTGGGTCCCCACAAAGGTAACTCTTTTGTTTCTTGGGCTTTCCTGGTTGCTCCAGATGTGCCCCGACTCCCCTCCAAAGGGTGAGTTTCGCAGACCTTGGTGGTCTGCACCGAAGCCAATCTCTGCTTTCTGCGTGGGTTGCTGTTGCCAAGGCTTGTTGGGTCCCATCCGTAATCCGACACCGCAGCACTCGACATCTTTCGTGGGACAGCTTGAATCCTGCTCCTCGTGGATGAAGAGTCAAGCTTCACCTTCTTCACCTAAAATTACCCAACATTGGTTGGCATCATCTCATCCCCTTCCTGGTCACTGGCTAGTGACCCAGACTCTGTCCCCTCTGCTTTCAGGTTCTTCTCAACTCAGGCTTGGCAGGCCAACTTCTCACATTGGTGTGCAGCATGTGGGATTCCAGCTTGCCATTGTTTTACAAGATAATCTCAAGTGTTTGATCATTTGAAAACTACTGAAGGTACCAGAGGTACATATAATACAAGCTTAAATACAGTAATTTCTACTGAACTTAGAGTTGTGTGTCAAGGGCCTAAGCATGCTCTTTCTAAACTCGAGAGATTCCAGTAGGTACCCAACTAGAGTAGGTACTGCATACACCCCACCTCATTAGTTATGACTTCAGGGCTAGGAGCTAGTGTGTCTCTGCCAGATGTCAATATGTTACTAACATCTAAGTATGACACATTTCCTTTCTCTGAGTTAAGGGCTCTGTGTACACTTGGACAACTAAAGACTGGCAAAGGTGCCAACACCCAATTCCTCAGAGAGGTATTTCTGTTAGAAGACCTGAAGAAGGCTTCAGAGCCTAAAAGGGTAGGCAGTGGGTGGGGTGCAGCAGATGAGGACAATTCAAGTGGTCCAATCCCACAGGATTCAGACTCTGATGCTGACCAGGAGGTTGACAATGATCTAGACCTGGACAATCCAGCTCCTACTGGAGATGGAGAGGGAGGCCCAGTGGGTCACTTCTTTGTCCCCCAAGGAAGATTTGGTGGTGTGCCTAGAAGACCCAGATCACCAACAGTGGAATCTGATCATTCTGACACATCATTAGAGACCTCTGTCTTTCTCATAGGAGGGACACCTCCCAGGAGAAGAGAGAGCATCAGGTGAGAATGGAAGAAGCTCAGCTGAGGATAAGGAGACAGAAAGTAGCCTTAGAAAGGGAGTCCCTGGCACTTGAAAAAGCAAGAAAAAAACGGGACTAGAGTCCCATGGTGGCAGCAACTTCCCTACAATTAGGGAACGGTCTTATGACCATAGAAACCTAAACAAGATTGTCCCTCCCTAGCAGAATGGGGATGACATCCACAAATGGATAACTGCACTGGAGAGGGCCTGCAAAGTACAGAAGGTACCCCAAGAGCAGTGGGCAGCAATCGTGTGGCTCTCCTTTGCAGACAAAGATAGAAACAAGCTTCTCACTGTCAGAGAAGAGGATGCTGATGATTACAAAGTCCTGAAGAGTGCTCTCATAGATGGGTTCGGCCTAACAACTGAGCAGTATAGAATATAGTTCAGAGATACCCAAAAAGCACAGACACAGGACTGGTTTGACCTTGTAGATTGTGCTTCTAAGGCTCTGGAAGGCTGGTTACTGGGCAATAAAGTGTGTGATTATACAGGATTGCTTAACTTGATCATGAGGGAGCAGATCCTTAATAAATGTCAGCATCAGCTGTTGTATCAGCACCGGGTAGACTCTGATCTGACTTCTCCCCAAGAATTGGGAAACAAGGCAGACAAATGGGTCAGAACCTGGGTGAAACAGAAGGTACAGAACCAAGGAGGTGACCAGAAGAAGCAAGATCCTAATAAGGGCGGGGAGAAGGGTAAAGACCAAAAGTCTTCACAAGGCCCCCAAAACGCTTCTAATGTTGGGGATTCCCAATCTTCCAAGAAAGGAAAAGGCCAAAAGAAACCATAGTATAAAATCTGTAAACAGAATCGCCATTCGACAAGTGTTTACAACAAGAAGGATGCAACTCCAGCCACCATTGCCCCTAAGGCAACTGTTCCCCCTAGTTCAGCTTCAAGTGGTGGTACTCAGCAAAAGGGTGTAGTAGGGTTAACCCTAGGTACTGAGATGGGCTCTGGCCTAGTAAGAGTTCCAACTCAGGCTGTTCTAGTCTGTGATGGAGGCATGGATATGCCCTCCTCTGTGAGTCCCAGTAATCTGGGCAAGTGCAGACAACAGCTTTTAATAAATGGAAAAGAGGCTTTAGCCTACAGGGACACTTGGGCAAGTGTCACTATGGTAACACAAGACCTTGTGGACCCTGGACAAATCATACTTTTTAAACTTTACCAAGTGACCAATGCAATAATGTGAGGACCAACCATGCCCTCGCAGTTGTTAATTTCTCCTGAGGAGGGGTAACTAGCCTTAAGAAGGTTGTGGTAAGTGCAGACATCCCTGTTGAATGCTTGCTTGGCAATGATTTAGAGACTTCAGCCTGGTCTGAAGTAGATTTTAGAACCCATGCAGAAATGTTAGGGATCTCCGCACATGTACTTGCTATGACTAGGTCACAGGTCAAAAAGCCTAACACTGAACAGGCCCTGGATTCTGGAATAATAGACCAGGTGCCTTCCAAGAAAAGGAGCAGTAGGGTTAAGCAGTGTCTTACCACCTGACTCAGAGTGATGATCAATCTCTTGAGGGAGATGATTGTGCTCCTGAAGAAGGAACTGTCCCAGAGGAGCCTGAGCCTGATCAGGTTGAGTTCTTGGGGAGATCTGAGTCAGGAGCAGTTGAGCTGCCCTTCTCTTGAACCCCTCAGACAGCAATCTGCTGCTGAGGCTGCTGGGAATGCTAATGGCACCCATAAGATTTATTGGGATGATGGACTCCTATATTCAGAGAGTAGAAACCCCAAGCCTGGTACAGGCAGGAGGTTGGTTATACCTTTGAAGTTCACTGACTGGCGGAATCTGTTGCTGACTGTGAAAGCCTGCCCTTCGTCATCGAATTTTCCCCTAATACAAGGCTTCATAGGTATCCTCATCTACCGCCCCCATGGACCCACTAGACAATTTCAAACCTCCCTCTCTTCAGTGGCCGCGGAACTGGCCACCTCTCCCTCAAGCTTCACATTACTTGGAGATTTTAATGTCCATTTTGATAATACGTCAGACACTGTGGCCACAGAGATGATGGCGAGTCTAGCTGCTATCCAACTTGAGCAGCTTGTCCCTTCTTCAACTCATGTAAAAGGTCATCTTTTAGACCCGATCTTCAGCAGTTGCGAACATCTCAGAGTGGGCACTATTAGCTGCTTACCTTGGACAGATCATTTTCTGATTTCTTTTGCCTTGACCATACATAAACCATCACCCTCTATTTTTACTTACTGTAAAACTCGAAGCTGGTCCAAACTTCATGTTGACAACTGGTCCAATATTCTTAGCATCACCAGACCTTCATTTTCATGTGACCCATCTGTGAACAATAACGTATACAACGACTGGATCACTACTTCTTTAGATTCGATTCTCCCTCCCTGTATATCTCGGTCGAAAAGGCAGAATAAAACTGCACCATGGTATACTGAAGAGCTCAGGGGAAAAAAACGTATCTGCAAAAGATTGGAGTGGAAATGGCGTTTGACCTATGATTCCACCGATAAAGCTACCTATAGGGAAGCCATTAGGACCTAAAAATCCGCCATAAAAATAACGCAATCAGTCCACTATAATGAGAAGATTACACTGGCTAAATCAAAGCCCAAAGAAATTTACCGAATAGTAAAAACTTTAATAAAACCCTCTTCACATTTGGCAGACAATTGCAACTCACTCTCCAGATGCAATGAGCTGGTCGACTTTTTCTTTCATAAAGTCACCTCTATCTATCTTTCCTTTCCGGACCCAGCCATTGAACCATCTACTCAAAGCCCCGAGGTGGCTTCAGACATAGGAATTCTTCCTCAAAACAAATTAGACCACTTCCCTTTGTTGGATTTAGAAGCACTAGAGACGCTAGTACACCGAATAAAATCTGGATCTCCGTGTGATCCTGCTCCTCCAGGCATGTTGGTTTCAGCCAGTAAAGTTATCCTCCCAACACTCATGGAGTTGTTGAACTCCTCCATCTTGAGTGGGTCGGTACCTTTGGCCTGGAAGCATGCCATGGTACGGGCCTTGTTGAAAAAACCTGCTCTTGATCCGGCAAATTCCAGCAACTACCGTCCGATCTCCGTGCTCCCATGGGCAGGCAAGATCCTCGAGAAATACATCAACATCCTTTTAACCCAGTTTCTCGAAGACAATCATTTGCTTGATGTCTCCCAGACGGGATTCTGCCCCAAACATGGGACGGAGACTGCCCTGCTGGCTGTGACAGAGGAGGCGAGGCGGATCCTGGATCGGGGAGGATCGGTGGCAGTGATCCTCCTCGATCTGAGTGCCGCTTTTGACACGGTAAATCATAAAATTCTTGTGACCCGTCTCGCCGACCTGGGTGTGTCCGGAGAAGCCCAGGTTTGGTTCAAGTCTTTTTTAACCAACAGAACCTTCCAGGTCTTTGATGGCACTCCTGTCTCGTCAAGCAGGCCTCTGGGGTATGGAGTACCTCAGGGCTCTTCATTGAGCCCTACCCTCTTCAATGCAAACGTGAGACCGCTGGCTGGGATTGTCCGTCCGCATGGTATTGACATCGTTTTTTATGCGGATGACACCCAGCTAGTGGTCTCCCTTGTGCAGAAGAGTGGCCTCCAACCACTGCCTAATCTAGCAATGTGTTTGGAAGAGGTTAAGAGCTGGATGATGAAGTCCTGTCTGAAGCTCAATGACTATAAGACTGAACTCATGCTCTTGGGCTCGGAGGCTCCTTCCACTCTCGAGCAGCTGTGGCCTTTGAGCATGGGTGTAGTTCCTGCTCCCAGAGATAACATCAAAAGTCTGGGGGTATGGTTAGACAAGTCATTGACCTTCAATACACAGGCTACCAAGGTGGAAGCCACCTGCTTTGGCCTCCTTAGGGTGATAAAGAAGATCCTTCCCCTCCTTCCATTTGAGGCCAAGCAAATAGTTATACAGGGCCTTGTTCAATCCCACCTGGATTTAAATAATGCCCTGTATCTCGGGCCGCCAGAGAACAGCTTGCAAAAACTGCAACAAATCCAAAACTGTGCAGCTCGAGCTCTACTTGGTATCCCACGAAGAACATCTATAAAGCCAGGGTTAAAAACTCTGCACTGGCTTCCCATCAGGGAAAGGGTGGAATTCAAGTCTTTATGTGTTGCTCACCAAGCTTTTTGAAAACTGAGTCCAGAAATTAATCACTCTCTGATCTCCCTTTATATACCCAATAAAATGCTTTGGTCATCATCTTCATTTTTGGCCAAGATTCCTAGAATCCAGAGAGCTAGAGCAGGAGGCCGTTCCTTCTCTTATAATGTTTCAAAGCTGTGGAACACTCTCCCCCTGCATCTGAGATCGAACCCCAATCTGCTTAGCTTTCGTAAGCAGCTAAAAACTTTTTTGTTTCAGTAAGCAGAATCCCCCTGTACTCAAAGCACTCTTTTAGTCTTAGCGCCTGGACGCCTCAGGGCAGCTGTAGCGCTTAATACATCTTCTTTTCATTTCATTTCATTTTTAATTTCTGACTTCCTGTTGACACTAGCCCATGATATTCCTTTAGCAGGACACCTGGGCTAGAACAAGACCTGGGACAGAATTGTCACTCACTTTCACTGACCCCACATGTATGAAGACACAAAGGAGTTTTGTCGCTCCTGTATAACATGTCAAGCCGGTAAGGCAGGTGGCACTACAAAGGCCCCCCTGATACTACTTCCTGTGGTGGGGGTCACCTTTGAGAGAGTGGGGATTGACATTGTTGGACCAATGGATCCTCAGACTGCATCTGGGCACAGGTTTAGCCTAGTGCTGGTGGACCATGCCAATAGGTACCCAGAGGCGACTCCCCTTAGGACCACTACATCACCTGTTGTGGCAAGAGCCCTCTAGGGAGTTTTCTCAAGAGTGGGTTTCCCTAAGGAAGTAGTATCTGACAGAGATGCAAACTTTATGTCCAGCTACTTGACTGCAATGTGGAAGTAGTGTGGAGTGAATTACACATTCACCACAACCTATCACCCACAATGCAATGGTTTGATTGAAAGATTCAACAAAACCTTATGATCAAGGGTCTTCCTGAAAAGCTCAGGAGATGATGAGACATCCTGCTACCCTGCCTTTTATTTGCATACAGGGAGGTTCCTCAGAAGGGGGTTGGTTACAACCCTTTTGAGCATCTGTTAGGGTATCTTGTAAGAGGCCCTTTGTGTCTGGTGAAGGAGGGATGGGAGTTACCTCCCAAATACCCTAAACAGGACATAGTGAACTATGTACTTGGCCTCTGCTCCCGGATGGCTGAGTATATGAAAAAGGCAACTAAAAACCTTGATGCTAACCAGGAATTAAAAAAAGCCTGGCATGACCAAAAGGCTGTACTGACTGTTTACCAGCCAGGACAGAAAGTGTGGGTGTTGGAGCCTGTGGCCCCAGCAGATCTCCAAGACGAGTGGAGTGACCTCATACTATTGTTGAACAGAAGGGAGAGGTTACATATTTGGTGGACCTAGGAACTACTAGGACCCCTGCTTCATGTCAACAGACTGAAACCATATGCTGACAGGGCAGACATGGGCTTGTTAATGGCTACTGATGATGGACAAGAGGAGGAGAGTGACCCTCTCCCTGACCTGCTCTCACAGAACCCTGATGATGGGTCAGTGGATGGTTTAGCCTTGGCAGGCAGCCTCACTGCTCAGCAGAAAATTGATTGCAGACAAGTGCTAAGTCAGTTTAGACATATGTTCTCTCTGACTCCAAGTCAGACCACCTGGTGCACTCATGAAGTGGACACAGGGGACAGTATGCCTGTTAAAAGTAAGATTCACAGGCAGCCTGATCATGTTAGGGACTGTATCAGAACAGAAGTCCAGAAAATGTTGGAACTAGGAGTTATTGAACCCTTAGATAGCCCTTGGGCTAGTCCAGTGGTCTTGGTACCAAAGCCTCACACCTAGGGTGGTAAAAGAGAGATGAGGTTTTGTGTTGACTACAGATGTCTTAATGCAGTCACTAGGACTGATGCCCATCCAATTCCAAAAGCAGATGAGCTCATAGATACTTTGGCCTCAGCCAAGTATCTTAGCCCATTTGATCTTACAGCTGGCTACTGTGAGATCAGATTAGCTGATAATGCAAAGTCAAAAACAGCATTTTCAACCCCTAGTGGGCACTATCAATTTGTGGTAATGCCCTTTGGTCTGAAGAATACACCTGCCACTTTTCAGTGGTTGGTGAATACAGTCCTAAAATGGCCTGGAAGACTACTGTGTAGCCTATCTTGATGATATTGCTGTCTTTAGCTCCAACTAGGAGGATCACCTGGTCCACCTGAGAAATGTTTTGGAGGTCCTGCAAAAGGCAGGCCTAACTATCAAGGCTACTAAGTGCCAGATAGGGCAGAGTCAGGTTGTGTACTTGGGCCACCTTGTAGGTGGAGGCCAGGTTCAACCATTGCAGAGCAAAATCCAGACCATCATGGACGGGTTGCACCCACTACCCAGACTCAGGTCAGAGCTTTCTTGGGCCTGACTGGGTACTACAGAAGTTTTGTCAAGGGGTATGGATCCATTGTGAGTCCCCTGAATGACTTTACTTCTAAAAGAATGCCTAAGAAAGTTCAGTGGACAGAAAGCTGTCAAAAGGCATTTGATGACCTGAAGCAGGCCATGTGCAATGCACCAATTCGGTAAAGTCCTAACTACAGAGAATTCATATTTCCACTTAGAAAATGAAGACTCAACTGGTCAATGTTAGTTTAATGACCCTGGGTTGGGGGGGTTGTGTAGGAGAGTAGGATCTGCTTACTATGGTTACCCCCACTTTTTGCTAGTGTTTCACTGTTTCTCGACTTTAGTCTGGCTGGGGCTGGGGTTAACTAGGACCCCAGCCTTGCTGCTTCCTCTCTAAATTGATTGCATTTACATTAGGTACACTCCAGATTGGTTACTGGGTTACCCTTGTGAGTCCCTAGCATATGGTACCTTAGGTACTAAAGGCATAGGTACCCCAGAGGCCTACCAGGGGCTGAAGCATGTGTTATGCCACCCCTGGGAAGCCTTCCAAAATGGCACCACACGTCTGTTACTGCAGCCTGGGTAAGGTGGTGCATGCACCCCTTACTAAGATATAGGCTACCTATATCTACCTTTAATGTAATGTAATGTATGTATACTTGTAAAGCGCACTGTTACCTCGTTACGTGGCATCCTGGCGCTGTATACCGCTGGGGAACCCGTCCTGGCTTTCCCTGTGAGAGGGCACCCCAAGGTAAAGCCAGGCATCCCCGGCGTTGCTGGGGCCGTTGTGGAGATTAAGCAAGCTATTGCCCAGAGTTGCAGAGTGGGACCCATGGTTAGCGTAGGCACCTAAGCGAGAATTATCGAGTCCGCGGACATTGACCCAAGAACCTGCCGCGTCGGGAATTGAACCCTGGTCCCGGGCCAACCTCTGCTTCAGGGTCTGCCGCTTCTAACCAGTGAGCCACACTTCTCCACACTAATCACTGACACATTTCCAATCCTGAAGGCAGAGTGCTTAGTTTTGTGTGAGAGGGTGCCCATGCATGAGGAGGGACTCTGCACCTTTCGGAATCTATTCTCTGTAGCTGTTCTGTGATACAGCCAGATCATATACTCTTAAGTGCATTATAACTTTGCGGTAAACTTTGGAATGGCTGCATGGAAGCATGTCATGTTTGGTGTCAAACACTTTAGAATCCTACCCCCCAGCAGTTCTGGCGGTGGGCGTAGAATTCCACCCTTCTAGAGGGAGAAGACATGCACACACTTACCTGACCGGTAATAGTTTAAAAGAGCCCCAGCATCACAAAATGGATGCTGCAGCCACAGACTGCAGCATCCTCCTGCAGCTGGACAAAACTCCTGCAGGGGAGGCCTGGACAATAGGTTTCCTGTCACAAGTAGGTGTAACCACCTCTGCAGACAGGCTTTAGTGTATTGGGGCTGGGTGAGTACATTCAGTGAATGCTTTTCAGACAGTGCTGGGGGCACACTTGGTGTCCCTGTGCATATATCACAGTTCAAACCGGTTGCAGGGGCACTTAGCCCATGCTCTGGCACGAAACTGGACAAAGGGAAAGGGGTGTAACCACCCCATCCCTGATTCACCCACAGGTGGGTCCCTAGAGTAAATCCAACCCCTAAACTTAGTATAAGTATAGGAACCCAGTCCTTAGGACTTTAGATTACCCTGGGGGAAGCTCTGCAACATATATCCTGGAACTTTGACATTCCATTTCGACTAGAAGATGGAAGAATCTCCCTTGGGGTCAAGGAGTGACTCCCCTGTTCAAACAGGCACCATAGAAGCATCTTGCCAGTCTGCATTTCCAAGGCTCCCGCCAGATCCCGCCGAATTTGTGACACAGGACATTGACTTCCAGACATCTCTGAGGCCAACGCGAGATCCCCGTAAAGCTGAGACCCGCGGCCTTCATGAGAGACGTGGGACCGGAAGCCCCTGGACATGTGCACATTTGCAAGCGCATCAACTTCCTGGGCTTTCCCGAAGTTGTGCATTGGGCTACTTGTAGTCCAAGCCCAAGCACCATTTGCTCCAAAGATTGTGGACCTACACTACACGAGTGTTCCATGGGCCCATTTCTAGCATTTCCGCTCGAGGTTCTTTCGCAATCCCTGGTCAGTCGACTGATGGGTCCCCACGAAGGTAACTCTTCTGTCTCTTGGGCTGTCCTAGTTGCTCCAAACATGCCCTGACTCCCCTCCAAAGGGTGAGTCTCTCAGACCTTGCTGGTCAAGAGGAAGATTCTGTTTCCCTCATCTGTAAAATGTACACCGTCTCTCCTATAGATGTCATGCATATTGAAACTCAGATTCTTGTGGTAGATGGACGCCATTTTATAGCCTCAGAGAAAGGCAGAAACAGATTTATTCACATGTTTCCTAGCTTTCTCAATCTGTTGACAATAGTGGTTGGACTAGTTCCATTTCTGCCTTTGGCAAATATTAGAATAGACAAAGGCAGTTTTGGGGAAAAGTGTCATCAATTGTGCAAAGGTGTCCTTCATAAGCATTTCCAGACCTACCTGTGTCAAAGTGCCTAGGTCATTGCCACCACAGTGCACAATTATGAGGTCAGGGGGTTGGAGATGTAAATATGATTTCACCAATGGCATCCATTGGTGCCACTTTAATCCTCTCTGTCCAATCCATTTAATGTCTATATTTGGTAAACGTAGGTCTTTGTGAATTCTTTTCTGTTGTGTGTACCTTTGGCTCCAGAAAATATAGCTGTGTCCCACAATCCACACTCTTAGCATGTTGAAGAGAAGTCTGGATGCACTCTGAAGGTGTCTGTAAATGAAATGGCAGTTTGAAAAGCAAGATTCTTCTAAAATGATGGCAATATGCAATTTTGAAAAAAGAAAAGAAATTATTAGTTGTTCGACAACATTCAACACTAAGCTAGGATGCATTTTCTGTTTTTTAAAAGCCTGATTGTTATTGGTTAAGAAAAGCTGATAGAAAAGAACGTTACATAAGATAAGCTGGTATATCCCCAAGTGAAGCACACTTGCTGTTTTAATTTGCAACAATGTATAATGAACTTTTCACCTGTGTGCTGAGTTAGGTGTTCCCTGAAGTGTTTCTATGGTAACTGGCAGATTGTGGAATTGGGGAAGGGTTGAAAGTTTTGTCAGTTGGAAAGGGTGCAAAACTTCAAGCAATATAAAAGTATGTTTCGTTTTGATTTAATGTGGGAATAAATGTGATTTGTTATTTATTTGTATATGTGTGTAGAATAAGTGTGTAGACTGACAGGTGACAGGAAAAGTGTGCTATTTGCTATAGGACTTCCTGTACCCCTAGGACTGCTTAGGGGGGTTTACAATGATCTCCAAGGTCAAAATCTTTGATGGACTTTGTTGAGCCTTTGATGGCCCTGGGGACCACCACCTCCCAGGGCCGGCTCCTGTAGTGTTACGGGGTGCCTATCCTTGGGACATTGCTGTTTGCTATGGTAGGGCGAGAGTTCTCTTTGAAGTAGAAAGCATATTGCTTTTGGTCTGAGAGATCAGCATGTAAGCTGGTTTCTCTGACAAAAAGCAATGCCGGCTCTCGAAGGACGCAGGGAGCTGGCTGCGACCGTGGGGGTTTTGGGGCTTCCCCCACGTCCTGAACGTTATATTTGAGTCTCGGGGATGGGGTCCCCGGGGATTGTAAAAAATTAGTGATAGATGCTATTTTTTTACGGTGTATTTAGTGTACGCGTACCATGCGAATTATGAAAGTCGTTTCATAAACGTACGTAAGCAAGAAAAAATCAATTAGAAATATGTATTTTACAGATTTCTATCAACTTTATATGTTGGGTTGCTTGTAATGAGACCGTTTCTTTTTATTGGTACTTATAAGTAGGTGCTTATGCATAGTCTAAATTTGTTGAGGAGCAGTGTTTTATACAGTGCTGAACCTTTGACCTCTGTTGACAGTTGACTTTTGCATGATCGGTTGGGGGTAGGTTGGAAATTTATGTCAGTTGGAAAGGTTTGAAATGTTAAAGCAACAGAAATGTGTGTTTTGTTTTCAATTAATGTATGAATGATTTTAATTGTTTTTTTATATGTATGTATGTGTAAAAAGAGAGGAAAAATGTTCCATTTCGTGGTTGTGCTGTAAACACTGAACTAGGGAGATTCTGTATAACAAAATCTGCTGTGTGAGTGGCATTCTTCTTAATCTATAAATCAATTTGAAAGGTGAGTTGATAAGTTGTATGGGAATGTATGTGGTGCATCTTTGTACATTAAGGAATTTTGGGGCATATTATCAAGACAGGCGATAAAATTATCGCCGCTTTATCGGCAGAAAACTGCCGATAAAGCGGCGATAATGGGCTTGATAATATGCTGTATGGAATTCCAATCGAAACCCATGTTAGATGTGAAGGACATCTAACATGGGCTTCGATTGGAATTCCATAGAGCATATTATCAAGCTCATTATCGCCTGTCTTGATTATATTCCCCTAATTTCGTCCCTTGGTAAAGTTTTATAGTAGTAAATGTGTTTTGCTATAATGCATGCTGTTATGTTTTTTTGTTTAATATCACATTGTACGTCTGTGTACATTAAGGAATTATGGGCCATATTATCAAGAAAGGGCGATACATTATCGCTGCTTTTATCGGCAGGAAAGTGCCGCTAAAGCAGCGATAATGGGCTTGATAATGTGCCTTTGTGAATTCCCATAGAAGCCCAGGTTATGGTGTTAACCTGGGCTTCAATTGGAATTCACAAGGCCATATTATCAAGCTCATTATAGCTGCTTTTGCGGCAGTTTCGTGCCGATACAAGCGGCGATAATGTGTTACCCTTTCTTGATAATATGACCCTATAATTGTCCCTTTTTCCTTAATTTCTAGCCTCTGTTTTTATACTCTCCTCTCTCTCCACTTACTCCTTTCTCTCTCTCGGTACTACTGTCTTTTTCTTATGTTGTGCTCTGTGGTCATATTGCCCTTCTTTGTCTTTATATTTTCCTGTTTCTCCTCTTATTCCTTCTGTCTCCTCATTTTCTTCCCTTTGTCTTCATATTTCATTTTTTTCTTGATACTCCCTGTTCTGTCCTCTTTCTTGTTTATCTCCCTCTGTATATAGTCTGGGTCGATTTATAAGCCCCTTGTGCATCTTTGTTGTTTTATTGTGTTAGTTTCTTTGATGTAATTGTGGCAGAAATAATGTAGTAAATTGCATATGTATTTGGAAAATGAGTCAGTGTTGTTCACTGAAATGTAGTAATTATATACATGGAATATGTATAGTCACTTACATGTTTTTCAATAGCAAATAGTAAAATACATGGTCTCATTTTTTTGTCTAACATCACACTGTGCATGTGTGTACATTAAGGAATTATGGGGCATATTATCAAGGATTGGTGTTAAAATTATCGCAGTTTTTTTGTCAGGAAACTGCCGATAAAACAGCGATAACGGCCTTGATAATACGCCCTTGTTAATTCCCATAGAAGCTCATGTTCTGATGTTAACATGGGCTTCTATGGGAATTAACAAGGGCGTATAATCAAGCTCATTATCGCCGTTTTAACGTCAGTTTCCTGCCGATAAAACGGCGATAATTTTAACACCGGTCCTTGATAATATGGCCCTGAATTCGACCCTTTTTGCATATTTTCTACACTCCCTTGTCATACTCTCTAATCTCTCGTCTTACTCCTTCCTCTCTCATTATACAATGGGGCATATTATCAAGGACCGGTGTTAAAATTATCGCCATTTTATCGGCAGGAAACTGATGATAAAACAGCGATAATGAGAGGTCACACTATCTCCTGAGGCACAGTCGGGAGAATGCCTTTACCCGTTCTTAAACGTTTTTGGTTGCAAACTGTGATTTTACTCACCGGTTTCCCCTACTTTGGGATCTTGGTTCTTCCGACCCCCAAGCTCTGGGCACTCCCGCGCAGCTGATTCGAGCGCTGCTGCGGGCCACCACCCTTTCGCCGCCATTCCCCAGACGCCACTGGCCACGCCCCCCACCTACAGGCCACGCCCCTTTGCCGAAGGCATTTAAAGGCGCTGATTACGAGCGCTTGCCAGAGGCTTAGTCATCTCCTGAGGCGCAGCCGGGAGAACACTCTGCTTAACCTAATACTTGTTTTAATAAAATTACCTGCTTATTCTTGATGTTTAACTGTGCTATTCACTTTGGGCATTTGTCGGGTGCTCGATCCCTTGAGGCTATAGGCCACGCCCATCTCTCGCTAGCCTCGCCCCCCTCTGAAGGCATATAACGACGCTGATAACGAGCGCTTGCCAGAGGCTTCTACATCTCCTGAGGCGCAGCCGGGAGAACGCTTTGCTAAACTGAATTTTTGCTTTTAAAAACTGTTTGTTCATTCCTTACGTTTTTAACTGTGTTTGTCCTCGCTGGGCATTTGTCTGTTGTTTGATCCCCGAAGGGCCACGCCCACCTTTCACTAGCCACGCCCCCAACCGAAGGCACTTTACCATGCTGACTGCGAGCGCTTGCCTGAGGTCACACTATCTCCTGAGGCACAGCCGGGAGAGCGCTTTGTTAAATTGAACCTTTGTTTTTAAAAACTGTTTGCTCATTCCTTATGCTTTTAACTGTGTCTGTTCTCGTCGGGCATTTGTTTGTTTTTTGATCCCCCGAAGGGCCACGCCCACTTTACGCTAGCCACGCCCCCAACCGAAGGCACATTACCACGCTGATTGCGAGCGCCTGCCAGAGGTCACACTATCTCTTGAGGCACAGCCGGGAGAACGCCTTTACCCGTTCTTAAACGTTTTTGGTTGCAAACTGTGATTTTACTCACCGGTTTCCCCTACTTTGGGATCTTGGTTCTTCCGACCCCCAAGCTCTGGGCACTCCCGCGCAGCTGATTCGAGCGCTGCTGCGGGCCACCACCCTTTCGCCGCCATTCCCCAGAGGCCACTGGCCACGCCCACCACCTACAGGCCACGCCTCTTCCGCTTTTCCCCTCTATAAACAATGTGTTTCCCCCGGTCGCGCAGCGGACGGGCGCAGCGGGCGCGCCGTCAGCGCGCCGAAGGCGTGCCAAAGGCAAGCCCGTCTGCGCCCGTCCGCGACCGGCAGGGACCAGGGGCCATGGACCCTGCTCATTTCTCCACTTATACCCCTGCTCAACTTCTGTCCTTCAATACAGGTCAGCACATTGACCCTCTTTTGCTGCAGCGCATTATCGCCCTGGACATTCTATCCCCATCAGTTTCACTACCCTCACATACACCATCTTCCCCCTGGTCTGAAATTTCTCCTATTCCGGTCCTTTCTTTCCTTTCCCCTTCTAGCAGGGCCATTGCCTACCTGCTCAATACTAGATCTGCAGGTAGACATCAGCTGGAGATTTTTAATCTACTGGATACTGACTCCCCTGATTTCCTTTTTCTTACGGAAACGTGGTTCTCTACTGATTCCCTTCCCGATCTTCTCTCCGCCCTCCCTGATTCTTACTACGCTCTTCGGGCGGATCGTACCGCTGGTAAACTTGGGGGAGGGGTGGCGATGATTATCCGCTCCAGTCTCCAATTTCAGCCTCTTTCCTATCCTCCCATGTGTGGAGTAGATTTTCTAGTTGCCCGCTCAGTTAATCTCCGGGCTCCCCTTACTATAGCTCTTTTTTACCGCACTCCACAGTACATGTCCTCCTTTGTTCCTGCTCTGCAAGAACTTCTGGCCACGCTCCTGGTCAATAATTCCTCCGTGCTTCTTCTGGGGGACTTCAATTATTGGCCGGGCGACCCCATAGAAGACTCGTCTTCTAAGGATTTTTCTGCTACCCTTCAGTCCCTTAATTTCTCCCCACACATTCATTCCCCCACTCATATCCACGGTCATGTTCTGGACCAAATTTGGTCAACTAATTGTTCCATTCCTCCTCCTACCGTTCTTCCCTGCACTTGGTCTGATCATTCATTGATCTCTTTCTCCGTTGAGCTGGGAACGCAAGAGAGGCCCCCTCTTCCTGAAAACATCACGGCCCGAAACTGGAACCGGGCGGACCTTGACTCTCTGTGTGTCTCCCTTGCCTCCTCCAGCCCTGACCTATGTAACCTCTCTATTGACCATCAAACTGACGCCTTGAATCACTGGCTGTCTTCGGCTTGCGATTTAGCTGCCCCCCTTAGGAAAGTTAAGACCTGTCGCCCCCATGACGCCCAAAAATGGTTCTCAGACGAGCTAAAAATCCTCAAACTAGATCTTAGACGCTCTGAACGTCATTGGAGACGCAAATATTGCCCCGTCCTGCGAGCTAAATACAAAACGCTCTTGGCGAGCTATAAAAAAGCCATTTTGCAAGCCAAAACTTTCTACTTTTCGGAGAGAATATCCCTCTCAGCAAATAAACCCAAGGAGATATTCTCTATAGTTCGCAACCTTGTTGCATCCGACAGAGCCAATTTGAACATCACTCCTTCCCAAGACCTCTGTCTCTCTCTTAATGATTTCTTCCTGGAGAAGATTGCCAAGATTAAAGCCAATATTCCTTCCATCCCTCCCTCTCCCCCTTCCTCTCCCCCCTCCTTGTCCTCCCCTCCCCTTAATCAGTTTCCCCCTATTTCCCAGGATGTTTTATTGGCTCTACTCCAGAAAGTGAAGTCCGGTTCCCCTGCCAACTGTGCGCCAGCTCGCATTTTGAAAGTACTTTTCACCCATTGCCCTGACCCTCCTCTTTTTCTTCTTAATTCCTCTATCTCCTCCTAGTCCCCATCCGCTATAGTTCGTCCTATTCTAAAAAAAACTTGGTTTGGATCCTTCCCTCCCCTCTAACTTTAGGCCTATTTCCCTTCTCCCCTACCTCGGAAAGATCTTGGAGAGCTATGTCACCTCTTGTCTCTCCTCTTACATCGAGGATAACCATCTCCTGGCCTCCCACCAAACAAGGCTTTCGACCGGCTCACTCCACCAAGTCAGTTGTCCTGTCCGTCTTGGACGAGCAAAAGAGTAAGGCAGACTCTAACCTGCCCCAAGCCTTGGTGCTCCTCGATTTGTCCGCTGCGTTTGACACGGTCGACCATGCCATCCTTCTCGACCGTGTCTGCGCACCGGGCGTCCGGGGCACTTCCCTCTCTTGGATCGCTTCCTTTCTTAAAGATCGGACTCAGGCGGTACATCTTTCCTGTTACTCCGCCCCCTCCCGCTTGGTCTCCTGTGGAGTTCCCCAAGGCTCCTCCTTGTCCCCTCTTCTTTTCAACCTTTATATCCGTCCTCTTGTTCTTTCCCTTCTTGCTATGGGGGTCTCCGTGTATAACTACGCGGATGACCTCCAGCTTGTTTTTGATCTCTCTTCTCCCCTGCACTCCCTACCCAAATTCCACTCCACTCTGGTCTTTATTTCAGATTGGATGAATCGGAATCAACTGAAGCTCAATCTGGACAAGACAGAGCTGGTCCTGACTGGCTCTTCCTCTTCCCCTTGGTCGACCGCCTTTTGGCCTTCCATCTCTGGCCCTCCACCTTTACCAACGGCCTCGGCAAAGACCCTGGGCATTAAAGTCAGTCGGGACCTCTCTATGCATGCCCAGATCAGCTTGGTTGTCTCCTCCTGTTTTCTTTCCCTCCGAATCATCCGAAAGGTGTCCCGTTTCTTTTCTTCTGACGCCCTTAAGCTCATCATCCTGGCCATGATTCTTTCCCGCCTCGATTACGGGAACAGCCTGTATGTGGGCATTCAAGCGTATGAACTTCGCCGCCTACAGGCTGTTCAGAATCAGGCCGCCCGCCTTATCCTTCACCTCCCGAAATCTTCCCACATTACCCCCGTCCTGAAAGCACTTCACTGACTCCCCATCTCTCAGAGATCCCTCTTTAAGATGGGCTGTCTGGTCTTCATGGCTCGGGCCCGCATTGGCCTAGCCGTTATCAACTCTCTCATCACTCCCTATACCCCTTCCCGTTCCCTCCGTTCCTCTAATCAGTTCCTTTCCAATGTACCTCGGTTTCGTAGATCCAAAACCGGTGGCACCAGATTCTCTGTTTTGGGTCCCTCTTTCTGGAACAGTCTCCCTCTGTCGATCAGATCAATCACTATTTACTCCCAATTTCATAAGGCCCTAAAAACCCACTTGTTTTCTATTGCATATTCTTGTTAAACAGTTTAGGCTTCTCTCATCTCCCTCAGCTCCTACCTCTAGCGCCAGGAAGCCGCTTGGTCACAGTGCGCTTTATTAAGAACCTTTGTCATTTCATTTCATTTCATTTCATTTCATGGGCTTGGTAATAGGGCCTTGTTAATTCCCATAGAAGCCAATGTTCTGATGTTAACATGGGCTTCTATGGGAATTAACAAGGGCGTATTATGACGCCCATTATCGCCGTTTTATCGTCAGTTTCCCTGCCGATAAAACAGTGATAATTTTTTTTTAGTTCAAATCATTTTTATTAGGAAAGCAAATAAACAATAAAGAATACCAATAATATAAAATGATACAAAATGAATGAGAATGAGAATGAAAGAGACAAAAAATCGCATGAGTGAATACATCCACTGAATCATAAAATAAGCATAAGCATAAGCATAAACATAATACAGAATAAGTAGAACACAGAATAAGATTGCATATCAAAGACCAAAGGTGACGTTCAAACACCAAATATTACATGAGCATAAAGTGGCATACATACAGCGAGGTCTTCTAGGGCCTGGGTCACAATCGGCACAAATCTAACCATTTAGTCGGCAGTTTGGATGAGTGCTATTAGATGGAAGTATCTCCATAGGTCCCCATCGAGATTCATGAAGATTGATGCTACATATACAATAACAGCTAGAGTGTATCCCCTCCACCAGTGGGCCAGTTACTGAGGATGGCTTTACGGTGGGTCGAATGAAAAGGAAGAGGCATCAAGGGATTTCCAAAGCATCTTATGGGAAGCACGCCAAGGAGAGGAATGTAGAGCTGGATTGTCCGCTCCTCTGATACAAGATAACCAGGATACTTCGGAAGCGCTCTTCCACTTACACAAGATTACCTTACATGCCAAGGTGAGTAGCAAGTCTAATAATTGACGATCGTTATCATTAGGCAGATTTGGATCCAAGACACCCAATAGGACATAAGCAAATTCCCTAGCAGGCTTAATCTTTAAAATATGTTCTATGCAGTCAAAACATTTTCCCCAATAGTTTCCTAGCGAGGGGCAAATAAAAAGCATGTGAGCCAGATCTCCTACATTTAAGTTGCAATTGCAACATTTGGGGCTGTCTCTTAGTTGAAGCCTAAAGAGCCTGTATTTGGTTTGTGACAGTATTGGGGAGACTTTGTTCACAAGGGCTGTAGCGTGGATTTTGTCGCAGTCGAAAGTTAGTCCCATTGAGTTGGGTTCAGCCTCCCACTGTGTCTCATTACGCTTTTGAGCTTTCCCTGGTAAAGGGAGGAGAAGTTTATATACCCTTGACACAAAATGACCTGCTGTTCTAATACGCGCTAGCTGGATCTTAAGCCATGGTTCAGAGGGTTTGAGAGAGCGTGTGGGCAAGAGTGCCTTTAGTTTGAGGAAATCATAGAAGTCCAGCGCTGTGAGACAGTGTGCTGCCTGGATCGTGGAGAACGGTAAGGGGTACGGCCCATCATATAGGTCACTTACCAAATTAATACCCTTTGCAGACCAGTGTTTCCAGTCGAGAGGTTCCCCATTGATTTTAAGGGCAGGATTATGCCATAGAGCCACTGAGGTGGTATGTTTAAATTTGAGGCCAGTTTTGTGGGATTGGTCCAGTCGTAAAAGGGTACGTCTCGTGTTCAATAAGATGTATTGTGAGTGAGGAAGATGTGTCAAGTCATGGTAAGTAGCGTAGGGAGGGGAACCTTGCCAATGAGGGATCTCTCTATATCTAACCACAGCGGGACATATGCTGGATCTTCAACCAACCATTGTGCACCTTGCTTACACAGGAACGCAGTTTGGTAATTTCTAAAGTTGGGGAGACCCAGCCGCCTTTATCTTTAGCTAGCTAGCTGTAGCTTCTTCATTGATACCCTGGGCTTCTTCCCTTGCCACAAAAATGTACCGAAAAGCTTATCTACCTTGTGTAAAAAATCTTCCTAGAAGGTCATTGGGAGCATACTTGCTAGATAGTTAACCAGCGGTGTCACCATCATTTTCAGGGTCTCGGCCCTCCCCCACTATGATAGATACTTAGGAGACCACCCATCAAGTAGTGTCGACATTTTCTTTAGTAGCAGGTCCTCATTCATTCGGAGGGTAGCAATAGTATCCTTATCAAAGTCCAACCCCAAATATTTGACGCAGCCCGGCTGCCAGGTTAGGCCAGAATCTCCCTGGACTTCCTTTAATAGTATTCAGTAATTTAACTTCCGTCTTGTCCTTATTTAATTTGTAATTATACCACTGGGTGCGCGGAATCCGCGTTGGTGGGTGCAGTCAACCCGCGCTTCCAGTGGCGCCGTTATGCCTTTTCTTGATTGTGAGAAGAGGAAAAGGGCTGCTACAGCACTATCGCAGGCACTGCACTTATAGATTGCAAATATTCCGGCGTACTAGGAGTCAAGAGACATCAGTAACCTCATACAGTTATTTCGCTGGCTCAGGGAGAGGCGCGTTGCAGAAAAAGCATTCCTCAATCATGGGTCAGAGGAACTCACTGTGTTGGGCACATGGGTAAGAGACGCTATAAGCAGTGTCCCTTACTTGGTCAGTGGCGCATTCCTAGTTCGCTTTATTGGTGCCATGTGTGTTAGCCATCTTGGACCTGACTTAACCTTATCTTCCGCTTGTAACACGTAGTCAAGGGCTGTGGCGTAGCAATAAGACTGGTTTCAGGCTATAAGGCAGACATAATGCCTCGCTCAGCACTGCAGGCACCCAGATCACCTTCACAGCTGTAAAAGTTTCATAGATTACACCAATGCTTAACAGTATGCACCATCCTTCATGTTATTAATCGCCAATTGCCAGTGTGATGAGCGTCTTTGTGCTTCCTTTGCTTCTCTCTGTCCCCTTCCTGTCATTCCTCAATCAGCGATATTGAAGCTTAGGTCCCCGCACCTGTTGCCTTCGCGCTCCTCTGCCCCCTTTTTGTGGTTTAGTAAGCGGCAATATTGAGGCTCAGTACCGTGTATCCACGCTGCTTGTCGCCGCCGTATCTATGCAATCCACAGTTTTCAGCAATACTTCATCCCTTCTCTTTCTGCATGCACCTCAGTGATCGTTAAGGAACCGGTGGGCAATGGTATTCAATGGTGGTCAGGTGCGGTCAGCAATCGTGCACCCGTCCGCCATCTTGTTTGAGATAGATCGTGCGCGTGGTGACCGTGGGATGTTAGGGACTTCAAGTTTGTTCTGAATCACAGCATTAGACCACAGGATCGCAACAAGGGCTAATACAGTGAGGCTGAGTGGGGGCACTGCTCCGCATATCATGCCTGTCCGGGGTGAATTTCATTACATATCGGGTGCGCCCGCCATTTTGTATGCGCCGTACAGGGACCCAGTAGGGACGTCTATTCGCCGGGGAGCCACGCTACTGCCACATACTCACTCAGGAGCCCTGGGTTTTCAGATGCGTAGAGTACGATCGGTGTGAGGCATATTCAGAAGCCTCGGATTATGCCGCGGTTCCGTTAGTCTCATACGGGAGCTGTGGTCGAAAGTCACATTATCCTGGTATAGAGGTCTCATAGCCGTCCAGGATACCTCCCCAGGTAGGACCACACTTTCCGATTCATGGAACTCTCTTCAGAGCCTTGCTGGAGTGCTGGAAGTGTCCCCAAGATCATAAAACGTTAGTCACCACGGGAGGAGAGAAGCAGCACGCCGCCATTACTCTGCTCTCTTTTTATACTTTTTTTTCATACTTTCTCCTCTTTTTGAATATTTGTCCACCTCTTTATATCCTCTTTTGTCTTTATATTCACCACTGTAGTTCCTACTGTCTTCTCATAGTACTCCCTCTCTCTTTATACGGTTAGTCTTCGTTTATATTTGTCTTTTCTCCACATCTTTGTCTCTGTGCCTTTTTATATTCCTTCCTCTTTCTTCATTTGTACTGTTCTTATATTCTCTGTTTCTTCTTATTGTCGCTGTTCTTTGCAGGTACTCCCTAATTTTTTTCTCATACTTTTCTTTTTCTTCTAATACTCTTCTCTCTGTACTCAAATTTCTCCTCTCTTTTCTTATGCTTTGCACTCTCTACTAATATTGCCGTCTTTTCTTATTGTCATATTCCTCTCCTCATTACCCCTCCTGTTCTTATACTCCCCCCTATTTTCATATTGTCCTCTCTGTTCTCTTACTTGTCCATGTCTCCTCATACTACTGAGTTTTTCTTATATTTCGTTTTGTCCTATACTCCTTCTCTTTGTGCTCATATTTTCCTCTTGTTCTTCATATTTCTTTTCTATTTTTATTTTCTGTCCTCTCTGTTTATACTTCTTAAATCTGTTCATATTGTTTGCTCTCTTCTCTTATTCCTCTTTGACTCCCTGCATACACTCTTCAGCACTTTCCTCATATTCTACGTCTTTTCATACTGACCTCTGTGTTTATACTTGTTTCTCTTGTCATACTTCTGCCTCTTTTGTAATACACTTTTCACTCTTCATAATCCTCCATCTGTTTATAGTCCTTTTTTTCTCCTGAGACTGTATCCTCTGTTCTTGTACACCCCTTTTTTCCTTATGGTCCACTTTTCCTCACATTGTCTGTGCTCTGTTCTGGTACTGTACTCTTTGTTTTTATACACACTGTTCTATGCTAGTATTCCTTTTTTGTTCTTATAGTTGCACGTCTTTTCACATATTCCTTCTTTTTTCTTTAGAGTCTTTCTCTCTCTTTTTATAGTGCCCCCTCTGTCCTCTTACTCTCTTTTTTCTTCTTATACTCTTTCTTCTTTCTCTCCTCATATCTTCATCTTTCTCTTCATATTCTCCCTTACCTATTCATACTTTCTACTTTATTCATAGTTCCTTTATCCCGTTATATTGCAGTGTCTGTTTATACGCCCCTTTTTCATTATATTTTCCCTTGTTTCATACTCCTTCCTCTCTTGTTGTAAGTACTTTTATTTTCATAGTCCCACATTTGTGCTCATAATCCTCCCTCTGTTCTTACAAGTAATATTATAGAATATTTCATGTATTTATTTTTATAATGTTATATATTTTTTTTATAATAGATTCTGTTCATCAATACTGAAAAAACTGTATCATGCCTACGAAATGTCGAAGGAGGAAACAACAAAAGAAATGTGTTTATTTGAAGAGAAGTCATCCACAAGATTTACATGAAGAACCATGTGTTAACAAAAAGAAAAAAAGTCCTGGTAAGAGAAGGAACACTTTTCTGAGGAAAATATTAAAGACTAAGGGCCAGATGTAGGGAGCGTAATTCCGGTAGGTAACGGACGAAATTACCGAATTTCAGCCGTTACCGACCGGAATTAAGCTTTTCATATGTAGGTGGCTTCATTTCAGATTCGGTAAATTGCCGATTCTTAAAAATATCGAATCTGTAAATTACTGAATCTGAAATGTAGGGAGCACTCAAATGAGTGCTTTTCCCATCTTAGGATTCCTTATTTACCACCAACTAGAAGTTGGTGGTAAATAATCAAAACCTTAGAAAAAGCATTTTTTTTGCTTTTCCAACAGTGCCATGTTGCAGACATACATGCCCTTAGGGCATGTATGTCTGCAACATGCGCACCCATACACATTTGAGGGGTGCAACAGGGTGTCAAAGTGACACCCTGCCACCCTTTAATGTTTCCCCCATTTACTGAATCGTAATTGACATTCATTCCTATGGGCCAGCAGGCCCATAGGAATAAATGGCAATTACCGAATCGGTAAATACTGATTCGGTAATTACCGAAACTTACCGATTCGGTAAGTATTTAAGAAAATTTACCTACATCCCATTTGCCTGTTCTTAAATACGGAATCGGTATTATTCGGTATTTAAGAATTGGTAATCTGGGATTACCTACATGGGGCCCCATGAGTAGTGTGCACAAAGTGAAAAATGGTTTTAGTGTGTCTGCAACGAAAAAGAAAAAGAAGAATAAAGAGAACAATCATGCAAAGTCAAGTGCAGAAACAATAGTTTATAGTAAATGGAGGAAAAAACTATTTATGGAATTTAGGAAAAAAATGTTTTATAATAGAGTAGTGTTAAATGTAATTAAAGAAATTAAAGGATGTAAAAAACAAAGCCGCATTTTATATGAAGAAGAAAGGTACAGAAAATGTAGTTGAGAAAGCTTTTGAATTGAAAAGATAATTGTTTATTTTAGTAATCAATAGAATTCGATCACTAGATAAGCCAATCCAATTAATGAAGGCCAAAAATAAGTGGAGAAGAGTAATTAACAGAAGTAATTTTTGTGATTTTTTTTGGGTGAATGGAAATATAGTTCAAGTTCTGTGCCTTTTTTTAATGAAGAAAGTTATCTTCAGAGTAATGATTTGTTGCATGCAGTTGACACTAGTGGTCATGCTTATGAGGTTAGAAATGGTTGTCCTATTGAGAAAGAGAAAATTGTTCCTAGAAATGCAGAAGAGCTGTTAGCTAATGAAGTTTTAGAGAGAGAGATCCTAAAGCTCCAGTGTACACTTGGAATTGTAGTAGTATTTGTAGTGTACTGCAAGAATCTATTGATTTTTTACGCAATTTCTTACGTAACTATACTAAGAAAAGTGTTAAACAAAAGATTAGGATGTTGCAAGGACTAAACCCTTGCAGAGTGAGAGAAAATCCTGGTTTGCAAGGTCATTCTCTGGCTTGTCTTTCTAAAAAAGTATGTCGAAGTGTTTTTCACCATTTTAGGATGTTAGCAGTACATCATTCTGAAATGAGGAAATTAGTCAGAAGATTGTATTATGCAAAAAGTCCATATCTACTCTTAAAAAAGTTGAACAGTGCTCTTTTACCTGGGTCAGTATCAGATGTAAAGAACGATTGTGGTGAAATTGAGGTTAGTTATTTTGGTTCTGAGGAAGACAATTCAGAAGTTGAGATATTAATAGAAGGAAATGTAGAAGAGAATGTACAACATTGTAGTACAGGAAATTTTGAGCAAGTCATTACAAAGTTTAAGGTGATTTCAGGTGAAAGGCCAAATTATTGTTGTGTCTGTTGTCGACAAGCTCATTATAAAAATCAGACCAGGACTGTTGATTTGTTTTTAAAAAGTGAAAAGGAAAATAATAATGAGTGGAAGGATTTTTCAACTTATTTGTTGGTAGAGAATTGTTTTAATTTGGGTTGTGATCTGCGTATTTATTGTTATAACAAATTGGACAAGAACAAAATGCCTGCTAGAGCTGTGCATAATAATCTTGAGTTGGTAAATATTCCCTCTGAACTGATGGATCTAAATACCTATGAGTCTATTCTTATTCAATGTGTGCATCCATTTCAAGCTATTGTTCGTATGGAGCCTAAGACAGGAAAATTGCCTCCTTCTGATTTACAGAGAGGATTAAAGGGAAAAGTTGTATATTTGCCTCTAGATTTTAAGAAAAATATTGAAACAATTGGTGTAGAAAATGTAGAAGATGAACCTTTAGTTATTCTTGTTAATGGCGTTCCTACTAAGAGTAAGAAAATCTGGCAAGAATTAGTGGATGTTAGGAAAGTGAAAAAGGCAACGTTGTATCTGGTAAAAAATAATCAATATTACAGAAATGTGTATGTGAGAGAAGAAGAAAAAACTGTAGAAAAAGATAGTGACTTGCCATCTGGACAAATTGAAAAAGCGGATGTGTCCAGAACTGAAGAAATCTACGAACATTACAGTGTTCATCCACTGCATTCTAAAGAAGTGATGGGGAATACTATAGAGTTATTCCAAATGAAAGAAGCAAAAGGAAGTCCCATTAGTGTATGGGAAAAAAGCTTGGAAGGTCGTTGTTTCCCTCAGTTGTTTCCCACAGGAAAAGGAGGACGATATGATGACCGACCTGTGCAGATTCCTGCATCAGAATACCGGACATCAAGATTATATGCAGAAGTACCAAGATTTCGACAATGTATTCTGTATTTGTTTCCTCTTTTGTTTGAGAATGTTTTGTCTGGACTTTCTTATGCAGTAAACCATATAGTGAAACCAGGTGTACATCTGCAAAATGTTTCGGCAAAGGTATTAATGGATAAAGTACTGCAGAAAGATAATGTTTTGGAATCTCAGCTGAGTAATCTCATGGCATGTCAGCGTGGTACTAATGAGTACTGGTACCGTCGTCATGGAGAACTGAAATGTATGCTAAGGAATTTAGGAACTCCTACATGGTACTCTAAGCTGTGCTGAATATGCTTGGGATGATGTACTTCAATTTCTTCGAGAGGCAAATCCAAATATAGTAAATATTGAATACAAGACACTTGGAGAATTGTGCTCTTTGGATCCAGTTAATGTATGCAGGTATTTCAATCATAGATTTGAAGCTATGATGTATTTTATCACCAATAATATAAATCCTCCTCTTGGAGATGTTCTGGACTTCTTTTGGAAAAGGAGTATCAAGCAAGAGGTGCTCCTCACATACACATGCTAATATGGATCAAAGATGCTCCCAAATTTGGAACAGACCCAGATGATACTCTGTTGTCTTTTATTGAAGAATATGCTACATGTGATATACCCAAAAGTACACAAGATAAGGACTTAAGACAACAAGTCTTACGATTCCAAAGCCATCGTTGTGGGAAATACTTTCATCGAAAGTACAAATCTAAGGACAAATTCTACACCAAATGCTGTTTTGCATTTCCACGACCTGTAATATCAAAAGGAAGAGTGAACAGTTTTATGTCATCTTTGTGACGTACTATCACAAGAAAGTCTCCAAAAAATACCTACAACTTAAGAAGAAATTAAGAGTCAAAATCCATAAATGACTATAACCCAGTTATTTTGTCCATGTGGAATGCTAATATGGATATTCAATATGTTGCGGACAATTCCATTGCTGTTGCTCGATATGTAACATCGTACATAACAAAATCAGAGAAGACGGAATTGAAGGAAATGTGGGAAGAGATTTCCCACGAGAAGAGTCTAAGTAAGAAGTTATATACTTACAGTTTGAAGATGTAATCTCATCGAGAAATTGGAGCGCATGAATGCTCGGATAGGTTATCATCTGCAAGTATATACTCCAAATCTAGAAGAATCATTTGGGTAAGTCTAGGTCTTGCTGCAACACGAAACTGAGTTCTTAAATCTGTACAAGAAATTGAATATTTAGCTGAAAAAGAGCCAGAAAGTACAGATATTGTGAAAACAAATATGTTGGATACACATTATCCAAATAGAAGTCATCATCTTGAGAACATTTGTCTCTATGAAGTGATGCAAAACTATATTTTTAAACAGAATATTACAGAAAACATTACTAATGGTATATATGCCTTTATTGGTTCTGAAGGATGTCTGGCGAAACAAAGAAAAGGACATGAATAATTACCGTAAACTGAGTTGCGAAACACCTGACAAAAGGGAATTTTACTATTTAGCTATTTTTCAACTTTTCAAGCCATGGCGTTGCGAATTGGAATTACTTGGCGATTTCGAGAGCTATGAAGATTCCTTCAATGCAACTAAAGATACTATAGAATGTCCTGTTTTTGCTAATTATGTGAAAATGTTGAATGACGAAATTGAGCAAGAAGCTAGAATTGCGGCTGAGAATGCTAGAGACATTTCTCAAGACAGTCAAACTTCTGCTCCGCTGAGTCAGTACCCACTAGGAGAACCAATTGTTCAAAATGAAGCAGCAACTGCTAGGGGAGAGGTGGAAACAGTAATGTATCAAGGTCAAGAAGATGTAACAAACTTAGGAGACTTGGAAGAACAACTACATATTGATCAGAAAGAAATATATGAGCAAGGGAGAGAACAGATTGACCATGGATTACTTCATGAGAAGAAAGAGTGCTCTTGCTCATCATTTGAACCTATCCAAATGTATGTGAGTGGACAAGCTGGAACAGGCAAAGGTTTTTTAATTAAAGTAATCACAACTTTGCTAAAGAAAACAACTGAGTTGCATTTGTCTTGTGTTGTCACTGCTCCAACTGGATTAGCAGCCCACAATATTAAAGGAATTACTTTACATCATTTATTAATGCTACCAGTAGAGCATGAAAATAAATTAGAATACCACAAGCTATCTGGAGAAGCTTCTTGTGAAGTTTCAAGAGTCTTGAGGAAAATGAAACTTCTCATTATTGCTGAGGTAAGCATGGTATCAAACTTAATGCTTGCTTTTGTGCATTTAAGAATGCAGCAAATTCTTAAAACAGAGTATGACGTATTATTTAGAGGAAAGCACGTCATAGTTTTTGGAGATCTACCACAACTTACTCCTGTCAAAGGACAGCCAGTGTTTAAAACACTTTTGCATGAAGATAACAGAAAGTCTTTGGGGAGCATTGGAAATGTAAACATTTGGTCATATTTTGAGTATCACAAACTTATTACAAATATGTGACAGGCAAATGATGCTGATTATGGAACTATTCTTCAAGCTATAAGGATTGGAAAAATGACTGAACATGGCAAACAAGCTTTACAGAGACGATTACTTTCCAATTTGTTTCCAAATGAAAATATTGACCCAGAGAAAATATACATAAGAATTTCAGGAAAAAAATCTGTAATCTGCTTAAAGCCAACACTACGTGAATGTTTTATGTTCAATGAAGAAATGTTAAAGTTGGAAAATGAAGAAATTATAAAATTGGAAGGTATTGATAAAATAGAACATGAAGGAATCACTATTATTTTAACTGAAAAGTTGAAGAGGAAATTGGATTCTTTAGAGAAATCGATAAGTAAACTGCTGGTTTAGAAAATAATTTGTATGCATGTGTAATATTATTTAGAGTGTATGAAAATGAATCATAATGTTTTGTTATGTTATGATTGTTTGAGATGTGGCATATTTACGTAAGAAATTGCTCTTAGAAAAAAACAATAGGATATGTTTTATTTCTATTTTTGAGATTGTTAATTGAGAGTGTTGAATTTTTTTTAAGATAATCTTATTGATTGTCTTATTTTTGTCAGCAAAAAAGGCAAATGTAATACTTTACAAATTATTTTGTGTTGTAAAAGATATATTGTAACTGTATTTGTTTGTGTCTTCCACAGATCGTAATTTGATAATATATAATTTTTTTACAATTTAATATGCTTAAGGTAAGTACAAGTAACTGTTAAAAATGGTGCTTCAACCGAGCTGAAGTAACAAAACATGGACGGAGAAGATAAGTGTGTAAAGATGGTTTGTATCTTTTTAAGATATTTCAAAAAATGATATACTGAGTGTACCTGTCAGAACCCCTCATCAATCAGTGGGTACGATAATGAGTTATCTAAACCCTAGCTGCCGCAGGAGAGATGAAGAATCCGCAAGGAAACATACTTGGAGTGCTTTAGTGCAACAGAGGAATTCTAAGATGGCCACCTCGAGGAAAGACACAGTGGCGGTCTAGTTATTTGCCACACACCTGTGGGGAATCCTAGGTGAGGCGCGCACTCCCTAACGAGTGCGCACTTCACCTAAGACGTTCCCGAGTTCAGACCCGTTTTCAATTGCTCCATAGATATTCCTGAAGAGAAAGCACAAATATTTGTAAGAGAGTTAAAGAAGGTTCCCTGTTAAACTTACCTTAGTTATCGTGCCCGCAACAAGAATTCAGCTTCCGAGTTGGAAGAAGCCCGCACATTGCACAGCGGTTGATTTTCCCGTCGCGGCTCCTTCAGGGCAGACAGACTCAGTCGTGTTCAGCACCCGAAGAGGAGAGAGAACAAGAAACCATACAAGAAACCTAAGTGATACCTTATTGTTGACAAAGGTATATTCTTGGAAAATAATCGTATGACAAGTTACTGAGTGACTAAACTTACCTAACATTATAGAGAATATTGAATGTACTCACTCGATGTATTTTCTCTAACCTAAAACAAGAAACGATAACAATCGTGATAAGCAAAGTCTTAAGGGAAAAGAACACATTGAGTAACGAATACCAAAAAGACTGTTGAATTAAGAAGGAACATTAGTGAAAAACACAAGATATTCAAGGATTGACAGAATAGATAACAAGCAAGTGCATTAAGAAAGGTTAGTAGAAGAACACAAGGAAATTAATAATATAAAAATTAGACAATAAACTGAGAGGCCTAGGTTAATGAATGTTACGTATATATAGGTTATAAGCAGTGGGAAAAATAAAGAACCGCAAGCTACAAGGTTGCAGATAAATACTAGAGGAGAGGCTAGTTCGAAAGACCAAGGGGTAGGTAATTAGTAGCGTTAGACTAAGTTATAGATGAGGAATAGAGATAGAGTAGGGTAGGTTATTAAATAATTGTTCTTTGTTAGTTTCCGTTATGTATCCATGTGAAGGGATTGTCTGTGAATAAAACAAGACAGCCAGAGAGAAGGCGCCAAGGAGGAAATGCAGAGGTTGCGAACCAGTCTCTTCTTCTTTATTATTTTTTCCTATCCCCCTTCTCCCGTGTGTTTTTTTTAGAGATTAGATTACAAAGTTTGGTCTCTGGAGGATCCTGGAGGGGGAGTTAGGAACTAGCATCCTCTGTTCCTGTGCCAGTATTCGGTAAGAGTTTCTGGGCTTACTGTTCCTGACAGTACCAGTGTTCTATACCTGTTGTTGTAAGTATTTTCAACTTACATAAGGAATTACTACTTTCTAATTATGTTAAAAGGTAAGTATTGGATAGGTCTTTAAGAGTTTATTTGTGTGAAAACACATGAGGTATTCAAAAAGTAGTGTGATAATGGTATCTGAATATACACAGATACAGGGTGTTATTCTGGACAATCAATAGTATCTTTTGCATTTTACTAAAACACATTTACTATTTTGGAATGGCTAAGGTGAATAGACATATTCTACATTTTTTAGTAGTGTATTTTACTATACCAGCCTGAGTCTTTTCCTATAGTCATAAGGAGTTACTAGTTTCAAAATGTAAGAAAAGCTAAGAACAGGATATCCTTCTAAGTAATTATATTTATATAACTTTGCAAAGGACTAAAACTCTACTAATGGAATGTTATTAGATAATAGTATTTATATAGTATTTTTTGTAGGCCAAAATAGGTGAAAACTAGTTTTGTATTATATGTTACGAAAAGTGATAAAATTAACTGTTTATATTTTTATACAAGGAGCAAGAACATAAAGGAAAAATTACGGAAAGAGAACAGCCTCATACCAAGGAGATTTTGGATATTACCTTGAGTGTAATTGAAGAACTAATCGTATCTGTCACAGGCAATGAGAGTGAAGAAGGGGAAATTAGTGCTGCAGACATGAGCTATGATTTCGAAGACGAAATCTTTGATGCAGATTTTCTGGAAGCATTAAATTATGTTGAAATTTTAGAACAAATTAATTTAGAAACTGCTAATGAGGGAATTGATCTGTATGACATGCCTGATGAACTTGTATTGGAAGGTCTGTTAAATTATGAGATGTTACAAGAATAAATGTATTGTTTACAAATAATAAAAGTTTTAGCACTATCTACTAATGTATTCATTGTACTAAAAGTGAAGCACTTATAGATTCAGTTATATATTCTTTAAATGTTTGTATTGATTTAAAATATGCAAAGTGGGTCTGAGGGTATGGATTGCTTAAAATCCCTATGGAGTATACATGCAGTCTTGTATGCACCTGCAAACCTGTGTGTTATACCTTCAATTCCCCAGTCTGTATCCTTAGACTTCCACCAAACACTCTGACACTGCTGTTTTAGTATTGTAGTGAGACAGTCAGCAGTATGTTCTTTTCCATTGTACCGTGGTAAAACTGAAGCTATAATACATTTTGTGAGGAACTTTCTTTGCAGAACTGTAATGATCCACTCAGTATCTAGATACTCATGGATTAAAACAGGCCTTAGTCCATAGACTGTTTCAAACCCCTATAGACTGTGCATGCACTGTTCTATGCACCAGCAAACTTATGTTTTATACCTTCAATTTCTCAATGAGTATCCTTACACGTCCAGCAAACACTCTCACACTACTGTTTCAATATTGTAGTGAGCCATTCAGCAGTATGTGTTTTTTTGTATACTGTGGTAAAACTGAGGCTGTTATAAATTCAATCAGGCTCTTTCCTTGCAGAACTGTAATCATCCACTCACTATCTAAGTACTCATGCATTAAAATAGGCCTTAGGCCATACACTGCTTCAAACCCTTATAGACCATGTATGCAGTCTTCTATGTACTTGCAAATTTGTCTTTTATACCTTCAATTCACCAGTTTGTATCCTTACACTTCCACCAAACACTCTGTCACTGTTGTTTCAGTTTTGTAGTGACTCATTCATCGGTATGTAGTAATCCATTCACTACATTAAAACACTAATGGGCAGATATACAATAACTGGCATATCCCCAGGAATATGCCAGTTATTGTGCACCGGGACACCACTACCATGGTTGCGCCGTATTTACAATGCGGTGTACCATGGGACAAAAATGGCACATATATGTGATGTATATGTGCTGTAAAGGTGGTGCATTGTTTGAGTTATGTTGCAAGTGCAATGCATCTCCAGGAATGCTCTGGGGGCCCTATGCTCAGAATGCTGTGTCACTCCTTACACCTGCTTCAAGCTAGTGCACGGTTTTGACACAGCATGAGCCCAAAAGTGACAAAGTGAAATCTTGTAATTTCACTCAGCCCCTTTTAGGAGGTGTTCCTCCGCTGGAACGCCCCTCCATGTAGGATATCTCCTTCTGGTACAGGGATTTACAATGTGACGCACCTCCCAGTTATGTCACATTCTAAATATGACATACCATGGCGCATCTTTTGCACGACCGCTTCATCAGAAAAGTGATGCAACGGCGGTATAAAAGAGGCACAAGGGTGTTGTAAATCTGCCCCTAACAATCACTTACAAATTCACGCAGGCAGTTTCACTAGCAGTGCATTCTTTTTGAATTTACTTTTGTTATTTTTTTACATTAAAGATATGAAATGTAACCTTAAAAATAAAATAAATATAAATATTTATAATAAAAATTTAGGAAATTACTATAAAAAGAAAGAAATATAATAATTATTACATTTTAAAATTCATTTACAAAACCTTTGAAATTCACTGAAAAAAACATATGTTTCAGGCACGTTATAGTTAGGAATTAGTATTTAAAAAACCTTAGAAATTCACTTAAATGACATCACTGATGATATCATCCTTGTGAAAGAGTGGCAGACCTCCTCTCACCCAATATAACCTTTGATACACACATTCAAAAATAGAAACTAACATTTTTTTTTTAAATGGAGATACCAATACCAGTTACAACAACCTATTCAGTAATTCCAACATCTACATACACATCCACTCATTCGCAAACAGTTCTATATAGTCACTCATACATGTAATCACTCATCATATGTATTCATACAACTATACATCCTGTTACACACTGATACTCATCCATAGAGTTACTCACATGCAAATAAACATCCATTTACTTGCATATACAGCTATACACACACACCACTACACTTACATCTACAAAAGCGAACCACTGTGGAAGGACAGGTAATTTAGGAAGGTACGAGAAGTAGGTTTCCTGAGTGCCTGATTGTATCTGGTTACAGGGTATCTTGAGGAGTACGACTCAAGACCAGTCCAGAAGAAGGAAGCAGTGGCAGTCTCTCTTTTCTTCCCAATCTGCTTTCCCCCTCTTTGCTGCTCGTGAGCATTGAAGTTTGAGGTAGTGGAGTAGAGGATTGAGGAAATACCATCTGCTCCTGTGGAAAATCCAAGTTCAGGTTCTGGTACTTGACACATAAGGAGTGTTTTAGAGCATTGTTTATACCTGTAGATGTGTGATGATCATTTACTCTGAGAGCCATGGTAGTGTTTCTTACGGCTAGAGAAATGCAAATGTACAGCGTTGTCCGACTGATTGATTGCTATTGATTAGAATGACTTAAGAGGCATTTAAAGTGCTGTCTTAGAAAGT
Organism: Lissotriton helveticus; assembly: GCF_964261635.1. Lineage (NCBI taxonomy): Eukaryota > Metazoa > Chordata > Amphibia > Caudata > Salamandridae > Lissotriton > Lissotriton helveticus. Next base: position 216,912,708 of record NC_136060.1, on the reverse strand, counting down.
CCGCCCCATCAGTGAGGTAGATCGCCCAGAACTCTTACACAGGGGTACTCACTGTTTCCTCCTTATCTTCACGTCTTTTCATTAATACTCCCATTCTCTCTGTTGTGCTACGTTCAAAGGAAGTTTTTTCTTCATTGTAAAGTCAGAATGCACACCTTATGTTATACTGAGCATGAATTAAATCCCCCTTAACTGAGAGCCACTCTTTCTCTGTCGCATGGATGGAGCAAAGGTTACACAGGAACTGACCAGGTGAAAGATAGGTGTACCTGGAAGTACCAATCCTGACGCAGTGCTCCACACATTGTAAATACACTCCCTTGCGGTCAGAGTGGCCAGTGGGGCATTCAGACAGTGTCTGATGGGCTGATCTGAGAGATCAGTATATGGCCCAGTTTTAGGTTACTTGTGGGCCTGTTTTATTGTCTGCTGGCTGGTTTTTAGTGTTGGTTTCCCTGACATTACTACAAAGATTGTCTGCAGCAAGTTCAGATTCATGCTGTCTATCTATCCTTCTAAAACATTTATAACATGGGTCTTTGCATGCTCAAAACTGCACCAAATTGGGCCACTTTCTTAGCTTTCTAATTTACTAATAGGGCTGCTTTCATTTTAGTGCCTCATTCTATTTTCTGTCCCAGTCCGACCCAGCTCACGGTCGAGTGTTGGCAATGTGACATCAACAGATTCCAAATAGGAAACACCCATATGGTTTCATGCGGGCAATAATACTGTCAGTGGGGTATGGGTAGAGCAAACCCTAAAACAACATTAATGTTCACGTTTCTCTGCTCACCGTGCTGATTATACATGTTTCATTGTCAAGTTGACACTCACTGTCCTCATTCTGTAATGTAGTTGTGTATTGTGGGACTGAAGTCTGAGGTCGTGCAGTAACAGCAGCTACATGCAAATCTGCATAGATGCTGAGAAACTGAAGTGCTGTGGCATCTAACCACAGGGCAGCTAAACCTTGATGTAGCAGTATACTATATGCCACACACATCGAGCTACTATGGATGTTGAAGTAGTGAGTATGTCGAGTGAGTGAAGAAAAGCAACGTCTGAATGCGTGTCACTTGTGCATGTCAGCTGAGTTCCAAATCTCTCATCTTTGACTCATCTCATGCATGTGTACCCTGACATGATACGTAGGAGGAGACTACCTATCTTTCGACCTGCCCCACACCTGGTGACGATGGAGGGCATCGACATCATCAGGACATTTTGTTTGGATCACCTCACACTGCGAGAACTATGTGCTGATATGAAGCACCATTTGAAGCCGCAATGAACATATCCTGCTGCATTGTCTGCTACAGTGAAAGTGATGGCTGCACTGTATTTCTTCACCACTGGATCTTGACCATGGAGAGGAAGAAGGCCTAGACGTGCATCAACACCTCAGCACCAACTGCTTCCATTGAGTGTAAGTGAACAATGAGCGACTATGGCTGTGTCTACGTGACATGATGTTGTCTACCTAACTTTGATGATTGTAGCAGGGATTCTGTCCACACTAAGAACAATGCGCAGGATTAGAGGACTTGGGCAGGCAGAGACCAAGTTATTCTACCACATGAGCACCCTGAAGCTCTGGACCTAATAGCCATAGTGCCTCACTAGCTCAAACACTCACTGTCAGTGATACAAGAGCACAGACACCCCAGGACACAACACTCTCAGTTCTCTCAGGAATAGCCTTAACAAGACACACCCAGTCGCCCTGACTCTTATACATGTCCACAATGGGTTTATTTGGCGACAAGAAACGGTTCAGAAGTTTTATTTGAACTACAGTGTAAGACCATGCAGTATATGGCACAAAAGTATTTGAGCAATGCACAAAAAGATTTAGCAGAGTAACATGTCCACATATCATTAAGTAAGATGGCATATCAATCAGCCATCTTGTTGAAGCCCAACTAACCCATCCTCCCTCCCCCTGCTGAAAGAACCTGTATCAAATGTCATTAACCTATGGTCTTTGTGAGCAGAACCCACTCCTCAGCCCATAGATGATTAAATGTACATCACATGTGCTGTGTCCCACTGCTCTCTGGATAGACCTCTCCCTAAGTGTGGTACACCTAGCCCGCTGCACCATAACATCCAAGAGGTACCTGTGGTCACTCGCAGATGCAAGACTCTGTTGAGTTGTGGTGATAGGGTCTGACCTGAACAAAATGACAAGGGACATTCTTCTCCGACCACAGGCAGAATGTGCAGACACTAACCCCGGAGCGCGGAAAGATCAAGCTCTGCGGACAGTTCCCATGTGACAGACATAAACAAAGCTACTTGCAATACTTCACAATCAGGTATTTACATGTGCGTCAGTTGCATGATGGAATCCAGGCTCATACTAAGCGATAATTATCCCGATGGACATATGACAGCCTCCCCTCCCTCAGTTCTGTGGTACCAAGTGAAACAGACCCCAGAGGTCAGCAAAGTCAAGGCTAATGCAGACAGTGCCAAAGTCCGAGATGTCTGACAATTTTGAATTAGTTGCCACCAGTTCCGGATGCTGGTAATGCTGGTAAGTAGTGAAGGATCCAAGAAGGCACATGTAGCTTTGAAGGCAAGCAGTTCCAAAAGACGATCCAAATCAGCTTCAGCAAAAAGGACCGCCATCCAGTCCAGTAGCATGAAGGAACAGATATGCTCCTCATACCACGAAGACAAAAAGAGCATTTTAGGGGAAGCTGGAAGTGGCTCGATGTAGGCATGACACAGGAGCCGCTGTGCAAACACACAAGTGCAACTGCAAACCAGGCTGACATATTGAAAGGCATCCCATAAATGGCTATCTCTGAAACAGGCCTGGTCGTGGGCCAACAAAGGACTCACCCAAAGGTCATAATCAAGATCAGCACGGGATGGGTTTGAAAGGCAGACGTCCATGGCCCATTGAAAGGGGCATCGGCGACAGTAGAACACTGGTTGCATGCAGGCGAAATAGGCATAGTGGAAGGTCATCCTATAACTGATACGGAGCACAGCCAATGGTATACATCCAAAGACAAGCTGCATCCATTCACGGTACAGTTGCAGCTGACCGGGTTTGGTCTGAACCACAGGACAGGCTGCCATTGCGAGAGAGTAGTCGGGAAAACCAGCAATCAGCAGTACTGGCAAAGGGTTGATGTGAAACCAAATACAGTCGGTAAATATGAGGAGTGACACCAAGTAGGGCTCCAATAATAGTGTGCAACAAAGTGACAAGGCCAGAGCCTACAAGTAGAACAAATGTGCAAGGTCTTCAGTATTAGACACTATTGATATTTAGTGTGTCATTAGCCCAAAAGCAAGTGGGAGTGTCGTGTCTCGCAGACACTGAATCGCGCAGGACAATCAAGACACCTTGGATTCGAAGGTCTCACGGTCTGATGTGTGAGCGACTACTTGTTGAAACAAAAGCCCATTGAAGCTGCATCACTAGTTGAAGTCTGCTTTCCTTGTGGGAATGTGAGGCCACACTGACATTCTCTGACAAGCACATAAGGGGGAGTAAAGAGAACATTGCTACAGCAAGGAACACATAGTGCAAGTATTCATATTTATGGGACACCTGCCCGTAAACCGTGGCAGTTGCCGTAATTCAGCATAAGATTACTTCCGTTGAGAAGTAGATTTGGTGTGGGTATGTCATCATTATGTTGTTCATGTGGGTACAAATGCAAAAAGAATGGACTTGACCAATGAAAAGCCCCGTGTAACTGTACCTGAGTTTGTGTATGTGACTATGTCACCTTTGGCCACATGACAGGATGTGTTGGATGTATGACGATACAACGCACCCTTTTACAACGCATACCTTTACAACGCATTTTTTACACCGCAACATCCATTACAACGCACACCATTACAACGCATACCATTACAACGAATTCTTAGAAACTACCTTTACAACGCATTCCACTACAACGCATACTACATTTACAACGCATACCATTACAACGCATTACATTACATTACATATAAGGTAAGTGTTGGATAGTGTAGGGGTTAAAATTACTATTCTAACTCCAGGGGGTGCAACAGTAGGGAAAGTTTTGGATAGTGTAGGGGTTAAAATTACTATTCTAACTCCAGGGGGTGCAACAGTAGGGTACGTGTTGGATGGTAAGTTTTGCGTTGTAATGGTATGCGTTGTAATTACTGCGTTGTAATGGTATGCGTTGTAGTGGTGTGCATTGTAGTGTCATGCGTTGTAATGACTGCGTTGTAAATGTAAGCGTTGTAATAGATTTTGCGTTGTAAAAGTTTCGTTGTAATGGTAGTGCGTTGTAAATGTTGTATACCGGATGGGTTTTGATGCTGGCTCTTGTGGGATTCATTGATCAGCGCTGTGTGTTTTGTGACAACTTACGTCATATCCATATGGATGTTATTATGGGATGGGAGCACCCTTTTTCACCTCCCAGCACAGTTCACCCCTTTGCTTTCTGGTAAATTCAGTTCTGTCGAAATACTTACTTGCAATGTACGGCAGTGAGAGGTACCGAGAAATTAGTGTATTGTGGCAGCTTGATCAGCAGACACCGATCTCAATTTATATTACCACTACTGATGTGGTATAATGCTGTGCAACACATGTCTAGGAATTGACATCACTGTCCTGCATCCAACTGTGGTGACTCACTTCCATGGAAAGACAAGTAAGCATTTCAACTGCAGTACATTTGCCAGGATGCGGAGGGGTGAACTGTGCTGGGAGGTGAAGTTGTGTGCTCCCATCCCCCTTCTGTCCATGTTGATGGTGTTGGGCTGTGTTAACTGGTATGCATCTTGTACAGTGTTACCTAGTGCAGTGTTTTTTTCTGTATTGCCATCCTATGTCAAATCACTGCCTTTTCCTTGTGTCGTTCCAGGTTATTCTACTATGTCAATGGACTGTCGCATTCACGTCTCATGATACATTGCAATTTGAGTTAACAAGCTACTTACTATGATAAAAATGTAATCTTGACACAAAGGCATATGGGTGTGATTTGTGTTTATTTGTCAACGAGTGACAGGTGAGGGTTGAAGTTGAAAATAATGGTACATGGACAGTTTGGGTAGAACACAACAGTACACTCCCATCCTTGTGACAATGTGAGATCGGATTTACAATAATGTCAATGCTTGGTGTGATACTGGTGACATCAAAGTTGACTCCGAGAACTGGTACTACACGGTGCTTCGCCATGTGATCCTCCCTGGGACTTTTTGGGACACCCCCTATGCCGTTTGGCCTGGGGGGAACCTGCTGCATGATCGGAGGTGTCTGAGGATTTGCTCTGATGTGACTCACCCCTCCCTGTGGCCGCTGCTGAGGTGTTGTGACTATCATCTGGCTGGCCACGGAGGGGCTGGCCATCTATTTATGCTCCATGCATGTCCTTCAGGACACTCACAAGCTGGCCCATGTCTTCGGCATTTTGTACCAAACACGTGTCCATGGATCTCTGCAGCTGACAGAGTTCATGCAGTTTGTCAAGGACATGATCCATCTGTCCCTAGTTCTGTTGGTATGCCCCAAAGACAGTTTGCACGGTGCTCTGAGCCTCTGTCTCATTGTCCTCCTGTGACTGTCCCCCAGTTGTCCTCCTACATGCCCTGCTGCCACGAACCTGTGGCGGTGCCTGGCACTGCCGCCACACACTATCCAAAGCATCCCGAGGCTGCCTGGTGGTATTGACTATAACTGGCACAGGGACAGTGTTGGAGGCAGCAGTGGTGATGGTGGAGGTGGCTGCCACACAGGTTGGTGCTGCAGGGGTCAGCGTTGTTATCGCAGCTCCAGAGTAAGATGGCTACCTACCTTTTAAGTGAAGCAGAGGAGGGTGATGGCTACCACATGGCTGTGGGTTGGGGCGGGTGCTCCATGTTGTTTGGGAGTGAAGATAGAGGGCCTTGTGGGAGTTGTGGTCTTGCTGTAAGGTCCCGACAACCCACTCCCCAGTAAGATGGCTACCCACCTGTTATGTGAAGCAGAGGAGGGTGATGGTTGCCACATGGCTGTGGGGTGGGGTGGGGTGGGGAGGGTGCTCTATGCTGTTTGGGAGGGAAGACAAAGGGCCTGGTGAGAGTTGTGGTCATTCTGTCAGGTCCCGACAACCCCGTCATGAAGAAGATGACTACCTACCTGTTAAGTGAAGCAAAGGAAGGAAATGCTAGCCTTATGTGACATTCATGTTGACATCGTGCATTGTACATGACGTTTGATTTCGTCTGGTAATTGAGGCTCACTTGCGCACAACAGTACATTACAGTGGGATGTGATCATTTTGTTTGTACTTACCAGCCTCCACTCCCCCCTCGATTCCTGTGAGACTCATGGGATGAAGTATGGCAAGCACCTTCCCCTCCCATTCAGTGAAGGTTAGTGGTGGTATGGGAGGGCTGCTACCAGTTCTTTGGCCCGCCTTGTGGTTCCTATGGGACCGATGCTTGATTTGGGCTGTGAGGTTGACCCACTGCCTTTTGATGTCAGGCAGTGTGTGTAGGGTGGTCCCTTCAGAATTGACTTTGTTGTAGATCCTTGTCCACATCTGGGCCTTGCGCACAAGTGTGGTGTGTTGGGCCAGGCTTCCATACACATGTGGTTCTACCCTTATTATCTTGTCTACCATCACTTTTAACTCGGTAAATTTTTAGCATTTTCTGTTTGGCCATGGTGCAAAGGTGAGAAAAGTGCAGGGTGAAGGGGTGGTGGAGTTATGTGAAGTGTGTTAGGTGTGTGGGTGGATAGTGGTGTTGTGTGGAGATGGGTGTTTGTGATGTTGTGCTGTGTGCGTAAATGGTGCCCTGTCTATCTGTGTCAGCTTCTGGTGTGCATAGGATGCTGGTCCAGGAAGGGGTTGGTTTTATGCTGTTGTATGTGGGTATGTTGACATGTGTGATGTCCTCCAGGTGTTTCTTCCATGCTGGGCATGGCTTACATTGCCAATGGACATTTGGGATGTATCAATGTGGCATGTGTGATTGAGGGAGCATTGCTGTTCAATTTTTTACTGCCGCCGTTCATTTGGTCTATGTGTGAGCAAGGAAATTGGAACACAATGCAATGTTGGGGGGGCGTGGCTTGGCCGGCTGCAAGATGGCCGCACCTTGAGTGGACTCTGCCGGTCACGCTTCAACATCCGGAATAATCCTGCAGGCTACAATATCCTGACCTCACATCAAAATTGGCGCTGGATCCTGTATGGTGTGGGGAGCTGTACAAGCCGACTCCTGTTTTCCGGCCTGACTGGAATGCCGAGTAACGCTGTCCCTGGTCGACGCCCGTCCTACTCTGTTCTTCTCTGGCGGCTACACCAACTGCCTCTGGAGCCGCCCGGCTCCTGGTTTCCTCCAGCTGCTGGCCCGAGGGTTTGGACGTTGCCGCACCCGGTGAGTGGCGCTGCCCTGGCGTTTCGTGCTGGTGGGGTTGGAAGTCCGTGGGTTGAACCGCCGGGCCTGGGGCGCTGCAGCCTAGATGCCATCACCCTCCTCCACTGCCCAATGGCCATCTTTGCTGGCAGATGCTGGCACCCAGGCCCGGCGACGGGAGCAGCGGACTCCCTGTGCCCCCTTGCTAGTGTGGCCCCTGTTGAATGCCCGTCCCTTCTTCCTGCCCGCCTCTCCACCCTGCTTGACTGTGGCCGCAGCCCTGTCCTCCACCCATGGCCAAGGCCCCTAGCAGCCTACTGACACTCGGCCCTCCCAACCATCGGACCTAAGTTCCTCTCCTACACAGCGTTGTTGGCCGTGACCTCCTGGCAGCGGTTAGGCCGTCGCCTGCTGCCTTCACCTCACATCCCCCACTATTGGCTGCATTGGTCCTTTGGGGGAGCGCTCCTGCGTTGGACATACTGCCATCCCCAGCTGGGGGACAAAGAAATCGTCGTGCACCCACGCTGAGGCCTCTGCTCGGTGGACCCTGCCGGAGTATCAGCTTCTCTGCCTGGACCCGTCACCGCACCGTGCCTCAGCCAACAGCCTGGGGGATCCTCCTCACTGCCCTCTTGAGTTGTCTGGGTGGGGTGTGCTGATGACCAGGGTGCCTCAGGACCGGGATTACTCCGCACCCCTCTCCCCCCAGGGTCAGCCCTTGGACTGGGAAATTCACACTGTGGCCCGGTGTCCGTCTGCCTGGACCCTCTGGACAGCGTTGATTGTCCTAAGCTGGACTGCCAGCCGTCATTGCTCGCCAAATGCCTCTCTCTGCATGGCTGTCGCGTGTGCTATTCACCAAAGGTGCTCCTGCCACCAAGCTACAACACGGATCCTGTTGCCTTCCGGTCTCCACTCACCCTCTGTGGCTCCTCTGCTTCACGTCTGCCCTTTCCCATCGCAGCTGTTGGGTTGTCTCCTCACTCCAGCACTGTAAGGCAAGTGGCTGCTCCCTCACGTTTGCCAGCCCATTTTAGAGCACCTGCTACCCAGTGGCCCAATTCGCCATGGATAAGATGGACCACCATGGTCCACCTCCCTCCTGCGAGGATGACTTTAAATCCATCATGCTGGACGTGAAGATGACTGTCACTGGCATCGCCACTCAGCTGGATCACCTCTCTGCCCGCCTGGACTCTGTGAAGGCTTGGGTTGACACTCCTGATAACATTCTGCTCCATGTTGAATCCAGGGTGTCTGATGCCAAAGATGCTGCCAAGCAGAACAGTCAAAAGCTACTCCAAATGGACAAGATCCTGGCGGTCATCCGGGAGAAGAATGAAGATTTGGAAGCACGCTCCGCGGCGCAATCTCTGCATAACGGGCCTCCCGGAATCGACCAACATCTCCCGCATGGAGGACTTTGTTGACACTCTGATCAAGGAATTTTTGGTGATGTCCTCTCCTCAGTATTCATTGTATAACACGCACACCACTCCCTGGGCCCCCGTCCTGGTCCCGGATTGCCCCCACACCCCATTATCACTAAATTGTTGAACTACCGGGACCGGGATGCTGTACTCCGAGCTGCACACGACAGAGGCACCATCGTTAAATAGGGCAATACGCTTTCTTTTTACCCGGGCTACACCCTCACCATCCAGGCAGTCCAGCAGGAATTTCTACCCGCCAAACAGATCCTGCAAAAACATGAGGTTGCTTACTCCCTGGCATATCCGGCGAAGTTGAGGGTCCACCAGGGTGCAAAAACTCTTGTCCTCCCAGACCCCAAGGAGGCCCTTGCTTTCGCCAAGAAGTTTAAAAAGTCGGCTCGCTCCCCGTCATCAAAATCCCCATCTGATGCTGCAGCCCTTAGTGACAATGACTGAATAATAATGCCTAGTTTGAGGATGTCCTTTTATAATTTTGCCTGATCTTCCTCTAGCTTGGAAACCCTGCTTCACTGCAGGGGTGTTTGCCTAGCCCTGCCATGCCCCCACGGGATAATTCCCAACTGTATGATTGTTTTCCCCTTCCTATTTGTGGTTCCCGGGGGTGGGGTGGGTGGGGTTCTCAGCCTGATTGGGGGGTTAGAGTGGGTGGAGGGTTTGGTGTAGTCTCTTTGCTCCTTTCGTGACATGGAAGCTGGGGGAACATGTTCGGGGTGGGAGGGAGGGCTCTGACATTCCTGCTATTCTCGGTGAGGTTGGGTTGGGAGGGGTTGGGGTATTTGGTCGCTTGGGGGGTGGGGTGGAAGTGGCAGGATGGGTCTTTGTTTGGGATGGTTGGGTTGGGTATGTGTGGAGGGTTTCTTCCTGGGGTTCTCTGTTTCCCTATGGGGAAGGTGGCTTCAGTTTGCCACCGTATGTTTTTTAAGTACTTTTTCACAAGTCTTGTTGTTGACACTGTACTGTGCTTTCTGCCTTGCCCTGTGTCAAGTCACAGGTTATCCCTTGCCTGTGCTCACATTGCGCCTCTGGTCCCTCCCCCCTACATGATGCACCTCATGTATCGTGGTTCACGGGGCATCACCCCTGCTCACCGGTGCACTTTGCACTCCAGTGCCGCATCTGCTTGCTCGCTACTTGCGCTATCTCCCCATGCCTCCCTGTTAGTGAACGTCCCCGCTGTGTTGCTTACACTTGTCTGCGGTGCCTCCCACCTACGCTGTATTTTGCTGCAATTGGGACCACCTTCTCAGGATTGCTGCCACTGTTGGTGGCCCTCCTGGCCTGCGCTGCATAGCGTTACTCTCTGGACGACCTCCCCATGACTGACGTTGTCTGCTGGACCTGGAATGTCCGTGGTCTGAATGACTACCGCAAGGCCAGACTGATCCACTCACACTTACAGCGACACAGGGTGGACATATGACTCTTACAGGAGACTCATCTTATGTCTGGATCCCCCTCCAGACTCCAAGCACGCTACTGGGGGGAATCCCACTCTTCTACCTACTCGGGTTATGCTAGGGGGGTTTTGCATTCTGATACACAGTAATCTCCCTTGGCACACTGACCAGGCACTTATTGATCCAGAGGGCAGGTAGGTTATCCTCCACGGCTCACTCTTGGCCCAGCCCATGACGGTCGCCACGATCTATGGTCCCAACTCAGATGATCCAGACTTCTTTAATCATATTTGGTCTTCGTGAGTGCTGAGACAACGCTGGTTCCCCTCCGTTAACCGCAAATTTGCGGAAAGAAGAGTGATTTACACCTGGAGTCACCCTGAAACCAATATTGGTTTGGACCTCGCGACTGGTATGAGCCCACGTGGTCGTTTGAGGTTGTGAAGAATGTTTTTGGGTTTTTGGGCCTTTTTTTTTTGGGCCCTTCACACCATGTATTACCTTCAGGAGATTTTAAATAATCATGAACAGTAAAAACTGCAACTATTATTCAAGCCAATAAAGAGAGTTGTTGAGTATTTAAAGGGTTTTATTTTCTAGTCAAAAGTTAATTTTTCTCTGACCCTTTATTCATTAGTAAAATATCAATCAGGTTACAGAATTTGGAGAACAGTAAAAATTTCAATAATACAGAACACATTACAGTCTGCATATAAGCATAACATATAGGGAAGAAAATGTGGCGCAAAATTTCAGTCACAATGTTTGTCCTCATGCAGTGGCTCAAAAATCTGTGATGCCTGAAGAAATTGCCCGAGATGGAAGTGGCAATGAAACATGTTGGCAAGTGGAGTATGGCTAGATAGGGATTAGCCATTCTCACTATTTTAACATTCCATGACCAACACGAAAATAACAGAATAAAGCTAAGTTCCGTGTTGCTTGTGGTCTTTTATGTACTTGTCAGTTGACACGTTGTGTTTGTTCGTTTGATCCCACACACTGCATTCCCTCACAAACACTGTTTTGTTTGTTTTGTGGACACTTACTTTCCTTTTGAGCTTTGATGGTGCCAATGATGAGATCAGGGCAATCCTGGTGAGTACCTGCCAGGTTCCCGTTGGTGGTTGGCCATCTCGCTCACACACACTTTTTCTACTTTTCTTCATTTACCTACCTAGGCACATAGGTGTGTGTTAATTGTTGTCTCACAACTGTTGTCTGTTTTTTCAAGGGTTTGGGCAGGTGTTTTTTTTACTAAGGCATACTTTGGATGTACCTCCTACCTCAACAATTAAAAGAGAGGAGCATTGTGCAAAAAGGTTTTGCATTTGATGGTGCACCAGTTACTGATTGAATTTTCTATGCCTGGTCGGTCTAGGTCTTGTTTTGTGACTCCACGCTCAACCATAAATGGTGCTGTCAGTTCACCCCCCAAGCCAAATCTAAATCTAACTCTGACTGTAGCATTAGAGTAGATTTCAAGAAGGAAGTTGACTAGAAGAGGGTCAAGACCCATTTTTGTTAAAATGACCCAGAGCTTCGAGTTACTTACGCAGTCAAATGCTGCGGTGAGATCTACATAGGCCATGTGAAGTCTTCCACCCTTCGCTTCCACATATTTGTCTCTACTTAAGGTCAAGTTTAAAACCTGCTCTATGGTCCCCAGGCCTTCCCTAAATCCATACTGGAGGTCAGATATGATCTTATTGTCTTCTGTCCAGTGCTGTAGGCGTTCTTGTATAATGCGCCCTACAACTTTTCCGAGGGAATCAAGCAATGAAATAGGACGGTAACAAGTTGGTCTAAGACGATCACCCTTTTTAAAAATTGGAACCAGAATAAATTCTGACCAAGAGTCCAACAGTCTACCTTTACCGGTTGCTTCTAATACCCTAGCAAAATCAGGGCCCAAAGATCCGTATTGAATTTGTAAAGGTCGACAGGCACCCCATCAGGACCTGGGGCCTTGACCCTTTACTGGCAGTTAGGGCTAGCTCGACTTCAACTAGAGTAAAATCTAAATCGAATGAAATAGTAGGGGACCTAGTACCATTATTACTCGTCCCTGGATAGCACTGAGCTGAGGACGAACTTGCTATTGCTCCAAATATTTGGGAAAAGTGAGCTATCCAGGATGATTCATCGATTGCAGCTTCAATTTTGTTGGTCTCCCTAGGACCAGACAGAAATGGAGTATTTATAACCTCCCAAAACGCAGCACTATCATTTGTTACACAACTTTTATGTAATTCTGCCCAAATTCCCTCTTTCAATTCTGATTTCCTTTGTCTTAGGGCCTTATGGTAGATCTTCCTAAGTTGAATTGTCTGTTCCCTATCTCTTGGGGTTTTATTAAGGGCATTTTTGAGATTTGAATATGCTTTAGTGCAAGTGGAGTTTAACCAACCGACCTTAATTTTTCTTACCCCTTTGAGTTTGACACTTAAGGCTCTTTAACAGATTTGGTTACTACCAAAAAGTTGTCAAGAATCTCCTGCGGGGACGATGAGCCGGCCAAACAGACACTTATTGCCTTCATGGAGTTCTTTACAGCCTTTTCAGTAATCTTTTCCAGACCAACCTGGGCCCACTTTAGTGTGTAACCATTTACTCTGTTCATGACCAAACATTCATCCTCATAAACACTTACCAATTTGTCCTTTCCCCGTACCAACGGAAGAGAGAGGGTAATTGAGATAGGGAAGTGGTCGCTGAATACGCAGTCATGAGTTTTAAAATTCGATAAAAGGGTTGAAGCCCTACTTGCCAAGAAAATGAAGTAAATACAGCTAGTGGCACCTCTGCCATTAAATGTTGGAGTTAGGGGAACATTGGGCAATATCAGTTCACTTGCACTGGCAGTTGCAGGATTGAAAAAGTCTCGTTCAAACAGACCCCAGTCGGAGAATGGATAAAGTGAGTCATATTGTTGTCTTGCTCATCTAGAAGACCGCATGTAATGTTGTCATTAGGTTTGCATAGGGGTATATTAAAATCACCATCCCAGATGATAATAGAGTTTTTCCCTCAATGTTTATTGTTAAAGTCTAGGAGAAAATAACGGATTTCCTTCAAGGTGGCAATTAACTATGACTGCTGTAGATTATTATAGAAATTAACCAACACTAGAAGATCCTGTTTGTTAATATCTATTGAAATTATCTGATAGTTTACCTCCATTTTAATACGTTAATTTCCCTCACTTTTATTAAGTTAAAAATGTAGACCACTAAGCCTCCTTTTGCTCGCCCTGATGGAGATGGCGTTGTAGGAGAAACAATGGTTCTGTAACCATTTAGGTGGATGGGTAAAACAGCCCACGTCTCTTGTAAACAGAGAATGCCATAAGTCCTCACAAAGGTGAGCCACTCGCCTTGATCAATCTTAGAGCGGAGGCCGGCGATTTTCCAAAAAATGACACTAAGTGGAACCCCTCTCGTGAAATTTGCATCAGGGAAAGGGGCTATTACAGAGTCACCTAATTCCTTTGGGCAAGTTCTGTCATTTATGGTACCCATGCCTACGTCTATACCATTTGTCAAGGACTTGCTCTGTTGAATAGATCCACTACAAGAATTAAATATGGGGGTTCTTGCTCCTGTGCCAGAGGAATCAAAGTGGATCTGAGGGTAAACGGTGAAGGGTTTTCCGCCCAAACTGCTACCAAAGGAGGTAGAAGAGGAGAAATTATTGACTGACCCACTGTATTTGATTTAAGCAGGAAGTAGTCCCAGATACAGGAGTTGGTTGTCAATCCACTTCCTCTAAAAGTGATAGCAGCTCAAACCTGTTGGAGGTTATAACCGAGCCGTTTCCTTCTCCTCTAGACCCTTGAAGAGGTTTATAAAAGAAACCCAAAGGGAGGGCCGTGATACTTGTGTGTAGAGCAGGAGGTACCTCTTTGTGGTTTAAAAGAAAACGGACCATTCGCGGCGTCCTAAAATTTATGACTATGCAATCTCCCTGAACGGACTTCAATGAGGAGCCAACCCACCCCACTCTGCAAGCCATCAAAATTTCGTTTGTGTGCTGAGGGTTAAAATGCTTGTGTTTCGTCAACCAATCCACCACTTTGTTGCGAAGGGAAGGCCAAGATTCAATCTGTCCATGTTTTAATGCTGGAACCCCCGTCAAAATTAGTAGATAGGGGCAAGGTGTAGGTGGTAAATCTAAATTATCTATGCTGGGTTGGACAGCAAAATTGCTAAGGTTGTCCCTTTTATCCTGCCCATGACTATTCTTGTGCTCCACCCTCGCGGTCACCTTTAGTTTAGGATTCTCTACTACATGTCTTATTACGATTTCTGGTTGAGGTTCCCTTAAGGAGCCAGACATAACTGCTTGAGTGGCTGGCCTATAATCGTCCTTTTGTATGATGGTAGATTCCTTGCTACTATGAGTAGTTTTGGGGTTTTCTAGTTGGACACTGATTGAGTCTACAGTCTCTTTCAATTGCTCTATCTTCCTCTCTATGCAGCCAAATATTTCATGAGTGCTCTCATCTGGTTCATCATAGCCCTAGTGTGTGTTTCTAAGAGTCCTCTAACAAGATCTTCGATAGGAGGCTTAAAACCTTGTAAAACGTCTTCAGAGTTTAAGATGGGTACTTCTAACTGTGGTTCAGGGTGGTTGGGAATTACCTCTATTTGGGTTTCTACTGAGACAGTTCCTAAAGAACTAGACCCTTGATGGTCTTTATTCCTTCCGTCCTTACTCCCCTTATCTCCCTTCTGTTTCATGCTTGTTGTGTGCCCTTTCTTTAATTTAGTTTGTTTCCGAGTTTGAGGCCCTATCCCTACAGATGTAATGTTGTCAATTTCCCTATCGTGTCTCATATGAGATTGGGATTGAGTGGCCAGGGGAGAATTAGAATTTGTTGGTAGAGTGTTGACCTTTGGAGTTGATATTCTGGTGGATTCTTCCGCTCTGGTCAGTGGTAAATGTAAGGGATCTAATGAGAGCCCGCACTCGGTTAGTTGAATCTCGTGAGTGAGAAGGGATTCTGCTCTTACCAGGAAGGCGTCTAGGGTGCCCACAGTGCTTTTTCGTTTTTCCATCGTTATTATTTGCAATGACAAAGATCACAGTTCAATATGAGCTAAGTGGGCAGAATTAAGTCCAGACAAGCTAAGTATCCATTTCTAATGAGAAGAAGAGTAAAGAACGGGATCGCTCTGATGAGCGTACTGGGGCAGACCACGTAGAAAAGTCAAAGTCTTCAATGATCTTACCACTGCTCAGAGTTTAGTCCTCAAGAAGAGAAACCAAAGGGGGTGGCCCTGCCCTGCCCCTTTCTGGCACAGACGGGCACAGACGGGTCCGCCCTTGCCTGGTCTTCACCCGGCGCGTGCCCGCGCACGTCCCGCGGGCGGGGGAAGCTGCTTGTTGAAATCCTCCTGGTGACGTAATGGGAGGGACTGCCGCTGAGCGCTGAGCCCCGCTGGTTCCTGGGGCGCGTGGTCCCGGTTCTTGCGGCCCCCTGCTGCACAGGTGAAGCGTCTCCCGCAAACCGGGAGCCACAAACAGTTTACAAGGCGCCTGGAGGTGGAGGGAGGGACTGCCGACGGGCGCTGAGCCCTGCTGGTTCCTGGGGTGTGTGGTCCTGGTTCTCGCGGCCCACTGCTGCACAGGTGAAGCGTATCTCACGAAGCGGGAGGCACGAACAGTTTACAAGGTGCCTGGAGGTGGAGGGAGGGACTGCCGCCGAGCACTGAGCCCCGCTGGTTCCTGGGGCGTGTGGTCCCGGTGCTCGCAGCCCCCTGCTGCACAGGTGAAGCATCTCCCTCGAAGCGAGAGGCACAAACAGTTTACCAGGTGCGTGGAGGTGGAGGGAGGGACTGTCACCAAGCGCTGAGCCCCGCTGGTTCCTGGGGTGTGTGGTCCCGGTTGTCGCGGCCCCCTGCTGTACAGGTGAAGCGTCTCCCGCAAAGCGGGAGGCGCGAACAGTTTACCGAGTGCCTGGAGGTGGAGGGAGGGACTGCCGCTGAGCGCTTAGCCCCGCTGGTTCCTGGGGCGGGTGGTCCCAGTTCTCGCGGCCCCCTGCTGCATAGGTGAAGCATCTCCCGCAAAGCGGGAGGCGCGAACAGTGTACAAGGCACCTGGAGGTAGAGAGAGGGACTGCCGCCGAGCGCTGAGCCTGCTGGTTCCTGGGGCGTGTGGTCCCGGTTCCCGCGGCCCTCTGCTGCCCAGACCTATCCACCAACTGACAGAGCCACTCATATACTCATGCTGCTAGTCATACACCCACTGATAAATCTATGCACTCACTCACAGATCCTCTCAGACACTCATGCACATACTCAGTCACTGAATCAGACACCCCCTTAGACACTCGTGTATCCACTCACAGATCCGGTACAGTCAATATACTTACCCTAAATGCAAAAAAGCACTCATGCACCTACTCACAGATTAAGTGAGAGACTTACACAACCAATCGCAGGCCCATTGTGACATTGATGCACCCACTCATATATGCACTGAGGCAGTCACGCAGTTCAGTACAGAAGCATTAATAGACTGATGCAACTGATGCACTGCCTTACAGATTCACTCAAATACTTACACAGTGAATGAGAGACTTACGAATACAGTGATGCATGCAGTGATAGATTACACTAAAGAAGTTATGCACTGTGTTGTTGAGATGTAATGTGAGTTGTACATGCTATTATCCAGTCATTTTAGATAGTAAAGTGTTTAGTCTGTTGGTTCTAATCTATTTTGTAGTGATTCATTTTGAATGTGGTGGTGAATGTGGTGGTGGCTAGTGACTGTTCACATTTGTTTTGTCATTTCGTGATGTATTCGCGGAAATCACGGTTACCGATATCATCATGACGCCCAGCTTGACTGCGAAACCTGAAAATCGGTACAAACTCCTCATGAAAATATGACTTTAAACAGAGCAGTAATAAACCTCTAGTGTCTAAATTATTGTAAAATGTGTGCGAATGTGTGTTTTTGATAGTTGCTGTTACCAAAGGCATCGCAGCTCTCAGCATCATCGTGAAAACAGGAAGTATGGTTCAAGCTCAATTTTTAAAACATTTACTAGAAATATATGTGGACAAAGATGTTATTTAAGTTAGTAATAAGTGTATTGCAATAGTTAGAATACATGTTTTAAGTTATAATTTTTTAATGTGGTGGTGCTCAGTGAATGTGTGCATTTGTTTTGCAATTTCACGACGTGATTGTGATCATCACAACATCGCAGTGAATATACAAAATGTAAAGAAAAATACCTATGCTTAATAATTCACAGAAGAAAATACAAGCTTATATAAAAGACACCTTTTTGAGGCAATTTAGTTAAAAAAAAAAACACAGGTTACATTTGTTATAGTTAGGAAATAGCATTTGAAATGCCTTACAACGTCACTGACAAAAGCAAAGGTTACATGGATGTTACAGTTAGGCTCAAGTTTCACTTGTAAAAAACAGAGAAATTCAGCACTTATAGTTAGCTGAGCAAACTAAAACTTTCTCCCCCGCAATGCACTGCTTATGACCTCATATATTACAACACCCATAACATGGTCAATGAATTCACTGATAACATCTCAAATGACATCACTGAGGCCTTGGTGCAGCCCAGAGCCCAACAGAAATTGAGGCTGGGAGGAGGGGCCAGGCAGCAAGGATAGCAATATCAGGATTGGGGGGCAATGGGGGAAGGAGCATGCAGGCAGACCCAGCAGCGTAGAAGGGCAGAGGGGACAAGGTGGGGACATTTGCCATCCCTGGATTTGGGAAGGTGGTTGGAGAGGTCCCCATCTGGGCTCAGGCAGCACTGGTTAGATGAGGGGGGTTGGTCGGGGGACAGCTTACCTCCAGTTTTGCAGGAGCTTGAAGGGCCTTAAAGGGGGCCCCCAGCCAATAAGGGAGGGGGTGGCCTGGGCTATTCGTCGGCTAGATTAGTGGGCATCCTGGTGTGGAGTGAAAGGGAGGAACAGGAGGAGGGTGGGGAGGGGGTCGCAGGTGAGGGGCATCGGGCACCAGCCAACGTACACTTATGTCGGAGGGAGGGCCAGGGAGGATCCCCAGCACAGTGCAGGGGCACTCATCAGGGCTCGGAAGGAAAAGGGCGAGGGGGGCAGATCAGGCCATGGGGGTAAGGAACATTCCTGATCAGAGGCAGGAAGGGGGTTATTGGCAGTGGTGCCCAAGGTTGGCGGGAGCAGGTGAGGGCATTAACCCCTGTATGTCACACCTTACTTTTAAATTGCGGGGTCCACAGGCAACAAACTTGGATGAGTACCATGGGGCTCCGTGGCACTGAGGTGAAGGGAAGGCATTGTCATGAGCGGGCAGCCGGACCCCGGCGAGGGACATACAGGACACGGTAAAATGGTGGACAGAGGTGCGATCAGTGGTACCACAACCCCTTTGGGTCGACGCGACCTCCGGGGCAGTGGCACGTGTCACAGAGCAAACACAAAGGGACAGGTCCAGGATGTGTGCCAGGCCAGCGTTATACAGGATTGGGCTTGGAAGAATTAATATGCAGCGGGAGAGAACAAGCACAGTCAAAAGCAAAGGAGATAAGAGGAGAGGTCCATTTGCAGTTGGACTATGATGAAGGTAGCATTGAAGAAGGGGAAATTCTAGGAGATGAAGAGGGAGAACAGGAGGGATGTGGTCTTAATAATGCTGTGTCTAGTGTGTTATAGATGGAGAGGGAAAAACTGTGTACAGTCGCAGATAGCGTGGTGCCACCTCCTACCCGACTGATTAGGCAGCGGGATTCAGTGAGGACGCTGCCCTTGATGCCAGGTAGGGCAAGAAAGAGCAAAACATTTTCAGTCACATAAAAGGTAAAGTGTTAGTGGGGAAGGATGAGCAGGGAGGGGGCACGGAAGGGGATGTTCACCTGCTGAGAGGTTTATACATCAAGTATACAGAGGTGGGTCCAGCGTACCTATAACGGGTCAGGATAAGAAGGGAGATGGGGCTACTGTGATTGGTAAGGGGAACTGCAGGAGACAGTGTCAAGCAAGGTTTCAGCCACAGAAGACAAGGGTCGGAAGGGGGCACAGACACAAGGGACAAAGGCAAGCCACAAAATTAAACTCAAGAGCGGGCGCACCCTGATGTTATCTACTAAAGAAAAGATTTGGAAAGGGGAGTATGTGGACATGCTGATGTTGATACAAAAGAAGGGGCAAAAGAGGAAAGAGCTAGAGCTGGCCAAAAGACCTTGAGTAGCCATGACCATTGAAAATTGGTCAGCGACATTCTAGATATTCGCAAGCGTATCATTCGAAAAATATCCAAACAGAACCGTTGCACTGTTTAAATACATGGACGCGATTAGGAGAGCCCAAGTTACAAATGAAGGATATACGTGGTCATATTACTTTGAGGAATTCAGGGCAATGCTCGCTTTGCACACAGAGGCAAAGTGGGGAGAGATAGATGCAGATTTGTGGCAACAGACAATGGGAGCGGTGAAGTTTGGGAAGCCAATATATACGCCGAGTGGACTACCTCTGGTTTCCCGCCCCTTTCAGATACACAGCAAAAGGCACAGGGAGTGTTCAAGGGGCATGCCGGGATTTCAACAAAGGTTCCAGAGAGTACTGCAAGTTCAGACACGAACGTATGCAGGCAGACACCCATAGATACAGTGCTATGGGGCAGGTTTCAATGGACAGGGTTAGCAGTTTAACCAAGGTGCACAGCAAAATGCAGGGGGCAGGGGTGGCAGAGGAGCACAGGGAAATATGGGGAAAGACTTGTACAACCATTAGACAGCATGCGTGGAGCAGTGGTTGGCGCGCTATCCACGCAAAGAGGACGCAAATCTATTGAGAGTAGGTTTCAAAGAAGGTTTTAGACTAGGGTATCAGGGGCCATGATCCGCCAGGTGGACAGAGAATTTGAAATCAGCTAATTCACACAAGACAATAGTGTGGGACAAATTGTTTAGAGAAATCACAGAATGATGCACGGTAGGCCCATTCACAGTTTGTCCCATAACCCATAACCTGATTATTTCACCAATAGGGGTAGTTCCAAAGAAAGACCGGGGCCATTCAGGCTGTCACACCTTTCATGGGCAGAAGGGGCGTCCGTTAATGACTTCATAGCTGGTGACTTTACATCAGTATCATAGATGTGGCCAGAGAGTTAGTGGTGAAAGAAAGAACTGGAGCCATGATGACATTAAGTCTGCTTTTCCGTTTACTGCCTATGCACCCCGACTATTACCAGCTGCTAGGTATACAGTTTGATGGGCTCATATTTGTGGACAAACCATTACCAATGGGCTGCTCGATATCCTGCGCCTTATTTGAGCGTTCAGCTCCTTTTTGCAATGGGTTTTCTCATGACAGGCAGATAAAGATAGAGTGACACACTACCTTGACAACTTATTCCTAGTGGGCCAGCCTAGTCCAATGGACTGTCAGCAGTAGCTGACAAGTTTTCAAGAGATCAAGTGCCATTTAGGCGTGCCCCTGGCACCGGAGAAGACACAAGGTCCAAGTGCGGTGTTGGCTTTTCTTGCCATTGAGTTGAACTCGGGGGCAATGGAAGCACGCCTACAGAATGACAAGAAGCTGTACATCTGGATACTGATTGATGACATACTGGCTAAGAAAAAAGTTACCGTCAGGGAAATGTAGGTACTGCTAGGACATCTAAACTTTGCATGTAGGGTAGTGCGGGCAGGATGGACTTTTTGCAGGAGGTTGAGTAGATCATTGGCTGGCCTTAAATGCCACACCATCACATGCGTCTGTCCACTTTAGTCTGGGACTAAAGAAGATTTACGCATGTTCCGCAAATTCCAGGTGCATCCCAATGGCGATTCCAAAAGAGTGGGAGTGGGATGTCACCATCTACTCCTACGCTGCAGGAGCTTGGTATTTTGGTCTGGATTTGCAAGGTAGATGGTGGGCAGCAGAGTGGCCTTGACAGTGGAACAATGGGGGGAGGAGCATTGCGTTTCTGGAACTTTTCCCTCTAGTGGTTGTAGTTACAGTGTGGGCGCAGGACTTGGTACACAAGAAGGTAACTTTTAAGGTGGAAAATGTGTCAGTAGTGCAAGTGGTGAGCAGGCAATCAGAAATGGGATGCACAGGTACTCAAGTTGATAAGGGTTTCTGTACTCAGCTGTTTGAAAGACGATATTTTGTTATAAGCCAGACACGTGCCTTCAATGCACAATGATATAGCGGATGCTTTCTCTCATTCACAGTGGGAGAGTTTCCATGGTCTAGCTATGGAGGCGGACAAATGCAAGACGATAGGTCCAGCCGGGATGTGGTCCATAGGAGACAAAGGATTCTCCAACTGGTGGTAGGATTTTTGGCTGCATCCACACGGAGAGCATATACTCAGGCCTGGAGGGAATTCCTGGAAGGGGGAGCCCAGAGAAGAGACGAACAATGGGCAAGGGAGGAGGAGGTTGTACAGTTTATTTTGGCAATGATTGCCGGAGGGTTGTCATAGGTAACTATTGCATGTAAGCTGGCAGGAATCGCTTTCATAGGGTAGCTGTGGTGGGGCTACGTGCCTTCAGCAGGGAAATTGGGGAGCCGCATTGTAGAGGGTTGGGTGAGGGAAAAGGGCATTAGGCCGTGGGTGAGGAGACCAGTGTCTAATGTTTTGTTTTCCGGCTAGTTGCAAGTTATGCCAAGGATCTGTAGGAATCTGGAGGAGAACGTTTTGTTTTTCACACCAATGTCTTGGTTGTATTTCGGGGCTTTTAGGGTTTCAGAACTACTGGGTAAGAGAGGCGTGCAGGGAGTGCAATGGAGTGAAGTGGAACTGAGGGAAGAGAAGATGACATTGAAGATTAAACAATCCAAAACAGACGAAAGAGGAGCGTGGAAGTGGGTGGTGATGGGAGCCACAAATGATAAAGTGCTATGTCCAGTATTTTGGGGAGGGGGGGAGAGAGTAGGTGGCATGTCTTGGGCAACAAGTGATTTTTTTGCAGGGGAACGGACAATCTGGTGACGGCGGTGCAGGTAGTGTGGATAATGAGGAGAACTCTTGTTTTTAGGTGAAACGCCTGGCTAGTTTGCTACTCGCTTTTTTCACATCGGGGTAACAACAGATGAAGCGAAGCAGGCTTGGAGAAAGGACAGGATTATGCGCTTGGGAAGATTGAAGTCGGATTTCTTTAAAACATACATTGAGTTGTGGGAATCATGGGTGGAGGCATAGTCGGCAGTGTTTTTATCACATATGTGTCTTTTCAGGTGCAGGGTCCTGACGGCGAAGTTGTCCATCTGGATAGTTGGCCATTCTTTCGTTGAATGGGCTGAGCGTCATGAGTTGAACAAAGGGAAAGGTTTGAATCTTGACCCAACATTGTTTATTTGTACCTGGCAGGGGAAGGATGGCATGAGATGGCACAAGTTGTTTCCGGTTCTAAACAAGCTAATCAGAGGGAACATTTTCCCCGATGTTTTGATTATTCACTTGGGGGAGAATGATTTAGTGGTCTGTAAGGGTCTGGCCCTGTTGAAGCAAATGAAAAGGGACTTATTAGAAACTAAGCAGCAATGGTCTGGTTGTTATATAATATGGTCAGAGTTCATTCCGAGGAGACATTGGAGGGGGGCAGTGAGACCTTCAGAAATAGATAAGGCCAGGATGACAATCAACAGGGACATAAGTTTTTTGTGTGAAAAGGAGGGCATCAGGAGAGTGGAACGACCCAAGCTTAGGTATGCAGCATTATAATTTTTCAGAGAGGATGGGGTGTATTGGTCCCATTTTGGTTTAGTGGAGAAGTGTGGCTCAATGGTTAGAGCGGCAGACCCTCATTCAGAGGTCTAGCCCGGGACCAGGGTTCAATTCCCCGCCTCGGTGAGTCTTGGGCTCAAAATTCCACGAACCTGATAATTCTCGCCTCGGTGTCTATTCATGGAGTCCCACTCTGCAACTCTGGGCAATAGCTTGCTTAATCTCCACAACGGCCCCCACAACGATAAGGATGCCTGGCCTCCACCTTGGGGGTGCCCAGGAGTGGACACCTCACAGGGAAAGCCAGGGTGGGTTCCACAGCGGTATTCGTACGCCTTGAGACCCTTGCGGGTGAGTAGTGCGCTATGCAAGTATCAATTTTATCTCATCCAGATTAAGGATGTACTAGACAGAGCATTGAACATTAGAAGGTATCCAAAGAAGTCGTTGCTCCTAGGTTTGGCGGGTCAGAAAAATCAAGGAGGGGCAGAGACTTTTCTGAGTGGAGTTTTCTTGGTAAATATTTGTTTATATTGTTTACAGGTTAAGTTTATGGTTGGGTAAAGTTACTCCGGGAGCAGGCAAGAAGGGGAAGTTAGCATAGGAAATGCTTAGTTGGATAGATATTTTAGGAAGTAGTAAGAGGTTACAGGGTTAATGTGTCAGCATTGAGTGACCTCGCTGGGAGTTATAGATTTATGCAAGGGAATGAAAAATGGGAAAGATTAGAGGTGGGGGTAGGAGGCAAGGTAGAAGGAAAATGTCTAGTTTTTTATGGCAAAGGCCAAGGGAAATGTTTTGTAAGGTGCACCTGTTTTCAATGAAGCAGCCTTTTTCACACATATAGAGTTTTTTTCTGGTCTGTGCTGCACCCCTCTTTGGCCCAAATGTGAGTGTAGGAGTGAAGGAGTACACATAGAATTCTAGGGCAAATGTAGTTGTTGATCAGCAATTTCTCAAAACATTTCATGCAGAGTACACTCTAGTATTTTCTTATCTGAAGCAACTAAAGGGATACTTTCACAGAAAGAGAAATACATATCTCTTAAGCTGATATGAAAAGTTTGTGTTTTACTTAGCTATGTGTATAATTTGTATTACTCAATAATAATTTCACAGAGATTTGAAATATTTGTCTACATATAGCTCATGTAAATCCATGCTTTCCATTGGCAAATGCAAACTCCATAGGTTTCTATCATGCAATACGTGGTTTAAGCAGAAATGTCTCAAAGAATAATTCATATAAGCTGCACTGTCAACATACATTATGCGACTTAGAAAACATTAAATATATACATACCTTGGTGCTGGAATCTCAAAAAACCTTTAGATGCAAGGCATCTCCCAAGCATATTTGCTTGGGTAGACAGTGGACAATCATGAGGGGAAGGTGTTTTAGGCCATTTATATTTGCAAACAAATGGTGAAAATAGGGATCTCACAAACAAAAAAATTGCAGTCAGGATTTTCATTTGAAAATACAACCTCAGAGATCATGTATAAAGCCAGTCCTTCTGTTATGGAATATACATACTATGGAAGGAAGTTCGCCCATCTCTAATTTTACTTGGCAAATGCACTTTTATTTATTTAACAACAGGCTTTTTATGCGCAGTTATATTTCATAATATGTAAAGGCAATGGAGCCAATTCACAAAGTCATTTATGAGTACACTAGGCAGTACTGCAGTAGTGCGATTTCACATACTCAAATGCATTTGTGCATTGGTCTCAAAAGGTAAACCTAAACATTTTTATTTTTGGTTGCTTCATCTGTTTTATAAAGATGTCTCTTTTAGGCAAACTATTGTTAGCTCTCATCTATATTTCATAACTATGGGGTACATTTTTTAATGTATTTTTGAGCTTAGGAAGTATTACTGAGAAGCACTCCTTCACATATTGATAAATGCCTTTTTGTATTGGCTCGTTTATCACATTTTCAGAGGAGCTCTTTAAGTGCAGTTTTAATTGTCTTTTTTTATCTATATTAACATTTATATTCCTCTTTAATATGCAAAATTACTCATGTCGTCAGCAGATCACACACATAGTATCATTAGATTGGACCACAGCGGGGCCTATTCATGAAAAATAGAGAAATAAAACACAGAAATGTTCACCTGACTGCACTGGTCTGTTTTTCCAAATTCACAAACATTTCCATAAATATGCCTGGAAATCTATGGCTGGGGCAGGTTTCCAAGAGTATTTCTGGAAATGCCATGTTATTATTTTTAATAAATGCACCCATTTCTCCTGAGCTACATTATTCATAGCAGAGTGGTCTACGCCGGCCGAAGTGACTGATTCGTACAAACCCATTTGATTTTTTTTCCTTGTGGAAAACATTTTTACAGTTCTTCAGCATGATCCCCGCAGGAGGAGTAATGCCTGCTCAGTGCAGGAGAAAATAGGTGACCATTACCAGTTTGTACATGTTTTGGATTAAAGTTTGGAATGTCCATAAACAAACTCTTGTGGTTGTTTTCCATATCCATTGCAAACAATACCTGGGAACACCCTATTCCCAACCCTTGAGTGAAATTTTAAATTACACGAATTTCCACACCGATGGAGGAGAATTGTGCACTCATAAAACCAATTATTTCTAAATGAGCTTAACAAATTCTTTTTTTTATCGCCGCGCATCGCCGGATAGTATCGAGATAACGTGCTATTAGCAACGTTTATCTCTAAAGTGATAAAATATACGGCGATAGCACCTCAATATTGCGTCAATATTGCTGGTCTGAGCAGGCATTAGTTTCTAGCGAAATTCGCGCTTAGCGCAAATTTTTTAACCGCTTTGCCTGCCTAGCTAATAGGCAATAGCTGTGTTAGCGACTGCTTTCAGGTTGGGTACGCCCAGTTTGCATGTCATTAGGGATAAATATCGCTGACATGCAAAGTGGGCCCCTAAGCTGTAGCTATCGCCTATAAGCTAGCGACAGCTTGCTAATAGGGCGATAAAAATATCGTCGCTTTAGCAGGAAAAAGTCCCGCTAAAGCTGCGATATGGCCCTTGATAATATCCTCCCTATGTTTATTGTTTTCAAAGCACCAGATGTCATGTTCCTTGTACAAACAATTTTTAAGCATCAATATAAATGTCACGATAAATCCGGTAATTAATGTTCTTCCTGGACAGAGACCGGGGCTTTGACTAGTAAAGGAAGTTTTGACTGATCATAGTGCAGAAGGTTAATATGCCTGCTGCAAAGAACATGTCCCATTCAGATCATAAAGGGCATACACTATGAATAGGTCATTGGGTTATCAATTTTATCAAAGAGATTATTTTGTTACTTGCAGTTTAAAAGTTAAATTCCTAATATAGAGCAGTGAGCTATTAACTGTCATCTAAGAGCTGCATGCAAACTGCAAGGAATATACTTCAGCTACATGATTTGTGCCCAATCTTTCCCGATTCTAATATTGCAAAAAGGGTTCATTTGGGTAGAAATCAATTCTTATTATTAAAGAAAACTCCTAACAATGGTGCTCCATTTTTAATTCTGAATTTGTGCTTTTCCAAGTGACAGAGGTTATGGGGACTTGGGGAGCATTGTCAAATGGTGGTACTGAGGGAATCCGCTGTGAGGTGGCCATGGGGGGGCACCAACAAACATTGTCGCACAGGGCGCCACCAGTACTAAAGGCAGCCCTGCATACGGTGACCACGACTAACAATGGATATCAGTGCACATCCACTGCCCTAGTGACTATGAAATACGTTCATATGCTGTAGTGCCAGACAACTTTCACAAGCAAGAATTAAACTGTTACAATTATGTTTGGGTATTATTATATTTTAGTTGCATTTTCAAAGGGCAACGAACTATCGTAGTTTATTCAGTCAACGGTGTGTGACACTTTTTAAAACGTTGGGGCATATTATCAAGGGGCTTTATCTCCGCTTTTTTGGCTTTAAAAGCCAAGAAAGCGGAGATAAAATTATCTCCCTATTACCAAGCTGTCGCTAACACCAGTTAGCGACAGCTAATAGGAGATAGTGACCATCTTGGGCCCCGCTTTGCATGTCAGTGATATTTATCACTAATGACATGCAAAGTGGGCGTGCCAAGATGTTAGCGACTGAAAACAGTCGCTAATATCGCTATCTCCTATTACCAACTTTTGGAGATATTCGCGCTAAGCGCGATTATCTCCAAAAGCTAACACTTGCCCAGGAGCAGTTCTTAGCCATGTTATCCAATGGGAGGTGGATAACATGGCTAAGAGCATTTGCTCGATAATGCATGAATATCGCTGACTTTTCAGCGATATTCATGCATTGCGGCCGTTTTTTATCGCATTATCTGCGATAAAAATCGCCAGTTTGCGGCGATAATTTTTGTCTCTAAACAAGTTAGAGACAAAAATTATCTCTATTGGTTGGTAATATGCCCCGTAATTCAGTAAAATCACACAGAACAGTAGAATCAGCTTTTTTTCTGAGACTAAACTCATATCAGTAACTAGAATTGTATGTTTCTTGATTTTCTGTGTATACAATGTACTAAAATATTCGCTGTGTGTGTGGAGGTATTTTATGTAACTGTGCTGCCGTAAGAATACCCTTGTTGATGTAGACGTTTTTTTGAGAGGTTATACTGACTAGAACATTTCTACGTCTTGCTAGTTACACATTTATAGCCTCTACATATTTCATAGTTGCTTTAAAAATTGCTATTTTTCTAGACGGGTTTGGTCTCTTCTTTTATATAAAGCAGTGCCAAACACATCACCAGAAAGGAAGCATGCGGTTAGTCCGGTGAGACAATACCCTTCTGTGACAGCCGAAAAGACTTTGAAAAATGAAGCACGTTTTTGGTACACTTTCTTTGCTTTTGTATTTTAGGGTCTGTACACCAGCACAAACACTTTGATAAATTGGGTCCATGGCAACTCAATTGTTCAGATAAGCCATCTGTCCAATCACAAGTTAGCATTTTAAGTATGTTGGGTGGTAAGAATATTGTGCCATTTCATGTGCACAAGCTCCTCCTGACTTTAGTATATTTGGAAAACAACCATAGGAAGAAGTCAATATCCAACTCGAAAATAATTAGCAAATCGTTTGTCATATTTTGTACACATTTGTGTGTGTGTGTGTATGTGTGTGTGTATGTGTGTGTGTGAATGTCTGTGTTATTGTCTTTTGAAACTGAAGTATGATATGAAGGAATCAATGTTTAAAAGAGGTTTATTGACCTTGAAATGACATACATTCGAATAGTAAAAAGCAATCAAATAATTGAAGCAAAGAAAAAGAGAAAAACAACAAAAAGGCATACCATGCATAAAAAATTATAGTCTGATCATATATATGTGTATACTAGGATAAATAAAAAGGAATACTTGACAGAAATATGTCATATGATCAGCAAAGTCAGGGAGGCTATAGAAATTGATAGAAGGTGAAGGAGTGAAAGCTGTAATGGCAGAATAATAAAAAAAAAGAGTAACAGGAGTCGTCTTATAAATGACTGTGCCAGCGCTAATTATCGCTGTTTTTCATAGTATGCGCCTGATGGGATTATAAAGGATCATTCTGTAATGCAGTTGTGATGTAGATGCAGACTTTGAACTCTGTGTTTGTGTGCATTTGCGTCTGCACATGTTATATTAGCGCACAGACACAAACGCAAATAAACACAGACATACTCGGGCACACATCGACAATTAGCGCTGGTGCAGTCATCTGTAATACGGCCCCAAGTGTCCAAAGGGCCTTTCATTTAAAAACAAGAGATAAGGGGTGCATATATGCAATGTCCAAGTGGTGAATGTGACAGCCTGCATACGACCACAGTTTAGAAGATAATTGTGTAAAGTCTTTCCAATTATAATGTATTTGTTGAAAAGCAAGTGCTAATAACAGGTCAAGTATTTGATTTTTTAATGAAACATTGAATGAGCTTCCAAAAAATACATTGCAAATAGAAAAAGGAAAAGTACGCTGAAAATATATAGAAATACTTTGACACCCACCAAATTTGTGACCAAGGTATAGAGTCGACGGGACACATGTAAAATATGTGTTTCAAGTCAGCTTGTGGTGCCTAACAAGACCAACAAGTGTCTGGGATATCCTGATTGATCTTGTGAAGGGTGTCCAGTATCAAAAAAAGCGGTTTAAATAAAAAAAGTATTTGTGTTGTATTGGCTGCATGGTAGCTTTTTTTCATTTTAATCCATATTCGTTTGCAGGCGGGTATGGATAAAGTTATGGAGAGGTATTTCTCCCTTGCAAGTTCAGTCTTAGTGGCTGATTATGATCCTGTTCGGAAGGGATCCCAATTGGATTCTGGCTTGCCAAATCCGATTCGGAACCCTTATTGCTGATCAAATCGTACACAGTGGCCACTAACCTACTACGGTGGACTCATTTTCCGAGCAAGCAGTTACGTTGACCAATGCAGACCACCGTTCCAAATAATTTTTTTCGGAACTAATCAGCTCCCGGAATCAGTCTTTGGGGCCCCCCTTCACCCAGAGCCTTCCAAATTGGGGCCGTGGGGGTACCCACGGCACCACCCTTTCGAACTATGTACAGTGTGGCAGGCGTCATGGGATGTGTGCCACAGGTTCCAAGGTTTCCACCAGCCACCCCTTACTTCAATGAGAGCCCGTGTCCTCCTACTGAACACAGGCTCCCATTGAAGTCTATGGGAGTCTGACTGCTCTGACCGCTTGTTCGGACTCGCCCGATCTGAGCCATCCAGAAGGCATTCTGGGACCTATTCAGTAGGAATACTTTCCGGACGAGATCGTAATAAGCCCATTAGACTTGGATCTAAAAGTGGGAGCATCAAGTAAATGGAAATAGATAAGGGAAGCCCTAAGAAAAGTAGGTAAAATAGTTAATTACTAGTGGAAGGAATGGATTTGAAGTAATTATATACTTGAGATAAAGCCTCCGATTGAAGAAGAAATTTGGCATGAAAAGTAGATTGGAGTATAAAAAGTTCCTAACTTGAGTAAAAGCAAGAAGGCCCGATCAAACAATTGATTAACACAAATCAGCCATTTAGTTCTCCAGGAATGCCAATAAATAGGATGTTTTTTCACCTGAATAAATTGGTTATTCCAAGGATAATGTGAAAGGTGCAATTCAATGGGAGGACAGTCTTAGTAGTAATGATTTATGATATTCAGGGAAGTCAGGAAAGTTTACTTCAGCTTTAGGCCACTTTGGCTTGATTAATGACATAAAAGCCCTTTTTATTATTCAAAAGGAATGTAGATAGTATTGAATTTATTTTCTTGTAATATTTAGGAGGGACGTGTAAGGGATATTGGAAAGAGTAAAAAGAATAAAAGGAACCAGCATCATAAATAATGGTGTCAGGGCGACTTCATCAAAACACATAGAGAGGGTGCCATTTACTAGTTAAATAAGAGCATTTCTGACTGCAAGTGTCTATATTGATTGAAATGGTAGAGGTGAGA
The DNA here is from genome assembly GCF_964261635.1 of Lissotriton helveticus. Taxonomy (NCBI): domain Eukaryota; kingdom Metazoa; phylum Chordata; class Amphibia; order Caudata; family Salamandridae; genus Lissotriton; species Lissotriton helveticus. The sequence goes on along the minus strand of NC_136060.1, from coordinate 216,882,323 downwards.
GAGGAAGAGAATTGGAGCCAATGTATCTAAGTTGTTTTGACTGCTATTTAAAATGAGAAGAAGAAAATTCATAAATAAAGGTGGCCACAATTTAGCATTTGAAAGTATTCAACTTATAAGTATCTGGAGACAGATCAATAGGAGGCAACTTCTGATGAAAGATCAGGGAGTGAAGAGTAAGGTTTAGAAATAAATAACAAAATGTCATCAGCACACACAGCCAATTTAAATGTTTGTGAATCATAATTTATTAATAAAACGATGTATATTTGCATTCTTACGAATCTGAGACACATATGGCTCCAATGCTAAGTTAAAAAGGAAGTGGGAAAAGGGGACAGCCTTGGAGAACTCATCTGTGAAAGGCGAAATGAGAAGATATCAGACCATTAATACAAATGGTCCCCTTAGAAGATTTGTAATGGAGGGAAATGAAAGACATGATTTTCGGGCCAAAACTGAATCAGGCTAGAGTGTGAATTAAAGAAGACCAAGTGACACAATCAAAAGCCTTTTTAGCATCTAAGGCAATGGGCACTATAGAATCAGGAAAACGTGTAGACCTATTAATAATCTTAAAACAAAATGAGTATTATCCGAAAGATATCTGCCCTTGCCAAAACCAGATTGTTCTCTTCAGGGAGTAGAGGTTCTACTCAGAAAAGTAATGTTTTTAAGAGAAAATTGTATAATCCAAGTTGACTAAAGAGATGGGTCAGTAATCTTTACAAAACTGTGAATCCTTGCCTTTTTTTTAAAAATAAGACAGGTGAAGGCATCTATAAAATGAGACAGAAAATGGATTTGAATTAGCAAAGCAATGAATTAACAAACAAAGTTTGTGGAGAAGCACTTTGGAAAAGTGTATACAAAAGTCAGCTGTAAAACTGTCTGGCCTTTGATGCCCAGTCTTTTTTAAGGGAAAGCAATGCAAGCTGAAGTTCTGTTTGAGTAATATCTGTCTCCAAAGATGATAAGTAAGTTTGAGAGGAAGCCGACTTAGAAATACAAGACCCTGCAACTTAAAATTGCAGTGTCTGTGGGTAGGCATTTTGGTGTATAAAGAGTAGTAAACACTTTCTGGAATTGAGCTAGAATATCTTTGTCTTTGTGATGAGAAGAGCCAGCATCATCAATAATTGATTACATTCATAATTTGTTGTGTTTGATTATAAGATTGTTAGCTAGCAACTTTTCAGACTTGTTTTGGCCCCCATAGTATTTAGCTCTAGATTTGAGAAGGGAAGAAGCAACGTTATCAGTAGAAACTTTATTAAATTGGAGTTTGGCTTTAATAAGTTGATTAAGAGATTATTGAGAATAAAACATATAGTAAGAATGCTCTAATAGTTAATTTTATTAAAAATGTGTTTAGACAGCGGTCGAGATAATCGTCTTTTTTTAGAAAAAAATGAATTATGAAATCATGGGCTGATTCTTTAAATGCATCCCACACAGTATGAAAGAAAACATCTCCCATCTGATTAAAGAGGACAACATCTTGTGTCAAAGTAGTAAAAGAAGAGGTGAAGGAGGAGGCCATTAATAATGAATTATTACATCTCCACAGTTTAGGAATTGTGGATTTGGGCAAAATGTCTAAATGTGCAGATACTGGGGCGTGATCGGAGATCAGTATGGAACCAATATCCGCTGCATGTAAGGATTGAGTAAGTTGGTGTAAGATAAAAGCATAGTCAATTTCAGATCGTCTATGGTGTACTGGGGAGAACATTTCTATACTCGTTTAAAGTGGGACGGATCCCTCTGGGATTCCAGGATAGGTAGTTATCTCTGTGCCCCTGTAGGAGAGACTTGCCTTCATACTGTTTCAACTAATAAAACCTTTAAACTTACTGAAGATGTGTCGGAGTGTACTTCAGGAAGCTCTGCATACCTTTCTACCTTGGTGGTACTTATTGTGAGGAATAAAGTCTATAGTAAACATAGTAAGACATTGGTTGAGTGTTGTGATTGACTGAAACATCATTGGCGTGTGATACAGATTTTTAAAGGGGAGCCTTTTAATATACCGGTTTTGTAGTGCTGTGTCCCCTTGGTTTGTGGAGCCCAATCATTTTCTTTTGCTCAACATGAAGCCAGGAGGAATGGTGAATTGGTTTATCAGCTCTCCCATGATGCACTAAATCTGAACCCTAGCTTTGTAATACATAAGTAAGGAAATTAGTAGTCTTGATGTTGCTAAATTATTTTTAAATTGTAAATGTTTGTGTAAAAAGATCACAACAATAAAACATATTCAATTTATTTGTAGACATTTTTAGGAACCCTTTGAGCACCTTAACCCACTCTCCACGTCAAAGATTGTTTCAAGATGAAACAAAGCCTTTGGCCCTTCAGGGTTGAGAGAACAACAGGGGATCAGATTACAGTGCCTCAGCAAAAATAGACAGAACTTGTCTTATTCTTGATTTCATCACCTCAGTTATATCTCCTTCTTCTCTTGTATTTGCTCCAATAAGTGTTTTTTCCTCTTGCTATTTCCAGCACCGGCCATATTGTTGTAGGTTAGTCACCCAAAATAATTCCTAAAAAAAATGACTTTCTCCTGCTGTCTGTCTGTCTTCTTTCCATCGCAGAAAACACCTCCTCAATGCTTTAAACCAAAGGATTGTAACAGAAAACACTCAATACTTTTCAGAAAACACCAGTATGAACTGCCCCACCAGTGCAATAGGTTTGGGATCTCTGAAATTCAAATCATAGCATTGCCAGCCATCACACTCTGTATTTCTACCTTCGAAAGACTAGTGGTTATTTAAGAGCCCTTTCATTGGATATGGTTTAGGTTCCCATATTTCTGTAACCATGGAGCACAGGGCCACGTGTTGCTTTTTAGTAGTTTGCAGCAGAATACACAGTGATGTCATATTTTTCAGAAAAGAAATGAAATACATATTTTGGAGAAAATGATCTTGAAACCCAGGACTGTCATTTACCACTGTATTCCTCATTTTACTGACATATTTCTGTTGAATTATACCTCATGTTGCTGGTTCTGACCAAAGACGTGGAAGCCCTGTATTACATTCTGATCTATGAAATCCTACGACTATCCCTGGCCTGCTACTGCCTAAAACACGCCCCATGGCACTATTAGAGAAGGAGGGCGAAGCAGTTCCTCTATTCCCCGCTAAATTAAACCGTGCCTATACATTGTAAATGAGAGCCTCATCCCGTTTTTTTCATTCCCTGTTATTCTGGGAAAGCCTTTGATATGAAAATATATATTTATTTCTTTTGGACTATCCTCCCCAGCCCATGTCACCCTCAGTATCACCTCTGTTTTGCCTTTTCATGGATATCCTGAGCAATTACCAGATACCATTTTCACCAGACAAACTCCATCTCTTCTTTCTTAGTCATGTGACCCTCTCCTCTGTCTGCCCCTTGAATCTTACATTGGGTCTCAGCTACTGTGGTTCCTTATCCTGCTGCACTTAAGGTCTTTGACACACACTCTGCCCTCTTTCTTCCACTTCATTTTGCCTCGCCTCAATCCTCTTTCCAGTTGTCGTTCTTCTTCCATCATTCATAATCTTTCTTCGAATCACTCTCTTCTTCTTTAACTTCATGATTTCACTTTAAAAAGACAAATTAAAACCAATCAAATTATCAATTATAGTACTCTAGGAAGGGTAATTCTAAGTGTGCATTAATATACCCCCCAATTGAATTCAATGATTTTTTACTTTTTTAATAGATTTGGGTTTGCTGACACGCTCAATAGTAAAATACAGTCCATCTTTTCCGAATATCTAAGGAATAAGGAAAATCTCCAAAGAAATGAATGGCTAACATACTCCATGTATGTAATTTTGCTTCCAAAATATTCATTTTGGCTAAACTCCAAAACTTTCTGAAATTTACTGTTTGGTCGTACTGCAAGTGCAGGCATCCGGCTAAGGCATCCATTAGGAGAATATTACTTGTATTTCTATAAATAGTATATTATAAATGTCTACAATTCTATTAACATTTTCCTTAATCTTACATATTAAAATGCATTGTTTATATTCAGTACTGTTTAAGAATGCAATGCGGATGAGCTTTTGGGTTCCTAATTGCTCAACATCTCTCATAATATGGGTTGATGCATTAAAAACGTATTTAACACGGGGAGGGCAGTTCCTAAGGGGTTGATGGAAGGGAAAGTGGAAAAGACAATGCTTTTGTCATGTTGCCCTCACTCACCCCGAGAGGTGTCATACTTCATCATTGGGCCTTGCTCCTCGTCGAGCCGGCGCTGCAATGCTCGACGGGTTGATCTTTTCCGGGGCTCTTTGTCGGAGATCTTTTTTTGGAGAAGCTGTTGGGTGTGTGCGGGTATGGGGGCAGTTGGTGGTAATGTGCACGTGTAAGGTGATTTAAAATAGGTCAGGGTCAATCCTAATCTCAATAAATGTAATGGTGAAGGTAGATTCTACGTAAAGAAGAATAAACTGGACGCCCTGTGGGAATGTGATGTTCCTAACAGGCGGTCTCTAAGGTGGGGTCGACATGTTTCGTGCCTAGTTGTTCCAAAGGAATCGGTTGGCACTTCTTCAGGACCTATGTGAAATATAGTGCACAAATGAAAAGCAGGTTCCAAGACTTTTGGGAGTGGCCTGTTGTGAGGCTCTAGTAGTCCTGTACTGAGCAAAGTTGAAAGATGCGAAAAGATTAAGAAAACAAATACAGGGTTTTTAGGGCGTGGGAGAACAAGGGAGGGGGGCTTAATAAAAAACTACAGTGGATCAGGAGAATGCCGTAGCCCCTGACTAAAGGGACACGCTACAAACTGTGGGTGGTCCCAATGGTTCCAGTGGTATAAAGGCATAGTAAAAAGATGTTAGTATCACTGTCAATCTGTGGATTTGTAGGCACAAGGCCAACTGTAAACCGCCCTCTATGGTCAATCACATTAGTTATAAGTAGTCTATGGGCAATCACATTAGTCATACAGCAAGCGATTGCTGGAAACCCACAATTCTGTTTCTAAAAATTAAAATACAAATTATACATTTTATAACATTAATGAACTAATTATATACCAAAAACAAACATAAACATAATAAAAATTACTATAATGATATTTTGACATAACAATATTATCACAGTCGACATTTCAAACTTCAATATTTTTTACAACACAAAAAATTTATATTTTTAACATCGATATATATTACATCGATATTTAGTACTGTCGATATACCAAACTTGAAACTAATGTATGTCGATATTAAAATAGAATATTATGTCCACTTACCATATTATAGTCACACAAAATAGAAGTAAAAACCCAATCAGTGCAAAGCAAGTATTACTCCAGCACAGGCACTTCTGAAAATTATACTGCAAATAGAAATATCAAAGCAAATATGGCAGTGGAAAGGAGACCCAGAAGAAATACTAGAACTCCACACAAAAATTCCCTCAAAAAATAGCTTGTAACTTTTTTCTTGCAGGATCAACGTTTCATTAGTGCCTTTAACTGAAGAAAATTAAATAAGGAAACTCTCATTGAATAAGGAACACTCATTTGCAAAAAGAAAAAAAATGCCTTTAAATGAGGAGGTAACTCAGAAGGAGGAACATGCCTTTCAAATAAAGGAAATTAGTTGAGAAGTTTTGACGACAAGCAAATGTCAGTCATTATACACGAGGAAGTATGCTGTCTCGCCTCTCAATTGAAATGGGGGCCACTTCTGAAGGAAAGAAGCCAGTCACCCATATGGCTTCATACACGCCTCCATGCAGAATTAAAAACACGTGCAACCACTACACATTAACTGCCTTTATCATGCAACGGAGTGAAGAATAAAGTCAGGAGCCGCCAGCACACTACTTACTTCCACGTCGCTCCCAGGAGCTTTAAGGGAACCCGGCCATCTTCTCCGAGCAGTCAGCCATGCCCCATACATGAAGTATATTAACATGAGACTGTAAAACTGTAAATCCAACAGCGTCACATCTAAAAGAATGGAATAACCTGTACGCAGTGCAGACGCTGGTCAAAATTCAGCATTGATGTTGGTTTGTACCAGAAGAATTCAGCTGCAGGCATACTGACAGCAATAATGACAGTTTTGTGGGATATGTATATGCAATCATTTGCAGCTTTATGCATCTGCATCTGCCTTATGTGGACATTTTAACCGCATGCGTGCGGGCGGAATTCCGCCCGTACGCTGGGATTTACTCATTCCCATGTTTCATGACGAGCTGGGCTCGTCATGAGCGTGCGAGGAGGCTACCTCATGACGAGCCCAGCTCGTCATGAGCGTCGAAGGGGTTAAAATCATGTACTGAAGCCTGCTTGTTATGTCTGAAATTGATAAACCCTATCCTAGAATGAGGGGCCATATATTGAGGGGTAATGATGGCTCATACGAACGTTGATGACATTTTTGTGATATTTTGAGATCAATACATGAAGGCACTTAATTTGGTTATGATGACTAGCTTGCTGTGTTTTAATGCAGCAACCCACATTGTGAGAGATGTTGGGCAATGAGGAATCCAAAAGCCCATCCACATTGCTTTCTTTCACAGTACTGAATATAAACAATTAATTTTAATACGTAATATTAAGGAAAATGTTAATAGAATTGTAGACATTTATAATAAACTCTTTATAGACATACAAGTAATATTCTCCTTATGGATGCCTCTGCCGGATGCATGCACCTGCAGACCGACCAAACAGTAAATTTCAGAAAGTATTGGAGTTTAGCCAAAATTAATATTTTAGAAGCAAAATTAAATACATGGAGTGTGTTAGCCATTCATTTCTTTGGAGATTTTCCTTATTCCTTAGACACTCGGAAAAGATGGACTGCATTTTACTATTGAGTGTGTCAGCAAACCCAACACTGTTAACAAAGTAAAAAAATCATTGAATTCAATTGGGGGTATATCAATGCACACTTAGAATTACCCTTCCTTAGAGTACTATAATTGATAATTTGATTGGTTTTAATTTGTCCTTTTAAAGTGAATTTATGGAGTTTAAGAAGAAGAGAGAGATAAGAAGAAAGATTATGAATGATCGAAGAAGAACGACAGCTGGGAAGAGGATAGAGGTGAGGGCAAGAAGAAGTGGAAGAAGGAGGGCAGAGTGTGTGTCAAAGACCTTGAGTGCGGTACAAAAGGGGGTGGTGAAAAAGGGGGTGGTGAGGGATGGAGCATCTGAACCAATCAAACACTCACACCCAGTCAAAAGATCTGGGTTTGATCCATCACCGTTCTTTAGCCCACTCTGCCACCCCAGTTCAGATATGGCTATATGCAAATCAGTCTGACCCTGTGCCTCATGGGAACAGTCCAGCCCGAACTGCCAAGCCATACCTTCCCTGGACCGGAAACAAGCTACCGAGGGCCGGTTTCTGGCATTCCAGCCGTCTTCAGCCCGGCTTGCTTGAATCCAGTGGCAAAGTGAGCAAGGGACTCACGTCTGAGCATACCCTGCCACACTTATGGCGGCCAAAAGCGGTACAACCGCTTCACGACCAGCACCGATGATACCATCGCACCCGCCGAACACCTGCACTTCCAGATCCACGTCAACCCCAAGACCACCCTCAGAGGCACCCTCATCTACAGACCCCCGGGACCACGCACACAATTCAGCGAGGACATCGCCGACTTCATCAGCCCGCTCGCCCTCCCCTCAGCCGACTACATCCTCCTCGGGGACCTCAACTTCCACCTGGAGAACAACAAGGACCGCAACACCACCGCCCTGCTGGAAAACCTCGCAAACCTGGGACTCAAGCAGCTGGTGACCACCCCCACCCACTACGCCGGACACACACTCGACCCGATCTTCTCTTCCAGCAAGGACATCGCCTTCAGCCACGCCTCGGGACTCCCATGGACGGACCACAGCTGTGTCCACTTCAGCTTCAGAAGAACCACGCTCCACCATCACCAGCAACAGGCTGCCCGCAGAAGCTGGAACAAGATCACTGCAGACCAACTCACCACGTCCTTGAGCAAGAACCCTCCCACCAGCACAACGAACCCCAGTCAAGCAGCCACCAACCTCACGAAATGGATCAGCGACTGCGCAGACGAACTCGCCCCGCTGAAGACCCCGCCGAGCCGACCCGGCAGCAAGAAAGCCCCATGGTTTAACGACGAACTCAAGAGCTCCAAGAAGAACTGCAGAGCACTCGAGAAAACCTGGCGCACTGACCCAACACCGGACAACATGACTGCCCTCAAGCTCGCCACCCGAAAACACCACCAGTTGATCCGCGCCACCAAGAAAACTGCATTCAAGGAACGACTGGACAACAACGCACACAACAGCAAGGAACTCTTCAACATCGTGAAAGAGCTCTCCAACCCCAACGCCGGAAACAACAACATCACCCCTTCGCAAGACCTCTGCAACTCCCTCGCCTCCTACTTCCACAACAAGATCGCGGACATACACAACAGCTTCAGCACTCAACCGACGCACGCCACGACCGAACCACCGCCCCCCACCACCACCCTCCGCGCCTGGACCCCGATCAGCACTGAAGACACCATCCGCACGATGAACTCCATCCACTCCGGATCTCCGACAGACCCCTGCCCGCACCACGTCTTCAACAAGGCCGACACTGTCATCGCACCCCACCTGCGGGACATCATCAACACCTCCTTCGACATCGCCACCTTCCCGGAGAGCTGGAAGCACGCCGAACTCAGCGCTCTACTCAAGAAACCATCAGCAGACCCTACCGACCTCAAGAATTACCGCCCCATCTCGCTGCTCCCGTTTCCGGCCAAAGTCATCGAGAAGACCGTCAACAAGCAACTGGCCGCCTTCCCCGAGACGAACGGCTCCCTCGACCTCTCGCAGTCTGGCTTCCGAGCCAACCACAGCACCGAGACCGCCCTGATCGCAGCCACAGACGACATCCGAGCCCTGCTCGACAAGGGAGAAACAGCGGCCCTCATCCTCCTGGACCTCTCCGCGGCCTTCGACACTGTCTGCCACCGCACCCTAGTACAGCGCCTCAGCAACGTCGGAATCCAGAAGAAGGCACTGGAGTGGATCACCTCCTTCCTCACCGGAAGGACACAGAGAGTCCGCCTCCCCCCGTTCAGATCGGAGGCCACCGAAGTCATCTGCGGCGTCCCTCAAGGCTCCTCGCTCAGCCCAACTCTCTTCAACGTCTACATGAGCCCCCTCGCAGCCATTGCACGCCAGCACAACCTGAACATCATCTCCTACGCCGACGACACCCAGCTGATCCTCTCCCTCACAAACGACCCCGCCACCGCCAGAACCAACCTGCACGAAGGGATGACAGAAGTAGCCAAATGGATGTCGAACAGCCGACTGAAACTGAACTCAGACAAGACGGAAGTCCTCATCCTGGGATCCTCACCCTCCGCCTGGGACGACTCCTGGTGGCCCCCCGCCCTGGGCAGCGCACCCAAACCAACTGACCACGCACGCAACCTGTGCTTCATCCTGGACTCCTCCCTCTCCATCACCAGACAAGTCAACGCCGTCTCCTCGTCGTGCTTCCACATCCTGCGAATGCTACGCAATATCTTCCGATGGATCCCCACCGAGACCAGGAAGACGGTCACCCAGGCCCTCGTCACCAGCCGTCTGGACTACGGCAACTCCCTCTACGCCGGAACCACCGCCAAACTCCAGAAGAGACTCCAGCGGATCCAGAACACCTCAGCACGACTCATCCTGGACATCCCCCGCTGCAGCCACATCTCCGGACACCTGAGAGACCTGCACTGGCTCCCGGTCAACAAGAGAATCACCTTCCGGCTCCTCACCCACGCACACAAAGCCTTACACAACCAAGGACCAGGATACCTCAACAGCCGCCTCAACTTCTACGCTCCCAAGCGCCAGCTTCGATCGACCAGCCACGCCCTCGCCGCCGTCCCCCGCATCCGAAGAGCCACCACAGGAGGAAGGTCCTTCACCTACCTGGCCGCCAAGACTTGGAACTCCCTTCCGACCCACCTCCGCCTGACCCAGGACCACCTCGCCTTCAGGAAGCAGCTCAAGACCTGGCTATTCGAGCAGTAGCGGACCCCCCCCCCCCAGCGCCTTGAGACCCTCCGGGTGAGTAGTGCGCTATACAAATGCCCAGATAGATAGATAGACTAGTCTTTCAAAGGCTGAGATACGGAGTGTGATGGCTGGTAATGCTATGATTAAAATTTCAGAGATCACAAACCTATCGCACTGATGGGGCACATCATACTGGTGTTTTCTGGAAAGGATTGAGCATTTTCTGTTACTTTCCTTTGGTTTAAAACACTGAGGAGGTATTTTCATCGAATGAAAGAAAGAGAGACAGACAGCAGGAAAAAGTCAGGTTTTTTTGAGGATTTATTTTGGGTGACTAACAATATGGCCTCTCTGGTGCTGGAAATAGCAAGAGGAAAAAACACTTATTGGAGCAAATACAAGAGAAGAAGGAGATATAACGAGGTGAGAAAATCAAGAATAAGTCAAGTTCTGTCTATTTTTTAGAATAGTTCTGCATATTTGTGAGCCAGTCTTGCTGAGGCACTATAATCTGACCCCTGTTTTTCTCTCAACCCTGAAGGACTGAAGGCTTTGTTTCATCTTGAAACAATTTTGACGTGGAGAGTCGGTTAAGGTGCTCAAAGGGTTCTTAAAAATGTCTATAAATAAATTGAATATGTTTTATTGTTTAGAGCTTTTTACACAAACATTTACAATTAAAAAAAGAATGTAGCAACATCAAGACCACTTATTCCTTACTTATGTATTACAAAGCTAGGTATAATAAAAGCCTTCCCTTGGAGAATCTGTATCACCAGCCAGTGATGTTTCAGTCAATCACAAAACTCAACCAATATCTTACTATGTTTACTTTAGACTTTCTTCCTCACAATAAGTACCACCAAGGTAGAAAGGAATACAAAGCTTCCTGAAGTACACTCCAACACGTCTTAAGTACGTTTAAAGGTTTATTCGTTGTGTCAGTAAGGTGGCTTTTCTCTCCTACAGGGGCCCAGAGATAACTGCCAGTCCTGGAATCCCTGAGGGTCTGGAGTTCCATGACGGCGCAGCACTCCAGACTCACATCACCACACTTCTCCCCTTTTACAAATAATAGCAATTAATGAAAGAAACATTGAAGAACATATGAACAGTGCAATTAAAAATAAAGAGAGTACAAAACAGAACTTTGGGTGACAAATGAGTAAATATCCTAATCAAGATAGAATGTTGCAAAACCTGAACTGAAAGATATACATATACAATACTCCTTCTTTCCCCTCAAAGTAAAAAATAATGAATCACAAATAAAATCTTGCCACTTGCTCGGTGTGAATTTAGTGAGAACGCTCCTCCTCAACACACTGTTTTTGTGATTGATTACAACTGCTTCTGTCTTTGACATCTTTGCAAACACTAGTGTCAAGTGCTAGGTGAGAAATGTTCCACCAATTACCATCAGATAGCTTGGCAGCATTTTTTCTGAGTTCACAAACTTGTACAGGTTCTTTGAATTTGGAGAAACCTTTCTCCACTAAACAGGGATTCTTGACACAAACCCTGTTGCCTACTCTCAAACTGTGCTAGAAAGATCAGAATTGTATTTTGCTACAACCCACGATTCAATCACATTAAATTTTTTTAGGATATTTATAGTCATCCAGAGAGGGAATAACTCAGTGGTTGCTTTTCTGCCACGCATACGTTCAAATGGGGTCTTCGTGGTGACACTGTGAGTTGCTCTGTAGCACAAAATCAACTCTTTGATTGCTTTCTCAACGTCCATGTTACATCTCAAAGTGGGTTACATTCAACTAAAATTTTATTAAAGCGTTATACTTTTCCATTACTCTGAGGATGATATAACGGTGTTCTAATGTGGTTGATATTACATTTTTTTTTTAAACTTAATTTCAAGAGAAGTAAACTGAAAACCGTTATCAGTCAGGAATACCTTTCCTTGCGAACACATATTGAAAAAAATGTATCACACTTTAGTTGTAGGTTCCATTGCACCTCTAACCTCCACCCATCTAGACTAGTGATATAACATAACAATAAGATATCTCATGCAGTTGGGAAGAATATGATAGGGTCCCAAGAAGTCTACTCCTACTCATTGCCATACTCTCCCTGGACAAGTAGCAAAAGATTCAACTGTTCCTTCAGTTTCACTTACTCTGCATTTTTCACAATTATGTACAAAATTGTCAATTTCATAGTCCATTTTTGGCCACCAAAAATCTTCCCTTACTCTGCTTTTGGTGGCTGTTGAACCTAAGTGGCCTGAATGCGCCAGTTCAATTAAGCACTTGTGAAAACAAGTAAAAGGAATTAATTTATCACCACGCATTAGCTTACCTCTCTCCAATGACAATTCATCAGAAACCTTCCAGAATATTTGCAACTTATCAGACAAACTTCTTTCTTTCGGCCAACCTGAAGCAATCATCCGTAAAACTTCTTTCAACACAACATCATTGTTTACCTCTTGCATCCATTCACTCTCTTCCTTACAAAAACTGGAATCGCCAATGTGGGCGACAAAGCATTCTTCAATTTCTGACTCCCAATCCTCAATTGGAATCTGCCCTGGAGTTTTTCCCACCCAGTATAAACTCTACAGAAAACATGAATTCTAATAGTCTAGCAGAAAGTCTGGCTATGCGTGCAGTAGTGCTTTTCAATTTCCTCCCAGACAAAATACCTGCTAAAGGACGATAATCAGTCCTCAAGATGAATGATCTTCCCCACAAATAAGCTTCACACTCCACACACACGCCAAAAGTTCTTGATGAATGCAATGTTCTGGGAGCAAAGCCTACGGCTGTTTCACGTGTATCGTTCAGCTAAGTTAAAACTGCCCCTAAACCATACTCAGATGCATCAACAGTGACTATAGTCTATCTTCCCTCTACAAAGGATTGTAGAGACGGTGCAGAAGTAATATCTTTTTTAACTCTCTCAAAGGTGATTTGACACAAATCTGACCAAACTAATTATTCCCCTTTTTTAGCAAAACTTTGAAACATTAAGTGATAGTGGCGAAGTTTCACATTCATTTTGCATAAAATTCACATAATCCTAAAAATTACAAAAATGTGTTCTCTATTCTGTGGCAGGAGCATCTACAATACTTTTCACTTAACTAGATTTAGGTTTTACACCCTGTTCTGAAAATATATGTTCTACATATTCAATTTCTCTTGTTTTGAATATACATTTGTCTTTTCGCAGTGTGGCACCCCTTTTTTCCAAAATGTCCAAAACATTACTCAATGCATAATTATGTTCATGTTCAGTGACAGCAAATATTAATATATCATCTTGGAAGATTACAACGTGTTCCATGCCACTAAACATATCTGTCACAAGTCTCTGAAAAACAGTCGCAGCAGAAGCAATGTCGAACGGCATTCAGCAAAATTTAAAAACTCCATTGGGAGGTACAAAAGCTGTCGAGAAAAGATGATGAGACTTCTCAGCTACTTTGACTTGATGATAGGCTGCTCTTAAGTCTAATTTGCTAAACCAACTAGACTGACCAACTTTCGTTATTAGATCTCCTATCCTAGGTAGGGGATAGTTGTCTGCCCATATGGCTTCATTTACACTCCTCATATCAACACAAATGCAAGGTTCTCCATTTTTTTTCTTTACTAAAATATGGGAGACAACCACAAGGTTCCTTCTGTCCTCTCAATAATGCCTTGTGTACACATATCATTAAGCATTATAGAAAGATCTCCCCTTACACTCAATGGGATGTTACGCAATTTATGTTTGACTGGTGAAACATCGTGTTTGACTTTGATCCAATATACTAAATCTGAAATGTTACCTAACTTGTCTTGAAAGACCTTGGAGAATATTTCATCCCATACATATTTACTGTTACACACTGACCCTAATCTCTTTTTCTCAAATGAAATAGGTTGAACCAGACCTGGTCTTATTGTGATGCCAAATTCAGCTTGGTGAATTAAACCTAAAACATTGATTCCTCTTCTAGTGACATATACTTTTCCTTTATTTGATTCATCTGAGATTTTGATGTCAGGCCCCCCCAAAAAAACAATGAGTTCCACTCTACTGGATTTAAATGCCACACCAAGAATTGCTGGTGGAACTAGAGCTTTACCATGCCAATATTTTTCGTTGATGCATATCAGTAAGCTCTTTACATCCGTCGACTCAGCTAGATTATTGGTAGGCGCCTTGACGCCCATGGGGCTAAGTTGCGCATGTGTAAATCCCACTTCATTCATTCAATATTTCTCAAAAAGGTCATAAGGATGAATTGTGTGACCTTTGACCTTTGATAGACACATTAAGGTTCAGGTCAACAGCCAGGTTTTCATTATTTCCATTGACACACTTTACGCCTAAAAGCAATTCCTTACTTTCTTCGTAGTTTCCCTCATCAAAATTACCATCATATTAGTTCAGAACACAACGAACATTTGTGGGTTTCCCTGCTCTGCACATTTTTAGAAAGTGACCTATTTTCCCACACTCTTTACATTGTTGACCCAATGCCAGACAGTACTTGAAATAAGAAACATGTGAAGGTGAGCCACATCTATAACCGTACACCTTGTGAAATTGTTGAGAAAAATTATTTGGTCTAGAAAATGCTTTGGGTCTTGTGTTGCTAGAAAAACCTTTGGTAATTGGTTTATTAACTACCGCACCTGAAATTGTGGACTTGGCTAGGGATTCTTCAAGCAATTTTTCATCAATAGAAGAACCTTAGATACTTTTAGCTAAATCTTTAGCTTTATCTAATGTAGGATTTTTACATGCAAGTGGCCTTTCGTGTATTTTTTTAGAGTGGCATCTAGCCACTAATTGATCACGTGTTAATTTTGCAGTGAAATGATCGAATTCACATTTGGAAGCTAACATTTTTAACGCTTTTACATAAGTGTCTATACTTTTATTGGGTTGCTGTGTTCTTGTAAAAAATGTGTACCTATTTACAACCATATTCTTAGTTTTTTTTAAGTATTTGTTAAGTTGTGCAACTGCTGTTTCAAATTTGTCTGAATCTTCATGTTCCGCAGGGACATGTTCAGGTAAATGGTCATACCTATTCTGTCCTTCAACGCCCAAGTGATAATACATTAGAATTTTACGTCTTTCTGGTCTGCATTTTAGGGCATCAATTGCTCCTAGATAAGCTTTGAAAGATCTTAGCCGTAAAATCCACTCTAATGGTGGTTCTCAAGCGATAATACCCTTATCAAGAAGTATGACAGTTGTGAAAAGATTCTCAGGCACAGTGACAGGAAACCTCTACATGGAACCTCTCAAGTTAGAGTTAAGGGGGAATTGGATGAGGGAGCAGTCACTATAATGTCCCTCATCCCCGGCTAACACTCTACAGCGAGATCTGATGGCCAAGCTGAGAATGTCCATCCAATTTACAGACGACAGGACAATAGCCTGCTCCTCTTCTGGATCTCCTTCCCCAGAATTCAGGCTACCAAGACCGGCCTGCATCGCACGTACCAGGTACTAACAGGCCACACTAATAAGATCCCTTTCACTGAGATGTTCTTGAAATATGGGGAAATCTTTTTCAAAATATGCAGATTTGCTTGGCAGTGGGGATGGCACATGCACCAACTCTTTGTTGAGATTGCCAGAAGATGAGGACCATGTTAGCCAATAGGGTATGCATGGAGGATGAGAGTCTTGGCTACAACAATCAAATGCATGCCGGGTCCCCTGAGGCTAGGCGAGGAGCAGGACCAAGGCCCATAGGGACAGCTGCATTAACAGCCAGAGCCTACGCAAATCTGGGACCAGCAGACCCAGTCTCTGCCTCTACCACGACACCTCTGTGCATGAGGTAATGCCGCAGCTGAGGCTGACTAGAACTATAAGGTATGTTCCCCACACCTGAGACCCCATTTCTGCAGCATATTGACACAGTGAGAAATGTGGAGCACAATTTACATAGGAAAACACCACAAGGAAGGATCCCTACTGACCGCATGAAGAGGGCTCCCAATCATGAAATGGGTAGGCAGCCACATATACACCCTGCTCAGCAGCCCGCTAGTCAAATTACCAACCACAAACAAGTGCTGGGTGACACCACTAGACTGATCCAATGCAAGTGGAGAATGACTGCCCTTGAGGGGGCCACGTTGGAGGCATGCATACAATCTTGAAGGGGGGTCCACCTCAAAACCCCAGAGGGTTTAAACCTAACTTCAATGGCAGGAATAAGGGAGTCTGCCTGCAGCCAGACATCAGAGAATGTTACTATTACCACAGACCGGGTCACACAGCAGACCTCTGCCTATTTAAAGCATATTGTGAGCAGAGGTCGATAGACAGGGGCCAGTCCCCGCAAAAGCCCCGTACACAAAACCAGAGACCCAAATCAACTATACACGCAGCCTCAGGGAAGTCAGTCAGCTTCTGCAACACCACAACAAGGATCAGGTATTTGGAAAAGTACGTGGCAACAGCAGCCACTGACATGGAACACTGCCCAACAAGGACCGGGCCCACAACCACAGCAGGAAAGGGTAACTGTATTGGGAGGCAATGTCTTTCCACAAACACAGAACTCAAACATAGAGTAAGGCAAAACTCCTAGCAACAAGGCATCCATCTCATGCATGCCTCACAAACTCACCTTACCAAAACTCAAAAGACGAAACAATGAGACAATATTATGGAATTCAAAGCTTTACTTGCATGAAGGAAGTCAGGACTATTGAACCTTTTCTGTCAATCGGGTAACCTCACTTGAGTTTGCCAATCCAAGGTGCCCGTGGGAGCCTAGAACCCATTCTGCTACTGATCTCCCAGAGTGGGGCTGTCTGACCACACCCCAGGGAGAGGACGGTCTGACGAGGGAGGCAGGGAGGCTCACCATCCAGTTTAAAGCAGGCACAATGGTCCCTGCAGCCAAGTTCAATTGGGACTGGTTTCAATACGCAGATCTAATGGATCCCATTATTGGGCATCCAGCCCGGGACCAACAATCTTTTATGCTGTGTAGTTCCAACGAGAGTACCCCCATAAGCCAGTCCCAAAATGATGTCTGTCCTCAGGTGTTGGCAGCCAGAGTTCCCTTTATCACTAGATCATGAAGACCCCATCATCTCCATTGTATAAGATCTGACAGGTTTCAACGTGCCGCACGGCGCCGAGTCTGTCAGGAAGGGAAGTCTGCCCAAACAACCAACTACCCCAGTCCATCACCTTCTGTACATGAATTTCAATAAGTTCTTGACCTTAGATTCTGGATTACCTCAGCAGCAATATTCTCCTCACTTCTCATTCACAATTTTAAGGGTCTAGGGGAGAAGGGGGTGCCAGGGAACAAAGGAGTCTGCAAAAGATTATATCTTGGGAATGCACTCACCCCCCTCTCCCATCCTAGTAGTAAGTCAACACTCCAGAGCCTGAACACACCATTCAAATTAGAAAATAAGCCCAGTCTCAGACACTGCAATATCAGACACCCATGAAGGCCACAGGGCAGTGTTCCGACTACCTCAATTTTCCTGATGTAGTGGGATAACCAATTACAAGAGATTTAGGGAAGAGTCCAAGAGACCAATAATAAGAAGCCAAAAGTGAGCCCAAAAGTGAAGTTTAAAGACAAAGGGCATAGTGAAGACACCTTGTGCCACTCGGACTCACGTTGCATGCTGCATGCAGGTATTAGTAGGGCATATACATGACCTCAGGGCATTTTGCGATTTTCAGCAGCACTCAATTGTGAATTGCCCCTCCATTATACATTACCCTGTGCCTCACTAAAATGGCATGAATCAAGGAAAAAAGGCAAACCTTTCAAAAGAAAAGCACAGGAACCATGAAGACAAATGAAGGCTCATGAAATTATGTAGTTTTTAACTAACCAAACAAACATTGTTCTTATTTAGCAGGTTGACGATCTAACATCTAAGTACACCACCTTTTCAGCGGTCACTTCGGCACCCCAGCAAGATTTACAGTGTGCAAATTAAGACCTACAAACTGTACAGTGAACTTTCTTTTTTGCCTTGAACTTTCTTGAACTGAAGACATTTTGGAAATGCCGGGAGTTCCTTGACATCTCCCCTGGATCCAACCGCAAGTTCTGCAATGCTCTATAAGTTATATATTGTTGCACTTCTTTGTACCCTTTGTTTGCTATGGGTATGTCTGCATCTATTTGACATCAATGCATGTCTGGTCTAATGGAGTCGATCCCAAAGCTATCACCACAGTTGCTTAGGGGTCTCTCCCACATCACTTATAATTACACTGAACCCAACACTGGCATTCCACAAAATACACAGCACCATCATACACAACATGTGATATGACTGCAGTGGGCTCCAAGACAACAGCCAGGTTATGATGCATTTGTTTACTGACTCCACATGCAGTAGGCACAGACAGGCTTTACTTGTCCAAAGAGGCAACCCCCAGATAAGAGAAATGCCTTCTGCACCATATCTCTGTAGGATTTGTGCCAAGATACATCCTGACAGAGTACAACCCAATAGACTGGTAGAGAATCTGACTAGATATGAAACCAATCCTATCGCATTGTATCTTTTCACAGAGACTAACAACATTCACACAGAGCTAGATAGTATGTACAGGAGGGGCACTATTGGGTAGACTACTGTTTGTCCCTGAGACTTCCCCGAAAAGAGGTTCTAGGAGGCAACAAAACCTCCAATGAACAAACATGTCTGCTCCTGCCTCCATTTCTGAGGCATGGATGGCATGGCTCTTAGAATTTCCGAGGCTGTTTTATTTAATTACAATTAGATCCCAGATATTGAGTTCCAATGTAAAGACATCCACCTCGATATTGCCAGAGGAAACATATCTCATAGGGAAGCATTGAATAACAACATAGATTCCCCATCGTGGAGAAGCGTGGCTCAATGGTTAGAGCGGCAGACCATGATGCAGAGGTCTGGCCCGGGACCAGGGTTCAATTCCCACCTCTGTGGCTCTTGGACTCAATTTCCCCGAACCTGATAATTCTCGCCTCGGTGCCTAGTCTAATCATGGGTCCCACTCTGTGACTCTGGGCAATAGCTTGCTTAATCTCCACAACTGCCCCAGCAGCGCTTGGATGCCTGGCTTCACCTTGGGGGTGCCCAGGAGTGGACATTTCACAGGAAAGCCAGGATGGGTTCCACAGATGTATGAATACAGCGCTACAAGACCTCTGGGTAGAAGTGCGCTATATAAATACAAACACATTTATATGTCTGAAAATCGGGGAAACTGAAGTGAATAGATATACTTGGTTAGAAGAGAAGGGACAACCCTTAATTGTACCAAAACTTACAATGTATTCCTTATGCTTAAGAGGCAAAGAAACCATTCCACTGGGTACAAATGAGAACTGTGTTACAGTGCTGCATTTTATGGACAACGAACATGCAATGGAGTTCCTCTACAATGATGGGTTACTACTGGCAGGGAAGTGAGTTCGTTTACACTCATCTCGTCCCTGGCCGGTGTGGCCTTTGCTCCCTTGTTACCATACACAATAGAACCTGGTCAATCCAGAAGAAGATTTGTGAGTGCTGCATTAACACTCGCTAGGGAATAAGAAAAACTTGTTACAAAAGGAGAGTAAAGAACTGCTGAATATTTTGGTTGGGCTCAGTACAAGAACATCCTGACACTCAAATCAACTCAGGGGGGTCCATACACTTCTTCACAGTACAAACAAAAGTGAAAGCCCACTGGTCAATAATAACCAGGAGGGAACTTCTCAAGATGACGAACATCACTGAGCTCAGACTTAACGCAATCAAGTAAGAACAGAGAGCCATCCACCTCATGGTGTAGGACTTAATGACCCAATGGAGGGATGGCTGTGTGCCAAGGTCGGTGCATCTTGCTGCCTGTTTATCCACGCTAATGACCTGGATAAATGGACTCTGACTCTTACCATCCAAGCACTGCACCATTTGCAAAGAGGCATGCATGAGGCGAGAGGTGCCCCAGAGCGGGCATGGCATCTGAATTGATTTGTCTGGCTCCCCCTGTGGATGACTGGATTGTGCATGTCACTGTTACCCGTTGTCATATTTTAATTGTTCTTCTGTGGTTTCAAACAAATGGGGGTTTCCTGCTGTAAAAACAAAGTCCTCAAATTAGGTAGAATGCAAGTAAATAGGAAAGTAGTAGTAGTCAAGACTGTAGGACAACATGTCTCTAATAATGTGAATGTCATGAAGTATGGGTTGGATAATGTAGCTGAAAATTCAAGTGGAGAGGGGAATGTTGATATTGATTAAAACTATGCTATTGCTTATGATGTTACACTCACATATATGAATTAAATAGCGTCGCTATAGTCAAATTCCGCCGTCATTAACTCTCCATCAACACCTAGTCAGAAATATATGAACAAGCAGGCTCTGTAACACAGGCCCGCTGATTGACAGGTCACAGGTGAGGTGGCATGTAGCCAGCAGACAAACTTGTGAAGAGGAAACTGAGGTCCATCCCCCTGGTAAGTCCAGCGACCCCAATTAAGCACATATGGCCAGAGGGGTATGCGCTTTCAAAAACACCATAACGTTAGATGCCACATGGAGCAACACACAGCCAATCAAGATACACCACAAACAGTACATGCAGAAATCACACACACCTCATGCCCGACATCATGACACACTACCCACTGGCCCACATTGTATCCATGCAAGGTCAAGCCACCTTCATTTGTTATCAAAGGGCCTTTATGTGGGACTCCAAAGAAAAGGTTCACATTCCTTCACCAAACAAAAGTCACCGGATGTACTTTTATTGTGCCCAAAACTGTATCACACTTGGTGGAGTTGGGATTTTTACCCAGGAATTGTGTCAGCCCCTTCCGCATATGATTAATAAACTTTTCATGTAATAGTAGTTTTCTGTCAAAGGAAAATGTACTTCTGGGTGGTGCCAAACCGTGCATTGTAAGTTTCAGAAGAACTTAGTTATGATCCGAAGTTATTTGGGAGAATATCTGTATATGTGCATTTTTCAAATAAGTGTTGGTTACAAAAAAATAATCTAGTCTAGGTAGCTTTTGATGGGGATAAGAATAATGTGTATATCAGGCTCCGGATGCTTTAGCCTGGACCATACATCAACTAAACTGCATTCGTATAGAAGTTGCTGAAGGGCTTTGTATACCTTAGGTTTCCTACCACAATATTTTTTTCCCTCCCGTCCATAAGTCACTTCCTCCAATATCAGAGGCGTTGCTCATGTGGCTAATTCTATGTTTAAGTGTTCAATAACCTGGGTTTCGTCAAAGTTAGAGCCACATACCAAGCATATTGTACATTTCTCATTGGCTATAGTACACTCGATTGTGGGCCAGCACCCATACTTATCTGCTGTGCTTGTTTTACTTTTAAAAAGTTCTTTTTAGCAAGAATGGTGACTCCCCTAGTGGTTGTGCCTTGTGGAAGTACATACCAAAAGCTCATTCCCTGGCTCTTTTAGTATATTATGTTTTTTCCATGGGTCATGCGTCTCTTGGAGACAGACTACTTCAGGGGATATATTCCTAATTTCTGGAGATACTCTTTGACGTTTCCCCCTTTCATTAAGTCCTCGCACATTAAATGTGCATAGAGCAAAAAATGCCATTTACATTGTTGTAAAAAAACAAGCTTTGCTTCCTCTCTCTCTCGTAAACTCATCTCTTTTATAAACTCTGCAATGGCTACTGCCTTTTTTATGGTTTTACCCCTCACAAACCCACCACCCTTGGTAGCCTCTCTCCACCTCACACCCCACCCCACACCAGCAACCCCCCTCCTCCCCATTACTACCTCCTCTACCAGCGAAGGTCCCCCCTCTATCTTCCCCAGCAAGGAGGCTGGTAGACCCACAGTCTACAGTGATGGAGAGCCTCATACCCTCCCCCTAACCTCCGTGTCCCCCTGATAACAGAGTACCCCTAACTCATGTACAAAAAGGAAAAAAAGGAGAAAAAAATATTTTACTATAGGGGAATATCCTTTAAAGATCTCTAGCTTTACTGGTCAGTCTACCAAAAATTGGATTATAATTTCCAGGCTTATATTTTACCCTTCCTATGGTTTATTCACTTGAAGATTTTCTTTTGCCTTTAATTCAGACTTAAAAAAACGTATTTTTCCTTTATATATTATTTTCAATTTGGCTGGACTTAAAAGAAATGCTTGTGCGCCCTTATCCTGAAAAGGGTTGATTAACTGTCGTAACTGCCATCTTTTTCCCAGGGCAAAATCAGGGCGAACAAAATACTCCACACCAGCTGCTTTCCTTTGTCTATCTGGCCTGGCCAGATCGTACAAATCCTGCCTAGCCAAAAAATTAGATAAACATATCAATATAGCTCTAAGTCTCGCATTAGATTGGTTCTGTTTCATTTGGAAGGGAAATCAGTGGGCTCGTTGTATCTCGGTGTCCCATGTCCATCGAGCCAGTTCTGGAAGGCTTCTGTAAATAATTTGACATTTTTGAGAATCTGAACCTTCAACTACCTCTGGTACACCAAGAATTTTTAAGTTGTTCCGCCGAAGGCGGTTTTCCATGTTCTCAATATTCCAGGTTATAACATCCCTCTGTGTTGTCAGCGTCTTGGTAGCTGTTTTTTGTCCCGCCATCTCATCTTCAAGAGTAGAGATTCGGTTTTCGGCCTCGGATATCTTTTCCGCAATTTCAGAACAGAATTTGGTCACCCGTCTAATTAAATTCTGCAATTTCCTACAGGCGCCTTTGATTTTTTGGCTTCCTGCACGGATTTCTTCTCTGTGTGCCATCATTGTTTCATTAATCACTGCGAGCAAAATATCCTCTGCCCGTTCTGATGAGTTAACTTGATTTTGATCCCCCTGGCAGCTGTCTGTTGGGAGAACCATTTCCTGATTTCTCTCTTGAGGATTGCCCAAGAGCGGCAAGTGAGTCCGCCTGTTGTAGTTTAGAGGTACAGGAGTTATTATTGTTCTTTTCCACACAGTCCCAGAGCTAGGTATCAAAGTATCCTTCCCAGGAGTCTCGTCCTCTGCAGTGAATTCTCTCTTGAAGACTTAGATTGATCTGAGAGTGAAAAAAGGGACCCTCTGCATCTGTCTCTAGCGAACTTAAACTATCATTTAAGCTGCCCGTATTATTTGGAAATATCAGCCTATCACCCGGTGAGTGTGAGAACTTTGCTTCCTGCCTGACATCCGTTATTGGGCCTGAGGGAGGCATCGCAGCAATCCCAGCCTCCTTCCTACTATCAGGCTTTAACATCTGCTTGTGCTGTGCATGACTGTCATGGAGCTCTGAGTCACCCCCTCTACCCACTTCTGTGTTCAGCGTGATTAATCCTGCAGTCCCTACAGCTCCCATGCTCACCTCTTCAGGGATTTCTGCCTCTAAAAGTTTCCTTCATAATATCAGTAGTGTCCTGCACGAGATTCGTTTTTTTGCCCTTTCTTGCAGTCATAAAAATTGCCCTCATCGCTCACTTTCCGCTTTTCATGTCTCTAGCCGGGCTGTCATCAGAGCTCTCCTCAGCTGCTCCACCTCATTATGCGCCTTGGGTGTTTTCCAGAGGTTTGCTCATCGCAGTGTTTCCTGCCCCGTGGGTCTTCCCTGGCGTTTTCCGGCGGCATCCCAACCTGAGCCGCAATCCGACTTAGTCCCGCACCACAGCGCTCCGCGCCCTAAACTAAAATACTTGCAACCAAGCTCTCCCGAGTGATTACACCTTTAGTTTCGGTCCACCAACATGGATTCATATCAGGGAGAGGCACGGTCAACGATATAGGCAGAGTTACGACTATGCTGGATATCACCAATACACGTAAATGTCCATGTGGGATGATATACTTGGACGCTGAAAAAGCGTTTGACCGTGTCACCTGGGAATCCTTATGGGTAACATTGAGTGGGCAATGGTTTGGAACTGGCTTTGTCCAGACAATTACAGCTATGTATGGTTCACCAAAAGCTTGAGTATGTGCGATGGGGCTAGCGTCGAACACGGTCTCCATTTCAAGGGGTACTCGACAGGGCTGGCCTTGCTCCCCGGTGCTATTTGCGCTATATATCAACCCATTTCTGAACCTACTGGAACAAAGACTAAATGCTCAATCATTGAGCTGTAGGCAGGAACGGGTTGAAATATTAGCATATGCAGACGATATAACGATAGTCTCGATGGATCTTGCTACCGCACTGGCTTTAATATATGGGAGGAGCTCAGGATACAAACTAAATGTAGCCAAGACACAGATTTGTGCACAGATCAAATACAACTAGATTCTAGAGTTATGGAGGAGGCAATATATTTGGGTGTGTGATTGAATTTGTGCCTTAATGCCAGGGTTGTTTCTAACTGGGACCCTCTGATGTGCAAGATTAAAAAGGAATTAGATAGAATGGAAGGTCTCCATTTGTCAATGCTGGGAAGATGCAACGTTCTAAAAATGAACATCTTACCTAAGGTTCTTTACTTTTTCAGGGCAGTGCCACTGGAAATTACAAAAAAACAGATTCAGAAGTTACAATCTATCTGCAGCAGCTTCCTGTGGGCACAGGGCAAACCCCGCTGAGCTGTGAAATACATGTCCCTTCCACGGGAACGAGGGGATTGGGCAGTCCCTAACTTCCAGTTTTACTACGGGGCATGCTTACTACAATGTATGGGAATTTTATTAGTTGGTGCTAACGATAAAAGTGTAGAAAATATACCACATATTTTTTAATTACTATTGGCACTATATCATAAATACATTTTTTTAATATCCTTGATCCCAGTTATTTAAAAAAAACTTGCTTCAAGGTGCTTCAGGCTACCCACAAGGCCTGGCTCCAGATGAGCAACAACTAAAGATCGGCAGGATTAACTAATATACCCCTACGGACGCCTCAGGTTTACTACCTCCTATTTTTGCAGATGGCATCATGAATAGATGGGGAAGTAAAGGTATTTTGACGCTAGGAAACCTAGTGGATAGCAATGATGTTAGGCCATATACTTCTTTATTGGCAAAATATGATCTCCCTAAAGCAGATTTTTTCAAATATTTACAGATCCGAGACTACTTAATAAAAAGAGGGGATGCCCCACGCTTAGCACAGAAAAATAAACTAGTAGAAGTGGTGAAGTGGATGAGAAAGATTGGCGAGATATATCAAGCACTTATTGAAACACAAAAGGATGACATGGAGGCCCAAAATACTAAATGGAATATAAGGCTCTCAGTTGAGGGCGATATTTTGCATAGTCTATTACATGAGCAGATAAGCTGTTATTAACTTCCAATCTTAAGTTAAAACCATGTTTAATTTGTATTACACACCAGCAAAAATTGGGCATTGGGAGGGATAAGTGAGGACAAGTGCACCCGGTGTATGAGGGACCAGGCGGATATAGTCCACATGTTTGCTACTTGCCCAGAATTAAAACTGCTAATTATTAGGTTGCAGGTATGATGTTGGGGGTCTTGGAGGACGCCATGCTAACACAAGGAATGTGCACATTCAGATATCTAATATATATTGCTGTTGCTGTGGCAAGATTGTGTATAGCATCTCTCTGGAGACAGAAAGAACCCCCTACCTTTGAGATGTGGAGAGGAAGGGTTTTTTCCATATGTAAACTTGAAAATAGTCTTTATGACATTAAAGGGCTACAAAAAAGAAGATTGGGTGTTAAAATCTGGGGGGCTCAGAATTAATTTATAAAACCCTCAACTCATGTAAATTAATAAACAAAGACTGTCACTTTAGAAGGCAGAAATCCTGGGTTGCTGTATACATTCCCTGCTCTCTTTGTAACCATATGTATTGGTCCTTGGTGTATATGTGAAATTATTGTATACCCTCTTGTTTCTTTTTTTTGGTTGATGTATATGAGCTCTTTTTGTAAATGACTACTGGCTTACAAAAAAAAATACAAAAAAACGTGCACAAAAAATAAGATTAATAATTTTACAATTTAAAATGTAACACTGAAAAACGGAATCGCAAACCTCTGTATCTACACCTAATGACTTGACGTGATAATTTGGAAGTAGCTATGTAAGCCCAGAAAAAGAAACCTTGCTTTGTGGTCTGTCCTGTTAATGAGTACATTTACCTGGTACTACTCTTTTTTTTTAATCTTTTTATTAATTTAAAATCAAGAAGAAGAAATAGACACATGCGGCACCATACATTCATACATAATAATGGATTGGATAGTTACTTTGACAGGATAGACTTGGAGCAACAGGAGGATACTTGATGCACCTGCGTTGATAAGTCCAAAACAGCTAATGTGACAATATAATCAAGAAACAATTTAAGCACAAGCGCTCCAATCTCGCCCACATCGTATAAACAGGATAATAGAAGAAACGAGGCCACCGGATATTGGAATTTAAAAATTATCAGGGTATGTCACCAATTATTCTAAAAAGGAAAAGACCAAGAAAGACTAAGAAAAGAGGAACTGAGAGAAGGACACACAAAGAAAATAATAAACCCATCCCCCCACCCTGCACCCCTGCATATGGCTGCCACCTAACCCCAACTAGCAGCGTGCCTGTCACCCCAACTAACTAGGTTCCGAAGAAGGAAAAAGAGAAAAACATGGTGGAGGGCATATCCGTATAGGATCCCAGCCCCTTTCCCCCCCTGCCAATGATCGGCACCCGCTATAATGAAAATACAAGTGTATCAGAGACCGCAGTAGAAGAAAATTAGGGGGAGCCATAATACACCGCCCAGCCTCACGTAAGTCCAACAATTGCAGTTCAAACACCCAATTGAGGCAAACCAATCACCCCGGTCAATCGATCTCAGCCTTGACCCCTCCGAACCATCCCACAAACCCCTCCCAGCGAGACTAATATGTCAACAAGAGAGTCAAAGAGGAAAAGGAGTCCAACAGAAATCAGTTTGTTACTTCTCACAATCAATGAGTCCACGGGAACTTCAGCCACACAAAAAAGTGCCCTCCTGGATGAATAGTCCCAATGTAGTTTTTCCCGAAATCGTATAGTCACCAAGGAAGGAAAGGATGAAGACAAAGTGGAAGAACAGTCAACAACAAAAGTCTCCGGGAGGGGAACGTCAATCGATACATCCAAAGTCAGCAATGATGGAAGGCTTAGCGATATGCTCATGTCCTCAGGAATACAGTTCTCCAAAGCACCAAACGAGGGTTTTGACTCTTGTTGCCTCACGGGGTCCTCGCACATAATCAAAATGGCCGTTGCTTGAATTGCAGCCGGTTGTTGTTCCAGCAGTGGTGCAGGGTCCGGTTCCCCAGACACCTTCTCAGATAGGCCCGTATCCATTTTGTGAATCAGGGCATCCATATACGTATGAAAAGCCCCAGCGATGCCAGTACTGACCTCAGCGATGGCTCATGCTCCGTTCGGTCCGTTATCTCTTGCCTGGTACCAATCATAATCACCTCCCCCGGTGAATCCGGTATCCCCGGGGGAACAAACAGGACCATGAACGGGCAGCGTTGGAGTGTGACTGTTCGTTATATGCAGCAGTAATCTGCCCATCAGCACCGTAGGCAAGTCCCCGAGCCCCCGAACCCCGGCGGGAGCCAAAACCCGGGCCCGCGGGATGGGGACCACAACCCACAGTCAATATCGTACCAAGTCACTCCTCCCTCGATGTTGACTAGGCAAACGATCGCCTACAAATCCGGGCGAAAAAGAAACCTCCACTTCGATGGACCGGACCCTGCTGGAATCACTCGGCCGATGTTGTTAAACTACAACCCAGCTATGCAGATACTCGAGGCCCCAGCTTCCCCGCTGGACTAGGCCACAAACTTAGACCCGACGCAACTCCGCCAAACAAGCAGATCAAAAGTTTAGGATTACACCATCAGAGTGCGGAACAGTTCAGCTACACGGAGGTAGGGCGTCAAAACAGGATAATGGACAGGATCATCTGGCAGGATATGGAGGTCAGCGGAGCCGGGAGCCTAAGCAGCCATCTTGTTTGCCAGCGTAGCTCCTCCCTCCCTGGTACTACTCTTATGTATTCTGAACCAATTGTATTTAATAGTACAACCATGAGAGTAAAAGAAGATAAAACATGAAAATAAAAAGGATTAGTTCAGGTTCCGCTTACAAATCTTATTCCTATCTGGGGGTCCTATTAGATGATAAGATGAAATGGGGGCCATTAAAATATAAAAAGAAAGGAGATTTAGTGAGAACCAATGCTGCAATTTTCAACTTTGCCTCGAGACTAGGAAAGAGACCGATTGGGGCTCTCTTGCAGATATACAGGGCAAAGTGTATCACCAAGGTGTCCTATTGGGTAAACAACGTTCATGACGAAAAAAAAATCGCGCATGGGATCACAATGCGGTCATTACTTCTTAGTCATGGGTTAGGTCTGTGCATCACTTCTCTGTTTCCTTTTAAAGAAACTGCTGAATTTCACTGCTTTTGTAAGAGTGAAATCTGACCCTAACGGTACCGTCCCTGGTACCTGGTTTTTCAGTTGATTTCTAAGGTATTTTTTCAGCGAAAAAAAAAATATATATATATATCAAAACAATTCCCTTGCAGGCAGAGAGTGACGCATACATTATGCAAAAAAGAAGGAGAGAACTCTGGTAGTTCCCAAGTTTAGGTGGAAGGCAGCTACTGTATAGAGCACCCTCAACACCAGCGTGGATAGCACTGTGCTAATCCTATGCTCAAAAACCTTGATATAAAAGCTGACATTTGAGGTAAGCAAATTTAGAGTGTCGCTGGTGTTGAGGGCGCTCAGTGTCCCCTAAGATGTCATCAGTGATGTCATCAGTGATGTAACTGACCATGTTATGAATGATGTAATATGTGACATCATCAGCAGTGGATTGCGGGCGGCGAGTTATAGTTAATACAACTAACTATAACAGGGGAATTTCAATGGTTTTATATGAGTGAAATGCCTAGCTAACTATAACGCCCCTAAAACCTATGGTTTTTTCAGTGAATTTCTAAGGTTTTGTAAATGCTAATTCCTAACTAAAACTTGTCTAAAACCTGTGGTTTTTTCAGTGAATTTCTAAGGTTTTCTAAATGCTAATTCCTAACTATAAATTGTCTGAAACCTATGGTTTTTTCAGTGAATTTCAAAGGTTTTTAAATGGCAATTTTTAAATGTATTGTTATTTTTGTTTGTTTATACTGATTTTCTACATAAACAATATATTTTTAGATATTTTATTTTTTAAATTACATTATAATTCCATTATATATTACATTACAAAATATACTTTCTCAGAATGAATTACTTTAGTTTAAATACTTTGCAAATAGGCAATAGTCTTCTAAGTACAGTAGTTACAGTTGTTGTAATGCACAACACAATTTCAGATACAATGCAACATTGAGGTCAATGTGAATTTCTAGTTAAATGCAATTAGTTACTTTTTGAATTACTTTTCTAACCACAGGACTGGATGCAATTAGTTACTTTTTGGATTACTTTTCTAACCACAGGACTGGATCCAAGATTCAGTCCTGGGACATCTCCTGTAAACAGTTGAGTAAAAGCGTTTTGGTTACAGTAGTGACTATTTAAGGAATATTGTTGTATTTAAAAAGATGACACTTAGAAACTTTTTCACATAGAATCACCAATGTTATCCTATGGGAGGAAATTCACTTAGCTGATAAGTAGTGTTAACATTACTTTTTCTTACACAGTGGTGGCTTCAGGGTCCAGCAAGGGTACATCTCCTGTAAAAAGATGAAAGAATGTGTTTAAGTCATACAGGCAATTTTTAAGGAATATTTTTAGTTTGTGGAAATAGACAAACTTTTTTGGTGAAAACCAGGATTCCTATGGAAGGAAATACAAGTAACAGGTAAGTACGGTTTGAATTACTTTTCAGGATCAGTACTGGTCTCAAAGAAGCAGCAATAAGGTCACTTCTGATAACAGGTGAGTAAATCAGAATTTGTAGTTCTGCTGATTTTATAGGAATTTTATTAAGTTCAAAAACTCCTCACTTAGAAGAATTTCCAAGTGAATCCAGTGAAAGGAAATTCAAGTTACTGGTAAGTATAGTTAGAATTACTTTTCAGGATCAGAACTGGGCTCAAAGAAGCAGCACTGAGGTCTCTCCTGATAACAGGTGAGTAAAGCGGAATTCTTTGTTCGGCTGATTTTAGAGGAATATTTGTAAGTTCCAAAACTCCACACTTAGAAGAGTTTCCAAGTGAAACCAGTCAATGTTAGCCTATGGAAGGAAATTCAAGTTACTGGTAAGTATTGTTAGAATTACTTTTCAGGATCAGTACTGGGCTCAAAGATGCAGCACTGAGGTCTCTCCTGATAACAGGTGAGTAAAGCGGAATTCTTTGTTCGGCTGATTTTAGAGGAATATTTGTAAGTTCCAAAACTCCACACTTAGAAGAGTTTCCAAGTGAAACCAGTCAATGTTAGCCTATGGAAGGAAATTCAAGTTACTGGTAAGTATGGTTAGAATTACTTTTCAGGATCATAACTGGGCTCAAAGATGCAGCACTGAGGTCTCTCCTGATAACAGGTGAGTAAATTGGAATTCGTTGTTCGGCTGATTTTACGTGAATATTTTAAAGTTCCAAAACTCCACAGTTAGAAGAATTTCCAAGTGTAACCACTCAATGTTACCCTATGGAAGGAAATTCACTTAGCAGGTAAGTAGTGTTATCGTTACTTTTTCTTACTCAGCGGTGGATCCTGGATCCAGCACTGGTGCATCTCCTGTAAACAGTTGAAATAATGCGTTTAAGTCATACAGGCGATTTTTTAGGAATATTTGTAGTTTGTGAAAGTAGACACTTAGAAACTTTTCTGGTGAAAACCAGACAATGGATTCCTATAGAAGGAAATACAAGTTACTGGTAAGTATGGTTAGAATTACTTTTCAGGGTCAGTACAGGGCTAAAAGAAGCTATAAACCACCACTGGGTCTGGGCTCCCAACAGCACGGCGAAGCCACTGACCAATAATTAACAACAAAAATGCCAATACTGTGTATTTCTTTCCTTTCTGATTTTATATACAACATACGAATTAAACAATATGCATCTCTGGATTTTTTCACGTAAATAAATAACATTTATTTATAAACGGTTTTGCTCCATTAGTTTGGTTGTAATTTCACCAATTTTTTGTTTTTCGGACACCATCTGCACAAAACATATACAACTTTACCCAAAAAGCTTCCTAAAACTTTATCCACAGAGCATTTATATTCACTATCCAAACATTCAAACATTCACTCGCACACATACACAAACATCACTCGGCGCATTGTGAGGTTGCTGTATAGGACGCCGAACAAGCTCTGTTACCTTCGTTGTCCCTCACAGCCCTCGTTGCTGCGTCCCCTGCGGCCCCGGCCCCCCTGACTGCCCACTGCCCATTCACTGCCCCCGCCTCCTAGCTGCTCCTCCCTCCAACCTCCCCATATATGCTGGCCGCTGCACGGCTGCGCAGCAGGCATGCACATTGGGTGGATCTAAGGCGAGCCCATCTGCACCTGGCCCAGCGCCAGAACCCCTGGCCCCCGCACCTACAACGACTACCGCCACCACTACGACGCCAGCACTTTGCACGCTCTCAACTCCGGACGGAGCCACACCTGCTTCAAGGCCGCCCCGAAACGGCCCCTTCACCTGGCGGAACTGCAGCTACATTCATCAAATGGGAGGGAAGAGGAGTTGAAGTCCATTCAGTTCCCCTGACTAGATACTGCAATAATCAAAATAGAATGGACACTGGCATCTACTGTAACCGTTGGTTATGTAGTTGTCTCTGAAAAACCCTCATAGACGCTCAGATCTTTTTCGATGCGGTGTATGGTTTTCATCCGCCCCTTATTAGGCGTCATGACATAGTCATTGGGTTTTTCAAAAGTGCTTTATGCCAGCCTCACCCGAGGCAACCTCTGGTAAAAGTAGAAGTGTCCAGAGATATCCGGAACATCAGCAGAGGAGTGATGTGAAAAGTAGACAGTATGAATAGTTAAAAGGCAGTGTCACACCAAAGTCTGAATTTATTTTAAAGAGGTGGGCACTGACGGATAAAAGAATTGCTGCGATCTATATGGTAATCGGGTTACTGGATTACCTGATCTATCTTGAAGAACGTCGACATGTTTCAGCTCCCCTTGGCCCAAAAGGGTCTGTGGAGCTTTCGTCAGGACAATACAAACAATCAATGGCACTCACACAATTTGTGTAGTTTTCCTTGTTAATACTGAGAGAAACCTCATTGTAGGGCTTGTATTTCTTCCTCAGGGTGCAGACGGTCGCTATTAAGTGGTCCGTACCACGTGTAGGATCCTTTACTCCTTGTGCTGACTCTGCCCCTGGTCTGCAGCTACACCAGCCTCAGAGCCACAAACCACCTGCCAAGAAAGACCCCAATCACCTCCGATACATACTACTGAACACCCACTCCACACACAAGCATGCCGTCGAGCTCTGGGACCTGCTCGACACAACATCCCCAGACGTCGCCTTCCTGGTTTAATGACTCCTCTGCACCAGATATCGTCATAGCCATCCCAGATGGCTACAAGATCACCCGCAGAGACCGCACCAATGGAGTGGTAGGAGGAATTGCCATTGTCCACAAGAATAGCATCAGGGTCTCGACTAGCACCGACGGTGCGCTCAGCACCGCCGAACACATGCATTTCCAGATCCACACAGACCCTAACTCCACCCTTAAAGTCACCTTTGTCTACGGACCCCCCGGACCCCACCCCCAGTTCAGCGACTCCATCGCCCACTTGATCAGCACGCACGCCCTGACCTCCTCCAACTACATCCTCCTCGGAGACATGAACTTTCACCTTGAAAACAACAACAACACCTCCACAACCCTGATCGCCAACCTCGGACTGAAGCAACTCATCAAAACGCCCACCCACTCCGCCGGCCACACGCTCGACCCCGTCTTCTCCTCAAGCCTGCACGTCTCCATCAGCCACACCACCGAACTCCTCTGGACCGACCACCGCTGCATCCACTTCGCCTTCCAGAAACCCACCACACACCATGGCACCCAACAGATCCCCCACCGCTGCTGGAGCAAAATCACCAAAGACCAACTACACGCAAACCTCGCTCTCAGCCCAGCCACCGAACCCTCCAACAAGGACGACGCTGCCCACAGCCTCAGATGCTGTATCGAGGACTGCGCCAACACCCTCACCCAGCAGAAGAAACAAACCCCCCCACAGAGACACCAGCGAGAGGGCCAGCTGGTTCACCCCAGAACGCCTAGCCTCCAAGCAAGCCTGCCGGAAACTAGAGAAGAAATGGCACAGTGAACAAACGCCAGATAGCCACGCAGCACACAAGGACACCATCCGCAACCACCACCACCTCATCAGGGTGGCCCAGAGAACCGCAAGATAGCAGACATCCACGACAGCTTCAACACCCAGACAGCCCCTACAGACAGACCCTCCGCACCCCATCGACCACTACCCCCTGCTAGCCTGGGCCAGCCTGAACATCAATGACATCATCAAGGCCATGCGCACAATCCACTCCGGCTCTCCGTCAGATCCATTCCCGCACCACGTCTTCAACAGAGCAAGCAACTCCATCGCACCCCACCTGCGCAACGTCATCAATCTCTCCCATGAGACCGTGACCTTCCCATTGATCTGGAAACACGCCGAGATCAACGCCCTACTCAAAAAACCTAAGGCAGACCCAAGAGACCTCATGAACTTCCGGCCCATATCTCTGCTCCCCTTCCCGGCCAAGGTCATCGAGAAAACCGTCAACAGACAGCTAACCCGATACCTCGAAGAAAACAGAATCCTGGACCCTTACCAGTCAGGGTTCCACAGCAACCACAGAACTGAGACTGCCCTCATCACCGCCACCAACGACATCATGATCCTGCTGGACAACGGCGAGACCACATTACTCATCCTCCTAGACCTCTCTGCCGCCTTCGACACCGTCTGCCACCGCACACTACCCACACGCCTCCATGCCGCAGGGATCCGAGAAAAGGCTCTGGATTGGACCACCTCCGTCCTCTCTGGCAGAACCCAGAGCGTCCGCCTCCCCACATTCCGTTCCAAAGCCTCCGAGATCATCTGCGGCGTACTCCATAGATCCTCCCTCAGCCCGAAGCTGTTCAACATTTACATGGCCCCGCTCGCACACGTAGCCCTACAGCACGACCTCAACATAATCTCCCATGCCGATGACACTCATCTGATCCTCTCCCTCACCAAGGACCCCATCACCGCCAAAGCCAGCCTGCACGAAGAAATGATGGC
Organism: Lissotriton helveticus; assembly: GCF_964261635.1. Taxonomy (NCBI): domain Eukaryota; kingdom Metazoa; phylum Chordata; class Amphibia; order Caudata; family Salamandridae; genus Lissotriton; species Lissotriton helveticus. Next base: position 216,848,037 of record NC_136060.1, on the reverse strand, counting down.
CGTCGCCGACTGGATTAAGACCAGCTGTCTGAGGCTGAACTCGGACAATATGGAGGTTGTTATCCTCTGCTCCAACCCTTCAGCCTGGGATGCCTGCTGGTGGCCGACGCCAGTGGGGGCAGCCCCGAAACCCACCGACCACGCATGCAACCTGGGAAACATCCTCCACTCAATGCTCTCAATTACCACGCAGGTCAACGCCGTCTCCTCCTTCTGCTTCAACACTCTCATCATGCTCCGCAAGATCTACAGATGGATCCCGACAGATACAAGAAAGACAGTCACACAGGCCCTCATCATCAGCAGACTCGACTACCGGAATGCCCTCTACGCGGGAGCCCCGACCAAGCTCATCAAACGATTACAACGCATCCAAAACGCCTCGGCACGACTGATCCTTGATGTACCATGCCACGGACACATCACCCCCCACCTGAGAAAAGTGCACTGGCTCCTTTTCAACAAGAGGATATCCTTCAAGCTCCTCACCCACGCACACAAGACACTCCATAAGACCGGCCCAGCCTACCTTAACAGACGGCTCTCCTTCTACATCCCCAACCGCCAGCTACGCTCCGCCGACCTCTGACTCGCCACCGTCCTGCGCATCTGAAGAACAACCACCGGAGATCCTTCTCCCACCTCGCCGCCAAGACATGGAACACCCTCCCACTGAGCCTACAACACAACCAAGACCTGCTGACCTTCAGGAGGATGCTCAAGACCTGGCTGTTCGTGTCATGTAAAACAAACAGTATGTCAGGCTAAATAACTCTGCTATGTTTTCAAGACCACACGAATGTGTTTGAAGTCTAATTAATTTTTAATATTGAAACTGACAAAAATATGTTTTGCTTATGCCTATGACGGGCGCAAAACATGTAATGTTTCTTTGAAAGGAAATGGAAGGGGCGGGGCTAAGATGGCGGCGGTGTAGCCCCATTCTTGTTATATGTTATGTTATATTGAGTTTATATAGCGCACGGCTACTCTGAAAGAGTGTCCCGGCGCTTCCACAGGCAGCTCGGTGTAGAATAACACAACAAGGAACAACAGATACAAAGAAAGAAAAGAAAAACCCACCAGAAAAAGCCTAAAGATTAAAAAGCCTAAAGATTAAAAAGCCAGGTCTTCAGGCTCTTCCTGAACTGAAGCAGATTGGAGGTGCTGCGTAGCGCCAGCGGAAGCGAGTTCCACAACTGGGGAGCCTTGAAGCTGAAGGAGCGCCCCCCAGTGCGGGCCTTCCTCACACGCGGGACCACGGCATTAAAGAGAGATTCGGACCGCAGTGAGCGGGCTGGGCGATATAAGGCCAATCTTCGCTGCAGGTATCCCGCACCTAAACCAAACAATGCTTTGTGCATCAGCGTCAGGGATTTAAACATGATCCGCTTCCGGATAGGCAACCAGTGAAGCGTATGCAGCAACCCAGCAGCTCGTGCACGCCTATGCAGGCCAAAAATGGCGCGGGCAGCAGAGTTTTGTGCCACCTGCAGGCGCTGGACCAGATAATCAGGAAGGCCAAGGAAAAGGGCGTTAGCGTAATCCAACCTGGATCCAATGAGCGCTTGCACAGAAATGCGCCTATGCTCCACAGACAGCAGTGGTAGAAACTTGCGGAGCATCTTCAGAATGCCGAAACAGGTGCCAGCCAGCCCAAGGACATGAGCTCTCAATGAAAGCTTATTGTCCAGCTTGACACCAAGGTTTTTGGCGACCTGTGATGACTGTGCGGGAGGACACATGTCAGACGGCCACCATTGCCGCCATTCAGGGTCGGTGACACAGCCAAAGAATAAGACCTCCGACTTACTGGAGTTGGCCTTCAAACTGTTCCGCTGGAACCAGTCGAAGACCATTCCCAGACAGCCCCGAATACTCTCTCCATCAAATGCCTGGTCTTTACCGCATGTGAAGAGGAGTTGCGTGTCGTCGGCGTAGGACACGATCTGGGCCCCATAGGCCTCCACCGCAGCCTCCAAAGGGGACATGAAGATGTTAAACAACGACGGGCTCAACACAGAACTCTGTGGAACCCCGACTCCCAATGGCGGCATCTCGGCGGAGCTCTGGGAAACCCAGATCGTCTGGCGGCGGCCTTCAAGAAAAGATGTAAACCATTTGAACACTGTCCCCCTAATGCCGATGTCATAAAGCCTGGCGAGAAGCATCTCTTGGGGGACGGTGTCAAAGGCCGCCGACAGGTCCAACATGACTAACATGGCCTTGCCGCCCACATCCAAGGTCTCCCTTGCTCTGCTTGCTGAGACCGAGGAATAGGCATCCAAAGGGGGCTTTGAGAACAGCAAGCTTGCAAAATCGTGGTCTCAGGTCCTCAGCAACACAAGTGGCACCAGTGAGCCGGCGGTAAAGAGCCAACTTTGGTGTTGGGCAGGCACTGCAGCGTGATTGTCTGGGCTGCGCCATGTTGACCATTGGTGGGGGAGGGGCACGGAGCCCACGTCCCAGATGACAGTACCGCTTTGTGGACCTGGGATCACCCTGACTGTGCTGTTCCTGACGGAAAGGCCCCCAGGCATTGGTTGGGCAACCAACCAGTGTTGAGGCCAGCCCAACGGTGAACCGGAGGTGTGGACGGCGGTATCCCCAGAGGGATACATGAGGCCTGGGGGTCTACAGAGGTGGCTGAGGCATGTGTGTTGAGCCTGGCCACGCTACGGTGCGGCAGTCTGAGTGGCGGTAGCTCCCAATGGTGAGAGAGAGGCCTGGCGCAATGCAGCACTGGGCCTGGCGTAAGTGTTGAGCCAGGGCTCTGTGGAGGTGTGGAGGAGTGGACGACGGGTGCTTGAGTATATGCACGCCATCAGAAATGAAGACAAACCATATCCAATCGCCCATCATTTTAAAGCCTATCATAATCATAATTGCAATCTTTTGAGATTTGTGGTCCTTGACAGAATCACAAACCGTGGGAGAGGGGGTAATCGAACACTTGAACTGAGGAGACTAGAAACAAAATGAATCATAAAATATAATACACTTCATCCAAAAGGGTTAAACCTGGATGAAGAATTAGCTGTTCATCTAGCTAATTCGACGATATTTCTCCTCGGGAACCCGGAAGAGGGCGGGGTTGGCGATCCTTCTGGCCACGCACTTCCAGGGGACAGTGGTTGGTAATTTTGCAGAAGTTTCTGGACAACTTCTTGCTTTGCAGGTGTTAATGGGAGAGATGGTGCACACAATAGCCTCGGTCTATAGCCCTAATTAACACTGGGCGTAGTTTGCGTAGTAGCGATACGCGTAGCTACGTGAAGTGTGTAGTGCACTGTTCGGGACGATTGCACAGTGCCGGATGCTTGTCTGCACTGTACAATCATAGAAAATGGCATCTCGCACAGTGCAAGCTGTCATTTTCTGCCGTTCAAGTAGATTTTTACTTGAGCGGCAGTTTTCTCAACGCGGACTGGTAGTTTCTCATCGCTCGCGATCGCAAGCATATGTGACCATTCGCTATGAGAAACTTGACCTCCCCGCATTGAGAATCTCGCGGGGAAATTTATTTTCCACGCTCGCGATCGCCAACTTGATGTTGCTGATGGCGAATGAGGAAAAAGTCTCGCTGGGATGTCATTTTGCTCGCTCGCGGTTGCCAACTTGACGTTGAGGACTGCGAGTGAGCAAAAAATGGCAACTACGCTACGCTACGCTTTTTTGCACTGCGTTACGTGCAAGTCATGCATAGCGTGAAGTAGCACAAACTATGCAAACTACGCGAGCGTAGCATAGTTCGCCGCCCAGGGTTAGTCCTAATGAGCACCAGGGGGTCTTTTTACCCAACGCGCTTAATTTACTCATGAAATTCTCAGATGAGGATTTGGTAATGGGGGAGACTTCAACATAGTCCCGGCCGCAGGCCTCGACAGGTCGATGCTCAGGGTGGGGCATGCGGGCTCAATTTCACCCTTGATGCATCAGAGGCGGAAAGAAGCTGGCCTCATGGATGCCTGGCTTCACCACTTCCCCTCCGCACTGGAATACACTTTCTTTTCCGCTGCTCATCAGACGTATGCCCAAATAGACCTCTTCTGGACTTCTCCCAGGGTTACGGCGTCCATTGAAGACGTCTCTATTGGTGTAGCGGCCCTCTCGGACCATTCACCAGTTGTTTTAACACTGACTCTCCAGGGCGGCTCCCCGGGGCGACTGTCCTGGTGTCTCAATTGCACCATCCTCACGTATGAGTCTAATATCGCCAAAATGTGGGAGCTGAAGGACGTGGGCACGGTTGGGTGGATAAACTGCGGGACGCTTTGAAGGCAGTCATCCGTGGGTGTTGCATCGCTATCCCGGCAAATCCCAACAAGGACCACAGAGAGAAGAGGAGAGAGTTGGAGGCTCAAATTCGGGAGTTGGATGGAGTCCACCGCTGTACTGGGGCGGTTCAGACACAGCGATTGCTCACTCAGGGTAGGAAACAACTACGGACCTTAGATTTGGACCGTGACGAATATGCCTCGCTCCGCACCAAGCAACGCTACTACGAGGGAGGGGGGACAAATCCAGGAAACTATTGGTGCATGCTTTTCGAGATGAAAAAGCGTTATGTCGGGTTGCGGAACTTATGAGTGTCAGGGCGAGACCTTCCGAGCGGATCGGGACATTGCGTCTGAATTCGAGGCCTTCTGGAAGTCATATGTTCCGCTGAAAGTCTGGACCCCATCTCAAGTGCCACCACATTGGAGGCGGACATCCGCCCGGAGGAAGTTATACGGGCTATTCAGGGTCTTGTAGCTGGCAATGCCCTTGGCGAGCCTCTTCAACTCTTTTAGATCCACCGGTAAACTCACCCCCTCAATGACCATGGCTGAAGTTGTGGTCATACCTAAACTGGGAAGGACTATCAGGAGTCTGCTTCATACCATCCCATCTCCCTGCTCAATGTCGCCCTGAAAACCATTTCTAGCATTCTGGCAGCATGACTCGTCTGCTTAAGCAAGGTCTGGTGGACCCGGACCAATCGGGGTTCATTCCAGACTGCAATTGTGGAGATGGGACTTGGAGCATGTGCCATCTCTTAGATAAAATGCAGCGCACCCAGATTCCGGTGACACTTTTGTCAGTGGATGCCGAGAAGGCATTTGATGGGGTCCACTGGCCCTATTGCATCAGGTTCTGTGCTGATTTGGTCTTGGGGAAGGTTCCGGAAATTGGTGAACTCTTCATATGAAGACCCACAAGCCTAGATTAGGGTCAATGGGGTGGTCTCCCAGCCTTTCCCGGGCAGGCGTGGCATGTGTGAGGGGTGTCCGCTCTCCCCTCTCTTGTTCGCGCTCTACATGGAGCCGTTTGCTGAACTAGTCCGCCACCTTCCTACGGTCACCGGGATCTGGATGGGAGACAGGGAGACAAGTTTCTCGCTATACGCAGACTACGTGCTCCTTTTCCTCTCCAATCCATTGTCCTCTCTTCAACCCCCACTGGCGGAGGTAGACGCCTTTAGTGCTGTGTTGGGTTTCAAAATTAACTTGAAGAAGTTGCAGGCATTGAGTCTCACAATCCCGGCGGCGGATCGCCTCCAACTGTCGCAACTCTTTCCATTTTCCTGGGTGGTCAGTGATATCACGTATTTGGGACTTCGGGTCTTTTCGGCCACTGGGAAGAAAGCCCAGGTGAACACTCGGACATGCTGGCTAAGATCTGTAAAGACCTCAACACCTGGAAGAAGCATGTTCTATCATGGTGGGGGAAGATAGCTGTGGTTAAAATGTCAATTTTACCATGCCTGTTGTATATAATACAAACGCTTACCCTATGTACACCGCCCACAACACTGGCCCAAATGCAACAACTAGTTAATGGCTTCATTTGGGGCAGGAAGAGGCCGCGCATGGCTTGACACCTCATGTATTTGCAACAGGAGGAGGGAGGTCTTGGGGTACTCCACCATGGCTGGTACTATGAAGCGGCGCAGTTGAGCTGGATGGTGGAATGGAACCAACTGGAGTCTGAAAAGAATTGGTGCTTTATGGATTGGGGTGTAGCTGGGATTCATATTTGGAAAGTTCCTTGGCTCCCGCGGTGACACCACCCAACGGGTGCCTATCTCTCTCTAGTCTTGCATGCTACCATGACGGTCTGGGATAGAGTACAAGAAAGATGCCAGCTTTCTACGCCCATCTCACCCTTGACCCCCTTTATTGGAAACCCGGACTTTCCTCCAGCTCTCACCTGGAACACCTGCTTGAAATGGCAGGAGCCCAACTGTACACGTATCAGTAAACTTTTTGATTTACAAGTCATTCTGGACTCCCCCCAACTTGTATCTCACTATGGGCTCCCCAAGGAAGCATATTGTCAGAACTTAGCGCTACGCCATTGGGTTTCGCAGCCTCAGGTGCGTTCGCATGCAAGGCTTCTCCTTACAAAATTTGAGATCTGGTTAATCACCTGCACTTCAAATAAACGCCTTCTGTCAGACATTTATAACTTTTTCAACAAGGCTAAGAACCCCTCTATGTCCCCAGCGCAAGGAAGGTGGGAATCTGAGCTAGATAGGGAATTTCCCCTGAATGAATGATCTTCATGTTGCACGTCAGGGAAGGAGATTTTCTTAAAAATTGCTCATTACTGGTATTATACCCCGGCACGGGTTGCTAATTGTTGGACTAACTGCAGCGATCTTTGTTGGCGCAAATGCGGTCAGGTGGGCACTTTATCCCATATTCTTTGTATTGCCCAAAGATACAGTCGTTCTGGGATTCAGTCTTGCCTTTTGTTGACCATATATACTGAACAGAACTAGATTCCCCAACTACATTTTGTTGGGACTTCCTAACCCTCTTATGTACCCTCTCCGTTCTTACAGAGGTGGGGCCATTACTTTGGAATTGGGAGCAGTTAAGCAGGTCCTCCTGGCGAAGTGGGGCACGGATATCATCCCAACCAAACTAGACTGTGGGAGGTGGTCGGGATGGAACAGATCACTACTGTGCCTCTACACACGTTCCCTACGTTTGACAAAACCTTGGGGTCTAATGTGGCTTACCTCTCCTCTGAGTTTGTTGAGCTCACATGCCCTTGATATCTCAGGGTTCTGTGATTCCCCACGTCCCCCCATGCAGCCCTGACCTCATCCACGAAGTGACCTCAGCCTTGACATCCTACCAGGCCTTACTTTGAGCAATAGGGGGTTCTCTGTCTCTTTGTTCCCAAACTGATTTCTCCCTATTCTTTGCTATACTCTTTCGACTCCCTCCTTGTCTCTTTCTTTTGTTCATCTTTGTGTTCGCTTTAATAAAACATGGAATTAACGGCAATTTCCCCTCTGGACTGTGATTGTAGGTGAGCGTATTGTCATCATTTACGACAAAACTCAATAAACCGATTTAAACTATAGAAGAAAATAGAAGTGATACACAAACCTAACCCGTGACCAAGGAGTGAGGAAACTCCAAAATGCATTGGGATTTATATGTTGCCAGTGTGGAATATGTGGAATAAAAACACTGATGAGTTGTGGTACTCTGGTGTTGTGTTTGGCCGGGGAGATTCTTAATGGCCACGGCTATGAGGTTCGCTACCTCACCAGGGAACTCACCGTACAATGAGGCACAGACTTAAGCGATGCTGCATTGGATGGAATTTCTACATCTATATATATTTATATATTCTCCGAAAAAATACATTGGAAATCCACTGAAAAACCAGGTACCCGGGATGCTACTGTTAGGGTCAGATTTCAGTCGTACAGAACCAGTGAAATTCAGCAGTTGTAGTTACCTGAGCTAACTATGACTTAGGCCCCTGCAGTGCATTGCTTATGACCTCACATGTTACATCACTCATGACATGGTCAGTGGCATCACTGATGAAATCCCTGATGACACCTCAAATGACATGGGACCGACACATTCATATTTAAAATCGCCCCGGGTAGATGGCAGTTCTCGGGGCTTGGTTAAGCCTAGGGAGGAGGTCCCCATTCACCACTCTCCTTTAGTCATCATATGACACTGGGACCTGGCATGGGGGGTTATTGTGAAGCAAGCACAGGAACCCTGACACCATGGCTTGTGGGTCAGGGTATTCCAACCCTTCATCCTTTTATTTATTTTTACTTTTTTGGGGGGAAACAGTGAAGTCAAGTCCCAAAATGGCTGCCAACACTTCCTGGTTGAACTGTTGGTAGCCAATCTTAGCAGTGCATTTCCCTGCACAAATTTGTTTTTTTCGCTCCATCTGGGGTTAGTGCAATGCTAAAACAACAGAGTCTGATAGTTCCAGCGACCGCATCGGTATGGGTCGGTGTAAGTGTGGACATACTCGGTAACAGTACCTTTCTTATTGCAGCTGACACGTTGGTGTGATCCGGTCGTGGCAACCGTGGCAGTTGCATTGCATAATGGAAGCGAAACAGGGTGCTGTGTCGGTGAGACTAAGGTGCAGGAGACAAATCCAGTTAGCGGGAGCTGGCATTGGTCGGCCCAGACAGCTGTGTAGGACAAGGCGGTACGTTGTGATACTTATGAACGGTGCCCCCAGTCATGATGCGGTCATGGGTGTCGATGTGAACAACAGTGATGGCATCGGTGAGACCAGGACGGCGAAGGGGATGCAGAATGTAGTTCCCACAGGCCACGGTACAAGCAGCGGCTCAGTGGCGGCTGTGTCATTCGTCATCATTGGTGAGACCAGGGTTGTAGTGCGAGATGCAGACTGGGCGGTCTATGGTGCCATCAGTACACAGAGCCAGCGACAGAGTCAGTGACGGAGTCGGTTGCGTTACCCTTCTCTGTGGCAACTGAAACAGCGGTTCCAGAAGCGGTGCCCAGAGGTTGATGAAGTCTTTGCAGTCACTGAGACTTCAGAACTGGAGGCAAGCTCTATTTCAGGCCTTGAAGATACTCAATAAAGAAGTTGCTGAAAGTTCAGTGAAGTCCTTTCACTGCCCAAGAAAGAAACAGCCACTGCAGGCCCACAGAGCAAAGCACGCAGCAAAGTAGTAGTTCCTCCTCACAGCTTCTCCAGCTCTTCTTCTTGGCATTCTTCTTGGTCCAAAAGAGTTCTAAAGTTCTGGGTGCTGTGCCCAATATTTATACCACAAAATCCTTTGTTCTGTGGAGGTAGAGTGTCTTTCCCCATTTAGGTGAAAGGAAATCTTCTTCCGCTACTCTAAATGAAGCCCAGGTCTATTCATCCCATCCCTGACCCATCCAAACTCTCTAAAGCCACTGCTTCTCCGCAGCCCCTATCACCCCAAAGCTAGACAGTGAATAAACATTCCAGCAGAGGCACACTGGATGGCTAAGCAAGAAAATAACTAGTTTCTAAAAGTGGTATTTTCAAACCCAGAATGTAAAAATCACCCTCACTAAAAGATGCATTTGAACATTCTGAGTTCATGCATACTAAACTTTATTTTCCTACCTTGTTCCCAGAGTTAGTTATGTTTATACAATGTTATAAGCAAACTCCCCATTCAATCCTATGGGAACAGATCGCCTTGCAATAATGAAAACACGAAATTGGCAGTATTTCACTATCAGGATATGCCACACACACCAGGGCATGTCCTACCTTTGACATACACTGCACACTGCCCACAGGGGTACCTTGGGCCTATCTTAAGGGTGACTGATATGTAAGAAAAGGGAGGGGGAGGGCCTGGCAAGTGGGTGCCCTTGCCAAGCTGACATGGCAGTACCAACCTACACACATACTGCAGTGGCAGATCTGAATTACCTTTTAAGGGCTACTCGTGTGGTGGCACAATCAGTACTGCAGGCCCACTAACAGCATTTGATTTACAGGCCTGGCACACTCAGTACACTTTACTAGGGACTGACTAGTAAATCAAATGTACCAATCATGGAATCACCAATCCATAATAACAATGTACAACTGGAGCACTTGCACTTTAACACTGAACAGCAGTGAGAAAGTGCGCAGAGACACTAAGCCAGAAAAAACTGAGCCAAAACCAGGAGGTCAGAAAGTAAAAACACAGCGGAAACACACCAAAAGATGCCATGTCTAACATAAATACTTAGTGATTTTATTTGATAATTGAGTTTCATTTAAGAATCATTTTAAAGATCTAAGGGCAAAAACTGTGACCTTAATTCATGCTTTTAAATGCCTGTTTAAATCATTGAAATGCCAATATCTTTATCTCCACAAAGTCATGAAGGCAAAGCTCCAGCAATCTGTTACTTACGGCTCATCTATCACCAGGGGGAAAGATGCAAATCTTTTGGATCTTTTATTAATCAAGGCTTACAAGGCAACTTTTGGGAACCCCAGGTCTGTGGGTCAAGCTGAAATAAGATTGGAGTTTGGTCTCCAAAGACAGTGCATGGTGTCTAAAGGGGCTTTTTTTAAATGCATGTACGCTATGTTTTAATCTGATCCTGCCTCCCTAGTGAACAACTGCTGGCTTGAAATAACTAAATCTGTTTATACTTCTGCCTGGAGATCCTATCTTGTAACTTGTTTACATGAAATTGGCTTGTAGATTGGGCATACTGACCTGTCAATGCCCTATTATAAATTAGAAAACAAATCAACATTAAATCTTTTAATGCAACTACATTTGCTTTAGCGGCAAAATCTCATGCATGGACTGTGTGTAATTCACATCAGTCTTTGTGTTTCCAGCCATACCTCAATGCCCACATTTCGGCTTCAATAAAAGAAGTTAAAAAAAATTAGATTGGGAATTAACCCTACAAAGGAGGGCACACAGATTTGGATTCAGTAGTGGCTTAGTACCAACTGTATACTTTTGGGGTGGCAACATGAATCTCTATTGCATATAGTAAGTGTGTCCCAATTTGCTCAAATCATGTTGCATGTTGTTAAAACCCTTATTTTTAAAGCTTGGGGTAAGATCCACTTGTCATGCTCTTATTATTCCTCTATCTGGCGAGTTGATTCTACTGTTATGCCAATTGATAACGTTTTTAGTTGCCGCTGAAAAATGTTTGGCATCGATTGTCTAAGGTGTACTATAATCAAATCAAAAGGTCCTAAGAGAAATTTGGAATACATGGATGCATTTTAACTGCTTGTTTGCACATTGTGACTTCCTGAAACACTTAGGGGTCTATTAGGTTGGCGGGGGGACTGTCATTCATTTACATCTTTTGGGAAAGCCCTTTTCAAGAAACATCTCCAAAGGACCTAATATCCGTCCCTTCCATTCTTTTAACCACCCCCCAAATTCTGATGTTATTCCTCCTAGAGTTATTTTCCATCTTTTCAGTTTTTTCAGAAAATACCTTCTCTCTTTTCTTCAAACGTACCACCTCTTAGGTGTTCTTATGGACTGTTCTCTGGAGGTATTGCATCCCACTCTCCAACTCCTGCAAGCACTGAGCTAAGCTCTCTATCTTTGCCTCTAGGTTGAAGCATTTCACCTGTATGTCTTTTTAAATTGCCTCAGAGATTGAAAAGTTCTCTTTGATTTCCTGAGTTAGTTGGCCAAACATTTCCTGGACTGCATCCCACCCTATATCGCTACCCCCTCTATTCCTGCACCTCCAGAAGTAGGAGCCCCAGATAGGCCACTGATCTTCTCACGTTTGGCTTCTTTTACCACTAAGGTTGGCTCCTCCACTGTCAGACACAATAACTTTTTTATATGGTTCCTGCTGGGTATACTAAGGGGATACCTATATCCCCTGGTCCCATTGTCCTTGTTTAGCTAATTTTGCCTGTCATCCCACCTGACTCTAGTGCTCAGGGTTAGTGGGTATTACCGCAGGGTTTTATCTGCCTGACTGATATTTTAACCGGCAGTTGGAGATTTCTTTGCCCAATCTCCAAATCGTAATCATCAGCTACCCACTGGCGGTTATCGGACCAAAATGTATAAGAATTACCAGCCCGGGCTACTGCTCCTCAGTCTTATTTGTGTTTTTCCACCCAGTTGTCTGCAGCCCACATCTATTTTGCTGGGACAATTGAGTGCAAAACTGAATACTAGATTCCAGTATGAACTTAGCCTCAGTTCACTGGATACTATTGTCCATCAGGGCACTGTAGCCAGCATGTCTCTGGTTTCTCCCCTTATCTGCTGTCCTCTTCCTACTGGGGTAACCGCTGACTCTGTCCTCAATTTTGCACCTTGCACCTTCCTGCTCCACTCCTGTTTATGTGTGCTGGCTCTGCCAGAGCTGGCCACATTTAAGCCTTGTTGCACTATGACAAGCCTTGTGGCACAGAGCTCCTGAAGTGCTCCTGCAGCAAGAAACAATGCAGCATTTCTAGTGCCACCATTTAGCGCTCAGCAAGAGGACTACTTCTTAATTGACTCCCCCAACAAAGCTCAGAAAGAGAGGAGCTTCCTCACTACACCTGACCCGCGGGGAGAGGTAAGCTTATTCCTTTCCTGTTGCGTCAACACTCTCTTAGGTGTGGCCTCCCGGCTGGCTGCCATAGCCAGCCACCATGTTTCCTCCCCTGTAGGAAGCTTTATCCAGAGCTTTAGGCAGTTTAAGGCTCGGCAAGTAGCTTTAAATGCCAAGTTGAAGTGACAGTAAATTGCAAACATAGGCACTGCAGTGGCAGGCATGGGACATGTTTGAAAGGCTACCTCTGTGTGTGGCACAATTCGTGCTGCACCCATCTAGTAGGATTTGAAGTACAGCCCTGGGTATATGGTATACCACTTTACAAGGGGACTCAACAGTACAACACATAGGATGTGTGATAAATGGGAGTCTATTAAAGTAATGTTGTGTTTAGATTTTCCACAACATGCAAGATCTATAAAGAAATGTTAATTTTAGATCAAAACAGGACCTCACATATGGGATATGGTAATGGGTGGCAGAAATTATTTGCAGTAATATTTATGAGCTGCTGCTATGTTACAATATTGAAAACATACATTAGTTTTCCTGATTATTAAATGGAAACATGTTTATAATTTGGATCAGTGTGCGTTTGCAATGTTAGTAATTTGTCCGTAGAGGGCGTGAATAAGCTGACATTGTATCATAAATTCAAAGCTGTTTCGAGCATGGGCCCTCAAAATTCGTTGGGCCCAGAGTACCCAAAAATTCTTAAGATGCCCCTGTAGCGGTAGAACATGTGTGAAGCAAATGGCTCCATGCACTTGTTTAACAAGCCCTTAGACACCCTTTGACGAACAATGGTTGGAAAACAGTGGCTTTGGTATACGTACATGCCCAGATTTCTAGCACCCAGTGCTGGCAAAGTGACTGTCTTACTAGTGATATATCAGTTTTGATGCCAGTGCATCTCTGAATAAAAACATGTGCATAAGCTTGCAATTCTGCAAGCATGTTGACACACACTAGGTTGGAAGATGAGCATACAATAGGTGCAGTGCTACCTTCATCCCACTCACTAAACTCATCGACATGACATGAGACAGAAGCTGTGTTTTGCTAACATGTCATCAGATGTCGATATCATGATTTTTCAATAAATTATAGTTTCCGTCCTTCTCCTCTCTGTTTATAATCTGAACTTTCAGATTAATCCTGGGAATCATGTGGAGAAAACACATTAACAATGTCTTTTTTTTACCTTTGCTATATCTCATGTTGCGGTGACTTCAAATAGGTGCATGTTTGCAAATATGACCACTTCATCTATCTGGTAACCAGCTAACCATATTTTTTATTTTTCACATTTCTTTTTCATTATCCTAAGTTACTGTCCTTGGCAACATAATTGGACCTTCTCTTGTCCTTTATAATTTGCATGCACAAATGTAATTTTATTTGTATTTCTCCCTTAAATGGCCTTTCAATCCAATTCAACTCGGTGCTTGCATATACATATATATGTAGGAAACTTCATCTGACCTACTACATCTTCAAGATTTTCAGGGGTAGATTCTTGGGGATTTGGCGTAGGGCAGCAAAACACATCGCCTTGCTGATATACAATATGTCAAAGTGAATTGGCAGGAATGCATCTTAGTTATCTATTATGGTGCATTCCTGTCCTATCCCCCTGTCCTGATGCTGTTTGCGTAGCCTAGCACCAATCCAGGCACCCTTACAATATGGTCCAAGGGTGCATTTGTTGTCACCAGGATTGTTTTTGTGGAGGAAGGGGCACCTTCCTGCACAAAAACAAGCATGTGAGGCTTTTTATCTCTTTCTGAATGTAGCACACATAGAAAGAGGAAAAGACAAGGAGAAAAAAAATATATTTTCCTTGATGCACCGGCCCTGCAGAAGCATAATGTTTTGGTGCATCCCCAGGTTTACATGGTCTTGTAAATCTGGGGAAACATTTAAATCCACTGGTGTTGTGTGCGAACACCCACAGTAAAAACCAAGGAACACCTCCTTAGCACAACGTAAGGTAGCACAGCAATTTGCACTGCCTTGCCATACTCCATATCTATGAGAGCATTCAAAGCCACACAAAGTGGCTTCAATTGGCCTCATATGATTTTTGTGGTATCCCCTACCAGAGCATCCCAAAAAGTGACGTCTTCTTCTGTGAATGAAGGGGCAGGCCTGAGCAAGGTTGTTAGGGGTTATGTCCTGCTGGACACAGTCTGGTGTTTTACTCACCACTCCCACAAAGGCTGGTCCTTCCACCCACCCCATCCCCATCCAACACAGGCGCCACAGGCCAGGTGATCCTGCCAAGAAAAGAGCCTGAGTGCACACAGAAGAACAGATGACCACAGGTGAGCTGGAGTATTTGACAAGGGGACAAGAACGAGGACTCATTCCGCTATCTGAGTGCACCTACAAACAAAAGCCAACCACTGGGGTGTGGTAAGGTCATTAGAGACAGCTCAGCAGGAGTACCAAACAAGTCATTGCCACCTGTTGTGCAAGTTGTTTAATGGCAACCACTCCATCATTTGCCATGAGCATCACCACCACCCCTTGAGCATCAAGTAACAAGACTAGAGTCCAGCACGATTGCCATACAGTTTGACAAGAAACACCAGTGATGATCTGCAGAACAAGTGACCAATTGCTCAAGTAGCTTACATCCTGATCCTGGTAGTGAGGTCATGTTCTGCCCAGGACACATCCAAACCCGACGTTGCAAGAGTGACTAGGCAGTAGCTCTAAGGTGGTCTTGTGGCTGTCCAGATTCAGACATGTATGCAGCCCCAGTGCAGCCCACAGGCAGTCCTGTGACAACTCAACCAAGGGGCCTCCCCCAAACGGGAGAGATGGACTTGACTTTGCCCCACTGTTGGATTCCAGGAGGTAGCCATTCCGTGTAACAGAGACTTCCATAGGTGATATCACACTAAGGCTACAGACAAGTCCAGCTGTATAAGAAGTACTGCTTGACTATTGTTTGCAAGCATCCGGATATTGTCTTTGACTGTCACAAGTGCCGATTCTGTCTGGGTTGGAATCCTGACTGTGAGTGGTCTATGCAGTTGAGGATTCTATGTTTTTAGACAGGTGTTTATTTATGTGCTTCACTAGTAGTTTGCTTTTTAGAGGGAGTAGTGAGATGGGGCAATAATTAGTGAAGACGTCCACGGGCAGTTTGGCATTTTTCCTAATGGGCAAGATCTGTGCTGCTTTCCATTCCTTGGGAAGCTTGCCTTCTTCTAAGAAGCTATTTAAAATGGAACACATGGGAGTAGCGAGCTGATTGGCTAGCAAGCCTGAGATCTTGGTGGGGATCAGGGCTAGGGGGAGTCATATTTGGTTGTTTTTAATAGAGATTCAGTCACATTGTAGCCACTGCTTATCCAAAAGAATGACGGATAATTTGGCGTCCCAGTATCCGCGATTCCGCCAGTACCAGTGGATCGACAAGTCTGAAAGAGGTGTAGATAGCTGTTACAGCATGTCTACCCCAGCCATGCATGAGCAGTGTTTGAAGCAGGTGTGACGTAACAGGCTCCACATGATCATTGCTCCATGTTTGTGAAGTATGGCGTGTGAGCAAGGCGTGTAATAAAAAGGAGCCTTGCAGTACTCCATATGTGCCCACCAGATCCTCAAATGTTTGCAATTTCGAGTCTACATATATGTCTCCCCATGTATCTAGCCCGCTCTCCTTCCATAGCTGCAACTCCAGGCGCCCATGGCAGGAGAATGTGCCGGGGAGAAGTTCCAACAGCAGGCCAGGGGTATATGGCGTCGTTCGGCCAGTATGTACCACATATCTGGACCAGTGTCGTCTAGCTGCTGTCATTAATATGTTGCCTGTTTTTTTCTGAGTCAGGGTAATTGTTCCTGACATCAGGGCACCTGTGGTCATCTCCGTGAGGTTGCTATTGGAAAGCACTGAATTGGTCACTGTAATTGTGCAGCGGCATAGTAGCACTAATAATTTGGGGCGCCCAAACAGCCAGTCGATAGTGGTAAGTATAGCTTATTGTATTGTATTGTAATTGCATTTATGAAGCGCTTACTACCCCTGACGCGGCGTCAAAGCGATTTTTCGGCGAGTAGCACTCTACTCCGGGACCCATAGAGGATTAGTGTTGAATTAGTATGTGAAACATGCAGGTAAATTTTAAGTGGTGGATAGGTTAGTCAGTTAATTGGATTCTGAATGATAGCAGAAGGATAGAGGAGGACAAAGGTTTGTATTTATATAGCGCTTGTTGACGCACGCTATTCAGGAAGCTTACAAAGGATTAGTGGTGAATTATTATGGTGAAATATGAAGTAATTTCAGTGGTGGATATTAGTCAGTTACTTGGAGTGAGAAGGATAGCGGAGGGATAAAAGGGGAAGAAAGATTTGCATTCACATAGCACTTGTTACCCCTGACGGGTGTTGAAGCGCTTTTCTGGCGAGTAGCACGCCACTCCGGAACCCATAAAGGATTACTGTTGAAATTTAGTATAGTAAAAAAATATGAAGTAATTTGAGTAGTGGATATGTTATTCAGTTATTTGGGTAGTATATTAGTATATTTTATTATGGAATTTGAGAAGAGTTAATTTCGATTATTCATTTTTCTTGTTTAGGTCTTAGCAGTAGGAGGAGGCTTTTGGATGAATAAAAAGAAGTTTTGGAGAGGAGGACTCAGAGGGAAGATTTTAGAAAGGTTTGTTTTAGGGGATCGGTATAGTAAAAGAGGTGTCAGATGATGCAAGGAGGGGTAGAGTAGGAGAAAGTCTAGAAAGGGTTATTTTGTCAATCATAGTAGTAGTATGGGGTTTCGGATAAATGAGAGAGTAGATGTAGAGGATATATTGATAGATGCATAGGATGAGAGATAGGGTAGTGCATTGGAAGGAGTAGTAGGAGAAGTTTGAGATGAGTCAGAAGGTTGGACTAGAAGATATATTGAGCAAAGTACAGGCTGAGAAATAGGGTAGTGCATTGGAAATGCTAAATTAGAAGAAAGTGATAAATATATAGATCCATAATTACATTGAAAGTATATAGATACATAAAGGAGGTAAGTATATGTAGATGAAAGATATTGATAGAGGCACAGGATGAGAAATAGGGTAGTGCATTGGATATGCTTTTTCAGGAGAAAAGTAACAGACACACAGATCCAAGTACATGGAAGGTACATAGATGCACAATGGAAGTATGTACATGTAGACCAAAGATGATTTTAGGTACATATCTATAGTGAAAAAAATGGTTGCATACAGAGGGATATGCTGTACATTTCTGTTTGCGTATGGTTTATATGTGGGGAAGAGCCAAATCTTGAGTAGTTTTCTGAAGAGGTAGAAGAGTGATCAGTATTGTGTGGGTTTGTAGCAGGTGTGTTTTAGAGCTGGTATTAGTTGTATTAGGATAGCAATCGATTTAGCTGTTCTGTATCGTGTTCCTCATCCAGCATGCTAAGAAGGCATTTTGATGGGTCTGCATGTGTATGTGTTGGAGATGGTGTTTGAGATTGAGTTGGAGTGCTGTATTGCTTTTGTGGTGTAACATTGTTGTGAAGTAGACATGGGGAAGCAAAGTTGCATGGTGTGGCATTTTGCTTATATTTATTGCTTGTGTTTAAGGCGGAATCTATGAGTCAGGGGAGGTGGTGCAGCATGTGGGTCATGTAGTAATGTTCTAAATTGTTCAATGGGTGAGAGGCGGTTAGAAGAGAGGTGGTGTATTGCTGTATCGGTGTTAGGTGTGATGGAAGAGTGAAAGCTTGGCATTGGAGTTTGTTCCTTTGTGTGGTTTGAAAGGTGGGTATATGTTTGTATTTTGTGATGGTAAGTATTATGAGGTGATGCGCTTTGAAGATCTTGTTGTGCTGGTGTGTGCGATATGTTTTGCTTTTGAGGAGTAGTGAAAAAGGGTGCTGATGTATATGTTTCATGCAATGTATTTGCTTGTGTTGTATTCTTTGTGAGAGGAGGTTGTGACGTAGAGGGGGTGGTGATGTGTTTATGAGTAGAGTGTATGTTGTGTGTAAGAGGGAATGAAGTAGAGGTGAGAGTGTCTATCTTAGACTGGTTTGTTGCAAGACAGAGTGTGGTGGTGTGCAGTGTGTGTGTTGTGCGTTAGTGTTATTATGGTAGAAGGGAGAGGATGGCGTTTGTTGGACAACTGATGAAAGGATAATTATATGTTTGTTAGTGATAAAAGGTGGTCTGTTAGGTGTAATTACAACAGGGAGAGTGTGTCTGAATGGGATGTAGTTATGTATGGTGTTGACTAGCGTTGTGTTTGTGATGAGTGTATTGGTTAGTGGTATAGTATAGAGTTGTGTACTGTTTGTAGGTGAAGGTGGATATGTGTGGTAGTTGGGATAGTAGGGTGTGTAGATGTGGTTTGGTTGGGTTTGTAGTGCATGTTGGTATATTAATCTGTGCATGGTGTTGTGCGTTGTGTACCTTTGGTGTGAGTGTGTTGCTCTGTTTGTGGATGTGGATGGTGTGGGCTGGGTATTGCTAAATGAGAAAAAGGGCAGCATTTCTGCCCCTAATCCTGACCAGTCTCGAACAGGCTCAAACAGGCAGCAGCCCTTGTCCTCTCTGGCTCTTGAGTTACCCCATACTAGGGAGACCAAGAAGGATTCAAGGTCCCTCAAATGTCTCTGAGGTAGGCGGTAAGGGAGTTTATAGAAGAAGTATAAGAGGCAAGGAAGCACCAACATTTTAGAGATGGGCACCCTGCCCACGGGAGACACCGGGAGGCCCAACCAGAATGGGAGAGTCGAGTGTGCTCTAGTTATGGCCCTGCCAAGATTTCCACACACAGTATCGACCCCTGAGTGATAAACATGAACCCCCAGATAATTAAAGGTGTCAAAGAAACACCAATGCTGATCTGCAGAACAAGTGACCAATTGCTCAACTAGCTTGCATCCTGATCCTGGTAGCGAGGTCATTTTCTAACCAGGACACATCCACCCCTGATGTTGCATAAGTATCTAGGCAGTGACGCTGAGGTGGAGTTGTGGCTGTCCAGATTCAGACATGTATACAGCCCCAGTGCAGCCCACAGGCAGTCCTGTGACAACTCAACCAAGGGGCCTCCCCCAAACGGGAGAGAGGGACTTGTCTTTGCCACACTGTTGGATTTCAGGAGGTAGCCAGTCCGTGTAACAGAGACTTCCATATGTGATATCACACCAAGACTGTCTTTAGTGGATCAGGCATCACCATCGTCAGGCATTCACAATGGACTCCACTGATGCTCCTGATGCACCGACATTGAACTGTTACTCACCAACTGCATCACAGCGAGAGCATGCAGACTGACCAACATCACAAACTAACAAAATGGCAAGGGATCTGGACTTCATCAGCACAGTGTTCATGCCCAGGGGTACCTGGCTAAATCATGGATGTGTCCCGAGATGCCCAAGTACTCACCTGCACCTGTCAACCATTGCCCTGCAGACTACCTCTCGGAACTATGTCACTTGATTTGTTTTTCATTCCTTCCCACAGGTTGTACTTTTGTTTTTAATAAAATTTGGGAGGAATTCTGTATCCTGCTGGACACCACTCGCACGAGATCTGGTCCTTACACCCACCCCACACCCATCCAACACAAGTGTCACCTGTCAGGTAACCCTGCCAATAAAAGATCGAGAGTGCACGTGCTTGTGGCCAGTTCTAAGCACTACACCTAAGTGTATGTGTCTTAATCATGTATACAGTATGTGGGCCTACAACTCGCTCCTTTACATTAGGCTGGCGCTTAAAGATGCTTGTTAAATAAATGCTAGCATATAATGGGTGGGATTTATTTTTTATTGATGCCTGTCCTGTTATCTTTTACAGCTATAGCATTATTATTATAACCCAGATTAATTACTCAGAAAAAGTTATATTATGGTAAATAATTTCCTCAGGGTTGGTGATTGCGAATTGCATGATTTTTACAGCTTAACAGATTGTTCTGAGACGTTCAATTGATTTTAATTTCAGTCTATTCCAAAAAGGTTATGACAATTGAAAGCTGAAGCAATAAAAGGCACTCAGAGTGCTTCTGGACTTTGTAAAAGAAAAGATTGTGGACTGTTTGATTTTTTGTATAATAGAGGAAAATGTTTTCTTAGTTTCGGAAGCAATCTGCCATAGGCATTTCTTCTTAGTAATGTCTGGGAGATGTGAAATTCTGAAAAGAAAATTCCACAGCACTTTAATGAGTTTGTAGTTTATAAAAAATTATGCCTTTTTGTGCCAAATTCTGTCAGCAGCTGGCTGTTTTTTTCTCCTTCAATGGCATGGATATTTATCATGTAAAAGGCCATGCACATCACATTGACATATACACTGCCGTTAGGTATATCTTTCTATAATAAGCTGAACAGACATCACTAACACTTGAATGATTTTATCTTACAGAGCCTTTGCTGAGGCTTTGGAAAAATTGGCAAAAAAGAGCTCAACATTTTCCATTTCAAATTCCTAATCTGAATATATCCATCTGCCTTTGATCTATGAAGATTGTGTGTGCTTTCCCTTTTATTAAGATGATTTTTGTTGATTTTATGAACGAAGTGCAGAGAAAAAAAGAAAAGACTCAGCTAGGATACATTATAGTCCACCTTGTTGGCTGGTTCGCCGCTTCACTTTTGGGTAAAGTTCAAATATAATTTGTCAAACGAAATCCGAATAATTAAGGAGAATCCGTTGTTGTTCCTCAAGACCATATCACCATCAAATCATGCACCTGCATTTAATAACCTTAACCTGAACAAGAGGCACAAAAGAAAAGGAGAAAGAAAACAGTCTCTTCTTGTAGCTGCCCATGTAATTGCGGCTGGCAATATGATGTATCAGCGGGTGTCTTCCGGGGTGTGTTAAGTCGCTTCAGGCGCGAGCCCCGGGAGGTAGGGAGAAGATGGAGAATATAAGGGCCAGATGTAGGTAAATTTTATTTTACCACCACTTAAATACCGCATCATACCGACTCGGTATTTAAGAAGTGGTAAAATAAAAGTACCGAGATGTAGGTAAATGCAGATGTGCATTTACCGATTCGGAAACAATCGGTATTTACCGATGCGGTAAATACCGACCGGTAAATGCCCATGCATTCCTATGGGCTTTGAAGCCCATAGGAATGATTGGGCATTTACCGGTCGGTATTTACCGCATCGGTAAATACCGATTTACACAAGGGTGCAGGGGGTGTCACTTTGACACCCTCTAGCACCCCCAAAACGGGTTTGGGTGCCATGTGGCAGGCATACCTGCCCTAAGGGCAGGTCTGCCTGTCATATGGCACAGGTGTGCATGCACACATGTGCATGCACACGAGAATCGGTATTTTACCATCAAATAGTATTTGATGGTAAAATACCGATTTTTTAATGCTTGTGGGACTCAGAAGAGTCCCACCTACATATCAATTGTCCCTATTCCTTAAAAATACCGACTCGGTATTTTACATAATCGGTAAATTTACCTATCGGTAAATTTACCGAGTCTGTAAAATACAGGGCCCTACATCTCAAATTGCATTTACCGGTCGGTAACGGCCGAATTCGGCCATTACCGACCGGTAAATGCCTACCTACATCTGGCCCTTAAGTGAGATGCGGGGGAGGAAGAAGGGGAAGGCAGGCAGGATGGATGAAAGGAGATGTGGAGGGCTAGGGTACCTGGTGTGTGCGCAAGCATGTATGCTCATATATTAATATGGGTCGCAGAAGTCTAAGGAGACCCAGGGTTCCTTAGCAAGAAACGGAGCTATGACGGAGGGCCTGCCACGGGCAACCTAGTTTTATTCACCGCTAAGTATTCGTGCCATTTTGTAAGGATCCGGCGCAGGGGCACCGTTTCTCGGGCTGCTGTCTCTAATTTGTTTGCGTGTTCCGATACTAATGATCTGCGGAGGTCAAGCATTCAAGTGTTCATACTGGGGCCCGATGGCGCCTTCCACGCCATGGCTATCTTGCGCTTGGCTAAGCTAGGGCTACATCTAAGAACTTGTTCAGGTCCTAATGAGATGCACTGTGTCTTGTGACGCCCAGCAGAAAATGAAGGGGTTCCACCTCCATCTGTGTATCTATCGCCTCTGCAAGCAAAACAGCCACCCCGGACCAAAATTTTTGAATAACGGTGCAGGTGCACACCATGGGCCAGATGTAGGTAATTCCCATTTACAGATTCTAAAATACCGAATTTTACCGATCCAGTATTTCAGAATCGGTAAATGGGATGTAGATAAAGATTCGGTACATTTTACCGAATCTGTAATATTCCGTATTACCGATTTGGTAAATACCAAATCGGTATTTACCGATTCGGTATTTACTGAATCGGTAATCCCCATTCATTCCTATGGGCCTCCAGGCCCATAGGAATGAATGGGAATTGCCGATTCTGTAAATACTGAATCCTTTAATACCGATCCGGTATTTACCGAATCGGTAATAGGGGGACCATTTACAAGGGTGGCAGGGTGTCACATTGGCACCCTGTTGCACCCCTGAATAGTGCATGGGTGCACATGTGGCACACATACATGCCCTAAGGGCATGCATGTCTGCCACATAGCATTTTAAAAAAAGCAAATAATTGCTTTTTTAAAGGTATTCAGTATTTACCACCCACATATAGTTGGTGGTAAATAACAAATACTTAAATGGCAAATGCACTCACTTGAGTGCTCCCTACATTAAGGATTCAGTAATTTACAGAAACAGTATTTCAAGAATTCGGTAATTTACCGATTCCTTAAATTACTGATTCGGTAAATTACTGAATCCTTAAATTTGGCCCATACATCTCAGATGCCTAATACCGGTCGGTAACGGCCGAAATTCGGTAATTTCTGCCGTTACCGACTGGTATTGGGCTACCTACATCATGTGTAAATGGGGCTCCCTGGTCTCGGCATCTGGGGTATATGTCTGCTGCAGTAGGGTATATGAGTGCCAATCTAAGGGGTTTGAGATACATGTAGTACAAATAATTAAATTGAGTCTACTTCAAACTGGCGTTGGTCAATATGATTTTTGGGTAGTTAAGACATTTATTTATTTATTTATATCATTTATAGAGCTCATGAATCACCCCAACAGGGGTATCTCTGTGCTGCAACATCCTGAGACAACCAAAAGGGAAAGATTAAAAAAAATGAGGTTTTCAGCAGCTTCCTGAAAGATACGTAGTTGGTTTAGAGAGGTAAGTGGATGGGCAGTTGGTTCCATATAGATGGAGCCAGATATGAAGTAGATCTAGTCTCGATTGTTTTGTCCGAGGAATGTGGAGGAGATCTTTGGACTCTGAGCGAAGGGTCCTAGAAGGTGTATATCTGACGAACTTATCTGACAGGTATCTTGGTCCCATGTTGTTCAGGGCTTTAAACACCATGCAGCAGATCTTGAAGATTATTCTTTTGCGGATGGGTAGCCAGTGCAATTTCCTGAGTAGGGCAAATGAGGCTCTTCTGGAGGGGGTCATTGGTCACTAATCAGGCTGGAGTGTTCTGCACTACTTGCAGTCTGTTTAATGAAGATTCCATTTGCCGGAAATTAACAGAGCATTGCAGTAGTCCAGGCGGCTTAAGACTAGTGCTTGTATCAGGGTTTAGCGTGTAGATAGTGGGAGTAGGAGGAAAACTTTGCACAGAAGGCTAAGTACATGGTAACAGGTCCTGGTGGTTCATTTGACATGTTCTTCCAGGCTCAGCTTCTGGTCTATTTGGACCCCTAAGTTCTTCACCACTTGTTTTGGGGATGGGGTTGGGCCTAGCTCTCCTGGACACCAGTTAGGTGAACACCTGGTGACTGCTTCTTTGAATAACATAATCTCTGTTTTCTTGGCGTTTAACTGAAGGAAGTTGTTACTCCTCCAATCAGTGATGGTTTTCATGCCCTTGTGAAGGTGTCCTGAAAACTTGTGTTATTCATGTCCAAAGAAAGTAGCAGTTGTGTGCCATTGGCATAGGAAATTGGTATGAACCCTAGGTTTCCTAGGAGAGATGCAAGTGGTGTGACATAAATGTTAAATAAGGTAGGGCTCAAACATGAGCCCTGTGGTACACCCTTAGAAACATTTGTGGTTTGTGAGCTGAAAAAAAGGTTGATGGTTTGAGTTCTCTCAGCCAGAAAATCTGTTAACCATTTTAGTGCCTACCCCTGGATCCATAGAGTCCTGAGTTTGTCCAGCAATATCTGGTGTGTGATGGTGTTGAAAGCTGCAGACAAGTCCAGCTGTATAAGAAGTACTGCTTGACCATTATTTGCAAGCATCCAGATATTGTGTGTGACTGTCACAAGTGCCGATTCAGTGCTCTGTCTGGGTCAGAATCCTGAATGTGAGTAGTCTAGGCAGTTGAGGATTCTATGTATTTGGACAGGTGTTTATTTACGTGCTTCACTAGTAGTTTGATTTGAGGAGGGAGTAGTGAGATGGGGCGATAATTAGTGATGATGTCCACTGGCAGTTTGGCATTTTTCCTAATGGGCAAAGCCTGTGCTGATTTCCATTCCTTGGGAAGCTTGCCTTCTTTTAAGGAGCTATTTAAAATGGAACAAATGGGAGTAGCGAGCTGATTGGCTAGCGAGCCTGAGATCTTGGCAGGAATCAGGGATAGGGGGGAGCCAGATTTGGTTGTTTTTAATAGAGATTCAGTCACATTGAAGCCACTGCTTATCCGAAAGAGTGTCACATAATTCAGCGTCCCAGTATCCGCGCAATACCGCCAGTACCGGTGAATCGTCAAGTCTGAAAGAGGTGTAGATAGCTGTTACAGCATGTCTACTCCGGCCATGCATGAGCAGTGTTTGAAGCAGTTGTGACGTAACAGGCTTCACATGATCATTGCCCCATGTTTGTGAAGTATGGCGTGTGAGCAAGGCGTGTAATAAAAAGGAGCCTTGCGGTACTCCGTATGTGCACACCAGATCCTCAAATGTTTGCAATTGAGAGTCTACATACATGTCTCCCCATGTATCTACCTCTCTCTCCTTCCATAGCTGCAACTCCAGGCGCCCATGACAGGAGAATGTGCCGGGGAGAAGTTCCAACGGCAGGCCAGGGGCATATGGCGTTGTTCGACCAGTAGGTACCACATATCTGGTCCAGTGTTGTCTGGCCGTTGTCATTAATATGTTGCCTGTTTTTTTCTGAGTCAGGGTAATTGTTCCTGACATCAGGGCACCCGCTAGATTGCTCTTGGCGAGCCACTGCATTGGCCACTGTATTTGTGCAGAAGCATAGTAGCGCTCATATTTTGGGGCGCCCAAACCGCCAGCCAATAGTGGTAAGTATAGCTTATGGAGAGCCACCCTGGCTCTTGAGTTACCCCATATCAGGGAGACCAAGAGAGATTCAAGGTCCCTCAACTGTCTATGAGGTAGGCGGTAGGGAAGTGTATAGAAGAAGTATAAGAGGCGAGGAAAGACAATCATTTTAGAGATGGGCACCCGGCCCTTGGGAGACAACGGGAGGCTCAACCAGAATGGGAGAGTCAAGTGTGCTCTAGTTATGGCCCTGCCGAGATTCCCATCCACAGTATCGACCCCTGAGTGATAAACCTGAACCCCCAGATACTTAAAGGTGTCAAACGCCCATGTCAACGGCATGTCCGGTGCCCGTCATCTCTGTGCTCGTGACATTGGAGCCATTGGGAACACCACCGACTTGGTCCAATTAACTTGGAGTCCTGAAACTCTTGCACGTGCATCTAAAAGGTCCATATTTGACTGTAGTCTCTCGGTCCACCCGCCCAGGTATATTAACGCGTCGTCTGCCTACAGGGATATTATGTGCCACCGCTGATCGACTTGCATACCCCAGTCAATGACTAGAAGCTGCAATCTGAATGCCAGTGGCTCCATGGCCAAAGCAAAAAGAACCGGTGTCAGGGGACAACCCTGGCGTGTTCCCCGTGCTATCGAAAAAAATTGGGGAAAAGGTGCAACCCGTCTTTACTCTATCTTGCGGTCTAAAATACAACAGTCATATCCACCTTATAAAGTTAGGTTCGATCTCGAACCCTGTCAGCACCGCTACGAGATAATCCCAGCTCAAGGTGTCGGATGCCTTCTCGATATCTAAGTATGCGACCCAAGGCCTCTCTGCCTCACCAATGCACCCAGCCCAGCAGTGTAAACAGGCGTCTCAGATTCAAACCAGTACTCCGTCCTGGTATAAAGTCATTTTGGTCTTCATGGACCAGCAGGGAAACTGCACTAATTAACCTGCTTCACAATAATTTCCAGAGAATTTTATTGTCGACGTTCAACATCGACAGAGGGCATAGGAGGCCATTTGGAGAGCATCGCCACCCGGTTTTGGTAGAATCACTAGCGTTGCTTCCCTCAGGGTAGGAGGAAGTGTGCCTATCTTGAAGGCCTTGGTATAGACTTTGGCCAACCTAGGTGCAAGTTGTACTGAGAAGGTGGAATAGAACTCTGATGGCCAACCGTCTGTCGCCGGAGGTTTGCCAGTTGCCATTTGCCCAATTGCGTCCGTGATCTCATCAAGCCCAATGGGATCTTCTAGGGCATTATAGTGTGCTGGTATGATCTGTGGAAGTTGTATATCCGTGAGGAAGTCCTGAACTGAAGTGGGATCATGCATGTCAGGGGCTGCGTACAATGCCTGATAGTACTCATGAAAAGATTGATTAATGGCTTCCTGTGTGTTCACTAGGGTTCCGATGAGTGTGTATATAGCAGTGATGGGAGGTTGTGTAATGTCAGAGCGCAATAACCACGCAAGCAGCCTGCCTGCCTTTTCGCCCTCCTGTGTCTGCGTGCCAGATATGTTTTGTAGTCTAGCGCGCAGAGGTCGTCCATTGTGCTTTTATACGCCAGGCGAGCCTGGGCTAAAACAGGACCAATTTGAGGGTCGGTGGGGATGCGTTGCTCGCAGCTATGTATTGCTAACTCATGGTTGTGCAGCATAGTGGTCAGTGTTTTCCGAGGGCCATATGTTGCCACGAAGGACAGCCTTAAAGGCATCCCATTCCACTCCAGCTGCCTCGTTTACTGAAAAATAGGATTCAATTGAGTTTAGGAGGGTGGCTCGGACGAATGAGTCGGCCTACGCCATACTCAGCAATCGCCAAGTCGATATCTCGGGGCGTCTCATGCCCCAGGACATTCTCAGTTGGATTGGGGCATGATCGGAGAGTCCACGTGCCTAAGTAGTCAAAGTGTAATATGCTATGGAGGGCGTTGTCCAAGCAGAGCACAGAGTCTATTCATGTATATAAATCATATAATGCTGTAAGTGTGTGTCTAGGGATGTAGCCTACACCATACATCATGTATCAGCATATTGGACACCCACTCCGTTATGTGTTGTGCAAACTTGATGGATTGTGCCCCCCAGGAGAAGAGAGGGGGCAAGAGCAGTCCATTTCAAAATCCTGCACCCCATTGAAGTCCCCACCCCAATACATGGGGACCGTGGGATCCGTGAGCAGAGATTTTGTAAGTGTGTGTAGGAAGTTGGGCTGGCCCGAGTTTGCGGCATTAAGAGACATCAGTGCCATTGGGACCCATCCAGAAGGCCTTACATAGTGATGAAGTGGCCCTATGTATCAACTCGGGAATGTGTGACCTGCAGTTGGGTTCCCGACGCACCCAAATGAGTGCTCCTCGGGGGTATCCCAAATATGTAGTGCCCAGTATTGTGCCCCTCCATCTTTTACATATTGGGGCAAGAGTCTGTGTCGTGAGATGTGTCTCTTGCAACAGTGCAAACGTGATCCCATGACTACGTAAATACTGATACACTTTGTGTTGTTTAGCACAGCCTTCCAACCCCATTACATTCCAGGTGAATAAGGAATAATCCCCGTTCGCCATCTGCCTACTCCTGATGTAAAGTTTTGGCGTGGAACAATCCACCAGACACTGAACACAACCCCTCCCCCATCTCCCCACCGCCAAGACAACACCTACACACGGCCAATCCATGGTCCCCACAGTTCATAGGCAGCCAAAGAGATCAACATAATAATCAACAAAATTCCCTAATCCCAACATCCCACCCCAGGCCGGCTTGCCAATTGGCAACAGGCCATTCGCACTAAATTGCAACTCAAGAAAACGAACAAAAGACAATAATACACAATTTTGCTGCTGTATCAGCTACTTATTCCTCGGTGGATGGGGGAGCAGCTGGGCCAGATGTCGCTGCCTCTCGCAACTCAGCCCGGTAGCATGTCCATATGCCCACAGCGGATAGCTTGGAGGCATGGAGCTGCTGTATGTGCTTGAATGTTCAGCCCAGTGCATCTGCAGTTTGCAGAGTGAGTGCATGGACCCCCTGTTAGTGCCTCGAGCTGCGACGTTGTAAGAGGCAATGGTTGGTTCATAGTTGTGTCTAAATCAGAGTCCAATCTCGGAGAAGACAGGGGACTGCAGATGTGTTCCGCTGTCTTTATTGCTTGTGCTCCCTCCCGAGCCAGTTGGGCCTGTGTTGGTTGGCGAAGTTGTCTCTTGCCTCGCAACCAATTTCCAGGCCCGTTGGGGGTCCGGTAAAAAGGCGGAAGGGCCACGGGCCAGACCCTGCTGCTAGATCCATGACCACGTATTACAGAACACTGTGCCTTCTTTGTAACGAATACGGAGGCACGCAGGGTATTGTAAGGAGTATTATATCTCATTGTCTCTCAGACATTTTTTGACGTCCATGTAGGAGGATGCCCGCCGCTGCACCGACAGGGTGTAGTCCGGGTAGATATGAATTGTGGAATTCTCGACTTGCCATGGGCCACATCCTCGGGTGGCCTGCAAGATGTAATCAGCGGCCCGATAGTTGAAGAGTCTTGCCACTGCTGTCCTGGGGAAGGTACCCTTGCAGGATATCCGTTTATAACCATTCTTCCAGATAGAGCTCCATACTGGGGCCCTCCGTTCGGTCCGAAAGACCTACAATGCGTACATTGTTCGGGTGTGAGCACCCCTCCTGGGGCGCAGTGACGCCAAAGTGAATTCAATCTTCTGCATCATGCCCTTCAGCTTCTTGTGTCCTCGCTCAAATAACCCATATCAATACTCAAGGAATCAATCTTCATTCTCAGTGTATTTTTAATATCCCGGATGCCTGCCAGTAACTCATCAAATCTGTGTGAGTGATCCCCGCGATCTTCTGGGAGTGATGACTCAGGGTGCAGCATGGTCTTCGTGCCTGTCGGGGGCTGCGTCTGAGGCTTCTTCAGTCTAGGCTTGCCCATGGTGACATCAAGCATGAGCAGGGATGTGGGATGGAGGACCAAGAATGATGTAGGGGAACAAAACAAGCAGTCGTATCGTCAGACCAGAGACCTCAGTAGTGTGTCTGCAAGTATCAGGCCTTGTCTACACCCGCTCAGGAGCAGTGCGGGTCTGGTAATTCCAGAGAAAAGAGAAGAGCGGTAGGCACGGAAGTAAAGTGTCACTCTGGGCCAATAGTGTGTACAAAGTCTCAGTATCGCCTGAAGTCGTGGGCGGGCAGGAGTATGTGAGGAAAGAACCTCATAGAGAAGGGTAAAGCAGGGTGCGCACACACATAAGGTTGGTTCAAGCCCAATCTGGCCAACCCAGATCGAAGGTGGAGAGGAATCCGGAGCGGCTGTCTTTGGGTGTACACAGCACACCTATCTCCACATCTGTTGGGACCAAGGACACTCCAGCTCCACAGGGGGTCTGCGGCCTGTCGCGTTGAGGCTCCCGATATATACGTGGCAGATTTGAAGCAAGTTACGTGGCCCTGCGTATCAGCAAGGCCCGGCGCACTGACCCAGTCAGCTCCACATGGGACGGGGACCGTGTCCTTCATCTCCTGTGCCTTGACGGATGACTAGCTGGATCAGGTGCGTAGTGCCGCCGCCGGGCGCCAGTGCAGGGAGAAGCTATCCAATGAGACACGTGGGCGTCTGCCAACAGCAAGGCAGCTTGCCTTCCATGCAGATCCCCTGGCCTCCCAGGCTCCCCACTCGCTTGGATGGCGAGCAGTTCCCTCATCTCCCCATCGACCAGCAACCCCAGTATGGGTGAAGGGCAGCTCTGGGAAGCCTCCGGTGCCAAAAAGTAAGGGCTGTCACTTTAGGGCACTGTGGTGTCAGGATATATGTAGCGGGCTTAGAGCGGAGCTTAGGGCAGTGCGACCGCTCGTGCCACCATCTTGGCCACACCCCTGTGTGTGCGTTCCCCTCACCCTTGTTTGAGAGCTCCTCTCCTTAGGGCTTCTAATATCCATAAGGGCTACTTGTGATGGCAAAGATCCACAGGTAAATATGGCTCCTAAAAATTTTGCCTTAGTTTCATTGTCCATAGTGGGGTACATTTTCAACTTCAGCAGCTATTCGTCATGTCTGACTTTATCATTTTCTCTGACTCAGCAATAAAATATGACCTTCTGTGTCCTAAACAATAGACTTTCTAAGTATAACTCTGTCAATGTTTTTCTTTTCATTGTTTTTAAAAGTTGTGTTTTCTCCCAATTACTATTTGCTGTAATAAAGGTATTGTTATTCTCCAATGAGGCTACCACTGATTTTCTAAAGTGACAGTCTTACTATTAATCTTCATTGTTATCATTGTTACTAGTTTTCATAAATTGTTTACCTAATGGGTTATAAGGTTACACAGGACATATAATTATATCCTGAGATCTTTTGCGTCTGATTGGATCATCTTCATTTTCATAAATAAAATGACCCAAAAAAAATTAAATCAAACCAGTAGAACTGGAGTTATGAATTGTGATAGTTAGTGAAACATACAACCTAAAAGATCAACACACCAGCTGCAGGTATCTGGTCGAGCGAGAAAGGGGCAAAGTCTTGGAGTGCAGTTCGGATACACAAAGTGGTTTGGGCCCAATCTTGGCTTAGCTTTGGGCTTAGTAGACATATCGACAAAGTCCAGAAGAAGTTAGAGTTCAGTGGTGCAAGGCAGCAGGCTGTGTTTTAAGAGGAGTCACCATCACTAACGAGAGCTGAATGAGCTCTTGATGAAGCCAGACACCATTGCTCGGAGGTCCAACTAAACAAGAGTTCCAACTGTGAAGTAGAAGTAGGTTACAGAAGCTACTGCAAAGTCAGGTTGACCAGGGATGCATCTTGGGCAGATCAGCTAGCAGTTATGTCTCAGCATTATGTTGGTTCTTTTGGCACTTTTTGGTGAAGGTTTACCACATTTTAGGTTTAGGCAGGAGTAGCACCTCTTAGACAACTTCCAAGAGTCTAGGGCCTTTGGGCACCACTCAGGGGGCTAAGACTTACTCCGGCAGAGGTCAGGGGCATGATTTGGAGGTCTCTGGTGCTTCTTATCTCCCTGTAGCTCACACAGGAGGCCAACCAACTAGCCCTTCTAGTCATTTTAGTGGTCAACGAGACAGTCCTCTCTCTTTCAAGCAGCAAGGCAGGTCTCAGTTAGCAGGGCAGTCCTCTGAAGAATAAGCAGGTTACAGGCAGCAATGCAGTCCTCTGGCTACATTAGGGAAATCCCCTGAGGAACAAGGCAGGCCTAAGGCAGCCAGGCATTTCTATGAAGGACAACACAGTCCTTCTGAATTCTCCCACAGGTCCAGGAATGTCCAATGTTTATACCAGGTGCCAGTTTTGAAATGAGGGTGACATCCTGGCTACCGCTATATGTGGAAAGTTCTTCCATTCCACTGCCAAGGTTCAAAGTAATCTGGGGTGACAAAAAACTGGTGTCAGATTCCTTAATGTGTGTTATAAAGGTAGCCCTTTGAAATGTAAGTGGGGCAAGAAACAGTTGCACCGCTCTGATCCTGGCAGCCTGGCCTTTCTTGCCAACAGATAGACCCCCTTTCTTTTTCTCACTGTATGGGAGGAATATACAAAGGCTAACTGCTATGCTATTCACAGTCATGTGATCCAGGACACAGGCAGCAGGCACCAAATGGTTAAGACAAAAAATGCCATATTTCTAAAAGAATTCACAACAGAGTGCTCCTCTCGCACTCCTTAGTGTTCGCACTGCAAACACCGGGAGTTCCTCCCGCCAGTATTTCATATTAATCCAGGTATTCCAACGTACTCACTTTTTACCTTTTTAAACATTTCTGATACCAGCTGTATGCCATAAGCTTCGTACAACTGTACGTGCAGATTGATCTCAATAGGAGGAAAACACTGCTTGTCCTGTCCCACAGCAGAGTTTTGATTTTGTAGGCATTTTTTCCAAAGAGAAAAAAATGAGGGGGATGATAAAGGAAGGGGAGGGGTAAAGTTAGAGTGAGGGGAGGGGAGTATTAAGTGAGGGGAGATGGGCCTTTGATGAAAGGGGTGAGCACACGTTTTGTTTCTGGTATTATTGGTGAGGTTCAGGCTTTTTTAAAGTTTGGACTCCAAGGAGGGATGAGTAGAGTGCTGAATTGAGGAATATGCTTTGTTTAGCTGAGGGTTGTGTGTTTATGAATGTCACTGTTTTGCACTTAGAAATGGTAGATATATCATCATGGATTGGTCAGTTAAACTGTACCTTTTATATGTTTTTAGAATCCCCTGACGAAGAGCCTCCGTGGCTCAAAATGCATTTGGACAGGACAAGCAGTGTTTTCCTCATGTTGAGATCAATCTGCACGTACCGTTGTACAAAGCTTATGGCATACAGATGGTATCAGAAATGTTTAGTAAAGATTACAGATTGTATCACAGTGTCTCCGCCATGATGAAGAGTACTAAGTTGAAGACAGCAGTAAGGAAACGTAAAGACTTATTGGTAAAAAGTGAGTACGTTGAAATACCTGGATTAATATGAAATACTGGAGGGTGGAACTCCCGCTTTTTGCAGTGCAACAGTAAGGAGTGCGAGAGAAGCACTCTGTTGTGAATACAGTGGTTGGGGCGATCCACAGTACTGTTCACACGCATTTTCAAATGAAGCTTTCTAAGAATGGTGTCACATTAAGGGAAGGAGTGCATTCTCAAAGATGCTTGTTTTACTCAGAACTCTTTCTAAAAGTGCCAGTTCCAGAATTGTGACTTTAAATCTGACTTTATCATTAAAGAAGATTTTAAATTACAATTCATTTGGGCTAAAGATTGACTTTCCAAACTGATTCCATTCAAAAGTTAGCACTTATTCATTGTTGTAAGGTAGCCCAATGTTATATAATGGGAGCGTTAGGCCTTACAGTATTGAACAATTAATTTAGATGTTTTTCACTACCATGTCGTGTAAAACGTAAAAGCTCATGTTCTAATTTTTACATACAGGCTGAGAGGTGTGAGATGACTATGCTTATGGTGAAGGATGGTGGAGACAGAAATGAGCTCCTCCCTTTTTTCCTGTCACGCAAAAAGATGGATCAGTGGAGGGAGTTGTGCTCTCCCCAACTCTAGCAGAAGAGCAACAGATGGAGTGCCACCAGTTACTGGGCCATTTTTCCTCCTTGTACTCACTGACCCCCTGGGAACACCCACTAGTATGCTTGCTGAGAATGAATAGGAATACAATTAGAGGTGGGCGATGAATTCCACTTGCCAATGGAGTTTGCTGAGTTTTGCCCACTCAGCACTCCATGCAGATCATGGAGTTCTGAAAAAATCAGCAAAATGGTTGGAGCTGAGTTTTTCCTCTCATGCGGCTCACCAGCCTTAAGTTGGCAAGTGAGGAAAATCATAGGCTCAAGCACCTTCCAGTGATATTTCTCAAAGCGGGGGTCACAGCAGGTCGTTACCACTCGCATTGAGAAACATGTCTCTCATGTTGAGGAAGTTACTGCTCTAGTAGAACATCTACTTAAGCAGGTTGACCAGGGATGCATCTTGGGCAGA
Organism: Lissotriton helveticus; assembly: GCF_964261635.1. Lineage (NCBI taxonomy): Eukaryota > Metazoa > Chordata > Amphibia > Caudata > Salamandridae > Lissotriton > Lissotriton helveticus. The sequence goes on along the minus strand of NC_136060.1, from coordinate 216,813,964 downwards.
TCAGCTAGCAGTTATGTCTCAGCATTATGTTGGTTCTTTTGGCACTTTTTGGTGAAGGTTTACCACATTTTAGGTTTAGGCAGGAGTAGCGCCTCTAAGACAACTTCCAAGAGTCTAGGGCCTTTGGGCACCACTCAGGGGGCTAAGAATTACTCTGGCAGAGGTCAGGGGCATGATTTGGAGGTCTCTGGTGCTTCTTCTCTCCCTGTAGCTCACAAAGGAGGCCAACCAACTAGCCCTTCTAGTCATTTTGGTGGTCCTGAGTTCAAAGAGACAGTCCTCTCTCTTTCAAGCAGCAAGGCAGGTCTCAGTTAGCAGGGCAGTCCTCTGAAGAATAAGCAGGTTACGAGCAGCAATGCAGTCATCTGGCTGCATTAGGGAAATCCCCTGAGGAACAAGGCAGGCCTAAGGCAGCCAGGCATTTCTATGAAGGACAACACAGTCCTTCTGAATTCTCCCACAGGTCCAGGAATGTCCTGACGGGGTGGTTCATTAGGTCCAATGTTTATACCAGGTGCCAGTTTTGAAATGAGGGTGACATCCTGGCTACCGCTATATGTGGAAAGTTCTTCCATTCCACTGCCAAGGTTCAAAGTAATCTGGGGTGACAAAAAACTGGTGTCAGATTCCTTAATGTGTGTTATAGAGGTAGCCCTTTGAAATGTAAGTGGGGCAAGAAACAGTTGCACCGCTCTGATACTGACAGCCTGGCCTTTCTTGCCAACAGCTAGTCCCCCTTTCTTTTTCTCACTGTATGGGAGGAATATACAAAGGCTAACTGCTAAGCTATTCACAGTCATCTGATCCAGGACACAGGCAGAAGGCACCAAATGGTTAAGACAAAAAATGCCATCTTTCTAAAAGTATTCACAACAGAGTGCTCCTCTCGCACCCCTTAGTGTTCGCACTGCAAAAACCGGGAGTTCCTCCCGCCAGTATTTCATATTAATCCAGGTATTCCAACGTACTCACGTTTTACCTTTTTAAACATTTTTGATACCAGCTGTATGCCATAAGCTTCGTAAAACTGTACGTGCAGATTGAGCTCAATAAGAGGAAACACTGCTTGTCCTGTCCCACAGCAGGGTTTTGATTTTGTAGGCATTTTTTCAAAGAGAAAAAAATGAGGGGGAGGATAAAGGATGGAGAGGGGTAAAGTAAGAGTGAGGGGAGGGGAGTTTTAAATGAGGGGAGATGGGCCTCTGATGAAAGTGGTGAGCACAAGTTTTTTTTCTGGTATTATTGGTGAGGTTCAGGCTTTTTTAAAGTTTGGACTCCAAGGGGGGATGAGTAGAGTGTTGAATTGAGGAATATGCTTTGTTTAGCTGAGGGTTGGCTGTTTATGAATGTCACTGTTTTGCACTTAGAAATGGTAGATATATCATCATGGATTGGTCAGTTAAACTGTACCTCTTATATGTTTTTAGAATCCCCTGGCGAAGAGCCTCCGTGGCCCGAAATGCATTTGGACAGGACAAGCAGTGTTTTCCTCATGTTGAGATCAATCTGACCGTACCGTTGTACGAAGCTTATGGCATACAGATGGTATCAGAAATTTTTAATAAAGATTACAGATTGTATCACAGTGTCTCTGCCATGATGAAGAGTACTAAGTTGAAGACAGCAATAAGGAAACTTAAAGACTTATTGGTAAAAAGTGAGTACGTTGAAATACCTGGATTAATATGAAATACTGGAGGGTGGAACTCCCGCTTTTTGCAGTGCAACAGTAAGGAGTGCAAGAGGAGCACTCTGTTGTGAATACAGTGGTTGGGGCGATCCACAGTACTGTTCACACGCACTATCAAATGAAGCTTTCTAAGAATGGTGTCACATTAAGGGAAGGAGTGCATTCTCAAAGATGCTTATTTTACTCAGAACTCTTTCTAAAAGTGCCAGTTCCAGAATTGTGACTTAAAATCTGACTTTATCATTAAAGAAGATTTTAAATTACAATTCATTTGGGCTGAAGATTGACTTTCCAAACTGATTCAATTCAAAAGTTAGCACGTATTCATTGTTATAAGGTAGCCCAATGTTATTTAATGGGAGCGTTAGGCCTTACAGTATTGAAAAATTAATTTAGATGTTTTTCATTACCGGGACGTGTAAAACGTAAAAGCTCATGTTCTAATTTTTACATACAGGCTGAGAGGTGTGAGATGACTATGCTTATGGTGAATGATGGTGCAGACAGAAATGAGCTCCTCCCTTTTTTCCTGTCATGCCAAGAGATGGATCAGTGGAGGGAGTTGTGCTCTCCCCAACTCTAGCAGAAGAGCAGCAGATGGAGTTACTGGGCCATTTTTCCTCCTTGTACTCACTGACCCCCTGGGAACACCCACTAGTATGCTTGCTGAGAATGAATAGGAATACAATTAGAGGTGGGCGATGAATTCCACTTGCCAGTGGAGTTTGCTGAGTTTTGCCCACTCAGCACTCCATGTAGATCATGGAGTTCTGAAAAAATCAGCAAAATGGTTGGAGCTGAGTTTTTCCACTCACGCGGCTCACCAGCCTTTAGTTGGCAAGTGAGGAAAATCATAGGCTCAAGCACCTTTCAGTGATATTTCTCAAAGCGGGGGGGTCACAGCAGGTCGTTACCGCTCGCATTGAGAAACATGTCTCTCATGTTGAGGAAGTTACTGCTCTAGTAGAACATCTACTTAAGCAGCAGATAGACACAGCGCCCTCTTGCGCTGCACGTGGTGCTGTTCATGCTGATTTTACAGCAAGGGAAAAACTCCCGTTGCTAAAAATCTACACAAACAGTGCAACCTACCACACTCTGCTGCTTGCACAGCTCTGCGGAGCGCAGCTGAGTTTTTTGGTCACTTTGTGGAGTTCTGAAGAACAGAACTCTGCAAAATCAACCCTGGCCTAAATAAAATCAACAGGCTGTCAGACAAGGGGAGAGCTAGTAACAAAGACGAGGTATCTAAGATGCTGGGTCTGGGGAGGATTGGGCCCTCTAGTACTCCGTGGTCCAGCACAGTTCTGTCCGACTGGGTAGCACCCCCAAACTGTGCATCTGTGTGTAGCACATGGTACTCCACTAATTCATTAAGATTGAAGCACAATCAAAATCCCAAACTGATGAGCTCATGAACAGATTAGAGCTGCCGGGTTCCCCCATACCTTTGACTTGATGTTAGGGTATTGGTGGATTGCCCTAAATGAGACTACAAGGGAGAGAGCAGCATTCTCTACTCCAGATGGCTATTTTCACTTGTGGGTGATTCTTTTTGCTTTGAAGAATGCCCCTGCCACCTTCCAGAGGGTAGTCAACCAGGTTGTGAATGGTTGCTGAAGTTTAGTACTGCTTAATTAGAAAAAACTCTAGTTGTCTGATCCACCTTCAGGAAGTGCTTCAGGCCCTTCAACAAGCAGGTCGGACTATCAAGGCAAGTAAGTGCCAGACAGGGCAGATCTTTTTGGTTCTCATGGTTGACAAAATTAGACAAGAACACATGCAGCGCTTCCAACCCAACATCATGGCTTGGAAGCCTCACATACCCAGGTAGAAGTCTTTCTGAGCCTAACATGTTTCTACTGTAGGTGTTATGATGTGTTATTATTATTGCACCCTTGCCATAAATCACCTCAAAGCAACAACCCAGAAAAGTAATCTAGACTGAGGCTTGTAATAAGGTGTTTGACATGCTGAAGGAGGCACTTTGCCAGTCCTTTCAACACCTGATGTCAGCCAATAATCTGTGCTGCAGAGAGAAACTTTGGAAAATGGAATTAGTGCAGTTCTTCACAGATCAATGAAAAAGGCATGGACCAAGCTGCAACATTCTTCAGCCAAATGTCAGTGATCCAGGTGACAGATGTGAAGCATTTGTGGTGGTCTGCTTTCTGAATAAACAATACATATCTGTTTGTTTCCCATTTCCTGGCTCAGACTGACCATAGCCACATGTAAATGTGGGGCGAGCAGTCTCCCTCCTCTCTATGGGCTAAGGACAGTGGAGCACCAACCGGGGCCTAACTACGCCAATGCTGACTTTCTTTCCTGTTTTGTCCTCCTTAGCAATGATAATTCCTATGATGGTGGGTAGTTCTACCTGCCTTCAGCTGAGGGGCCATGTATGAAATGCGCATCTTTTACATTTCATCCCAACAGATTTTTGCCCTATCTAATTTGATGTCTATTAAACTCTGTGCACTTTACCCCTGCTAACTAGGAATAAAGTGTCTGCTCTTACATTGTCTAATTCAAAAATGGCACTTTTAACTTGACTGTAAGTACCTAGTACAGACGTCTTCAATCTGTTGGGCGCAACCCCTAGGGGGGCCCTGGAGTCCTGGGAAGGGGGTCGCGCATTCCCCAGCCTCACTTTGCCTGAATTCTAAAACATTTGCTTTAATTTTGGGAAAAAGACAGTCGTACTGGCACAGCTAATTTCCATCGTTTAAAATGTTTCATCTGAGTCTCCTGTGCTGTGAAGCTTTCCTCCCAGGGTGCCTCCTCTCCTGAAAGAAATACAAATGTGCCCCATTAGTTAATCGGCGAGTGTAAAGGATGCTTGGGACCTGGTGAATCACTCCAAGCTTTGTGATGACAAATATTTCTTTTTTCTTTAGAGTGGTAGGGCAAAGAGTTAACAACTGAAGTGTTTGCTTTTAATTGAACTTATACAGCAGCCCTTAGTACCCCTAAGGAGATGTGGAATGGACAGGTAGGTAAAAAAGCAAATGCATTACATACTCCCTGGTTTTACCAAAATCTACACTTTGGAAGCACCATTTATTTTAAGACTATTTTGTATCAGTCTTTATTTTACTGTGTGTAATGCAAGCAAATATTAAATAATAACTTGCATACTCATAGTGCTTTCTGTCACAGGCTCTGACCTGTTAGTACTAAAAATACACTATTCTCCACTGCACCAACCAAGATTTAATTCTGTGGCTCTCTGGTTCCACACAGACCTCTGCATTGCATTAACTATTCGAGGTTTCATAATGTACTACAGTGCATTTCCCACTAAGTAACACATTTTTACATTTATTTTTCATTTACGCTGCCTATTATTTCATATGTAGGTACCTGATGGCGAAAGACCTAAAAAACATACAGAATATTTGGGGCTTATTTATGTGAGGCTTGCGCCACCAGAACACCCGCTTCTTTGACGCTCCTGCGGTGCAAGCGTCCCAACCATACCTATGAGGTGACGTAAAGTCACTCTGCATGGCTTTGCATGGCCTCATAGATATTCAGTAAGACAAAGCAGGGCAAGTTTCTGCCTCGACCTAGCTCTGCATCAAGGAGGTGTTCCAGGTGTGCTGCGTGGGAGTATCCACACAACACCCATGGATTTTGATGCTGCGCCATATTTACAAAATCACTTAAACCTGGGGAAGCACCAAAAACTTTCATCTCCCCAGTGAAAACATTTCTCGTAATTATTTCTTCTTTTCTTCTTTCCATGCTCCATTCTGCAGCTCACATAGAAGGAGGAAAACATCTCCCAGGATTGTTGTGAGGGAAGGAGCCCGTTTGTGCAGAAAAACAATCCTGCCTATGTCGATGCTAGGCAGCAATTTGTGCGTCAACGCAAGGGGTACATATAGGAATGCACCGTATTTCATAAATATGGTGCATTTCTGCCCTTTTAGATTGGCATAGGGCAGCGCAGCAAGAAGACTTGCAGTGCTGCCTTATGCCCATTCCTCATAAATGAGGCCCTTTGCTTTTAGCTACAACTTTGACCACACCCACACGCTCACTGACCTTTGGTTTGCTAGGAGTGGGGGTAAAAGGGACCGCCCTTGCGTGGCTTGATAGCTTTCTTGCAGATAGACAACAGGGTGTCAAATTAGGCTCCCACAAATCTATCTGTAGGCAGCTCTCTAAGGGAGTGCCACAGGGCTCATGCCTGAGCCCCACGTTATTCAACGTATACGTGGCCCCCTTAGCGGAAATTATAAGATCTTACGGGTTCTCCCCAATCTCCTACGCTGACGACACTCAGCTGTTATTCCCCTTCCAAACTATTACACCTGCAGTCATGCAATCCTTTCAAAATGGCATGAGAGCCGTGGCAGGTTGGATGGCCCAGAACTTCCTCCAATGCAACGTGACTAAAACCGAAGTCATGTTGTTTGGAGGGGCCACCCTGCTTTGGTCTCCGGATTGGTGGCCACTTGAGCTAGGACCTGTTCCTGCGCCCAAACAGACAATCAAAAACTTGGGAGTATGCCTGGACCAAACACTGATTTTAAAAGACCATGTCAGTCAAGTTACGGGAACATGTTTCCGAATAATTGGTCTCTTACGGCGCATTTTCCCCTTCCTGCCAGACATACACAGGAAAACGCTGGTACAGGCACTAGTACTCGGGCGGATAGACTATTGCAATGGTCTACTCATTTCCGCTAATCAAGAACAACTAGGCAGACTGCAGGTGGTACAGAACACCGCTGCTAGACTCATCTTGAATGCCCCCCCCGTACCTCGTCACGCCCCCTCCTTTCCCACCTTCACTGGCTTCCAGTGCAACAACGGGTCAATTTCAAACTTTGCTGCATAATGCATAAATGCATCTATGGGTCCGGTCCTAAATACTTAAAAGACATTTTTGCTCTCTACTCTCCTGGATGTGCTTTGCGCTCCAGCAACACCATGTTGATGCATGTACCTAAAGTCACCAGAGCGAGACAAGGTGGCCGAGCACCCTCTTTCAAAGGCCCCCTGCTGTGGAACTCTCTCCCACCACAACTGAGACACATCTCTAATCTACTCTCTTTTAGGAAAAAATTAAAAACATTCCTATTTACCCAAGATTAACTCATTTTGTCCCTCACTCTGCCTTCCCCCTCAATAAGCATTCGACTCACACAGAAGCTACGCGCGGAGATACCCCTTCGGGGCTGATTCAGGCGCGCTACAAGCAGATAAATAAAATAAATAAAATAAAACACGGTTTAATAATATTTCCCCCTGTAAACATTTTTTCGTGTGAGAATTGGGGGCGTTCATGGTCGTCAAGTGATAGTACCGGGTTCTAGAAAACAATTTCAGGAGGGGGGTCCTTACTCCTAAAAAATTTGACAAGGGGGTCTCGACATCAAACAGTTTGAAGACCTCTGACCTAGTATGATGTACAACATGCTCCCATGGCATGGGTGTTAAATGCCACTTGTCATCTGCCTCACATATTGTGCAATCTAGTATAGTGACACTGCGACAATGTCTACATGCTTACTTTGTGTAGCCTAACTGTTGATGTGTAAAACCTGCTGCACAACCTGTTAACATAACCCTTAATGTAAAAACTTCCTTTTAAAAAATGAGAAATATAATCCTTTGTAGGCCTTGAAGCCTACAAAGGAGGGCTCATGGAAATTAAAAGCGGGATATGCAGAAAATTAACGTTACTCTAGAGAGATGAGGCACAATAAGCTAGGTTCACTGTGTCAGGACTAGCAGTTCTCTGTAGAAAACCAGAGTGCAGAGCAGACTACAAATCAAATATTCTTACTCTGGAAAGGGCCCCAAATAGAAAAAAACTACTATTTTCAACAGTTATTAAAAATAAAAATGAACGGTGAAGTCAGTATTTTCATAAATATCAAGGAAAAGTAATTTTTGAAAGTTGCCTTTTTGCTGCCTGAAGGGCTTGAAGGCTAATTTGCCATAAGCCTTCAGCAACTCCTAGCCTGTACTTAGTCTGCAAATAGGAGTGAAAGAGGTGTGAAATGTCATCCAGGAGCAAATAATAGAATGACTTGATTAGGCACAGAGGAATCCTTTGAACTCCGCAATATATTCAGAGTGGGGCTGTAGACATCTTATGCCACAAGACTGAATTAAGGTAAACAGAACTACTGAGAAAGTAAATAGGGTCTGTCCTGAAAATTTTTACCTCATTGGTTAGGGAGTGCCTAGGGGTCTAAGCATACATTTTGCACCTCCTGCCATCCATTTCATAACTCTTTGTTATGTGGCTACATGGATCCAAAATACAAGGTGCCTTTTCCTGGAAGTACCCAGATGATCAGTGGCAACTGGACCCATACTAGACCCTGCTGTTTGCCTCTAGTAGACATTCTGTGAGTCTCTTCATACCTTTCCTGAGGTCTTGGAAGTGTAATCTTCTGGTTGTTTAGGTAACAGAAGTAAGTTTGGAATCTTTTGAAAACCTTTCTGCTGCATAAGTAGGACTTTTCAAACTTTCTGACTTCTAGACTTTTTTCCAGGGTGACTCCACTTCATGTATCCTCCTGGGCAAATTTGCTGTTTGCCTGATGCATACCTTTGTCGTCGTCCACCACAACCATTGATTTTGATTGGCGCTTTACATTTTTTAAATGCTATTTCTACTTAAAATCTACAAAAAAGTCCTATCTTAATGGATTTTTGTAATTTTATTGTTATTCTCTTTATTAAATATTAAACGATTTTTCTAACTCAGTTTGCCATTTTTATTGCTTGGTATTTTTATTTTATTACTGGATTAGGACTGCAAAGACACATTTTCCTAATTTAAGCATGACTAGAGTGACTTTAATGCTTAGTGCTTCTCTGTGCCAACAGTTGTGATTATGCTTAAGGTGGGCAGTCACCTACTCCAAATATTAATCAATTTTCTTACTTGTAAGAAATTGGCTTACTGGTTGAGGGGATGAAAACCATCTCAAGCAACAACCACATTTCTTCTGAGGGTTACGTCACAAACAAACCCTAAATTAACCTCTGATCAACCCTAGGGTAGTTTGACACAAAGCAGTCATGCTTAATTCAAAGCTAATATGTTAAGTGTTTGTGCAACGCTTCAAACTGTAACACAATGAAAATGTTAAATATTGGACGGATTTGTTAGCATGAGCTGAAAGCCATTTTGTATTTCTGGCAGCCATCTTGTTTGCCATGTGCTGCCACGTGCTCGCCATGTGCTCTGTCCTCCCTCAGTGTTGACTGCTCTTGTAATCTGCCTAGAAACGAACTATATTTAGCATCTTCCACCTTTGCACATGCCCAGAAGGGCCTAGCTAGTAGAATGCACCTGCTTCTCTAGTATAACTGTCAGGCTATTTTGCTGCTGTATGGAGAAGTAACTCTCCTCCCACTTTGTTGAGCAAGCAGATCTTGTATGCCCATCTTAGCCATTTTGCATGCTTACATGTGCCAGGACTGCCCCGTAGTCTTATGATGACTATGTAACCCTAAGTATATATAAGGCCTCTGTTTTCTTCTCTTCTCAGAGTGCCTCATTCAGTTTCTAAGGCGTATGTGTGACACTCATTTGAGGGTAATAAAGATGCTCTTTTATATTTCAGCTTCTGTGCCAATTTATTCTTTGTTGGTTTAAAAGGACCAAGTATCAGTGGGATCCCTGAGAAGGTTTCTATTTTTTTACAAATGACGCTCCAACGTGGACCTCTTTAGAGAAGTTGCTATCTAAAGGAGTGATCTTGTCAGGAGACAGAAATATACTGAGGAGGACAGGATGCTACTAAGGAGGTACTCTGTGCACGGAGATTCTGGGGATTCTCTGTCTCTGCAACCCAGTATATTTCTGATCTTCCTGATTTTGATCCTCCATATGATGTCACTCCTGACTGAGAACGTTTTTGGGGTGAGTATTCTAAAAAGACCGTTAGGTCATTCAGAACTTGGCAGTTAGAATTTGGACAACCATTTGTTTGGTAAGAGTCAATCTGCGGCACTTGCTGTTGGTTTGATGCCTTGGATTGGTAAGGTAGTTTAGTAACGCTTACTGTTGGCCAACTTTGGAATTGTATGGGATAGATATACGAATTGCAATTTGTGTAGGCAGGTACACAGGAAATTTTTCTCTGTTTGACTTTGTTTGAACGGTGCAACGTACGAAGAGTACTTTAAGCGCTACTTTGGGTATAATATTTGCATATTCTGCAATATTTTTGGCATGCCTGTTTCTATCACACATCGAAAAATGTGTTGCTTTTTAGAGGAGCACTCTGTTGTGAATACAGTGGTTGGGGCGATCCACAGTACTGTTCACACGCACTATCAAATGAAGCTTTCTAAGAATGGTGTCACATTAAGGGAAGGAGTGCATTCTCAAAGATGCTTGTTTTACTCAGAACTCTTTCTAAAAGTGCCAGTTCCAGAATTGTGACTTAAAATCTGACTTTATCATTAAAGAAGATTTTAAATTACAATTCATTTGGGCTGAAGATTGACTTTCCAAACTGATTCAATTCAAAAGTTAGCACGTATTCATTGTTATAAGGTAGCCCAATGTTATTTAATGGGAGCGTTAGGCCTTACAGTATTGAAAAATTAATTTAGATGTTTTTCATTACCGGGACGTGTAAAACGTAAAAGCTCATGTTCTAATTTTTACATACAGGCTGAGAGGTGTGAGATGACTATGCTTATGGTGAATGATGGTGGAGACAGAAATGAGCTCCTCCCTTTTTTCCTGTCATGCCAAGAGATGGATCAGTGGAGGGAGTTGTGCTCTCCCCAACTCTAGCAGAAGAGCAGCAGATGGAGTTACTGGGCCATTTTTCCTCCTTGTACTCACTGACCCCCTGGGAACACCCACTAGTATGCTTGCTGAGAATGAATAGGAATACAATTAGAGGTGGGCGATGAATTCCACTTGCCAGTGGAGTTTGCTGAGTTTTGCCCACTCAGCACTCCATGTAGATCATGGTGTTCTGAAAAAATCAGCAAAATGGTTGGAGCTGAGTTTTTCCACTCACGCGGCTCACCAGCCTTTAGTTGGCAAGTGAGGAAAATCATAGGCTCAAGCACCTTTCAGTGATATTTCTCAAAGCGGGGGGGTCACAGCAGGTCGTTACCGCTCGCATTGAGAAACATGTCTCTCATGTTGAGGAAGTTACTGCTCTAGTAGAACATCTACTTAAGCAGCAGATAGACACAGCGCCCTCTTGCGCTGCACGTGGTGCTGTTCATGCTGATTTTACAGCAAGGGAAAAACTCCCGTTGCTAAAAATCTACACAAACAGTGCAACCTACCACACTCTGCTGCTTGCACAGCTCTGCGGAGCGCAGCTGAGTTTTTTGGTCACTTTGTGGAGTTCTGAAGAACAGAACTCTGCAAAATAAACCCTGGCCTAAATAAAATCAACAGGCTGTCAGACAAGGGGAGAGCTAGTAACAAAGACGAGGTATCTAAGATGCTGGGTCTGGGGAGGATTGGGCCCTCTAGTACTCCGTGGTCCAGCACAGTTCTGTCCGACTGGGTAGCACCCCCAAACTGTGCATCTGTGTGTAGCACATGGTACTCCACTAATTCATTAAGATTGAAGCACAATCAAAATCCCAAACTGATGAGCTCATGAACAGATTAGAGCTGCCGGGTTCCCCCATACCTTTGACTTGATGTTAGGGTATTGGTGGATTGCCCTAAATGAGACTACAAGGGAGAGAGCAGCATTCTCTACTCCAGATGGCTATTTTCACTTGTGGGTGATTCTTTTTGCTTTGAAGAATGCCCCTGCCACCTTCCAGAGGGTAGTCAACCAGGTTGTGAATGGTTGCTGAAGTTTAGTACTGCTTAATTAGAAAAAACTCTAGTTGTCTGATCCACCTTCAGGAAGTGCTTCAGGCCCTTCAACAAGCAGGTCGGACTATCAAGGCAAGTAAGTGCCAGACAGGGCAGATCTTTTTGGTTCTCATGGTTGACAAAATTAGACAAGAACACATGCAGCGCTTCCAACCCAACATCATGGCTTGGAAGCCTCACATACCCAGGTAGAAGTCTTTCTGAGCCTAACATGTTTCTACTGTAGGTGTTATGATGTGTTATTATTATTGCACCCTTGCCATAAATCACCTCAAAGCAACAACCCAGAAAAGTAATCTAGACTGAGGCTTGTAATAAGGTGTTTGACATGCTGAAGGAGGCACTTTGCCAGTCCTTTCAACACCTGATGTCAGCCAATAATCTGTGCTGCAGAGAGAAACTTTGGAAAATGGAATTAGTGCAGTTCTTCACAGATCAATGAAAAAGGCCTGGACCAAGCTGCAACATTCTTCAGCCAAATGTCAGTGATCCAGGTGACAGATGTGAAGCATTTGTGGTGGTCTGCTTTCTGAATAAACAATAAATATCTGTTTGTTTCCCATTTCCTGGCTCAGACTGACCATAGCCACATGTAAATGTGGGGCGAGCAGTCTCCCTCCTCTCTATGGGCTAAGGACAGTGGAGCACCAACCGGGGCCTAACTACGCCAATGCTGACTTTCTTTCCTGTTTTGTCCTCCTTAGCAATGATAATTCCTATGATGGTGGGTAGTTCTACCTGCCTTCAGCTGAGGGGCCATGTATGAAATGCGCATCTTTTACATTTCATCCCAACAGATTTTTGCCCTATCTAATTTGATGTCTATTAAACTCTGTGCACTTTACCCCTGCAAACTAGGAATAAAGTGTCTGCTCTTACATTGTCTAATTCAAAAATGGCACTTTTAACTTGACTGTAAGTACCTAGTACAGACGTCTTCAATCTGTTGGGCGCAACCCCTAGGGGGGCCCTGGAGTCCTGGGAAGGGGGTCGCGCATTCCCCAGCCTCACTTTGCCTGAATTCTAAAACATTTGCTTTAATTTTGGGAAAAAGACAGTCGTACTGGCACAGCTAATTTCCATCGTTTAAAATGTTTCATCTGAGTCTCCTGTGCTGTGAAGCTTTCCTCCCAGGGTGCCTCCTCTCCTGAAAGAAATACAAATGTGCCCCATTAGTTAATCGGCGAGTGTAAAGGATGCTTGGGACCTGGTGAATCACTCCAAGCTTTGTGATGACAAATATTTCTTTTTTCTTTAGAGTGGTAGGGCAAAGAGTTAACAACTGAAGTGTTTGCTTTTAATTGAACTTATACAGCAGCCCTTAGTACCCCTAAGGAGATGTGGAATGGACAGGTAGGTAAAAAAGCAAATGCATTACATACTCCCTGGTTTTACCAAAATCTACACTTTGGAAGCACCATTTATTTTAAGACTATTTTGTATCAGTCTTTATTTTACTCTGTGTAATGCAAGCAAATATTAAATAATAACTTGCATACTCATAGTGCTTTCTGTCACAGGCTCTGACCTGTTAGTACTAAAAATACACTATTCTCCACTGCACCAACCAAGATTTAATTCTGTGGCTCTCTGGTTACACACAGACCTCTGCATTGCATTAACTATTCGAGGTTTCATAATGTACTACAGTGCATTTCCCACTAAGTAACACATTTTTACATTTATTTTTCATTTACGCTGCCTATTATTTCATATGTAGGTACCTGATGGCGAAAGACCTAAAAAACATACAGAATATTTGGGGCTTATTTATGTGAGGCTTGCGCCACCAGAACACCCGCTTCTTTGACGCTCCTGCGGTGCAAGCGTCCCAACCATACCTATGAGGTGACGTAAAGTCACTCTGCATGGCTTTGCATGGCCTCATAGATATTCAGTAAGACAAAGCAGGGCAAGTTTCTGCCTCGACCTAGCTCTGCATCAAGGAGGTGTTCCAGGTGTGCTGCGTGGGAGTATCCACACAACACCCATGGATTTTGATGCTGCGCCATATTTACAAAATCACTTAAACCTGGGGAAGCACCAAAAACTTTCATCTCCCCAGTGAAAACATTTCTCGTAATTTTTTCTTCTTTTCCTCTTTCCATGCTCCATTCTGCAGCTCACATAGAAGGAGGAAAACATCTCCCAGGATTGTTGTGAGGGAAGGAGCCCGTTTGTGCAGAAAAACAATCCTGCCTATGTCGATGCTAGGCAGCAATTTGTGCGTCAACGCAAGGGGTACATATAGGAATGCACCGTATTTCATAAATATGGTGCATTTCTGCCCTTTTAGATTGGCATAGGGCAGCGCAGAAAGAAGACTTGCAGTGCTGCCTTATGCCCATTCCTCATAAATGAGGCCCTTTGCTTTTAGCTACAACTTTGACCACACCCACACGCTCACTGACCTTTGGTTTGCTAGGAGTGGGGGTAAAAGGGACCGCCCTTGCGTGGCTTGATAGCTTTCTTGCAGATAGACAACAGGGTGTCAAATTAGGCTCCCACAAATCTATCTGTAGGCAGCTCTCTAAGGGAGTGCCACAGGGCTCATGCCTGAGCCCCACGTTATTCAACGTATACGTGGCCCCCTTAGCGGAAATTATAAGATCTTACGGGTTCTCCCCAATCTCCTACGCTGACGACACTCAGCTGTTATTCCCCTTCCAAACTATTACACCTGCAGTCATGCAATCCTTTCAAAATGGCATGAGAGCCGTGGCAGGTTGGATGGCCCAGAACTTCCTCCAATGCAACGTGACTAAAACCGAAGTCATGTTGTTTGGAGGGGCCACCCTGCTTTGGTCTCCGGATTGGTGGCCACTTGAGCTAGGACCTGTTCCTGCGCCCAAACAGACAATCAAAAACTTGGGAGTACGCCTGGACCAAACACTGATTTTAAAAGACCATGTCAGTCAAGTTACGGGAACATGTTTCCGAATAATTGGTCTCTTACGGCGCATTTTCCCCTTCCTGCCAGACATACACAGGAAAACGCTGGTACAGGCACTAGTACTCGGGCGGATAGACTATTGCAATGGTCTACTCATCTCTGCTAATCAAGAACAACTAGGCAGACTGCAGGTGGTACAGAACACCGCTGCTAGACTCATCTTGAATGCCCCCCCCGTACCTCGTCACGCCCCCTCCTTTCCCACCTTCACTGGCTTCCAGTGCAACAACGGGTCAATTTCAAACTTTGCTGCATAATGCATAAATGCATCTATGGGTCCGGTCCTAAATACTTAAAAGACATTTTTGCTCTCTACTCTCCTGGACGTGCTTTGCTCTCCAGCAACACCATGTTGATGCATGTACCTAAAGTCACCAGAGCGAGACAAGGTGGCCGAGCACCCTCTTTCAAAGGCCCCCTGCTGTGGAACTCTCTCCCACCACAACTGAGACACATCTCTAATCTACTCTCTTTTAGGAAAAAATTAAAAACATTCCTATTTACCCAAGATTAACTCATTTTGTCCCTCACTCTGCCTTCCCCCTCAATAAGCATTCGACTCACACAGAAGCTACGCGCGGAGATACCCCTTCGGGGCTGATTCAGGCGCGCTACAAGCAGATAAATAAAATAAATAAAATAAAACACGGTTTAATAATATTTCCCCCTGTAAACATTTTTTCGTGTGAGAATTGGGGGCGTTCATGGTCGTCAAGTGATAGTACCGGGTTCTAGAAAACAATTTCAGGAGGGGGGTCCTTACTCCTAAAAAATTTGACAAGGGGGTCTCGACATCAAACAGTTTGAAGACCTCTGACCTAGTATGATGTACAACATGCTCCCATGGCATGGGTGTTAAATGCCACTTGTCATCTGCCTCACATATTGTGCAATCTAGTATAGTGACACTGCGACAATGTCTACATGCTTACTTTGTGTAGCCTAACTGTTGATGTGTAAAACCTGCTGCACAACCTGTTAACATAACCCTTAATGTAAAAACTTCCTTTTAAAAAATTAGAAATATAATCCTTTGTAGGCCTTGAAGCCTACAAAGGAGGGCTCATGGAAATTAAAAGCGGGATATGCAGAAAATTAACGTTACTCTAGAGAGATGAGGCACAATAAGCTAGGTTCACTGTGTCAGGACTAGCAGTTCTCTGTAGAAAACCAGAGTGCAGAGCAGACTACAAATCAAATATTCTTACTCTGGAAAGGGCCCCAAATAGAAAAAAACTACTATTTTCAACAGTTATTAAAAATAAAAATGAACGGTGAAGTCAGTATTTTCATAAATATCAAGGAAAAGTAATTTTTGAAAGTTGCCTTTTTGCTGCCTGAAGGGCTTGAAGGCTAATTTGCCATAAGCCTTCAGCAACTCCTAGCCTGTACTTAGTCTGCAAATAGGAGTGAAAGAGGTGTGAAATGTCATCCAGGAGCAAATAATAGAATGACTTGATTAGGCACAGAGGAATCCTTTGAACTCCGCAATATATTCAGAGTGGGGCTGTAGACATCTTATGCCACAAGACTGAATTAAGGTAAACAGAACTACTGAGAAAGTAAATAGGGTCTGTCCTGAAATTTTTTACCTCATTGGTTAGGGAGTGCCTAGGGGTCTAAGCATACATTTTGCACCTCCTGCCATCCATTTAATAACTCTTTGTTATGTGGCTACATGGATCCAAAATACAAGGTGCCTTTTCCTGGAAGTACCCAGATGATCAGTGGCAACTGGACCCATACTAGACCCTGCTGTTTGCCTCTAGTAGACATTCTGTGAGTCTCTTCATACCTTTCCTGAGGTCTTGGAAGTGTAATCTTCTGGTTGTTTAGGTAACAGAAGTAAGTTTGGAATCTTTTGAAAACCTTTCTGCTGCATAAGTAGGACTTTTCAAACTTTCTGACTTCTAGACTTTTTTCCAGGGTGACTCCACTTCATGTATCCTCCTGGGCAAATTTGCTGTTTGCCTGATGCATACCTTTGTCGTCGTCCACCACAACCATTGATTTTGATTGGCGCTTTACATTTTTTAAATGCTATTTCTACTTAAAATCTACAAAAAAGTCCTATCTTAATGGATTTTTGTAATTTTATTGTTATTCTCTTTATTAAATATTAAACGATTTTTCTAACTCAGTTTGCCATTTTTATTGCTTGGTATTTTTATTTTATTACTGGATTAGGACTGCAAAGACACATTTTCCTAATTTAAGCATGACTAGAGTGACTTTAATGCTTAGTGCTTCTCTGTGCCAACAGTTGTGATTATGCTTAAGGTGGGCAGTCACCAACTCCAAATATTAATCAATTTTCTTACTTGTAAGAAATTGGCTTACTGGTTGAGGGGATGAAAACCATCTCAAGCAACAACCACATTTCTTCTGAGGGTTACGTCACAAACAAACCCTAAATTAACCTCTGATCAACCCTAGGGTAGTTTGACACAAAGCAGTCATGCTTAATTCAAAGCTAATATGTTAAGTGTTTGTGCAACGCTTCAAACTGTAACACAATGAAAATGTTAAATATTGGACGGATTTGTTAGCATGAGCTGAAAGCCATTTTGTATTTCTGGCAGCCATCTTGTTTGCCATGTGCTGCCACGTGCTCGCCATGTGCTCTGTCCTCCCTCAGTGTTGACTGCTCTTGTAATCTGCCTAGAAACGAACTATATTTAGCATCTTCCACCTTCGCACATGCCCAGAAGGGCCTAGCTAGTAGAATGCACCTGCTTCTCTAGTATAACTGTCAGGCTATTTTGCTGCTGTATGGAGAAGTAACTCTCCTCCCACTTTGTTGAGCAAGCAGATCTTGTATGCCCATCTTAGCCATTTTGCATGCTTACATGTGCCAGGACTGCCCCGTAGTCTTATGATGACTATGTAACCCTAAGTATATATAAGGCCTCTGTTTTCTGCTCTTCTCAGAGTGCCTCATTCAGTTTCTAAGGCGTATGTGTGACACTCATTTGAGGGTAATAAAGATGCTCTTTTATATTTCAGCTTCTGTGCCAATTTATTCTTTGTTGGTTTAAAAGGACCAAGTATCAGTGGGATCCCTGAGAAGGTTTCTATTTTTTTACAAATGACGCTCCAACGTGGACCTCTTTAGAGAAGTTGCTATCTAAAGGAGTGATCTTGTCAGGAGACAGAAATATACTGAGGAGGACAGGATGCTACTAAGGAGGTACTCTGTGCACGGAGATTCTGGGGATTCTCTGTCTCTGCAACCCAGTATATTTCTGATCTTCCTGATTTTGATCCTCCATATGATGTCACTCCTGACTGAGAACGTTTTTGGGGTGAGTATTCTAAAAAGACCGTTAGGTCATTCAGAACTTGGCAGTTAGAATTTGGACAACCATTTGTTTGGTAAGAGTCAATCTGCGGCACTTGCTGTTGGTTTGATGCCTTGGATTGGTAAGGTAGTTTAGTAACGCTTACTGTTGGCCAACTTTGGAATTGTATGGGATAGATATACGAATTGCAATTTGTGTAGGCAGGTAATGAGGAGATTTTTCTCTGTTTGACTTTGTTTGAACGGTGCAACGTACGAAGAGTACTTTAAGCGCTACTTTGGGTATAATATTTGCATATTCTGCAATATTTTTGGCATGCCTGTTTCTATCACACATCGAAAAATGTGTTGCTTTTTGGAGGTACCATAGTGAGATGTGAATTAAATTAGCCGGCTCCCTTGAGGGAATAGCTAGATAGGTTTAGTTGTAAAAACATATTTCTTCCTTGGTGATTCTGTATCCCCATGGAATTCAAATATTTATATATTTTTTCGCGCGTTTATAAATGAAGATATGCAGAGCGATTTTTTGGTGTTCTGCCAGACAAAGCTAGTGAATTGAGTGTATTTTGGCTTCTTGGAAATAAAAGTTTGTTGGGCCTTTTTTTTGCAGTCTTTTGGAATACTATTGAGAAGCGCTTATTGTAAATATGACTTACAAGTAGTATTTACAAATGTTTTGGTTTAAGTACAGTCTGTGGGCTGTCGTTTGTTTCTGTCCTAACTGTTGATCTGTGAGTTAATCGTGTGTTTAGATGTCTGTGTGGGTCATGGTTTTACATTGCAACTTCTGTGAGTAAATAGCGACTGCGCTATTTGTGAAATAATGGTTCTTGAGCGTCCTGTGTTATGTGATTCTGAGTGTTTTACCCCCTTCTCGATATTTCTGGAATGAGCTCAATGTGTGTTTTCTTGCTGTCATCAGTCAGTTATGCAAAATGTAATTTAATTAATATTAAATAAAAATTCAATAAAAATCCAGAAATGAACCATATGATATGCTAAATAATGATATGTTACTATTTAAATTATAGAGTATCAACTATGCACATGCACAAACTGCTAATCCATAAAAGCTAAAATTAGAATTTGCGTACAATAGGAATATAATAGGCCTCAAAAACGAAATTGTGTGTTTTGTAATAAATAAACAATTATAAAGCATTTTCCTTAGATACATTGTAATAAATATTAACAGGCAAACAAATCATCGTAATAAATTGGATTTTGCTGAACTAAACACATATTATAGAACATGCATTGAAATGCCTCAGTTTTAAATAGACTGCCACCGTGCTTACGTTCAACACTAAAAAAGCTTTCCTCAGCTGTGTTTTAACTGCCTGCTTAGCAGCAGCTGTTGTTTTGATTGTAGGCCACGGAAAGACAGGAATGTTGACTCAGCCAGGATTTTGTCAGTTAAAACATGGGGTAAAATCCTGCATTGCAGACTGCTGTTTTAAAAAGTTACAAAAATCAGGTTCATTATGTTGCATAACAGGAAAACATTTAACGTAAGGATTTCCTCTCTTAAAGCCTTTTTTTATAAGCATATTTGTGGTTCGGATGTTAAATAATTGTCCTTTTAAAAAGTGGCGCAAAAATGTGTCATGTTTCAAGTTAGGCTTCTCTGCTTAGGCTTGTGAATGAATGCGTCTAAATATGATAGGCAAGGGATGCAGCTTGCTATTCATGTGGAATTATCAAAATTGTTTTTTTTTATTAATTATGAAAAATTATTGAAAAAAATAAGTGCTTTTAAATTTGTTTTTAAATATTTATAAAGCTTAATACTCATACTGTGACCTCCTAGCATTAAAATTAAATTTAAGTTGTGTTGTACCGCATTATCAGGATATTTGCATATGGAATTTCACTTCGCAAGTTATAGGATATTCATTTTTAAGTGCCTCAAATATCAAAGTCGAAATTGGGCAAAATTCACTATTTAAACAGCATTTTATTCCGTTCAGAGTAGCTTTTAAAGTGCCTTAGGCTTCAGTACATGCATACATTTAGGTATAAAACAAATAGCTGACTTCTATATTGTTAGCCAAGTATATTGCACACTGCTTATAACTGAAAATATGTATAAAAAACTAGCAGAAGTTACTAAACTGACAAACAGGGGAATGGGTAAGCTTTCTGTTTTGAATAGGGAAAGCTGCATGGAAAATTTGCACACAGAATAGGACAGCTGGGAAAAGTTAAAAGTCAGTTCTATATTCAGAAGCCTGGCAGAACTACCAGAGCAAGTTCTGCTTTGACATTTTGACATCTGAAACTTTTTGAAAGACAAGATGGCAGCACAGGGAAAGAAGGAGGAGCTGTGCTTATTTATTTTTGTTGGCAAAAGCAACTTTTATGCACTCATATGAATATACCACAATACAATTGTATATGTGAGCTTGGCCAAATATACAGCACTAATGCTTTTAGTTTGGTGCTTCCTAGGGCTGAGCCAATGGGATTTAGTTTGAATTCATTCGCCCTCATGTTACATTTTGACATTTACTAAAAGGATTGGGGTTTGGGTATTTATATTCTTTACCTCCTCAAAAGTGCTATGTACCTCCTATAACTTTGTTTATGGCCAGTTGCTACAAATAGGGGTAGATAGTGTTGACAGAAGTGAAACCTGTTTCAGGTTTCACACTGTCAAAATGGGGGAAGGAGGCTAGCTCCTCTACATATTAAGGCTAGGAAAAAAAAGTTTTGTTGCTCTATCCTTTTCTCAATTTCTTTTTAGCCTGTCTAAATTTTCTGTGAAATAGCAATGAGACACTTAATTGACTATTTAGTAATACTGTTTTAAACATTGTTCGCATTAATAAAATGAATAAATATATGTTATGTTACTGCCCATACTGTTTGATGAAATTATGACAGGCTCAGTAGTCTAGATTGTTGTTCCCTTATTTTGACCTTTAAGGGGAGCTAGATGTGGGTATTTTTTGTTCTAAAATTCTTAGGTGATAACACCATTATTGTATGTTTTTCCATGCTACCTAGTTTTGCAAGGGCATTGTTTATTAGCTAGTCTGTGTAAATAAACTTACAGTCCTTATTAGAGCTGATGTTGCATAGTTTGGATCATGAAAAGTAGAACACAGGGAAGATGCCCATGTGATCCTTAGCAAAAAATGAGTTGAAGGAAATGGTTTTTTTAGATAAGAACCCTGTTAAATTAGCAGTTTTAGATTGTCCTGCTGCTCCTATAACATGAGAGCATGGTCCTAAGCGTACAATGTAGGTATAGCCCACAAATCTGACACACCTTTCTCAGTTCTGAGCACTGAAGCTGACTATGATTGTAATCATTTACATGTAGGAGTAAGGGTAAGATGTGTTAGTATTTCTCTGCATTTTATGTTGGTTTGTAGACCTTGCATACCCTGTAAAGCGCTCTGATACCCTCACGGGTCAAGTTCGCGCTCTAGAAGACACTAAAATAAATAAATAAATAAATAAGAAGAATCATTTTAGAAGTGTCTGCAGTCCTGTAGAAGTAATATGAAGTTTATGAGCAAAAGTGTAGAACATTTCCTTTTTTTGAGGGTTTTCAGATTAGTACACCAATGTAAGGATTTAGAGTATGTCTGTGTTTTTCTCTTTTTCCTCTGAATTTAGTAAAGGAATACAGACTTCCTTGGCTGCTTGGGATTGGGTGATTTTTATTGTTCTTGTCAGTTCACCAAAGAGTTCCTTTATACTTGCCAATAGGTACAGGCTGTTGTTTTTTTTCTCCTTCATAGATAGATGAAAGTGGTACTTGGGTGCCTTGCTAATATATGTGGCGTCCCAAGACTAGGAAGTATTCTGACTATCCTCTCTGTTGATAGACTGTTTCTGTGCCTTGTCTAAAGACCTTTTGTCCTGTCCACCAATAGATATTTGCTGCCTTACAACCATTGCCGGAGGGGCCCGGACATCAGATTCAGCCTAGAGAGTCCGCGTCAGCATCAGTCCAGCTTGAATCCAAAGTGAAGGTAACCAGCACAGGCACTGCTGGCAACTAGGACCTCAGTGAAGACGGAAGCCCTGTGATCAAGTGTGTACCCCTGCCACTGTCTTGGGCAAAAGGCGGGGTCACAAATCAGAAAGGAGAAATTGTGGTTAATGCCCAGCTGAGAGTCACAGGCCGATCAGAATGGCGAGGAGGCCTTACTTGAGGTGACCCCTTTTGAAACAAGGGTTGCTTCAGAGATCCTAGCATCAGGCCTCTGAATCCTGGTCCTAAAGTGAATGTAAGTTTGCTCCCTTGTTTGTTGGTCAAGAGATACCTGGTTACACTGGATGCAATGTGTAGCCCCAACGAATGAGCAGTGCGCCAGCAGAGCAATACAGGAGTTAGGGAAGGACTTGAGATTAGGGTACAGGTGCTGTGTCTCTGGTGCCTGTTAGATTGAAGTGAGGAAAACTGGTGCACTGCCTGAGACACTGGACAGGATCGCTAAGAGCATTTGCCTGGTGGGTGACAGCCCTCTCTTGAAAGAAGAGACTTTTTTTCCTTGAAACTAGGCTGTGATTCTTGAGTAGCGAGTTGTGCAGCTCCACCGTGGAAACAACAAGAGCGTGGTTGTACAGCAGCTTCAATTTCCCCAAGGACTTCTTCTTTTTGTCAATAATGTACCCCTTTAGTCGGCCCATTTTTGAGGAGGAGCAGCCCTATGCCGCTCTTCGTTCTAATTCCTATCGTCCTGTGTGGTCCTCCTGGTCCCAGATATGATTGATGTTCTAGCCCTCATAAAAGGAAAATGTGAAAGTCAATTGGGAAATGTTTTTATTAGATATGTGTTGTTGGCTATTCTGATATTAAAATGAATAGTCACTGAAATGCATAGGAGCCCTGAAAATGTTTACTAGATGATTTTAGGATTTGCTTTTGCTTAGGAATAGGAAAAATTATAATTCCGTTTGTGATAGTGGTCATTACTTTCTCCTGCTATCTGTATGTTAATTATGACCCAATGATTCGTTCTCTTTGTATTCCTCTTTATACCTTATATATATACCCGCTTAATGAAATGTTTAGAATGGAAAATGCCCACCTAGCAATGAATAGGATATTGATACATTTAAGAAAATTAATGTGCAAATATTTTCTATGTTCTTAGTGGATCATAGGAATGTCTTTAGCTCATGCTAAAAGGGCCATCTGTCAAATATTGAACGGATTTGTTAGAATGAGCTGAAAGCCATTTTGTATTTCTAGCAGGCATCTTGTTTGCCATGTGCTGCCACCTGCTCGCCATGTGCTCTGCCCTCCCTCAGTGTTGACTGCTCCTGTAATCTGCCTAGAAACGAACTATAATTAGTATCTCCCACCTTCGCACATGCCCAGAAGGGCCTAGCTAGTAGAATGCACCTGCTTCTCTAGTATAACTGTCAGGCTTTTTTTGCTGCTGTATGGAGAAGTAACTCTCCTCCCACTTTGTTGAGCAAGCAGATCTTGTATGCCCATCTTAGTCATTTTTGCATGCTTACATGTGCCAGGACTGCCCCTTGGTCTTATGATGACTATGTAACCCTAAGCATATATAAGGCCTCTGTTTTCTGCTCTCCTCAGACTGCCTCATTCAGTTGCTAAGGCTTCTGTGTGACGTAGTCTCACTCATTTGAGGTTAATGAAGATGCTCTTTTATGTTTCAGCTTCTGTGCCAATTTCTTCTTTGTTGGTTTAAGAGAACCAAGTATCAGTGGGACTCCCATCAGTTTTGAAAAATAGAGCACATTTTAATAAACAATCCAAAGCTAAAATAACAAAACTCCAGTCATCCGAACCTGAGATATGCAGGTTAAATGATTTTAGCAAAAATAGCACTAATAAGCACAAAGCACCAACTGTGGGTATCAGGCCGCGCCCGAGTAGGACAAAGTCATAAGTTCATTGCAACTGTGATGAAGTGTGGGCTGACTACAGAGATTCAGTTAGGTCTGCTAAACTGAGCACCATTAACCTGCTTTGCGGAGCATTGCGAGGGTCCACTTTGGGGATCTGTCGTGCAGCTGAGATTATGTGTCTATTCCAAGGTGCTGCGAGGCTGCAGTGCAAGGTCCAGCTCCTTGTTGATGATCGTGTTAATGAGCAATTGCTATGAAAAGTCCTGCATTCAAGATGCGCTCTGCAGTTCAGGTGATATCTCAGTTCCTAGGAGCTGTCTGTTGTCATCGTCGAGGCTGCCATCAACAAGGGATGTGAGGGCCTGCACAGAGGATGCGTTGTGCAGTAATGGTTACGTTAAACTGACAGGCTGTGGTGCTGTGCAAGTCTTTGCAAAGGAACTGATCCATGCAGCAGGGGTGATGCTTTGGTGTTGGTTCTACTTGAGGATGCCCTGCGCAACAGAGGTGATGTGTCATTCCTATAGATCTTCAGAGGATAACAGAGCACCTTAGTCCCACTACAAAGGAATAAAGACTGTGGTGTTGCCACTAGACAGGGTAGACTCACAGACGACAGACTCCAGGTGCGGGGGTCATGGTTGTTTGAGCCTTCAGTCCCTGAGGCTCTGGTCAGAAGGCCAGCAAACTAGCCCACATAATCACTTTGGGGCCCTGGGTTCAACAGATGCAGCCCAGTCCTTTTCAACCAGGTAAAAAGGCAGCAGGTCAGCACAATAGGACAGCAGTCTTTCAGAGCAGCAGTTCAGCAGATTTGCAGTCTTGTAGCAACACAGCAGTCCTTCTTCCTGGCAGTGTATCCACAGGGGACGAAATGTACTGAAGAGGTGGTGTTTGAGGTCCAGTCTTTACACCTGATGTCCCCTCTCTGGGATGTGGGAGAAGTTTTAGGAGATTTCCCTTTGAAGTTCCCCAGCATCCTACTTTCCCTGTCCGTACTCCAGACTAACTACACGGGGCATGCAGCCCTTTCTGTGGAGATAGGAGACAGCCTATTTAAGTATAAGTAGAGCAGTGCCCAGGTCTGCACCTCCCAATCTGCAAGTGATGACCAATCCAGGCACACCTAGTCTCTCTATTGTATGTGGCTGTCTAGGCAAAATACTGGCAGCTTCACCCAGTCATGTTCCCCAGGGACAGGCAACAGGTACTAAATGGAAGGGCAAGAAAGTGCCAACTTTCTTTACAATTCATAAACCCAAATTCGATTGTTAATCTGTAAAATGAAATATTAACTAAAGAGGAGAAATCAGTCCTTGAGTTAGGACTTAAATTTGTACCTAACTCATACACCGGCTTTGCACGATTGAATATAAGAATCTATTGAGTTCTTCCACAAAATCAGATTAAAAGCTTTCATTTCACTTAAAGTGAATACAACACCCAATGAACTATCTGGGCTTTCATACAGATCAAAATTCACCCCGCAGCCTACACCATAGCAAAGGAAATTATAGAATTTGAACAAGTAGTCTTGTCATCCATAGAACAGCTTAAAAATAAGAAGCCTTACAGCATAAAAAATCTAACATCCGGACAGCAAAAGGCCCTTCAAGAACGTAAGAAAAATTACTCGATAATCATCAAGTCAGCCGACAAAGGCGGTGTGGTGGTGGTATGGCCATGGGAAATCAGAATTGGTACCTGCAAATTAAGGACGATCCAACAGGTGTAGTACAAGGGCTAATAACCAACATCCTTGATTATGGATTGGAAGGTGGAATATTAGGGCCAAAAGAATTTGAGTACTTGAATAAGAAACATCCTCGGATCCCAGTTCTTTATTTCTTACAAACAATTCACCATCAACTGTTGGAGCCACCGGGAAGACGGATTCCTTCGGGTTGTGATTCTGTAATGGAACCAATTTCAAAATATGTGGACACCTTCCTAAGACCATTTCTACAAGAAGTGCCCTCATACTTGAGGGACACGATTGACCTCATTGATAAAACAGAAGATTCCTAATTCAATTCCCAAATAACTGTTGGTATCCTTTGATATGGTTTCTCTGTACACACAGATTCCTCTGGATGAGGCCCTCCAAGCAATTGAGCTTTATTTGGAAGACAGAATAAGACGTCACTGAATACCAACAGACTTCAACCTACAACTGGCATTAGTAGCATTGAAAAAAAATTACTTCAAGTTTGAAGATAGGTTTTTACCTGCAGACAAAAGGGACCCAAATGGAATGTCCCTTTGCCCGAGCGGTGGCAGTTTTGTACATGGCTAGATTCAAAGATAAAATCATCTTTAACAATAATCCCTCTGAACATCATCTGATGCAGTGGTAGCAATATATTGATGACATCTGGTATCTATGGAGTGGTACAGAGGAGAAACTAGAAAGATTCCATGGGTGGGTAAATTGTAGAAATCCCAACAAGTGTAACATTCTTAGATGTGGAAGTCAAATCTATTGAAAATGAATTGACCATGACCTTACACAGGAAACCTACAGATAACAACACCATACTTCATTATAAGAGCTATCATTCGAGAAACTTGAGGGACAATTTGCCCTATGGGCAATTACTACGAATCAGGCGAAATTGCTCCCGAAAGGAAGACTATGAAATACATGCTGTAGAGTTATGTGACCAATTAAAAGATCGAGGGTACCAAAGGAAACTTCTCAAACACGCGATGAAGAGAGCAAGGTACACACCAAGAGAGTGCCTCCTGATGAAAAAAGTAAAACCACAAATGGACATACTAGTGTGTGTATCTACTTGTGGTCCAACACAAATAAATTTCGACAAATTCTTAAAAACCGGCATCTCAAAAGTAATCTGGAATATCCATCAGAACCACCTCCGTTTGCCATGAAGAAGAACATCAGTATTGGTCAACAAATTGTGCAGGCAGAGATTGCCCCTCCCAAAAGTAGAAGGGATTTAAGATCTCAATGGAACTTAAAACCAATTGAGGGCCACCACAAGTGTGGAAATTGTTCAGCATGTGACTCAACAATAGAGGGAACAGAATTCATCCACCACAATCTCAAGTGGAATCACAAAGCATTCTCAAATTGTAAAACAAAAAATGTGGTGTGTTCCATCACATGTCTGTGCCCCAAAAATCTACATAGGGAAAACAAATCAATAGGTACGACTACGCATTGTACAACATTGCTTCATGTGGAATCTGGAATATCCATCAGAACCACCTCCGTTTGCCATGAACAAGAACATCAGCATTGGTCAACAAATTGTGCAGGCAGAGATTGCCCCTCCCAAAAGTAGAAGGGACTTAAGATCTCAATGGAACTTAAAACCAATAGAGGGCCACCACAAGTGTGGAAATTGTTCAGCATGTGACTCAACAATAGAGGGAACAGAATTCATCCACCACAATCTCAAGTGGAATCACAAAGCATTCTCAAATTGTAAAACAAAAAATGTGGTGTGTTCCATCACATGTCTGTGCCCCAAAAATCTACATAGGGAAAACAAATAAATAGGTATGACTACGCATTGTACAACATTGCTTCAGAATCAAGACAAGGGTAATAACCGCCCCGATGGCCAACCACTTTATAGAAATGAATCATAGTGCAAAACAACTGAATTCCACCGTATTATGTGTGATTAAACTGTACCTCAGAGGAGGAGACAGTGAGGCAGTATTGTGACAAAAAGAAGCATTCCTAAAATTGAAATGTAATAGTGCTCTCAATGGCCTCAATGAAACGTTGGATATAGGGAGAACATAATGACCAATGACCTATCGTTAAAAACATGCATCAGGTATGACAAACTGCAATACCCACAATGTACTGCCAGTCACATCGAGACCTCAGACCATCAATCAGCGGGAAACCGGAAGTGTCTGATCCAACTAATTTGAGGATTTGCGAGGAAAACGCTGAAGACTGAAATAATGAAGAGAGTAGGTGGAATGTCCATCATTTTAAGATAAATAAGATACTGTTCTTGAAACTGAAAGGATAGCATATTGCGGTAACAATTCCCATTGTGTTGATTATTTTCAGAATGAAATAAGGAGTGAGATTCAACATCGCGGTTTGCAGTAAATGATGATGAGGCACCACCATTAAAACTATCGTTCAAGCATAGTTAAGTAAGTCGACTCAACAGTTTAAGCTTTGAAACAACAAAAGAAAAGTTAATGTTGGGATGATTGACTCCAACATTTCACATTTTGTACAATTATAGATGGTCAGAAGCGCCTTGACAAGAGAATTTAAATGAAATTAGCGCAGAATTCTAGCCGTCCCTTGAAAAAAGATGAAGATATCCAGTTAGACCTGGCAGGTACCAAGAATTTAGTCAAAAATATGATAATGCTTAAGTAGGATAAAAGGGTAGTAATAAGAAAAAAAAATAATTTCAGATCACACCCAGTCAATGCCCTGAAGAGAACCCCAAGAATAATATTGGGTATCGAAACACGTCTGCACTACATCCACATTGAAACATATCAATTGATTACATTTCAATCTAGGGGAATAGGCAGACCAACCTCTGGAGTTATAACATGGGTTCCCAGTGGGCAGCAACATTGATAAAGAATTTGCTAATTATAAAACGTGTTGCGTGTATTGCTGCTGCTTTCGTTTGAAATCAATGACTGTTTTTTTCAAATTAGAAATGTAAGGATGTCTCATGTAATTGCACTGTTCTTGTATGTATTTCACATTCACATTATGATTTAAAAATTTTGAACATTTGTTTATGCTTCAAGAAAGTGGTTTCCCGTTCTTTTTTACATCAAAAAATAATTTTGGTAAATGATTAATAAAAAATATAAATGACTATAAAATAAAATATTGTACACCAATATATTGAATGTGGTCTTAGTCTGTTTACATAAAAAACAGTGTGTAAGTTGACAGCTAAATACTATGTTGTTTTTCAACTTTCTCAAATGGCATTGTCAAAATTGAAATTTAAATTCCAACGTTACCATGAGAGGGGAGTTTTCATTACAATTCTCAGGGCACCAAACATGACCTTGTTACCTGCTCCCATTTGGAAATTACAGCTTACTAAATGTAATACAGTAACTGCAATGGGAGTGGTAGGCCTTTCATTAGTGGAAAATGCATTTATGAGTTGGTCACTCAAAGGACATATAAAAGTTAATAGTGTATGTCCTACTTTTTGATTACACTGCACCCTTCCTTGGGAGCTGTTTAAGGCCCTGCCTAGGGCTGCCTTATATGCACTGAAAAGCAAAGATTTGGCTTGGCAAAAATGTATTTTGTCAGGTTGACTTGGCAGTTTACAACTGCAGATGCACGCTGCAATGACAGACCATAGACATATTTAAAGGGCTACTTAAGTGGGTGGCACAATCAGTGCTGCAGGCCCACTGATAGCATTCCATTTACAGGTCCCGGGTCATTGTAGTACCACTTTACAAGCGATGAAGTATGTCACAGAGTGCATCAGACAAGCGATTGAGTGAGTCTAGAGCACCCGTGAGAGCGCTAGAAGCTGAGCAGAGCGACAGCTAATGGCGGACGGTAGACAGCAAGAAAGTGAGCAGCATCAGTGATTCTCTGAAGGAAAGCGTAAAAGCAGAGAAGCAGACAGCGGGAAGCCGGTGCAACTGCGCGATAAGGTACCGGCCATTCAGCCATTAACGCGATTAAATCCCCATACGCAGCCAAAACGCTGTCAAAAGCCGCCGCTGCCAGAGTTGCCGATTGTGGGTGCAGCTGCGGGCCAAATGCTAAGTACGGCGTCCTGAGCGGCGAAGCACCAACTTGAGAGCCTGATGTGTCCTGTGAAGAACGAGGAGAACATTGCTCAGGGACTTGAAATCTATCAGTAATCTTAATTTTCATGCGGTCGTGTAAGTCATAAGTACGCTTAGAAGACTCAAGTGCCGGTGAACCAGCATACGTACATTGCTTCTTCTGTTGCTGCTCCTGTCTTTTATTCTTCCAGTTCTTTTTAGGAAAGAACGAACGCCCATCCTTATCAATCTGGGCTTTTTTGTTGAGTCTGAGATTGAGTTTGCGTTTGACGAAAAGGCTTAACTCCCAGACTATTGCGGCCTATGGTCTTATAAGCCTTTGCAATAATCTTTGGCAATTCACGTGGCTTGTCTGCATCTGGGACAGCCTCCAAGCGGTTTGCCAATTGAAAGCTTACCGCATCTCCAATTACATTGGCAAGGATCATATCAGCAACCACATCAAACCCCCCCACCAGTCTCATCCCTAGCTCTACAGCCGCTTCGGCTCCATGTTTATCTTGAACATGCTTAATCACAGAGGGGAGTACGGTCATGGAGGGAGTGGTGAAACACTTTAAATATACCACTGCAAACACTAAAAGTCAATATCCTGTGCTTCTCCACGGCACAACTTCTAGTTGTCCACATTTTTCAGCAAGCCAATAAGGTAAGTCATCCTTATTCTGTGGACGCTTGCCCATCACTGAATTAACCATAAGGAGACTGATAGTTACACCACCAGTACGAGCAGGAAGTTGCGCGTTATGAACTGTATAACAGCTCTATTGCAATGCAATTGCAACAGTTAAATGGCAGGTGTGTACCCAGCCAAAACGGGCTAAGTTGACCCATCTGTCCATAAAGGACCTAAACGGACCGTCGATACTGAGTGAGGAAGGGCACCATTAAACCAAATTTGGTGTTGCCAAGCTGTAAGCAGAACTTCAAGAGCACTATATGGCTGATAAGCGTGAGGAAGGGCCGTGGCAGTATATTCATGAAACAAATCATATGTTCCATCCAACGCCGGAAAGGTGACCCAAGAATAAAACACTTTGAAGCAGTAAACTGGATTCATTTCCACAACAAATATAAGCTGGACACCCGCATCAGGCACTCCATATTGAGACGAATACGCCTTGAGTGGGGCACTGTTATGAGTTGTAACATCAACCGCATCACAAAAAAACAAAGAACGACAACAGAAAGCTCGGCAGCGCAATAAGGGATCAAGAGTAAAGAGAAAATACCTTTTAAAACTTCAAGCTTGAAAGAACCTATAAAACATCAATATAGGAGGTTACACCATCACAGCCGTCTCTAGCAACAGAAGTGAGGGTTTTGTGGACAAGCACAAGCACTACTCAAGCGTCCCGCAGATAAGAACCAGACTAAACATTGGCGGTGCCATGTTGCAGGGATTCTGCACATACACAGAACTAGGAGCAGAAAAACAGGACCTCAGTGTATAGGGGTGTACCACATTAATACCCAGAATCCCAAAACTGACTAGCTATAGTGTCTCATTGATTCTCCTCCAAACATCACAAAGCTACAAATGATTAGACAACCCAGAACACAACACTTCCGACTCTCTCAGAAATCGCGGGAACAAGACATACTCTTTCGCTCACTCACTCGTACTTGTCCACAATAAGAATTGGCAGAGTCACCAAAATAGTTCATAATGTTTTTCTAACTATTGTGCTCTACAATACAGTATATGAGCCACTACCGGCAGCAAAATGCATAAATTCAGCACAGTTAGCATGGTTACAATTACTTAGAATACAAAGGGAGAAGTCATTGTATAAAGATTGTGGAAAAAAGGGCATTTAGGCTTAACCACCCTCCCCTTGACTAGAAGAAGTGTATTTTATATAAAGGAAGATCTCTGGGCTTTGACAGCAGACCCCATACCTTAAAGCCTGGATGTAAGGTTTATATCATAGGAACAGCGGAGCTCTTCTCCATGCAATGGCTTTCTCCAAGTATGTTAAAAGAACATGCCACCCAGTAATATCAAAACATGAGTTGTAGAAAGTTATGTCTCGGTACTAGGGACTGACCAGAACAGATTAACAAGGGGCATTGTTTATCGACCTTGCACATAGTGTTCAGACTAAACTCCAGGAAAGGCAGAGAACATGAAAAGCAGTCCATTCTCATGTAAAAGTCAAAAACAGATTCTTACAAAATTAAAATCATGTAGTAACGTGCACAAAGCAGCAGCATGGCAGCAAAGCTCATGCTAACTTAGCAATGTTGACAATGTCCATAAGGGCCATTTTACAAGCCTTTCTGTATTGTGTCATTGTATACCACTTGCTAGCACACACTCTGCTAGCACACAAATTCATCATGCACGCTGCACAACACTTCACTCTTCACGTATTGTACTTCTTTCAACTACACATACTCCCAGTACATACATTCAACATGCAGACACTACTCAGCACTACATCCTGCATGTAGTGTACTCCTAGCATGTTTACATATAGTTAGTACATGCATTCAATAGGCAGGCACTGCTCAGAACTGCCATGCACACATACAATCAGTGCTGAGTCAACAGTCCTGCACAATGCATCATTTTACATCTAACGTATGTAGTTCATGGAAGAGTTAAGCAAACAGCAGCAAAACTTTAAAAAGGTGACTGACCCTTTAGGTCTCACTCCGGTGACACAGGTTAAAAAGGACCTGTTCGACCAAAATTGGGGGCCGGACAGGGACGGCACAAGCTGGCACCAGAAACAAATATGGGACATAATGAGTCACCTTTCACTCCTGGACCTTTGCAAGTTACAGAAAAAGGAACTGTTCTGCTGCTTGAAGGCCTGCCTTGCTATCTAGGAAGGGAGATTGAACTTGCTTACCTTCATCCCAGGCTAACCAGAGTGACACCAAGAGTCGGTTTGCTGATCTCCTGTATGTGCCACAGGGAATCAACAACATTCAGGGGCCTCCCTAAAACTGCCCAGCTGACCTGCTGCAACTAGACCTGCATAGACCTGTAACTGGTCTTGCCTGAGCCCTGCTTGAAAATGGAGTGAGTCCCTGATTCCAGAAGGGTGCTACCACAATTCCTGGGTCCTTGGCTGGCATCAGAGTGTACTCCTTCTGAAGAAAAGGTTAAATATTGATGTTTCAGCTCCTCAAAGGGCCTGTTTGGGCCAAGACCTGCTCTTGTGCTGACATTGACTACCAATGATAACAGGCAAATCGAGAACTGCGCTACAGGAATGATAACCTGTTATGAATTGCAAGATACAGCGACAAACGTCCATGACGCTCAGCCTCCTCCACATGGCCTCCTCCAACATCAATGAACCTCTTCAAGACAGACTTTGAAGGTAACTTTTCAACAGGATTAACCTGGTCTCCGTGTATGACCCATGCTCCATTAGGGTTGTCCTGAACTTGTGACTTTCCCCTAGTCCAGTAATATCAGATGACCACAGTGTTTGTGCTTTTAAGCGCTATTTTCACTAGAAAGGTACACATTGAACATCTCTGGTTCTTCTGATTGTATCTGTTACATTCTGGTACAAAGTGTATCTTATATTTCCAAATTGGTATATGATTGTTTCCTGTGTTGTGTTTTCACTTTATTACTGTTTGTGTGCTGCATAAATACTTTAAAGAAAGCCTCATAGTAAGGTCTGGCTGCATTTGTGCCAAGCTACCAGATGGTTAAGCACTTGTTAATTTAATGACTTTATTTTTATGGTTCACCGTGTACGTGATTCTGGTTGTTGCTTGGTAGGGCATGCCCCCTCTTAACCAACAGCCCAGTACGCTATCCAGGCCTTTGGTGGGAGCAGCAGAATGATCTGAGGAAAGAAAATGTATTGTAGTACCCACTGCAGACACATGGTTGTCTGGTCAGAGGTTCACACAGCATTGGTGGTTCTCGTGGACCATTTGTTATGTGAACATGTGTTCATGGGACTTTTTTTGAAAGATAATTCACATAATACTCCATACAATACATCACATTAATTACTGACTACTTGCAAAAAATTTTTACAAAATCTGCCCATAGTCCCAGTCAGGCCACTATTGTTAATTCTATTGTGATAGCTCAGTCGCCAAACGGACAATGACCAACAACAACATTTTGCACAGTGACTTGTGACTATACCCTTGTCTAGTAAGACCAGATGACAATGTTGCTTTGTGCTTTTTTGTGCTATTTTTACTAGAAGTGTACTCATTGAATATATTTTGTTCTACTGATTGTAGTTGTGTCATTCTGGTATCATTTTATTTATAAAATGTATCCTATATTTCTAAATTGGTATATGATTTTTTCTTGTGTTGTGTTTTGACTTTATTACTGTTTGTGTGCTGCATAGGTCTGGCTGCTTTTGTGGCAAGCTACCAGAGGGTTGGAGCATGGCTTGGCCAGCTGCAAAATGGCTGCACTCTAAGTGGGCTCTGCCAGTCAAGCCAACAATCCTACATCATCCTGCGGACTACTTAGGCGCTGCCCTCTAGCACTGGGCTATTTCGACTCGTCTCATCTTGGGATGTCCCACGCTGTCTTTCTGGGTCTCCACCTGTGCTGGCACACTGAGGATTGCTGCGGGGCCTGGCGTGCATCAGGGCCATCTTGCCAGCATGCGGAGGGCATTGGGCCTGGGTTGCGGCAGTGTCGCCGACCCGTCCGTCCTGCGTTAGGGGACTCCTGTGCCCAAAGCCATTTCACCGGAGCTGCCCTGCCATCTCACTCCTTTGGACCAGGTGAGTCGCACTCGATCCTGTGCCTGCGGCAGGGCAGGGGGCACATGTACTGTACCACCGGGCCAGGGACATTTTTCCATGCGGGCACCTTCCTCCTCGTTCCGGCACCTGCTGCCTCGACCTGTTGACTCTGGACCCCGTGACACGGGCGGCGTGCCCCTGTGACTTGCCACTGTCCAGCGGCCCTGTGGGTGCAAATTCCCAGCTGTCCCTGTAGGCTCCTACTGTCCTCTTTGCTTCCTGCCTGCCCGCTGCTGCCTCTGTGCCTGGTGCCTCCTGCGCTACCCGCTCGGCCCGGGCACGGCCCAGGACCCCCATCGTAGGCTTGACCAGTTTACTCTCCCCGGGACCTCACGGAAGCATGTTACTCCTGCTCACATCAGGGTGTCCCGTGTGGATTTGTGATGCCTGCTCCTTCCCCACTGGGCTTTCCTGCATGTCCTGAGCTGTGTTCCCCATTGCTAGCTTGGCTGTTTGTGCCATATCTCACCTGCCCTGGTCTGCCCCATGCGCCTGACTGTCACCACCTCCATTGGCGGCATCTCTCTTTCCCTGCCTCTCCTGTCCAACTCAGCCTCCCTACAAGTTGCTCCTCCGTTCCTTACCCGCTGGCTTGTAGGTTGCGCCAGTTCAAGATCATGGGGGGACTGATCCTAAGCAACCGAAGCTGGCGTTCGATCAGCGTAAATCATCGCAACAGGAGGGAATTGGCTCAGATTGACCAGCTCTCCGCCCGTCTGGACACTGTTAAGGCTCAGGTGGATTCTCATGAGGTGTGACTCACTCAGGTTGAGACAAGGGTGTCTGATGCAGAGGATGCTGCCACCAGGGATCACCACACACTCCAGCAGATGGACAAGGTTTTGGAGCTCATAAAAAATAAGAATGAGGGTTTGGAGGCACATTCCCGCAGAAGCAATATCCGTATCAGGGGCATTCCAGAATCCTCCAACAAAGCCAAGATGGAAGACTTTGTTGAACATTTGCTCTGTGAGTTCTTCGGGGGAGGTTCTGTCCCCATTGTTCATCGTCGAGCGAGCCTATCGCTCTCTGGGACCCCAGCCTGCTCCTGGTGTTCCTGCTAGACCCATCATCGCCAAACTCTTGAATTTCCGCTAATGGGATGCGGTCCTCCGAGCTGCCTGGCAAAAGGGGGAAATTCGTCATAAGGGGAACCTACTTTCCTTCTACCCTAATTATACAATGCTTGTTCAAGCTGCCCGCTGCAAATTTCTCCCTGCCAAACGCCTACTGCAAAAACACAATTTTTCTTACTCTTTGGCATTTCCGGGCAAGCTTGCGTCAGACACGGTTTGCAGATCCACACTTTTCTGGAACCAGGGGCAGCTATGGCCTACGCCAAAAAACTATCGATCCTATACTCTGATCTCCTATGCTGCTGGTTATGAGCGAGCCCATCCTGGTCCTGGGCATTGTACTTGTTTATTTGCTCACCTGGTTGGTCCTGGGTCTTGAGGGGTTATATCGTGTCCCCATCCTCCTCATCTGTAGTCCCCCTGCACATACAGCTTGGCCACCCTGTCCTTGTGGTAGGGGTGTACGCTGCACTGAGTCACATCTCTACGGGATGAATCCCCTTTTGGTCTCTCTTTGCTTTTCCCTTCCCAGTTTGGGGCTCCCTGGGTGGAAGGGGTTGGTTTCCCAACCTGAATAAGGGGTTGGTGTGGTGGGTGGGGGGATTCTTTGGGTGCTGCTGCCTCTCCTTCGAGGCTTGTTGTTGTTTTCTTTATTTTTCTTCTTGGACGTTTTTGCACCATGCTGTCTGATATATTGCTCTTTGTACTGTACACCAAATCTTACACTTCTCAGGTTCCTCTCTGGCACATGGCCCTATCCGGCATTCTCCTTCCTGGCACAGCTCTATGACGGCAACTACACTCTGGATTTATAACGTCCGTGGCCTAGACGAATATTGAAAGGCCTGCCTCGTACATGCACACCTCATTCGCCACAAAGTCGACATCTGTTTCCTCCAGGAAACTCACCTGCTCCCAGCAACCGCTTCCAGGCTGCTCCACTCCGGACACTGGGAGGAAATCCACTCCTCTTTCTAATCTAGCTACTCATGTGGGGTGTCTATCCTTTTACGTAGAGGGATCCGCTGCCGCACCACAAAAGCCATTACTAATCCGGAGGGGTGCTTTGTTATATTGCTTGCTACCCTTTTAGCCCAGCCCTTTATCGATGCTGTGATTTATGGCCCTAATACTGATGATACCGACTTCCTTGCGCAGGTGTGGCAACGCATTTCCTCCCTGGGTCCTGTTACATTGCTGTGTGAGGGCGATTATAACATTAGTCCCTCTGCTTCTCTGGACCGCTCTGGGCCCCGCACTTTGCACTCACGCTCCACTTCCCTTCAGCGGACGCCTGGCGCCACACTCACCGGACATGCGCGAGGGCACCTGCGTTACAGGCACCTCTGGCTGCTGGCCCCGTTTGGATCTTTGGATGACTTCTCACGATGCATATGCATGGATTACATCAGTTTAGCACATGGCGCGCACCCTTTCGGACCACGCACCCGTAAGTCTCAGTCTGCACCCTCCGCACACCATGAGTTGGATGTTCGCTTGCCATCTTCCCCCAACGCGCTTCGCAACTCGGTGTTCTGCACTGAAATTCAAACTAATAGAGAACAATTTCGAACGTAATGCAGGCTCAGTGGACTCCCCCTCCACACTTTGGGAGGGGTTGAAGGTGGTGGTCAGGGGCGAATACATTTGTGAGCAATCGGGTGTCCTGCGTTTTATCTGTTGCACTCTTAAGCACCTGGAGGGAGAGATTAAGGCCCTTAATTCTCAGCATTCAGTCAGCCCACACCCCGACACCCTTGCACTGCTCCGAGGTAAACTCTCTGAATTCTAACAAGAAGCTGACAGGGAACTCTCATTTCTGGGCAGGGAGGCGAGGGAACGTCGCTCTGGTGAGGGCGACCGTCCCAGTAAGACTCTAGCCAATCTTCTTTGATGACCTCATGCTGCCTACTACATCACAGCACTGCAGGACGGGGGTCCAGAACGCACAACCTCTTCCACTGAGATCTTTCACATGTTACCACCTTCTACACTCAACTCTATACTGTTGGGCCTGCTCCCTCACGCAACCTCCTGAACCAGTATTTTGACACTCTTGAGCTCCTCTGGCTGAGTAACGGACATCGGAAATACCTCGATGAACCCTGCTCCATGGAAGAGATGCTACCTGCCATCAATAGTCTGCCTGGGGATAAGGCGCCCGGCTATGATGGTCACCTGCTTCTTTCCATAAAATATTTTCACCCGTCCCCATCCCACATCTCACCGCCATGTATAATGACTCCTGCGAATCAGGTCATTTCCCCCCTCACTTCGCGAGGCCCTGTTGAAGCTGCTTTTAAAACCAGACAAACCCCTTGAGTTTGTGGACTCGTATCGCCCCCTTTCAATTATTAATATCGACAATAAGATCTTTGCCAAGCTTCTGGCCTCCCGTCTTTTGCCCCTCGTGTCCCTGATTGCTGGCCCGGATCAGTCCAGTCCAGATTTATCCCCGGCGTGCAACGTCGCATAACCTCCCAACGATCTTTGCTGTACTCCATCAGATAAACACCACTCTCCTGTCCATAGCTGCTCTTTTAGATGCCACCAAGGCATTTGATACTCTCGAATGGCCCTTCCTTTTTTATCTCCTTCCCTTTCTTGCCTTCAGCCCAGTTTTCCTGCGCAAATTTCAACTCCCGGTCGCCCGACTCCGGATCAATGGTCAGATTTCAGAACCCATCCGACTCTCGAGGGGCATTAGGCAGGGGTGCCCACTCTCACCTATGCTATTTGCTCTGGCCATGGAGCCCCTTGCAGCTAGGCTCAGGCAGCATCACATTCATAGGGGCCTGGGCTTCGTGGCCCGAGCCCTGGTTGTCTCAATATACGTTGACAATATTATGCCCTATGTCCGCCATCGGCAGGAGAAGCTCTGCCCCATGGTCCGTGAGGTGGTGCAATTCAGGGACCTGTCCGCCATCCAGGTCAATTGGACAAGTCTATTCTATTCTCTTTGACAGATGCCACTATCCCCTTCACTCAAGTCTACCCTTTTAATGTGGGCATCGGGCCCACCAGATACCTGGGTGTCTGGCTCAGTTGGAATGTGGATGTTCTTTGGAGAGCCAATTTTGTCCGCACGATCGACTGGCTGTAGACCAAGATTCCCTTTTGGCGGCACCTAACTCTATCCCTGGCGGGGTGTATCGCTAAAATGGTAGTGCTACCGAAATGTTTGTATTTGTTTCTGAAGGTGCCCGTCCCTCTCACAGCTTAATTTTTTCGCACTCTCCATTCTCTCATCATCTCCCTCATTTGGGCCGGGTTTAAACCCAGAATTGCGTATAACATCCTCACGCTTCCCCTCACATGCGGCAGGATTTTAAATTATACGCTCTCAGTGCCCAGGCCAGCTTCCTTCATTTCTCGCTACATCCGACGCCTTTCCAGCCTCACGTGGCGGTCATAGCCGACCTGGATGCCCACTTGCCTCTACAGACCACGATCTACGCCCCGGGAAGCCTCCACGTGGAGAAATCATCACAGTTGAGTTCCTGCGCTGGGCTTGGGATGGTCTTCGCAAATATTTGGGCTCGCTCTCCGCCGGTGCCATGCCTGTCATATACCACCTGGCTTTCACCTCACTAAACATGGCACGAATGGCGAGTTGGACAGCTGCCATGGGTCTGACCACCCTATCTGACCTCTACCCCAGTGCCAATTTCTTTTTGTTACCGGCTGGGTCTGGCCCTATGGACACACTGTTATATTACCAGCTTAGAGAGTCCTATCGGGATTTCCATTCCACGTTCCCACAGCCCCCTCCTTCGATGGCTGCCCTGACATACACTTCTCTATCTCCTCGTAGACTGGTTTCTAGGCTCTATGCCACCGCATGGCCTGGAGCGAGGACTTAGGCATTCATCTTTCTCAAGAGGACTGGCTGTACTATTGTAAGCAGATTAAACGCCTGTCTCTTAACTACCGCCTGCACCTTATCCATTTTAAATATTTACACCGGCTGTACCATTTCCCCGCTCAGCTAATCAGAATGCGGCTCATCCCTGGTGACAGATGTCTTAGATGCTCATCCCCAGTGGCGGACTTCTCTCATCTAGCTTGGCTGTGCCCTTTGGTCTATACATACTGGCGAGACTTGTGCACCATAATTACAGAGATAACCTCTTCGCCTGTTTTGGCAGAACCCCTGACTTGCCTACTCGGCTTGACAATGCCCTGATGCCTCCCGCCGTCTCACGAGTATGCTCCTTGTTCTCGCCTGCCGTAGAGTTGCTATACATTGGGGTCAGAAGGCGAGTGAGTGGCTCGAGGATGCTGCGCGGTTTCAGATGCTTCTTTCTGAATTTTGGGTACTAATGCAGGCTACTGGTCGGCCGTGTGATATATGGGGCCCTCTCGTTGCGTACCTCCTCCCCTGGAATGCCTTCCCCTCCACATCCTCTCCTGCGCTCCCCAACGACACCCCGCCTGCGGCTGCTGCCACCCTCCCACGCTCAATCCTCAGTTATAGTGCTTTACATTCCAGGGTGTGCAGCCCTTGTATCATTGACTTCACACTGCTTATGATCGATTTGATGTTTCCATTTCTTTCTGTCATGTGTTGCAGCACAATGTTTCATACTGTTACCTGATGTGCAAGATTTTCAATAAAGGTCTTTGAAAATTAAAAAAAAATAAAAAGCTACGAGAGTGTTAAGCACAAGTTAATTTAGTGACTTTTTGTGGTTCACCCTGTACGTGATTATGGTTTTTGCTTGGTAGGGCATGCCCCCATCTCAACCTACAACCCAATGTCCTAGCCAGGCCTTTGGTGGGAGCAGCAGAATAGTCTGAGGAAAGAGGAAAGAAAATGTATTATAGTACCCACTGCAGACTATTTTTGACAGATAATTCACATAATACACTTTAAAGTACATTACATTAATTACTGATAACTTTAAAAAAAAAAAAAAATCTGGCTGTAGTCCCGGTCAGGCCACTACTGTTGATTCTATTGTGATAGCTCAATCGCCAAATGGACATTGAGCAAAAGCAAGATTTTGCACAGTGATTTTAGCCCTTGTGCAGATTGGTCAAAGTATTTGATAATATGCCTATGAAGTGGAAATGTAAGAAAATCTGTTTGAGATAATATTATCCTGCACAAGCCCACAAGCAAATGTGTGTCATTTGTCATTATGTTTATGAAAAGAAGGCAACTTAAAAATGTGGGCATGTAAAATGGCGGTGCTTCTATTCGGGCCTTTAATGTGACCACTTGACATCCAAGTAAATTGTAACTCTGGGGTCCCGATCGCCCAGGGCCTGTTTTTCATTTAGGTGGGTGTCCCAGTGCCCACCCATGGTACCAACTAAGCAGCAATTCTAAAGGTGCTGGGGTGGGGCCAGGGCTCCCACTGCCCTAGCCAGCTGCCTGATATGGGATCTTGCATTGCTGTGAACTATGGGCGTGATGGAGCGAGATTTGGAAATATATTTATTTCAACTCGCAAAGTTAAACTTCCATAATAAAATAATAGTACTAATGTGATTGAAGTGAATATTACTAATCAACCTAGATTAAAATTGCAGATCATTACACGCGGGAAACTAATATATGTGCTCATACATGTGCTTTTTGTTGCAAATGCATGTTTGTGAAAAATAATAAACTAATTTTGTCTATCGACT
Source organism: Lissotriton helveticus (assembly GCF_964261635.1). Taxonomy (NCBI): domain Eukaryota; kingdom Metazoa; phylum Chordata; class Amphibia; order Caudata; family Salamandridae; genus Lissotriton; species Lissotriton helveticus. Next base: position 216,773,077 of record NC_136060.1, on the reverse strand, counting down.
TTGTCAGAATTAAATGCGGCTGTTTTATAATTGCATGTGCTTATTTCTGTGTGCTCATGTTTTGTTTTTCTGTCTTAATTGTGCACAAATCTGTTCGTTGCTTCATTTGCTTCTGCTAGGTTACATAGATTAATGGGTTAACAATTAGCAAAGGTGGGTGGGTAACAGAACGAACTTTATTTCTCACATTAATCGATGTTTTGTGTTTGTTTATATATTAGTTTTGAGAGTGGGCCTAAAGAATATGGCTGCCAGCACTGCAGCCTTTGAGACTTGACCAAAGTGAAATTGTCACCCATGCGCAGAACGTTTTGCTGAGCTGACAAAGTATATGCAGAAGAAATTTTAGTCGAGTCGAATGTGTTCTTGATGACATTTCCAAGGACAGGACGGATGCTGTTAGGCCTGCCAAGATTAGGAAGTAAATGTTTCCCTGTCAAAAGTATCGTTTTGAGGAAGCAAAGAGGATGGTGAGACTAAGAACAATAAGGGCAATGATGAAGCCCCGGACTTGGTCATGAGCGTGTGACCTCAGAGTGGACTGTCGTGGTTGAACCAATGAGACGTTTGGATTGACAGAAAAAAACATATGATACTGATTCTTTAGTTAGTTAGAAAGGTATAAAAATGATCCCCCTGGGAGGGAGGGCGCACTTGCTGCTCATCTTCTCCTGACACCAGTTGGGCGTGACGTGCTGGCGGACTTTCTTGGAGCGCGTAAGGATCAATAGGGCTAAATTACTTTTACTTTATTCCTTAAGGTGAAATGAGTTTTAGACAGGGACGTTAGGGCTTAGATGATGGGAAACTCTTTATTCTTCTTTGAAACATACTAATTGATTTTGCTTGAAACTGTTGGTTCTATTTGCTAATCCTCAAACAATGATGCCTGAATAAAAAGATTCTAATAAAATGTACTTTCCTTGAATAAATAGTAAATAAATAAGATTTTTTGGAAAAACAAGCTGGCCTTGGTATTTCATAAGTCGATACCATCAGCATATCCATTTGCCTTAGTGGCTTAATTAAATACAAAGCATTACTGATACCATGGTGAAATCATTATACTGCAGTTGTATATAAATGTGTATATAATTTGTGAATAGGGTTTATTAATTAGGTCACATGATTCAGTTGCTCAAAATATGTCATGTTAGTTTATGGGCCTTGTGAGAGATTTATGATTAATGGTGAGTATTGTGAAGTTGGGTAGCGTTGCTTATGGCATATTTTCTATAGGGGCGCTGGATCAATTCTCTAGTAGCAGAGGATGGTTGCTATGGTAACTGACATGCTACATGGTAATTACATAGGATCGATGTTTAACATATGTTGAGAGTTTGTTCACTTGTTACATGTAGACTAAAGGTTTTTTTCCTGCAGTGTGAAAAATCCTAGTTGTGCCGGCATATGAGTGGTGTGACAAAGTGAAGTTGCACAGTGCATTTGTTCCGTTTCAAAATAGTGGTATTATTATCACTAGTGTTGTGGTAGTACAACACGAATTTTAGGGATTTTTGGGTGTGCTAGGTAGAATGTATAGTGAGGATTGTCTATGAAATCGTAGCTTTCGGGTATAGGGACTTGGAGTCTGTTTTAAAACTCACTGCAAAAAGAGTAGTAGAATTTAATTCAAGCTTTTGTGAAGGGTAAGGTAGTGTCGTCTATTTTACTGGCAAATGTGGATTTTATGGCTGGTTAAAGTCCTGCCAGAATTTCATGTATGTATGGTTAGGGAAACTTTCCGTTTGAAAGTGCGCAAATGATTTTGTAAAATCGTTCGAGTCAAACTATGAATTGCTACTTTATGTGCATTCAGAGGGAAACGAGTTCGGTATTACTTGATAGAAGGGTAGAGTAAAAGTTTACTTTATCAACGAATGTGTATTCTGTGAGAGTAGCGTCGTCTATTCCACGCAAAGAATACTTGAATGTTTGTAAAAACTATCACTTTATTTTAGCGAAACAGACAAATGGTTAGTTTATTTGTTGTTAATAATTGAAATCCATTGGAAAAAGTGTTCTTAAAATGGCGCTGTGAAAAGTTTTTGTGAAGGAGGGGTGAACGCTTGGAGAGAGAGACGTGAAGCTGCAGCGGCTGTGTACGTCACAGGGTCCGCGCTGTGATTGGCTAGCATACATCACAGCTAGCGCACTGATTGGCTCACGTGACTCTGACGAGCTGTTAGCTGATTGGGTCTTTGGGAAAGCAGCGATTCTATTGGTTAAGCAAGGTGGTGACGTAGCTTAACCTAATTGGCTTGTTGGTGTGTTTCGCGCACGGATTGGCTGGTTTTGCGGAACAACCAGGAAACATTTACGATCATTTAAAATTAGGCGGATTTGATTTAAACATGAGTTACTATTATAAAAAAGAGGAGAAAAAGCATACATGGCTTCAGAAATTAAAAAATGTACTTTCACCCGATTAGAAAATTGAGACGCGAGGTGGAAAATTACTCCATAAGTACAAAACACCTACAGCATATATGGAAGGTGAATATGGTTATCATGCTTGTCTTTGGTTTCATGTTTGGATGGATTATACCAAAGATGATGGTGTTTTGGCTTGGCCGGAGGATGGCTCATTTAATATGAGAATTTTGAAAAATTTGAAAGAAAAAATGACGGCTCTTGTACCGAAGCCTAGACCAACACAATTTGAGGCTTTATTTGAATGTGAAGATGAGATGATTCAACTACAACGAGAAGCATGTGGTATAATAAGGCCTCCAAAATCAAATTTCAAAAGAGAAACTCATGAGGATAGAATGCGTCGGTGGAGACAGGCAGACATGTGTGATGGTCTTTATCATGTGAGAGTAATGATTACAGAAATACCAGGTCAAAAGAATACCCCAAAAGAGAAATAATATTGGAGAAAGTGATTTGGAAGATCCAGTTCTAGAAGAAATATATCTTATGAATAAAAAACAGACTCCTTTGAAACCAGCTTGTTCATGGTCTACCCCGATGGTTTCTACAGGAACCACACCGAGTGCACCTCAACTTAATGAAGAATCACCTAGATTTTACCCGAATAATACAGAAACTCCTGAAAGATTAGAAACAAGAACTAATTCTAGTGCATATGGTGAAAGCAGAAATTTTCCTGAAACTCCAGTTTCAAGAAATGAGACTCTCTCCAGAGGTCTAATAGGTACCGGAGGAGATGAGGAAACTCCCAGTACTTCAGAATATTTACGATCAAAGGAAGAATTAATTAGACAATTAACTAAAGGCATGGAAGCAGTAACAGTTTGGTCCTGTACAGCCTGTTTTCGATCAGGGAGAAATTATACATCCAGGTTTGACTATCCCATTAAATGCAGAACTTCAGAAAGTGGCTGAAAAATTTTACTCAGAATTAACTGAAATACATCGAGAAAAACCAAAAATGCCTGATTTAACTTTTAATCCAGATTCATTATGCAGAACACCAATGGGTGCAGAGTCAGATACTGAGTCACCAGAAAAGAGTGTTGAGAAAACAGATTCATCTTCAAAACTTGATGTCGCAAAACTTAAAGCAGATTTGGAGGAATTAATCATTGGCACAATTGGTCATGACAGTTTGAAGCATTATCAAGATGATGAATTGTTATTCATTTGCAAAAGCATACAATGGAAAACGAAAAATAAATATGAACAATTAGAAGAATTGGCTATAGAATTAGAAATTGATTTGAGCAAACAGAAAAATTTGACAAAACATTACAGATTAGATTTTACTGAAAAAGACATTGGGAATTTTAATACAATGGGAAGAATTATGCATATCAAAGATTTGATTGTGTACATTAAAAAATTAGGTGACTTGAGTAAATGGAGAGTGAAGTGGACCAAGAAAAGAGAGGACGAAAAGAAAGAAAGGCTGGCTAATCAATACCCAATGAGAGAAATTGCAGGAGGTGGTTATGTGCATGTTCCCTGGTCTAGACAGGACATTTTGTTCACAAATGATCTTCCTTGGCTGAGAGAAAAGCCTGTAGAATGGTATCGACAGGTGGACAGATTTATAAAAGTGTCGAAAGTTCTGTGGATTGATTTTGATGGATTCTTTGACATTGTTGTCCCATCAGATCTTTGGACAGAATGTAAAGTTGCTGTAAGTTGGCCAAAAGTAGAACCAGCTTGAGATACAGTGACAGGTGCTCCATCATCGGAAGTCATGGGACTGTATGATAAAGTGATTTATTGGTTGAAAGGAAAAATTGCCCCTAAAGAAGTAGATTGGGTTAAAATTGACAGAACAAATCAGGAACCAAAAGAATCAGTTCATTCATTCTATGAAAGACTACTGTTGGTGTTTAAACAGTACAGTGGCTATGAAAAATTAAGTGAAAAGGACATGAGCCACTTTATATACAGATTTGTTTATGGCCTGAGACCTGAAATTGGTGATATGATCAAAAATGGTATTGTCGGATGGCAGGCACTTTCAGTTGAGGACATATTAAGAAAGGCAAAATACTGCAGTGATGAGATAGATGCCAGGCAGAAAACATTAAAGGAGAAAGCAATGTGGGCACAGGTGAAAGGAGCTGAACAACAGATTGCAAATTTGGGGAATAAAAATGTAAATTTCAATCAGAATCAGGGTCAAGGAAAATTTAAGGGAAATTTTAACAAGCCAAAATTTAATGTTAATATTGAAGAGCTGAAACAAAAATTGTCTTATTTTAATTGTGGGGAAATTGGACACTGGAAGCGTGAGTGTAAAAATCCGCCCAGAAATTTTAAAAATGCATCATTAAATCCATAGATGCAGAATGATGTAAATATGCAGCAACAGCTGCAGCGACAGTTAAACAAGCTGAATCTTCAGCAACAGCTACAGCGACAGTTAGCAAATCAGCAGAGTCATATTCCACAGCCCCCTCTTCCAAACTGTGAAAGTGGTCAGAGGTATAATACGGAAACAGGATTCAGCGGAGGTGATCAGGTAATAAGAACACAAAGAGCGAATGTGCCAAATGTTTCTCGACAATTTTTGATGACAGAAAGTGGTGGAAGTGATTCTGAAGATTACTTATGATGGTGCCTGAGAGAGGGGGAAGAGTGTGTGCTTGGAGCCACTCTTGAGGTTGACCAGTCAGGTCCATTTGTAAATGGCAAAGTGAATGATGTAGAAATCACTTTTCTTGTGGACACTGGTGCTACCCGTTCTACTGTTAGATCAGTGGAAATAGAAAACCTCCCTCTCTCTGGTGAATCGATCCAAGTAGTTGGTGTAGCAAATCAGCAGCTTAAAACAAGTTTGATGGAGCCTGTCAAAATTGAGATTATCAAGTTCAAAGATAAACACAGATTTGTAGTCTGTAACAGCAGTCCAGTAAACTTGCTAGGGAGGGACATCCTTTGCAAGATGAATTGCAAAATATATTGCTCACCGGAGGGTATTGAGCTTTAGACACTAGAAGAAGATGGACTTTACAGATTGACAATGCTAATGGTTGAGGCAGAGGAAAGCAAATTATTTCCTGTATTTGATAAAAACAATTTACCTGAAGAATTGAAAAAGACAGTCAAAGCTGAAATTTGGGATTTGTCAGGAAGTGAGATAGGCTTGATGAAAAATGTTGACCCAGTTAAAGTTACAGTAAAGCAGGGAATATATTTTCAAAACATTCCACAGTACAAGATGAAAGCAGAAACAATTGAAGGTGTAATTCCTGTAATTGACAAATTCATAAAGCAAGGTGTTTTAAAAGAAATTGAGAGTAGTCCTTGTAATTCACCGATTATGGGGATCAAAAAGCCAAATGGAATGTACAGAATAGTTCAAGACCTGAGAAAGGTTAACCAAATAGTTGTTCCTTGTTGCCCAGTTGTTCCAAACCCAGCAGTAATCCTTTAAATAAGTTCCGCATGATGCAGAATGGTATACAGTCATTGATCTTTGCAATGCGTTCTTTACTGTTCCATTGCACTCAGACAGTCAGCAAATTTTTGCGTTCAGGTTTCAAGGTCGGACACTAGCATGGTATCGTATTCCTCAAGGGTATGCAGAGAGTCCATCTATCTTTAATCAGTTGCTAAAGAAATCATTGGAGAATCTAAATTTACCTGGAAGATCAACATTAGTCCAGTATATTGATGACTTGCTCGTAGAAGCAAAAACACGAGATAACTGTGTCACAGATACCATTACTCTTTTGAATCACCTGGCAGATGAGGGACATAAAATGGCACCTGCAAAATTACAGTTTTTGCAAACAAGAGGTAAAATACCTTGTTCACAGAATTGCAAAGGGAATCAGACAAGTGACAATTGAGAGAATTAAAATGATACAGGGAATGTAACCTCCAAAAACACAGAGACAGGTCAGAATGTTTCTAGGGATGGTTGGCTATTGTCGCCAATGGATTAGTGGATTTTCAGTATTTGCAAAACCATTACAGAGATTAACAAAATCAGATATAAAAGATCCAATTGTTCTGACAGAAATTGAGATGGAAGCTTTTGAAAAATTAAAAAGAAGCTTATGTGAAACACCTGCTTTAGGTATGCCAGACTATGAAAAGGAGTTTGAGCTGTACTGCAGTGAGACGGAAGGATGTGCATTGTCTGTGTTAATACAGAGACATGAAAAACTGAGAAAACCAATTGCATACTTCTCAGCAGTGCTTGATCCAGTTGCGAAAGCATTACCAGGCTGCTTGAAAGCAGTAGCTGCAACAAGTGTGAGCCTTGAGCAAAGTGAGGGAATTGTAATGGGATTTCCTGTAAAAGTCTATGTACCCCATTCAGTTAAAATTCTTCTTACCAGAAGCAAGACGCAGCACCTGACAAGTAACAGACTTACAAAATATGAGAAAATTATTCTGGGATCAGATAATGTCTCGATAGCAAGATGAGTGAATTTAAATCCTTCTACATTATTGCCTGATGGTACTGTAACTGAAATTAGAAATGAGAATGACACTGACCATGAGTGCTTGGATGTTTTGGAATATTGCACCAAGCCAAGGCAGGACATTAAAGATGTTCCTTTGCCTGAATCAGATTTTGTTTACTTTGTTGCTGGTTCTTGTCTAAGAACAGAGGAGGGCTTTTTGAGAGCAGCATATTCTGTCTGCACAGTTGCTGATGTAATTGAAGCATCATGTCTTGAAGGAATTCGTTCAGCTCAAGTAGCAGAATTGATTGCTTTGATTCGTGCATGTGAAAAGGCAATACATTTGAAAATCACCATAATAACTGATAGCCTATACGGATACAGAGTTGTGCATGATTATGGACAGCTCTGGTCTCAAAGAGGTTATTTGACCTCCGCAGGTTCTCCCATCAGAAATGCAAAATTGATTAAAAGATTGATTGATGGCATTCAATTACCAGAAAAGATTGCTGTTGTAAAATGTGCAGCACATAAAAAGGGAGAAGATTTTATCACAAAAGGAAATGCCTATGCAGATGAGATTGCTAGGTATTGCGCGAAAAATAATTGTTCAATGAGCAGGGAGAAGAATGATGAGCATGTTCTGAGTTCACTTATGCTAACATCAGTAGTTGAAACATGGCAGGGAATAAAGGATTTACAAGATGATGCAAGTGATGAGGAGAAAAATATATGGTTGGAAGCAGAATGTAGACAGCGAGATGAAGATGGAATTTGGACTTACAAAGATGGCAGAGTAGTTTTACCAAATAGCATGATTGCTGACATGGCCAGGATGTATCATGGTCAGGCACATATTGGAAGAGATTCTATGTTCAGGCTTTTTAGAGAGACTTGGTTCAATACAAAGTTTAGAACTATTGCAGAGTCCCTTTGCCAAAGGTGTCTGACTTGCCAACAAATGAACCCTATCAGAAAAACAGTTGAGGGTACGGGAACCATAGGACGGGAGGGTGGTCCATTCACTAGATTGCAAATGGATTTTATTGAAATGCCACCACATAACAAATTGCGTTATGTTCTCGTAATAGTTTGTTTATTTTCAAGATGGGTTGAGGCGTTTCCTACACGTCATAATGATGCAATTACTGTTGCAAAATTACTGTTAAGAGAAATAATACCAAGATACGGGTTTCCGGTGACTCTGGAAAGTGATCGTGGAACACATTTTGAAAACAGACTGTTAAAATTGATTTGTGAAGCTTTACACATAGAGCAGAAATTACATTGTGCATACAGACCAGAAGCATCAGGTGTTGTTGAGCAAGTAAACGGAACAATTAAGAATAGACTTGCAAAAATGTGTCTAGCAACAGGTATAAAATGGACTGATGCACTTCCACTTGTTTTGATGTCTCTAAGAAGTACTACTGATAAAAAGACAGGTTTAAGCCCACACGATATTCTTATGGGCAGAGTCATCAGACAGGTTTTCATACCAGTAGGAAAATTGATGACTATTAATGATAGCGTCGTTTTGGAGTACTGCAGGAACTTGTCTGACGTCGTGACTTCTGTGTCTAATCAGGTGGGAACTGAAGTGCAAACAAGAGAAAAAGAGCAAGCACATGATCTGTTACCAGGAGACTGGGTGAGAACAAAGATTCATCGAAGAAGAAATTGTTTGGTACCCAGGTGGCAGAAACCAAGACAAGTCATTCTTGTTACAACAAATGCTGGGAAGTGCAAGGGTCTGAAGAGGTGGATCCATGCAAGCCATACAATTTGAGTGCCTACACCTGAAAATTCTGACGAAGAGAGTGACACCACAGCTGATTCAGATTCTGAAGAAGAACCTGGGAGAAATCCAGATCCTGAAGATCGACAGGCAGGTCGACATCTGGAAAAGTCAACTGTGAATGGAGAATTGAATGAAAAAGATTTGGAAATCGTGATTGTAGACTCTGAAAATGATGAAGATCTGCTAGAAAAAGAAGCAGAGGAGGAGTCTGATCAAGTTGTGATTCAAGACCAGGTGAGCATTGAAAAGCAGAAAAGAAGCTCTGAAAGCAGGAACAGAAAATCTGAAACTGGGAAGTTGAAGGTGATTGAAGAAGAAGAAGAAGAATTACCGAGTACCAGCTACAAAGATAAAGGGCCAGATGTAGGTCGGTCGGTAATGGCCGAAAATCGGTATTTTCGGCCGTTACCGACCGGTATTACAGATTTGGCATGTAGGAGCACAATTTTACAGATTCGGTAAATTTACCGATTCGGTAAATTTACCGAATCTGTAAAATACCGAATCGGTATTTTTACCGATTCGGTAAATCTCAGATGTAGGTGGGGCTCTTCAGAGTCCCAAAGGCCCTACAAATTCGGTATTTTAACACCCAATCCAATTGGGTGTTAAAATATCGAATTCAGGTGTGCATGCACACCTAGCCATGTGACAGACAGACATGCCCATAGGGCATGTCTGTGTGCCACATGGCGCACATGCCTATTTTTGGGGTGCCAGAGGGTGTCAAAGTGACACCCCCTGCACCCTTGCTAAAATCGGTAATTACCGATTCTGTAATTACAGAATCGGTATTGCCCATTGATTCCTATGGGCTTCACAGCCCATAGGAATCAATAGGAAATACAGATTCAGTATTTCCAGATTCGGTAAATACCGAATCTTAAAGATTCGGTATTTACACATCTGGAAATACCTACATCTCCCCCCTTCATATTTACCACTTCTTAAATACCGAATCGGTAAAATTCGGTATTTAAGAAGTGGTAAATAAGAATTACCTACATCGGGCCCTAGGTTCCTAACGGAGTGAAATGGCCGAGTAAAGAAGTACCTGAGTCAAGAATCCAAATTTCTGACAGTGAAACTGAAGATAGTGATGAAGAATCACAGAAAAGAAACTTCAGAAAAAGAGCTTGGAGAACAGAGTGTAATGTAACAGAGCCAAAAAGGAAAATACAGAGAAAAGGTGATAACTGGCCAAGTGAAAATGAAAGTCTGAAATTCAGATTGATAAAGAAATCAAAGGAGCAAGTCAATGAGATTTCAAGTCAAAAAGATCCTGAAAAGAAAAGTGAAACAGGAAAGAAAATAGAAGTCATTAGTAGTAGGGCAAAGAGAGTTGTAAAGCTGAACCAAAAATATAAGTCCCCTGAATGGACTTATATCATTATTCCACCTGTAGTGGAGGTCAATAGTAGTAGTCAGGAAGAGATTGAAGACAATAGTGACAATGATTGAATTATTTTTCTGTTAAAATTTGGGATTTTTGTTTTTGGCGTAAGGCTGAAGAAATTGTGTTAGGTGACACAAGGTCGAAGAAACTTTGTTAGCTGGAAAACAAATTGTGACGCAAGGTTGAAGAAAAGTTGTTAGAAAGTGGGTTTTGTTTTAAAAAAATAAAAATAAAAAGGGGGGTATTAGAAATGTAGACAATTTTAATTTTTAGTTTTTATATTCTTTGCAAGGCTTTGTGAAAATGCCTTACGTTTTTGTTAATATTAGTTCAAGGTGTTCTATTCTCAAGAGATGTTGTAAGATGTCTTCAATTTGCGTTATTCTAATAATCTTGCTTTGGTTAGTTCTAGCTGTCATTTTCCCTTTTGGAATTGACAAGGAAAAGTATAAGGTCAACATGACAAGTAAAGCTTCAGTTAATCAAGATAAACATAGTGCAACTAGTAAAACTAACAGGGTTATTGATCACAGACCAGAGATTCATCAGGATAGATCTGTTAGTTATTTTTCTAGCAACACTTTTTCAAGACTCCTGTCTGAATATTTGAAGGTCATGGAAATCAAGGATTGTTACATCTGTGTGAAATTGCCTGCTTCTGTTATTCAGAGGGAGTGACATAAAATATGCTTCCTCTTACTTATGGTATAACCTGTAGTGTAATAGCTAGCTTATTTTATCAGACTGGTCGTTTAGAGTATTATTACTCTAATTATGATGACATTTTTGCAAACTTGAAAATTGAGAAAAGCTTTAACAAGCACAAACAAGCCAAACAGATGAGGGAATTCTTTATTGTGACAAATGAACTCACCTATGAGTATGCTTTTAGAAATAATTTGACATGCAAATTGAGAACTGAGGAAAAGTCTTTCCTGAATCTAGTTGAGGAGAGAAGAGCAATTTACAAAAGAAATGAGATGGTCAAGCAGACTAAATCCAAATTCTGGCAGTTAGAGGAAGAAAAGCTTAATGGTAAATCGTTCGAGAATGTTGCAATACACATAGACAAACCAATTAGTGGTAAATTATGTATTAGGAGAGATAATACGTTAGTCGATAACTGTTTTGTTGGAGCAAGCCATTGTGAGGACATTTATCAAATTATGGGGGGTTGGGGATTCAAGGGTGGCAAAGATCCAATTTTTCCTGGAATTTATTTTGTTTGTGGAGACAAAGCCTATTATAACCTCCCTGATCATTGGTATGGGACGTGTTTTGTTGGTCTTGTTTTTCCGAAAATATTTCATGTTGACAGAAATGCAAAAGGTTCATTTGAAATTAGCAATCATGTAAATAGGTTTAAAAGAGAGAGTTTCTCAGAAATTTTGGGAGACATCTTTGAAGCAGTGATACCTTTGGTGGGTATAACCCTGAATGCAGGTAGAATCAGAAAATTGTCCACCATTGTTGACAGATTGTCAACTGACACAGCTAGTGGTTTCCAATTAGTGGATACTGAGGTCATTGCTATACGATCCATGGTAATGCAGAACCGTCTTGCCTTAGACATTCTGATAGCAAAAGAGGGAGGAGTTTGTGGCATGTGTCCAACACTGCTGTACCTATATTCCAGATGAAAGTAGAAATATTGAGATGTATATCAAGAATATCACAGAATTGCAATCAGAAATTGTAACCTTGGAAAAAGATGATTTTTCAGAACGTTTATCCAAAAGATTTGCAGCAATCAAAACCTGGTTTCAAGAGATTGGTGGTTCAATTCTTGGCAAAATCCTGACACCTTTATTAGTCATAGTTTTTGTGATACTATTGTTGAAGATCAGTTGCATGTTACACAAGAGAACGAAATACCTGAGGGAAAAGTAGAGGATATACAAGATCAGAAAGGAACAGGAGAAATAGATAGAACTGGAAGAGTTCCGTAGAACTCAATATGAGAGTTGCAGACAGACAGCTGAGACAAGTCTTTAGAAATACTAACACAGTGAAATCGAAACATGTTCATCTATAAGATACAATTTTTGCTAAATTTTTGGGTGTGGTTTGGTGATTTTGAAATCACCAGATGAGGGAGTTGATGGAGCGAGATTTGGAAATATATTTATTTCAACTCGCAAAGTTAATCTTCCATAATAAAATAATAGTACTAATGTGATTGAAGTGAATATTACTAATCAACCTAGATTAAAATGGCAGATCATTACACGCGGGAAACTAATATATGTGTTCATACATGTGCTTTTTGTTACAAATGCATGTTTGTGAAAAATAATAACCTAATTTTGTCTATCGACTTTGTCAGAATTAAATGCGGCTGTTTTATAATTGCATGTGCTTATTTCTGTGTGCTCATGTTTTGTTTTTCTGTCTTAAATGTGCACAAATCTGTTCGTTGCTTCATTTGCTTCTGCTAGGTAACATAGATTAATGGGTTAACAATTAGCAAAGGTGGGTGGGTAACAGAACGAACTTTATTTCTCACATTAATCGATGTTTTGTGTTTGTTTATATATTAGTTTTGAGAGTGGGCCTAAAGAATATGGCTGCCAGCACTGCAGCCTTTGAGACTTGACCAAAGTGAAATTGTCACCCATGCGCAGAACGTTTTGCTGAGCTGACAAAGTATATGCAGAAGAAATTTTAGTCGAGTCGAATGTGTTCTTGATGACATTTCCAAGGACAGGACGGATGCTGTTAGGCCTGCCAAGATTCGGAAGTAAATGTTTCCCTGTCAAAAGTATCGTTTTGAGGAAGCAAAGAGGATGGTGAGACTAAGAACAATAAGGGCAATGATGAAGCCCCGGACTTGGTCATGAGCGTGTGACCTCAGAGTGGACTGTCGTGGTTGAACCAATGAGACGTTTGGATTGACAGAAAAAAACATATGATACTGATACTTTAGTTAGTTAGAAAGGTATAAAAACTGTCCCCCTGGGAGGGAGGACGCGCTTGCTGCTCATCTTCTCGTGACACCAGTTGGGCGTGACGTGCTGGCGGACTTTCTTGGAGCACGTAAGGATCAATAGGGCTAAATGACTTTTACTTTATTCCTTAAGGTGAAATGAGTTTTAGACAGGGACGTTAGGGCTTAGATGATGGGAAACTGTTTATTCTTCCTTGAATCATACTAATTGATATTGCTTGAAACTGTTGGTTCTATTTGCTAATCCTCAAACAATGATGCCTGAATAAAAAGATTCTAATAAAACGTACTTTCCTTGAATAAATAGTTAATAAATAAGATTTTTGGGAAAAACAAGCTGGCCTTGTTATTTCATAAGTCGTTACCATCAGCAGATCCATTTGCCTAAGTGGCTTAATTAAATACCAAGCTTTACATCTATCATGGTGAAATCATTATACTGCAGTTGTATATAAATGTGTATATAATTTGTGAATAGGGTTTATTAATTAGGTCACATGATTCAGTTGCTCAAAATATGTCATGTTACTTTATGGGCCTTGTGAGAGATTTATGATTAATGGTGAGTATTGTGGAGTTGGGTAGCGTTGCTTATGGCATATTTTCTGTAGGGGCGCTGGATCAGGAGCAGCTGTTTTTGTTTTCTGTCTGCAGGAGAGCGGCCATGGAAATGATAGTCTGCTTCGAGCCAGTGGGAGGTTTATGGGATCTCTCGCTAAGTGAGAGCAGATATGTCTTCCCTGTCCAAGCTCCTGCAGGTAAGCAAGACATGTTTGCTCTAACCCAGCAGGAACTTTAAAAATACAGAGGCTCAGGAAGGGGGGGCACACACTCCACTCCCAATAGGCAATAATGAATCCCGCCCCATGGGCACTTACCAACACCTTGGCGAAATGTAAGGGACCCGCTGCTGTTTTTTTAAAAATGTTGCCACAGATTTTCACATCCTCATCGAATTTGTGGCAAAAAGGTTAAACTTTTTTTACCCCACTCCCAGACCTAGGGGTTCTGGATATCCATTCCCCGCCCCTGATATATTTTTTACCCTTTGTTTAGGAGTCAAGACTATGTCCTGTGTTCTAAGATGCCTACTGACACATCCTGGTTAATTTGGTGGAAGCCAATCAGATGTCACCATGAGATCTTTTACTCTGCGGATTCTCTGCTGCACTATTTATTTAACGTTTTTTAGCATTAACTGCTAAAATGGTACGGAACAGATTTTTACTAGAGCAAGATAAAGCTTTCCGCCAAATTTGATGTAAATCCGTTCAGCTGTTTAGGCTTCAGCTGTGTCTAAAATTCATACAGAAACATTATGGGGGAAATGTGTTTTAGGGAACACTGATTTTCTCCGCTCCTGCCAGATGGATCACCACAAAACTTCCCATGCACAATCTAGCCAAAACGTAGCACTGTTTTGGAATGTTTCAAGAAGACTTGTCAAACAGAGCCAACGTTTCAGGTAACACAAAAAAAGCCTTTGTAATAGAAATAGCATCCTAACCATAACTACCCAGTGGTGACTACCTCTGCGTAATACACACACATATACCTAGTCTCCCCCTCAAACTACAATCTTAAGTTCTGAAAGTGAGCATTCCTGTATCTTCGTGAACTAAAGAAAGCCAAAATTGTCATGAACCATCCTTAGCACACGTCTCAGCTACTGTATATTGGTACTTGTCTGTATAACCAAAGAACCTTTTTCACGTCACAAGTGATGTTCCAGCAAAAATTACAACGGACAGGCTGTACCATGAACACATAAGCCGAAATTTCAGATCCATACATTGAATACACGCACAGGCCACTTTAAAGGCCTCATGGTAAATCATAGGTCCTTCTTGCATTTACACCTACCTCTCTGGCATTCACTTTTGCTCATTTGTCATGTTTTTGCTTTTTGCACCAAATTGGGCCTAATGAGAGCTGTCATTCATATATTCGATACCAGATGAGTACTTTGTGGCATGTACTGTCCGATGACATATGTTATATTGAGAAACTGCTCCCATTTTCTGAGAGGTTTAAAACTTTCCCTGTATTACTTCAGGGCACTATATAATCACTATTCCTTAGTGATTGTGTAGCTTTGGGATTTTAGTGTACTATACAGGTTATAATGAAGTGTATTAGGTGAATACTTTTTCAAAAGGAATTGCAATTTATAAAGTTCAGAGGGGAGTTGTGTCAGAAGTGAGTAGAAGGCTTCTGATTTAGATAGATTTTTGATAGGACACCGACTGATTCTCTAGTTCCTCGATCAATGGTAAAATATAGGTCTCAGGAGGTGTTGACAACCCATCTTCCACATATTGAAACAATTTGAATTATCTACTCTAATCAATAGCCTCTTAATGTTAGCTCATACTATCTGTGTCAATGATTGCACTATAAGGGTAAATGTAACAGGTGATGGAGCAAGGTTGCACACATAAAGTGACTTGATTGTATTCAGCCCTCTCGAAAATAATATTAATGTACTAACTAACATGTTTCGTTATACTAATATTGCATTACACAACATTTTTAGTATCCAGGGGAAGCTTGTCAATGTGCTTTTTCTAACTATAATCCGCTTGCATTAAAATGGCGGCTGCTTCACAGGATTTTCTATTGTGCATGCGTCTGTCACACTCACGTGACATGACGTGTTATTTCGCTTGGTGGGAAACTTTTGCTTCTGTGCATTAGAACTAAGATGGCTGTTCTGTGTCCTAACATGCAAGAAGCTTGCATCGCTGCTTTGCTAAGCTGTTCGTTCTGCCTAACCTTTAATGCAATAGTTAAAATAATGGGGATAGAATAGAGATAAGTGGTATACAGTGCATTCATTTATTCTGTGTCTCTAAAATTGTTTCTCTTCTATTTTTGCATGTATCGTATTTGGGTCTGAAATGTACCTCTGAACTCCATCTTGGAGAAACTGGGCCTGTGCAGAATATACCAAGCTATTGAGGCTGTGGCATTGAATCAGTGCCAAATCTGACATGGATTGAGAAACTATGAGAAGAAGTGACCTCCTCACCCTGCCAGAGGAAGCTGGATTTAATAATTTGTTAAAACATTTTATCTTATTGTCACATTCACTGCAGGGTGGAATAAAAGTACAATGGAAGATAAAATCATGGGAGAAACATTTGAATATATGATTGACAAGTTACCTCATATCAATATGGTATGATGACTACTCCTCGTATTTTGTCCAATAAAATTGTGGGATTCACACATTTGCAACATTGGGGGGTGGTACATTGACCTGGAAAATAGTATAACTAGGGTAGGCTTAGTTAGTTAGATTGTCCGACTTGTCCGAATAGCTGACCTGTCACTGACCCAACGCACTCCATAGGTGATCGAGAGCAGAGTTGTTGGCGGAGCACTCTGTCAGAAGATTCGAAAACCCCAATCGGGGTTCTGGAGAGGAGATCGATTACCCAATCGGGGTTCGACTGTTAGCTGCAGAGAGGGTTTACAACGCTGGCGTTTTAAACTTAATCTGTGGTGCCGATCTTAGCCTGTGGTGGTTCTGTTCTGATCCAATTTGATCCGTAACCTGTCCTGATTCTGGTCTGCAACTGTTCTTTCTCGCTGGCACCTGCACTTGGGATTCGTATCCTTTGTCTCAGCCCGTGGCCAGGGTTGGTCCTCACACCATTCTAGGTAACTATAAAGTGTGGGTTTGTCATTCTACTGTTTCTTTACCCCCTTCTCTACCCACCCTTTGTCTAAATGCTTAATGATATTTCTTTCCAAATTATTGCATATTTTGTTTTAATCTTCATCATTCTAAATAGAACAAGAAATTATTGAATTCATGGTTTCAAACATTTAAAGATTTACTCAGATAAAAGAACTTGAACCTTACCTGAGTTTTTGGTTATTTAGGAAATGCTAAATGTTATTATACTAGCTATTTTCTTGCTAACTCCCTTGATCCTTTAGGACTATAGGTATTGGTGGTTTGGATTGGTAAGACAAATGGCATAGATCCTGAATGGTAAAATCAAAAATTGATTGAGTGTAGGTTTACCTGTTTAAAGTGTATATAGTTTATGGGCCCAGGTGAGTATGATAAACTGAGCAGGGGAGTCCGCGCTCTATCACAGGCAACACCCCTGTCTCCTCAGTCTCGTACCATAATTGAGTTTTAAGTTCAACATGCTGCATTCTCCCCGTAGGAGACTGCCAGTAGCAGGATACACCTGCCCGCTATCATTGTGGGCCCTGTTCATCTCGCTCGACTCTTTTATATCATAGTGTAATACTACATTGGCAGTCAAGGAACATGGAACTCTGCAGCAGGACAAAGAAAGGAAGGGGCACGGATAGCATATCTGGGAGTTTAATGAGCCTGGACCTTTGCGAAAAGGTCACCTCTGGCTCAGGAAACAGACGATTTACATAGCAAGTTTCGTGAAGATTAAAACCACACCACGGCTTTTCTACATTGAACTTGTATACTCTCCACAGACTCTAATATATATAAACCACACGTAAAATAAGTCTGGTGAGGGGATTTCGCAGCGAGACAGAGAAACATCAAGGACATCTCTAGGGCAGTTCCTCTTGCTCACATGTAGCCCTCCTGAGAACCAAGAGCTTGGCTAGAATCCACCGATTGTTGACGATATGACGATATGAACGAGCTTGAATGTTGGAATGAAACTCTCAATTGATGAAATTCAGTTTCCGCTGTATATTTGATGTATTAAGTGATGCCCTCTATTCACGTGCAGCTTCCTTCACCTTTGTTTTACTATAATGCATCTCGGCGCATTGTTTTAATTAGAATAAGACATGTTTTCCGAGGTGCAGTGAGGCGTTTACTGCGTGTTTAAGATAACTCACTTCTGACAACAGGAGGCCTTTATGGACAAGAGGAGATGATGAGTGCCTCGGAATTCCTACAATCGTTTAATAGAGCCGCTACCAGCTTCATTTAGCTATTAATTACAACAAGGCTCATCCTAACTGCTTGTACTTTGTGTAGTGTTAATTACTGGATGAGCACATCCATTTCCTTTTTTCAATTAAAACTGTGGTCCAACACGTTATAGTGTCTTGTTAAATCAATGGCACGTTTGACAAGCATATTCCTTTCTCAAAAGACACCCATTTCATTCAGTTTATGCAGATGTATGTTTCCATGAATATGCCTCATAATGCTTCAGAGCAAAACCTCAGGAGCATTGCAGTTCTCTAGACATAGCTTTTAACTCATAGAAATTAGCTGTTACATTTGACCTAGGACCAGAACATGAAGTTAATTGCTATTCACGAGTGCAATTAATCATAAAAATGACAATTTCACATAATGCACTGTACTGGTAATTGAATATCACCATCATATGGAAAGTGTAATTTAAGTCAATGGCGTGGTTAAATGCTGCATACTAAAGAAGGTGGAAGCTGTTTGAGATGATCCACGTGGTAATTACTAAACTATGGTCCCATTTTCATGTATTATATTCTGCTCTGCTGTCAGTAGTGTACAAGTCATTGGAGTTTCACATTATACAAGTTGCAAAGGATAACCAGATAGTCACATAAATAGGAAACCACAAATCAAAAAGAAATTAACTGAAAAAAACAAAGGATAAAGTGAATGCCACTTGACTGGACGCTACTCCACTGTACGCCACTGGCGTGCAAAATAATCCACTCTACGGATATCCATTGTACTCTATTACAGTAGACGCTATTCTACTCTACACCACTCCAGTGTATGCTATTTTACTCTACCCTACTGTATTGTATGCCACTGCACACAAATCCACTGTATGCTACTCCACTCTACACTATTCCACTATACTCCACTCTACTCTATCCCATTCCAATCTGTAAGCAGCTCCACACCCCTCCACTATATGTCATTCCAGTATCTCCCACTCCATTGTATCCCACGGAAGTCCATGCTACTCCACAGTAAGCCACTTCACTCTACACTGATACACTATACACTATTCTACTCTACTTCACTACGCTGAACGCCACTCCTCCCTACGGTATTCCAGTGGATGCCACTCCACTGTTCACTATTCCACTGTATCCCACTACATTAGAATGGTACTCCACATTATGCCACTCCACTGTACGCCAATCCACTGTACACCACTTCATTCTTTGCTATTCCATTGGAGAACACTCCACTCTATGCCGCTTAACTGTATTATATTCCACTGTATCTCATTCTAGTGTACTTCACATCAGAGTACACTATTACACTGTAAGGCACTGAACTCTATGCTATTTTACTATATTCTATCCTGCTCTATGACCACAACACTTAATGCCACTGAATTCAATGCTATTCCAGTGTTTTCCACTCCACTCTACAGCACCCCGTTGTTCAATATTTCAGTGTATGCCACTCCACTAGACTGTATTCTACTTTATGCCACTCCATTGTACACTACTGCACTATACGTTATTCCACTGTACGCCACTCCTCTCTACACTACTCCACTCTACACTATTACACTGCATGCCACTGCACTCTACCACAGTCTACTGTACACTATTGTTGTACACTATATAACACTTGAAGAGATGCCACTCCGCTCTATGAAATGCCACTCCAATATATTATACGCCACAGCAATTTACGATAATCTCTTCAAGCGAATGCTATGACACTCCTCTCAATGACACCCCACTTAACAACACTCTACTGAACCCTAGTCAGCTCTATGCCACACCTCACTACAACACTGTAACCCACTATAATGCTGTCTAATCACTCTGCAATACTGTATGACACAACAATCCACTTTAGAACACGCCACTCCACTCTGGGATACTCCACTCCGCTATACGACACATCATGCTACTCCACTGTCTAATATTGCACTGTACACTACCCCACTGCACTTTACTCCACTGCACTGTATTCCACTCTGCAATACTCCACTTTACCACACTACACTTTACAACACTCTGCTCCATTGTACTGTACCGCGCTCCAGTTAATGACACACTAATAAATTAAACTTGACACTATGATTTAAAACACATTTTGATTAAAAAATAAAGAACATTGACATTCAGCAAAATAAACAAAGGTCATAGTAAGTAATTGTAGTAAGGAACATTGTATTTATTCTTTATACACAAATCCAACTTAAACTGGACTTATAGTTATAACTCATATTTGTAATTTATGTCATAATAATTCAGGCACCCCCACATTGAGTATTGTTTTATTCATGACTGTTAGTTCCTATCATTGATATTTTCTGTGGTAAGAGTATTACCTTCCTCCTCTCTCTTTTCATAGCCTGGGTTTTGCTTTGTTCTTATGTGCAGTTGTGGTTTAAGTGCAAATGCATCTGTTCAACGATATGTTGCATATAACCAATGTGTCGAGGTTTGCCCACTTGGGCCTAATTTTGTTTTGTGTGGCTAGGTTCTAGATATGTGCAATAAAAGAATCTGGGTAATATGATATTGAAACACACCTTAAAAAAGTTTTAATTTGATGAAATCACAATCTGACTTTAAATGTTATATTGATTTATTGGAAATGATTTAATGATGTATAATTCAAATATAATCATGTTTTTTTCCAATTTGCAGAACTTTTATGGTAGTCTGTCCTCGATGTTTATGATGAGAATTTTATCAGTGTCTATGAGGATGCACTAAGTACAAAAACAAAAAAATGTCCCACACATATTGTGTGACCAAGGCCATGGATGATGGTCAAAACGTGTTATGCTTAACCTGGCAAAAAGCAAAGTTGGAGCAGTATATATCTGTCATTTCTTCCACATTTGGTGGATGTTATACACTTATCATGCCCTCAAAAACTATTTTCATTACATAGGGCTGCAGCAGTTTTATGAGAAAAACCAAAGTACAATTATACTCATTATGTATCTATTATGAGTTCTTATTGTATATATTTGTTTATAACTATTCTGCGGCCTTATCTGGAACATTGTATTATGGTTGTGTTATGGTCACAAAGTTGCTCTACATATTTCTGAATAATCCCAAAGTTTATGGTATTCCTGACCCCACTTACTAATCCAGAATACGTTATTCTAGATTTGCCAATTCCAGAAGTTCTCTTGGGAAATATTCTCTGGGACTTCCATGTAGGTGGGGGAGATGGAATCAACAGGTAGCTCAGACTGGTCTAATTAATGTGAACCTTCTCCTCTGCCTAGGACTAACCAGATATTTTATTTTTCCAACAGGAATCAGAATTGTAGGCCTTACCATTGTTATTAGGAAGCTCTGAATAAAGAGCAGTATATCTTTTCTTTCATCCCTTTCCCTTTTCCCCCACTCAACTAGACCTAAGATTCTCCCAAGGATAGTGCCAAGTGAGTGATTTGGAACCTTGTAGTAAACTTCTCAGCTCACTTCTGCAGGAACCCAAGTTGAGTGCTTGACACTTACCTCTTAGTGAGGTGTGTAGACAGCCTCTAGAGCAGAAATAGTAGTTTGAGGCCCTTTATAGTAAAGTGTTCAGTGAGACATGGGGAAGAGGGTCCTTTTTATCTCAGGACACACTGTTTACACCCTGGCTCCAACTCAGTGAGAGGTGCAACTGGTCCTTGAACCAGTTTGTTGTGGTTGAAGAGTAGGGGACTGCTCATGTATCTAGCCTAACCAATGAGTGGGCCAACAGCCTCCCGAGGGACAGAAACGTTTTCCTGTATTGGAGTTTACTTAGACTAGTGCACTCTAGGATAGTCTGAAGTCAGGTGTGCAGGATGTGCTGCACAATAGGGAGTACGTTACTTGAGACATTGTGCCCATTGGTTGTCGCCCTCACCCAATGGCTAGTGAATTGTACAAAAGTGGCCCTTTACCCCCAGTCTTCTTCTGTCATCAGTTTGACGTTCTAAAGGACTACACCTGCTACCAATTGTACAACACGACTGAGAAGTGAATGCTAAGGGTCCATTGACACGGCCATCAAAAGTGGATCCTGACAGGACTCCATTGGTGGCCTCTCCTGAAGTGGCTAAGAAATTCATCTGTGATGTGTTAGGCATGGTGAGTAGGTCACTGGTCTTCTTGATAGCTGAATCTGATGGAAATCTGTCTGCTTAATTCAAAGTGGTGGTGCTTAATTCAACCCAACGCCTAAATCCAACTTAGCTTGTGTTAGGCACTGAAAGTGGTCTTTTGTCGGGTGTGTGGAAGGTAAAAGACCATATATTTCAATTGTTGTTCCATAAAGGCAAGTTTGTGTTATGAAGTGTGTATTTCCTCATGATTTGGCTATACATTTAAGCCTTGCAAGCAGCCCAGAGGATCTGAGGGGATTCTACAGAGCAAATGTTGGATTTGGGCTTGTAGGATTTGTGTCTCCTCTATAGCTTTTGGGACACATCTTCCCACAGGTGGGTTTCATGGAGCAATGCTGTATCTGAATTGTGAGCAGCCGAGAATGATAGCACCTTTTTTATGTGATGTAGTTGTTTAATCCCTGATGGAGAGGACTGCCAAGCAGGAGGTCAACATGACTGATAAAAGAAGGCCGGTGGCAAAGATGTCTCTGATAGGAGTCTTCACAATGGGTGTCTGTTCTTGTGGCAGAGCAGAGGTCAAAGTGAGGAAAAAATGGAAGAAGTTGGTATAGTATCACCGTAACATAAAGTACAGTCAAATGAACTTTGGTAGTGTAAAGATAGATTTGCCTGACCTGAAAAGGAAGAAGATGAGACCCTGCGGGTGCACCGGAGCAATCATGGATCAGTGCCATTGGTGTCCCTTTTTGGTTTCAGTGGTGATTGGGTCTCTGGAGCTGGAAGAGTAACCATTTTTTCTGTGGGATTTAGAGAAGCTTGAGAGTTCAATCAATCAATCAAATACAACATTAATCATAAAAGTGCAATCATACATCATAGATAAAACTTTTAAAAAGTACAATTCACCAATATCAGCCAATACATGATTTTCTGGTTTTCAGACACATGCATAAAAAGGAAGCAACACTGTGACAGGTTAGGGGATCAGGCAGCATGCGTAAAACAACAAAGGGCTGGGCGACATTGCCTAAAATTATGCTTACGTCAAAATGGGATTAAAAACCTTTTCCCTTGATTACAATACAATTTGCAGAAAAAGAAAATATGCAAATCAGTCTGTCGTGAGGAATCCTCACATGGGCAACAAGGAAGATCATTCACAGAGAATATACCAGCAGGGTGGCCCAACAATGAATAAATATAATTAAGACAAAACTTTAACAAGATAAATCTGTGCTGTGATGTTGTTACAAATTCCAAATCGGAGGGTATCCCTGCAACCTGCAAAGGACCTTCAATGTATTCCCTGACGGTTGGTTTATTACAATATATTTCTGTTCTCTCCTAAGCAGCAGTTATAAAACGGGTCTTTAAAGCTTTTTTCGAGACAGAACCACATTTTTCAGGGAAACAAATAAACTCCCTAAGTCTAGAGGATGTAAGGTGTCTTTCACATACTTCAACCTTTGGATGTTCTTTTTATATTCAAGGGACAAGCAATCTTGTATTATTTGTTGGGTAAGTGACACAGTGTCCCTGCACCATATTGAGTGCCATATGAGAATCGGTGCAACGTTTATCAGATCCATAATATAGGGGATACTTAGCTCTTCATGTAATTTAAAGTTGGAACAGCTAATAGGGAGGCACTTCATCGATTTCCAGAACGAATCCTCAATTATTTGTATCCCCTTTGCATTAACATGGCCCAACAGTCCTGCACCCCAAATAGCTGCTGCACAGGATTTTGCCCCATACACCTTTCTTAAAATATCTGGGTTTATTGTTCCAGCTTATTTGAGAATGAACATATAACATTTGTACTTTTTCCAAACATGGTCTCACGATTCACTACCATACGCCTCCATGATGCCCTACAATCAAAAGTGACCCCTGAATATGGAAATGACTCTGCCTGTACCACTTTATGACTTGAGATAAAAAAAAAGACGGTGGCTTACTTAACTTTTGACCTGCGATTAAAACAAATGAGTTAGGTTCATTTGTGTGAAGATCCAAGCCTTGAGAGTTGATGGTAAGAGTCCCCAGGTTATTTGTAGGTGTCTTGCAGATCACCCAGGAAGGCCAAGGGACATTGGTGGGTGTTCCACCGGGTGAAGAGGGAGGAGTCTCAGCCTCATCCTTCACTGGGTCACCACTGGGCTCCAGAAACTCTTCCAAGAGGATAGGGTCAGAGTATTAATGGTTCACACCATTGTGCGTAATAAGCATGATTGCCGCGTCTAAGAGGCCATGTCATATACCTTTGATTTGAGTTGCCGTCAAAGCACCAGGAGCTACCAATGAAGGAGTGTAGTTTTGGGAGTGTAATCAAACTCAGAGATAATCCTCTGCCCTTTGTAAAAATAGAGATCATTCTGACTGAACAGTTGAAGGATCCGAACTGCTCGGTTATGGCATAGAAGACAGGCTATAAACAGGTGGTGGTTATGCCGCGTTTTAGTCGATGAACCTCTGAAACTCTAGTGGTTTGTTGAAGGTAGTGTTCAAGGTAGTTAGCAGCCAGGTATTAAGAAATAGCTTAGAGTTGGCCTTATCCGGTACCACCTGCTGTGGTCTTCAAGGTTCATCACCTTTCATTGCAAGTTCCAGAGTTCGGGGTGGAACGTTGTCCTGTCT
Source organism: Lissotriton helveticus (assembly GCF_964261635.1). Classification (NCBI taxonomy): domain Eukaryota; kingdom Metazoa; phylum Chordata; class Amphibia; order Caudata; family Salamandridae; genus Lissotriton; species Lissotriton helveticus. The sequence continues at coordinate 216,748,458 of NC_136060.1, read as the reverse complement.
ACCCTCATCTCCGGGTCTGCCACTCTTGCATTGCTGCAGGCCCGGAGAGAAAAGAAAGTCCGAGCAAATATTTTTAAGGTCTATAGCCAAGACTGCCATGGTCTGTATCACAGCGTTTATGGATGTCCTAATGGACTTCAACTCCATAAGAATGACCTCTAGTTCTGGCAGTTCCATGGCAAGAGAATAGGTTGACGTCATTGAAGAGTGGTGGCCAGTTATCCGGCCCGATTCACAGAATGAACTTAAGACTCAATCCTAAACTTACTACTATTTTGGTATTCACAGAATACACTTACTACTTTTGACATTCACAGAATGAACTTACTACTTTTGGTATTCACAGAAGTTAGGATTTTGTCTTAAGTTTGTCTTAAGACAGACTTAAATTAGGATTTTGTCTTAAGTCTGTCTTAAGTCTGTCTTAAGACAAACTTAAGACAAAATCCTAACTTCTGTGAATACCAAAAGTAGTAAGTTCATTCTGTGAATGTCAAAAGTAGTAAGTGCATTCTGTGAATACCAAAATAGTAGTAAGTTTAGGATTGAGTCTTAAGTTCGTTCTGTGAATCGGGTCCATCGTTTCCAGAAAGAAAATCTGCCATAGTGCTTTTGTGGCAGGCTTTGACATAACCCTCCGGAGCACAGGGAGGGCAAGGACGTGATGAGGTCAAGGACAAGCATCAATTTGTCCATTGTACGAGCAGACCCCAGTGCCCTAAGAAGCAAAGATACTGGCTTAACCACTGGCCAAACTAGACAGTGGATGCAGTAACCAGTCCAGCTGCAGAAACCAACGTGGTGCAGCTGCAAAACTGATGGGTTGTGGGAACCAGAGCCTCCAGCTTGCACGACAAGGCCTCTCCTCCTTCTCAATTTTGTAAACACACTTCTGGGAGCAGTTCTTAAGTTCGAGATGTCTCCTTGTGTGCTTGAAAGATCACATTTGTATACTGAGCCATCCCTTGTCCATCCATGTTTAACAGTAAATGTTTAGGAGAATCTCTGACAGAACTCTTTGTAATCTCAGCTCAGATGGCAATTTTTGGGAACATTCCCTCTCAAATTCGTTATGTCAAAAACAGCACAACAACCTTTCAGAACTTCGAAGGCATTTAGAAGATATTTGAGTGTATTCTGTATGGAACCTTTTAATCCTCTCTTGGTCACTGTAGCATCTATAAAATGAGCACGCAATAACTGAAGCAAAAATATCACACGTTATGGTTTAAATCTTTTTAATGAATCAACAGTCAGTGCAGCTATGTAGTATGCAAAAGACTTCAATATATGGGTTACGCAGAACCCAGGAGCAAACATTTAGCACCGGCGGTAACTGAAGAGATACAAACAGAAAAATTAACAATAACAATCCCCCCCCTCCCAATGTCCCCCCGTACACTGAATGTTTGGAATCGTGTCTAGGTATGAGGGGTCACAACTGCAGCGGATCCCCCTGATTAGTCATTTCGGGTGAGATAAGTCGTAGAAGGCATTGATATCTGGGGCACGTGAGTTCCCTGGAATTCTTGGACCAGGAAAGCTAAGAATGGCTGCCAGAGTTCTCCAAAAGTTGAGCCTTTCCCTGCCTGCATGAGCGTGATTTTCTCCATCCCTAAAACGTGCCATAATCGCAGAAGTAATATATTTTGAGTGGCTGTACCAAGTGCTATCGCTATCTGCCACCCTCTTCTAGACTTCAAAGGGTATGTAAGGGGGTTCGGGACACCGAAGACGATGTAGGCCGGAAATCTAGGGCATTCAGTATCTAAGTGTTTCTCGGTTTCTTTGAGACCAGTACTGTTGTATATGTTCACAGTCCCACAGGAGATGAACGAGTGTTCCCGTCTCCCCACACTCCCTTCAACAGGTCACGCTGTGCATGAGATCAGCTTGGTGCATACGTTCCGGAGTGTAGTACCAGTAGGTGGATAATTCGGTTAAAATTTCTGTGAGGCCCATGTTACTTGCTGTGTGCCGTGCACTGTAATATACCCCCTTCCATTCTTTGTTGCTAAGTTCGCGACTGAGGTGCCTGTCCCAGCGCGCGTGGCCTGCACTGTACTGTATACGTGCGTGTATCAAGTGAATAGCATTTTATGTAGGTCCAAAATCAGTTTCTTATCTGATGACCGAGTGATGAGCCAGCATTCATATGGGGTAAGATGCCTTTGAGCCTGGGGCCTGTTGTCAGGGTGTAGTGCCCAGTGTCGTAGTTGCAGGTAATGCACCCTTCCAGATTCCAGAAGGTGGTAGTCAGACCTAAGCTGAGGAAAGGGGATGACACCCTCTACATCACATAAGTGGCCCAATGCTCATAATTCCATGGGTCTCCAGTTTATGAAGTCTGGACTATGCCCGGACTAAACTCAGGGTTGTCAAAAAGTGGCGTGAGGGGAGAGGGGAAAGTTGTCAGCTCTTGTCTCCTATTCGTCTGGTCCCAGGTTGTAAAGGTGGTGTGTGTAATGTGCAAAGCGTAGAGATTGTGGGGTCTAATCGCCTTCTTAAGGAAGGGGATCTTCCTAAGGGAAGTACCCGCAACTGCTCATTCTTGGAATAACCAATGCTTCTCTAACTCGGGGATCCCAGGACCGCCTTTGTTTGGTGGGAAGGTGCTAGCAATCCTCTTCATTCTTGGTTTACGACCCTGCCAGACGAAGAGGGAAAGCTACGACTGCACTCAACCAGCTGGGGCCATAAGGGGAGTGTCTGGAAGAGGTATAGGATTTTAGGTAAGACTGTCATTTTGACAGCCGCTATCCTCTGCAGATCAGAGCAGATTTGAGCGTGTAATTTAATGTAGTTAACAGATGTTGTGGCCTGCAAAGTGGGAGCGAGATAAATTCCCAAGTATGGGACCATCTCATCTGACCACTGTATGGGATGTTGACTTTGGAGGCGTGCCTGCGTAGATGGTGACAGCGAGAGATTTAGGGCAGTGGATTTTGCAATATTTACCTTGAACCGTAGAAGCCTTCGCAAAGGAGTCCAGCTCCACCATGAAGGCCTCTAGGGCTACAGCTAGGTCTGCTATGGTGACAAGGACATCGTCCAAGTAGAGGCTTATTGTGTGCCCCAAAACAGATGCCCATGATTTGTGGGTGTTCCCTGACTCTCGGTGCTAGCTTCTCCATGTGCAATGCAAAGAGCAGGGGTGACAAAGGACACCCCTGTTGTGTGCCTCTTCTTATGGAGAACGGAGCTGAGGCCATAGAGGAGTAGTAACGGTTAAATATCTGTGGCTGCATTCTCTCCCCAGGCCAATGCAGGTGACTGCCTGTTCTAGATAGGGGCAGTGAACCCGATCAAAGGCCTTTTCAGCATCGATGGTGAGGAGTATATAGTCCCCGGGGATGCATGAGGTGAGGACCCTCTTTGTGTTGTGACTGGATTGTCGTTGAGGGATAAAACCTGCCTGGTTGGGCTCTATCACACCGGGCATGTAGGGGGCCAGTCGGGCCACTAGGACCCCAGTGTAGACTTTCAAATCAACGTTCAAGAGGGAGATAGGCCTGTAGGCCCTGCAGCATGTCCTATCTTTCCCTGGCTTGGGGATGACCACAATTGCGTCCACAAGCATGGACCTTGGGGACGCAAAGGCGCTGTAGAGCCTGGTCAGGAGGGGCGCTAAGGTGGAGCAAAATTGTTTGTAAGAGGCTGCTGTGTAGCCATCTGGGCCAGGGGTTTGGCTGGCTTGAGTTTTGAAATGGCCGCTATGATCTTCAATTCGTATATCCCTTTCTAGGTGCGCTGCTTGGTCAGGGGTCAGTGTGGGAAGGTGAGACTGTGTCAGGTAAGCATCAATGTCCTCCTCTGCCAACTGCTGCCCATCATAAAGGTGGGTGTGGAAATTGCAAAACGTTTTAGCAATAGCTGCGTCGTCTGTAACCACTCTCCCCTTTTGATCCCGGATCACTTGCACCCCCTGGAGCTGTCTAACCTCGCGTAATTTGTATGCCGGCAGGCACCCGCATTTGTCCCCTCTGACGTAAAATGAGTGATGCAAGCGCAGCGCTGCATATTCTGCCCTATCGCGGTCAATGGCTGCCAGCTGTGCCCGGATTGCCGTCAGCTGGCACCAGGTACGAGGAGCCCATGTGTGTTGGTGCATTTGTTTTAGTTCCCTCACCTTCTGAGTTAGGTCATCTCACTTTCATTTGCATTCCGTGTTGTCTGCCAATGATATGGCGATTAGCTCGCCCTTAAGTACCACTTTAAGGGCATCCCATCTGGTGGACAGGTGAGTATCATGGTTGTCATTGTGTGATAAATACTCATCGATTGCAGTTTGTACCTGGTCAACTACATCTGTGCGCTGTAAAAGGGTGTCGCGGAGACACCACTGTCGAGCTGGATGTTGGATAGGCGGCAGCGACAGGGTAGCCACAACTGGTGCGTGGTCGTACTACACTGCTACTAGGATTTCTACTGCTGCCGTGATGTTGCGCAGTACCCAAGACCCTATCAGATCATCAAGTCAAGCGTAGGTTTTATGAGCATTAGAGAAGTAGGAGTATTCCCTAAGTTGTGGGTATTAGCATCTCCAGAGGTCTACGAGTCCCAAGTCATCCAGTCTAGACAACCCTGCAGGGGAGAGAGCGCCAATCTGTCCTGTGCATTGGGCTGACCTGTCTAAAGTGTTGTCGAATACCAAGTTAAGGTCTCCCCCTAGCAGGTCTTATGCTCTGGCATAGCAGTAACTTCAGTCAGATCCTTGTGTAGGAACCGTTCTTGTCCTTCATTGGGTATGTACAGGGATCTGATGACTAGAGTGTGTCCCCTGATCCAGAACTGGTAGGACAGCAAACTGCCCCTAATCTCCGCCACCTTTGTACCACCTTCCAGTGGAATGTCGGGGAGACTAAGATTGCTACCCCTGCCGTCTTGGAGGGCCTAGACAAGAAGAATTGTTTGGGAAAAATGTGGGACCTGAGTTAGTGATAGTCCTTTGAGAGTAGGTGTGTCTCTTGTAGGAGACATATGTCCGAGCTGGTGCTCTCCAAGTATTGGAGGATGGCCCGGTGTGAGCCCCCTCACGTTAAATGTGAAAACTTTAAGAGAATTGGGAGGCATCTAGAGTGTTAGGCCTGGTGTGTGCTGGGGGCCTGCTGTAGGATCCGGATATGTTAGCTGCTGTGTAACAGAAGGGTGAGACCGGTATACTGACGGTGCGACTACGGGGTTTGGGAGGCAGTCGACTGGGGATCCCATGAACAAGAAGACAGGAGAAAAAGAAAAGAACCCATGAAAAACTGATGTAACAGATGCCAAGAAGAGTTTGAAGTTCAAAGTTCAGTATGTCATCCAGAGATGATCGGCAATATGTCTTCTTGTGGACCATGTCGTGGCCAAAATCATCTCCCTGCCTCTCCCGCCAACCGTCACACTGTGAAGGGAACGAAGAATGAGCCACCCATGCTGTGTTCACTGGGTCAGTGTCTTTGCCAATGCTTCTGGCAGGGCATCCAGCACTGCCTCTTGCCCTTTCGTGGTTTCTGCTGGATCGGGTGATTTGGTGCGGCGCCGTTGTCCTTGTTGCCATCAGCATGTTTGTGTTTCTCCAGCCCTGGGAGTGGGGCTGCTGCCTCTATTGTCTTCCTCTGGCTTGCTGCTGGCTTGCTTTAGAGTGGGAGCGGAGTTGGTAGAGTTTGCCATCAAAACAGAAGCTAAGTGGTAACGGGTGCCCCAAGAGAGTTGGTAGAGTTTGCCATCAAAACAGAAGCTAAGTGGGAACGGGTGCCACAAGAGAATGAGATGTTGGGTTGGTGCAGCTGTGCGGTAATATCCTGAAAGGTCTTGCGCTTCTGCAGAGTGAGTCTTGGTACAGAACTGGGGACTGGTCTCGGAAGGGGATCGGGTGCATAGATCTGGCCTTGTGAAGGATTTCCTCCTTTGTACGGAAATCTTGGACACATACCAATATGTCAGATGGTGGAGCATTGTCGGATGAGGGGGACCCAAACTGTGTGCTCTATCTATTTTGAGGTCCGTGTTGGGCGGGTTACCCAAGACGTAGCTAAAAAGTTCTCTCACATAAGTGAAGATATCACCAGCCTCCTCGTTTGCTCTCACCCCTCTAATTCCGATGCTGTGGCAGTGGGAGTGGTTCTTCAGGTCTTCGAGGTGTGTTTCCAGATCAACCTGCTGATCATGAAAGCGAATCACCTCGTGTTGTAGGGCAGCCAGTTCAGTGTCCCTATTATTGCCCTTGTCCTCTGTGGCCGCAACCCGCTCACCAATATTATCCACATCTTTGCGTACATTCTTGATTTCAGAAGTGAGGTCACGTTTGACAGTCTGCAAATCTTTGCGCAATGTTGTGAAAGGGATTTTAGGAAGGCCTGTTTCACCGGTTCCTCTTTAGGGATGCCCATCTGTGATATGGTTATTTGGTTGCATCACCCGTTGGTGGGGGGTCCATACCGTCTCCACCCTGGGCACGTGCAAGGAGTTCCTTTAATGTTTTGTCCTCCTACCCTCAGGTAGAGAACATATTCTATTTTGGTAGGTGGGGTGTGCTGAAGAAGATTAGGATCGATCAAGAACCCGAATTTGGACCTTCGGACTGCGTTACGGGTGGGAGGAGATGCTGTTTGTGCATTCACTATGTATTCAACCCGCTGCTGCTGACCCCTGTTGTCTGCACTCCAGCTCTGTGATTATCTGTCTCTATGACAGCGAAGAATTCCAAGTTAAATTATGGCAGCCTCTTTTTTGCTATGAAGACGATAGACAGTCCTAAATAACCGCCCGTAGTCTCTCCTTCATGCTGATGTTCACCCTGTGCTGCTGAGGTGTTGTGACTAAGGGTTATACGGTGGAACCTCCTCCATGGATCTCCTAAGCGTTGCCACTGGTATCGCTAGTGTTCCCCCCATCCGGGGGGTATAGAACCTCGCCCGGGGTGTGGCCTTGCGGGCGGACTGCTATGCGGTGATCGGGGTTACTGCTGATCCTCACCGGCCCTCTCGGCAGGTCCCAGGCAAACAGGTTGCGTACTTGATAGCTGGACCGATCTCCTGTGACAGGCCTCTAGCCAGAACTCCTAGGGGCTTCAGGCCAAAACCAGGGCCGAGCGGGGGCCATACAGCACGCCCACAAGCCACACCCGGGCCTAGCCGAGCCTCTTCTGTAGGCCGCCGGGCCCCACCCTCAGCGAACACCTCTAATGGTGCACATCTGGTCCCAGCCGCTGAACCCCGCAAGACTAGGCTGCTTCCCCAATGGTGCCAAGTGAGTTCTGGGATGGGCAACACCCGGGGTACTTTAGGGATTTCCAACCTGAGTGCTGCAGTGCCAACTGGGTATATGCGTGCCGTGGTATGTGTCTGAATGGTGGGGCTTCCTCTCGCTCACTGTGCCTGAGGAGTCCGACCTGCGCTCCTCTCCCTCCTCGGTGCGGGCCTCTCCTCTGTCCGATACTCTGAGGGCAATGGGGAAGGGTGCGTTCTGGGCACTGCAAACGCCACTCACCGGCCTCTCAGGGGAGCGCTGCTGAGCCGGGCCAACTCTACCCCAGCTCTCCATGTAAGTCGGGTGGAACGGGTCTCTAGGGCTGCCCCCTCACTTGCCTGGAATATCACCAAGTAGGGGACACTGCTGTCCTCAGGGCTGTGTCTATGCCACTCCCACAGTGTCAGGCCTGTCACGGGCTGCTGGACAAAAAAGCGGGTACTGCTCCCTGTCCGTCTCCATAGCTGAGCCTCACAGCCACAGGTCTGTGCTCGGGTCGACTCCACCCAGGTTCGCCTCCTCTGGTAGGTCACTAAGCCAGCCATGCGACCCCCCGCCTTCTGTCCCCGATTGCCGTGGGTGCTACGGGACCATTCCGCTGGTCGTCTGGGAGTCCCTGTCGTCTGCTGAACCAGGCCGCAGCCTCGAGATCTGCAGGGCAGCCTGGCAGCCCGAGCCCCATGGCAAAATCCAGCACCATCGACCATTGGCTCAATACATCCTGGGTCTCCGGGGATGTCGCTACACTGCAGCACTTTTCTCTGATGGTCCTAGGGCTGTAGACGGCCAAATGCCGGTGCTAGGCTCAGCAGTTGGCACGAGAAGCAGCGAGACAAGTTCTTTCTTGCTGCAATCTTGGCCACACCCCTTCCCAAAAACTATCACATTTTATAAGAAATGCAGACTTCTTTCAACGCAATAAGAAAGAAGGTAATCCTAGCTTTCTAATCCAGTTTGATTGCTGAAATTGAATCTACATCAGAATTGTTTCTTTTATAAAAATGTTTGTATCCAATGAAATGAAACATGCACCTTATCACTCCTTTCTGAAATAGTCCAATTTAGATTTGTAAATATAGCTCAGACTCTCTCTACCCTGTCTTATTCAAGGTCATTCTGTATTTGCTGGTTAGTTTCATAATTGCTGCAGGGTATTCGTCGATACTCGTTTTCTGAGGGCAGACAAGGCCATTACTTCAATAGTAGATGAGCTTTGATTTATAGTGGATGGTGATAGTGTAAACGCCCTAATGTTCCTAGATCTGTCAGTAATGTATGACAATGTAAATCAGCAACTTTTAATTCAATGTTTAATGTTTTTCACCATCATAGGAAAATCCTTAGTTGGATTACCTCATATTTCATCGGCAGGAAGTAATCTATTTTGCTGTTCTGATCAAAGCTATACAACTG